>NC_079560.1:18605496-19805496 GCF_015846415.1 Triplophysa dalaica | reverse complement strand
GGTTGTAACTAGTTACTAATTAATTAGTTACTGTAATTTAATTACTTTTCGCTCTTATTTTTTCTGTAATTTAACTACAGTTGCTTTTGATGTAATTAAACTAAATACTTTGTGTAATATATGTTTGTGCAATGGTGGAATTGAATTGAAAATTCAAAGTCTAACTTTAAAATCCTTTGTAATACGTTGGTCAGTAAATAAGAGTGTGTAGTTTAATATTATTTATTTGAATGAATTAAAAAAGCCGTTTCATGTCTATCCTTGAATCACTTAACTAATCAAGGTTGATGTAGGATATAGAAAGTAATTAGTAATAAGGAACTAAATAGCTTTTGGAGAGAGTCATTTGTACAGTTATCTAATTACACAATTGAATATGTAATTAATAACTAGTAATTCATTACTTTTTCACAGTAACTTACCCAACACTGGCAAGGACAGTGTGGCGCTTCAGATTCGCAAGCCTGTAAGTATATTTTTACTATAAAATACTTTGTTACGGACTAACACGAGTTGAGTTCATCTTGTGTTTGTAGCGCATTTTGCTCTTTGTGTGATCTGCAAATCCTTGGTAAAAAATATGCACGTTTCAGAGAGGCGGGGCAAAGAGGAGATACACATATGCATGGTAGGCTATGTGGAAAATACAATGTTTTTTAACCTTAAATAGTGTATACACATTGCATCACATCTAAAACAAATCATAATATTCGTTTTAGACCCAAATCACACATTTATATTTAGGGTAACCACCTGTCCCGCTTTGCGTTGTCCAGCACGTCGCATATTCAGAAAATGTCCCGCATTTTCGTCAGTCTGTTGTTTTTAGTTGTCACATTAAGAGAACACATTCTTTTACTCGAAACGCACACGAGACGCTTGATTGCCCCAGTGTTTATTCAAGCATTTACTGTAACAGCGCTGTCGCTGTGTCAAATGCCAGACCACAACTAACAGGAGGGCAACTGGCTCCCAGTGGGGGGGCACACGATCAGTATCATTAATACAAAAAAGTCAAAACCACCACATCTGTGCAAGGGCACACTCGTGCAGGGTGCTATTTTCCGTAAAAGTGAATAGAATAACACAAATTAAATATTAACACACAGTTACAACAAAAACAACAGGTTGAAAATTATGACCTATGCTGTGATATAATGCTCATTAGCACCAAAGCTTGCTAAAAGTAAATGAAACACATGTACCTTTTAAAAAAGCGGAAGGCGCCACGTGCGTAAATTAAACCTCCTTAAAGCGGCCCTGCAACAATGTGTCATGCATTCTGACTTCTTTACAATGTTAAACGTGCTGTCTTCTCATGCTTAACAACTTAACAACAAAAAACGAGTTGGGCGTATTACGTAGTATTTCTGTGCTCGATACACACCCCCAGCGATCGTACGGGTTTCAGAAAGTTTCCTGTTGAACATATTAAACTTTCATAACAACTTTTCTTAGTCCACTATTGGAGAATTCTCCCGGAAAAACATGCGGCACGGACATGGGAGAGAAGGAGAAGGAGCATGCACAGACGTCACTTTCAATTTAAGAAGGAGAGGGAGAGAGGATACGTATAAACAGTGGATATAACGAGGGATTTAGAGATTGTTAGAAACTGATATATGGAGCTGTCCCAGGGCTAAAAGATTCCGGACATGAACCGCATGCGATGAGTGAAACTGATATCTGTGTTTTGTGTGCACATGCTTAAGTTCAGCCTAATGGCTTCATGGTAGCATTAAATCAAACCTGATCATTCTAGGAACCACTTCTAGGTTCATGGCAGCTGCAGGGAGAAAATGAGGAGAAACCACAAGAAGAGAAATGTAAATTGGAAACATAGTTGTGAGGACATAAAGCAGTGAGATATAAGCAGAGAGAGTGATGGAGGCGAGCGCTCTTTATATGTGCAGGTCAGGAGCAGCGGGTCATTTTCACTCTACGACTGACGAATGGTCCATAAGAGCTTGCGGCAGGAGCTATGTTGTGTGTCCTCCACACCTCACTTTCATCTCTCTTCTGGGGTCCAAAAGCCATCACATCAGAAAGGCAAAGTAAGAGAAACAGAATCATGCAGAGATACCCAGAGACTGTCCTAAAGCTCTCTGGACGCTCTTATTACCCGTCCTGCAGAAGAGAGAGTTTCACAACACCCCTGAGAGTGACACGTTCTGCATGAATCTTCACCTTACACAGATACAAGAAGCTCACAGAGATGCGGTCCACTGAGTAAACGGTGGGAACGAATTTAAGGACCCAAGAGTCGCGGGGCCACAAGCGTTTCATGTGTTTTATTGCATATCAAAATAATGAATCTAGAATTGATGAAGGTCGTCTGATCCTCTTCTCCTCTGCAGACTGAGAGAAATTCCTACGGAAAACGAGTCTTGTTGTCATGAAGACAGATTCATGTTCATCAACTAAAACAGAATTAAAGAATTAAAATATAATGATGTGTTTGAGGGCATAAAACAGTGATCCATTTTGATTAATATAATTAATATAAGAGTGACGAAAAAATGAATCGTTGGCTTCACAACTGAATATATCAGAGCATGTGCGCTCACTTCATCTTTATAAAGATCTCAGGCCAGAGACTGTTCAGTCACATGAATCTAAGAATCTTAACTCATGACCCGAGAGAGGTGAGAGATCGAGAGAGCACTTCTAAAACAAAATCAACAGACGCATGGATAGACAGACAGAGAGATACTTTCAATAACTTTATTCCATGAAAAGTAACCTAACTCCCTGTTGTTTCATTGAACAGATGGACATTTAACAGTCTTAGAAGTCAAAGTGACTTGAGTCTAGAGAAGAGCATATAAGCAGTATTAACTTGTATTTGTTTCTCATGTCTTTATTTGTTTACAGTTTCAGCTCTACAGTAAAGTTCCAGGGAAATGTACAAAGACGCGTTGAATTCATACTAAAACATTGCGTACGGACAAAGCTGTGAATGCACATTCTCACGCTAATTTCACTGTTAGTACAGCTACCGTATGCAACGTTTTTGTGCGAACGCAGCGTTAATACATGAGGCCCCAGGTCTTTTTAACCATCAATACACAACATGACATGGAGAAAAATGTTCTTCATAAAGGTTGAGTACCATCATATATTACACATTAACTGTTGTGTCAGATGGCACAACCACACAAAGTCTGATCCCTGACCATCTGAAGTTTATTGTACACACACCTATACAACAGCTGGCTGAAATGACCCGATCTACTCTCCAGTACACAACAACGTCCGGCATTCAGGGCCAAAAGTCATCATTCGCACAGACTCATTCAACAACTAATAATTTATTACATTTATACGGTGCTTTTCTGGGTACTCAAAGTGCTTTACATGGAGGGGGAATCTGTGCAGCATCACCTGGATGATGCAACGTAGCCATATTGCGCCAGAGAACCCACCACACACCAGTTTATTGGTGGATTAGTCACATTAGTACATATGGGGAAGATTAGGAGGCCATGATGTAAAGATGCAAATGGCCCAACTTTGGGATTTTTTATGTGTTCCGCACCGGTTGCTGCTTCCGAACCCGCAGAGATCCCTGCCTTCCACGCCCAGGTTTCCAGACCTTTCTGCCACGCCCAGGTTTCCAGGCTTGCCTGCCACACCCAGGCTTACAGGCCTGCCTGTGCCTCCTGGTTCTCCTGGCCAGCCTGCCACTCTGCACCGCGGCACAGGTCCTATTCCCCTTCATGGGTCTGGCCCTCCAGCTCTCCCCCGGTTCCGCGTCCTCTCCACCCACCGCCCCTCCGCCCTCCAGGACGTAATTTATTTTGGCGGCGTCTGGAATCCGCCCTTAAGGGGGGGTGGCTATGTCACGCTCTGGTGCTGGCACCTCTTTTACCCACCTGAGGGCACCATTTCACTCTGTGTTCGGTCTATGACTCCTGTTCCCATCATGCTTTGTCTTGTTATCATTTATTGTTTTCACCTGTGTCTTATTAACTGTTTGTCCCTTCATCGGTGTATAAATAGCCCTTGTGTTCAGTTTTCTGGAGTGGATTATTGTATCTATGCATGTTTCCCTTGTGTTCCCTGCCTAGATTTACCCCTTTGGACTTCACATTAAACATAATTTACTGCACATGGATCCGCTAATTGTTTTTCCTCTGCTTTTCATGACTGAATAATCCACCAACTATGAATTAAGCATTACGCTTGGCCCGACTCCGGAAAGGTAACACTTCCCTCAAGGACCATATTTAAACTTTCCCGGACATTGCTAATTTCTCTTGATTCCCGGACTGTGTTCTTTTAGAATTTGTTTTGGACAGTTTAAATGATCTTTACACACACCGCATATCCCGTTATGGTCCTCAAGGGTCCCTTGCTAAATTCATTGACAATGCTCTTTTGTCGTGTGGCTCTCTCTTCACCGTGGGAGAGGTGGAGGAGGAGGCTGCCCCTAAATATTCTTTAGGAGGGGGCTGCCAATGAGGTAGACCCAGCACGGCAGCCTGCATGCTCCATGCTGATGGTTGTCCCCGGGTCCAGTGGTCTCACATCCGATGGTCTCACGTCCGGTGGCGCCCATTCCTGAGGAGTTGTCCATGGAATAAGCTCTGCCAGTTGTGGCAGCTGCTGCGCTGTGTGTCGGGGCTGTGCACTGCTCATCCGCACTGGTGGCTGCTTCCAAACCCGCAGAGATCCCTGCCTGCATGCCTGCCTGCTACGCCCAGGTTTCCAGACCTTCCCGCCACGTCCAGGTTTCCAGACCTTCCCGCCACGTCCAGGTTTCCAGACCTTCCCGCCACATCCAGGTTTCCAGGCCTGCCTGCCACACCCAGGCTTACAGGCCTGCCTGCGCCTCCCTGGCATCCTGGCCAGCTTGCCCCTCTGCACTGCGGCCCATGTCCTATTCCCCTTCATGGGCCTGACCTGACCTTGTTTTCCCTCTGCTATTCATGACAATAGTGCATAGTATGTCATTTGGGACACAGCTCCAGTAATCTCAGAGAATCATATCAGAGAATGTTTTAGATGTTTGCTTCTTCACCACTGCTTCACCGCCACGTCCAGGTTTCCAGACCTTCTCGCCACGTCCAGGTTTCCAGACCTTCTCGCCACGTCCAGGTTACCAGACCTTCCCGCCACATCCAGGTTTCCAGGCCTGCCTGCCACACCCAGGCTTCCAGGCCTGCCTGCGTCTCCCTGGCATCCTGGCCAGCTTGCCCCTCTGCACTGCAGCCCATGTCCTATTTCCCTTCATGGGCCTGACCTGACCTTGTTTTCCCTCTGCTATTCATGACAATAGTGCATAGTATGTCATTTGGGACACAGCTCCAGTAATCTCCTACGGACTCCTCGTGTTCCCCTGTGATCTCCCAGTGCTTTCGATATCTCCGTGTTCTCTCAAAGACTCAATTACATTTCTACTCAACTGCTGTCTGAACATCCGTCAATAAAAAAGCTGTCTTGCTCTTAACTCATGACAAATACACAAATCACCTCCTAATGATCATTTCTGATAAGCAGGAAGAAATATGAATTTGCAGATGTTTGTGAGGTCAATGTTATTATTAAGGTTCACTGTATGACACCTGTTGGCAATTCATCTAGATTGTACAAGCAGAACTGTGTTATGTATGTAAGATAACCAAGAGTTATTACTTTTGGACAGACAGAGTTTGAGTTGAGAGTTGATTAATTCTGTGAAGTTGATCTCAGTACAGCTGTAAATTTATTAATTTTCTTCTTTGCTGGAATGTAGTTGTCAAATGAATATGTCATCATCACATAAAAAACAAGACAAACTTAGTTTGTTAACTTTACTTTGTTAACTAACTGATGTTACACAAAGATACATTTTCTTCATCCATTATGTGACTGTGCTGAAACTGAACAAGTACATCATGAACGCTGCTGTGACGTCATAAAGAACACGTTCAGTCAGACGTACAGCTACTTAATAAACATTGAAAACTCTGTCATTACACTTCCAATTCCCAAAACTTATTCTGTGCATAAATTGAAATTCTTGTATATTTCATTTACATGTTCTATATAATCACCTTGGGCATCATACAGTGATGTTTGTAGTTCTTTTGATCTGGTTTCTTACATTGAGAATAGACCACTGAAAACCTCAGAAATAACATCAAATCAAAGAAAGAGCAATTCAAAAATAAAGATGTATAGAAGTATTATGTCCTTTAAACGTTATTTCATTATTTAGATAAAACATAAACTAAGGCATACATACCAAGCATTTACGCATTATGCCGTTAGTTTAAAAAGAAGTGATGATGAATAAGTTAAGGGCAGGTTAACATGCGTATTGCTTCTCTTTTTTATGGGATGGCGTATAACAAGGGATTCGATCCATTCTGAACAATTTCTCTCATGAACTGTGAACCCTTGGAAAGTGAAAACTTGAGTAGAAGCCCGTTGAAGAGAAAGCACAGATAGCATTATTTCGCTTGAGCTTACATCTACACAAACCTTCATTGGTTTTGTATTGCCAGGTTACCTCTATCATGGGGAAATTTGTAGCAATCAATGACCATCAATGTCAGAGCGACCTTTTGTGCTGGAAAACTACTAGAAACTTTCCCATTAAAGTTTTGGAGAAAATGCAGCGGGAGCTGGGCTGAGGGTTAAGAAAAAAGGCTTTGTCAAGTGATGTGGAGAACAGGATTGTCAGGAGTTTCTCTGGAGCAAGACTTCCACGTGTTACTTTGAGAAATTCTCTTCAACTTGAGCAGCGTATAAAAGGGTTTAATGCATGCATCTTCAACAGCTGTTGACTAATAGAAGAGCCTTGATCTGTGAAGACCTCTCACACGATAAGCACATTAATCTCTGATTCTTTTGGAACTTTCAGAGACCTGGCAGGGATTTAAGATCTTGCAGTGGACATGTTTGGTTCAGCTTGTCATCTCTATATGAGACGGTGCATTGCTGGATCACAGAGTTTCCAGACTTCAATGTTACGTCTGCCAAAAGTGCGGCACAACTGAGAGAAGTTCAGGGTTTAAAATAATCATGGGATAATAGCAAAGCATGAGTGATTTAGAGCTGAGAGGCTTCAGAAGTGTTTTCAGGTGTGAAGACAGTGAGTAGACATTCTGCCTTGTTTTTTGCCTTGCATTGTGGGAAGTTTAGAGAGTGAATATTTCAGTACAGTGGAAGGATTTCACAAAACAGACACAAATTAAAATGGCCGACTCCCTAACTAATGAACAAGAGTTCAGACTGACGCACCTTCTGTAATAGTCAAAATGTCGAGGTCATTTATATCATTTGTGCATTGGCATCTGATCGACTGACATGTTTTTATAGGGTGAGGTGTGTGAAATAACATGAGGCTGGGTAAACGATGTACATGGTGTATATCTGTGTATACTCGCCACAAGATGGCACTAATTTATGATAAATTACATTGCAAAAAAAGTTGACAGGAATCATATATGTCATAAAATCGGTTATTTTCTTGGAAAGAACTGAGTTGCATTTATTTTGTGGACAGTTAAAAAATAAATGCAACAGGAATGTGGGCCATGCATGAATAACATTATCAGCTGTGGCTCATAATGACTGTAAATCAATCATGTTCAGTCGGAACTAAACTGCTCAATGCAACTTAAATGAACTCATATGCACTGATTTGTCGAAGTTTTTCTTATACAACCACTAAAATATCCCAAAATATCAATGTGATCATCAGGACAAGTAAACAAACAAGCTTTCCAACAACCAAAATTACATCAGCCAGAACTGTTAGTGCAGAACATCTGTATTTAAACCATTCATGTTTCATCCGTCCCTTCATTGTCTGTCCATTTCCGCATTTATCCTGTTGAATTGCCGATAAAAATATAATTATTTTGTTGCAAATAAAAGAAGCATCTGGCAAGAGGTTGTTTTAATCTCTTGTTCATGTGTGATTCACAGTCCAATTATAATATGATAATTATTCTATAAATTCAGATAAAACGTACAGCCTGATAGGATTTATTTGTTCTCACACACACACGCGCACACACACACACACACACACACACACTGATTTTGACATTTGATCTTAAGGAACTTTTTAAAAGCATGTTCATTTGTTACTTAAAGTTATAACTAAAAGAAATCATGTTGTGATTTCATTATGTCATTACATCATAACATCTCTTTGTCATTAGAATATGGGCAGAGTATGGTAATATATGTAATATCATATTTGAATCCTATGAATTAATCATATTGTAAATATAAAACTTTTTATTAGAAAATTGAAAAAGAAGCCTCATTATACAGCAGTATATAAAGTATAATTATGTCTCAATGTGGTTTCATTGTGTTCTCTTGCATACCCACTAATAATATGATATATAAAGCCACAAGAAATATTAACAGATTAATGTTCAAAGTGGGTGTTAACCCACAGAAAGTACACACAACATACAATATATGTATTGTATATATTCATTATATACTCGATGGCACCCATTATAAAAAGCCTTTGTGTATATAGCAGAACAGTGTTCAACATTACTGTTTCAAAGGCAGAGAGTGGGTGACACAGTTATGGGGAATAATACAGTGTGAAGCATCAAAGATGCATTGTGTGTCTGAAATATTCATGCCCAATGTAACATTTATTACAAAAGAGAAACGAACTTTATTAGTGGTGGAGCAATAGCTACTGCAAACCGCTGAAGCAAGTGATGCAGCGGGACTGTCTCAACACACCACCAGCAGTCAGATTCACAGTAGAATTCGCTTCTAATGACATAAATGAAACTTCAAAATCAACATGAAATCATGGCCACATGTGTTTCTTTATGTGAGGTGAGATAATGATACAAATAATCACACAGGAAAGAGAGCTACATGAACATATCAGAGAATGTTTTAGATGTTTGCTTCTTCAACACTGCTTCACATCAGATTTTTAAACCAAGACTTTAAGGCTTGCAATTGATAAAAACGGGCTTGATTTTAAAAAAAAAGGACCCTTAGAAATATTTTCAATTCTAAACTATTCTTCACTATGTAAACTGTAACAACTATCCCTCTCCATATGTCTCTTATGTCGTAATGTCAGGAAAACCCTAATGATTCACATTACAGCTTTCCGACGTCTACTCGCATTTAATGTAATTTTGTGATGTACTGAATTTGATAACTTATGTCATTTTACCAGAATACGCTCATTATTAAAGCTCAAGATTTAAATAGGCTAGAATTATTGCCACTACATATAAGACTATAATCTCCACGGGATATGTCACGCGGACACTTTAATGGGAAACACTTTTATTTATTTATTAATTAGATATTATTTTTTAGAATGATCTTGCTTGTTCTATAAACACCATGTACTGTGTGCTGTGTTTTACCTTTTCTGTTTTTCCTGTTTGCTCCTGTAAAGCTGCTTTGGAACAATGCACATTGTGAAAAGCGCTATATAAATAAACTTGAATTGAATTGAATGTCTTCTTATTCCCGTCCTTTCACTGACGGGTGATTTTTATAACAGCAGTGTATTGAAACAGATGTGTTGTGAGAAGCGCGGTGTGTGTGTATTCTCTATGCACTGTCTGACGTCGGAAGGAGTGTGTGTGGGTGACGTCGGGAGGACTGTGTGAGTATGTGTGAGTAAGAGAGGAGAGAGTGCAGCAGAAATAGGGTGAGCTGGAATAACGCGGGTCACTGTCAGTTGAAGTATGGAGTGAGATGTGATCGTGTGGACTGTAAGGGTCTGTGAGGAGTCTCTGGAACACATACACTGAACATTTAACGCATCATTTCTGTCTCTCTGGAGGAACACGACAGGTAACGACACATGCCGAGTCTTGATGCGCTCACATCACTTTCTGTGTGGCGCGGCGACACGCGCTGCTCTTATTATAAACATCATTATAACGCATTTATTGCACTTATCTGCCTGTGCGCGTCATCGCTAGAACGCTTAAGATTTCCGTTCTGTGCTCTTATATGTGTGTCCTAAGTAAGAGTGGCGTACAAGAGTTCATACTTGATACTTTGTGTTTGAAACCGAGTTGACGTGTCAGCGTTTAGTAAAGTGTGTATCTCGACAGCACTTTTGAGCGTCACTTCTTGTGATGTGGCTGTGATGCTCAGTAGCCCAATGCACTGAATGTCATGCACATCAGAGCTTTTAGTTCAAATGCAGACTGTGCTGAATATCTCATAGCCCATCAACTCTCTGTATACGAGTAACTACATCTCACGGAGCTCGTACAGAAATAACCAGCACCATAGAACATTTATATACTCAATATACTTTATAGGAGATTCATTATAATATACAAAATACTGTGCAATCACTTACCTTTGTGACTCAAAGCATTTGTGGTTTAATGCCTTTGTAAACGTATTTAAGGCAGATATTGGAAAAAAAACATTTTAGTTTTGACAAAATTGTGTTAAACTGGTGAAAAGTTAATTATCTTGGATTATTTTGCATTTAATGCATTACTTATTGCTTCTGGTTAAACAGACACTTCTTAGAAGAACATGAGAAAAGTTGATCATTGATCATCAATTTTGTATGTTGTAAATGAATTTCTATTAATTTAGTGTCAAGACTCAGATTTTTTTATCAAGTCGCAACCCAGCAAAAGAACAAATTTGTATAATATCGTACGGAAGATTCAGAGCTGTTCACAAGATTTAGACCAGACAGGCCCCGCAATAAGCAAAAAGATGAACAGAACAGGTCAAATCAAAGCTAATAGTTTTTTAAATGAAGTTTAGCCGAGAATCTTCTATTTGTTTCACTTTGTGTAGTTTAGTTAGTGATTTGTGAGGACGCTGACATGTTACACAACCTGTCTAGGTTAACTTCTGTCTCTACGGTTACAAATGAATGTACAACACAATACTTTAGATGACCAGATTTCAAAAACAGCCTGTTTGAGGAAATAACAAAATATATGGAAAGCCTTGTTTTCTTCATTTTCAAGTCGATAAATCCATTTATCTTGCTATTGTATTGATGATTCTGTATGGTATAAAGCATGTAGGATTACTTTTCTGTGGTGTCCGTGACTCTCTCTCATCTGACCTGCGTTGTTGGGTCTCCACCGCTGCTTTAACGATCAGTCTACTCATTGAAAAGTGCAAAATACATTCTTCTATGAATATATACAGGCATAAACTCTAAAAACAGAAGATAATATTATATTTCGACAGGAGCATTTGTGTTAAAGGCAGTAATAACATTTTATCTGGAGCAGAGATGTGATCCAATGTGATGTTCAACACTGCTTAGATTTTTTATTCATTATAATGCTATTCACGTTCATTCTACAAGAAATAGTTTGTTTGGAACTTTGAAAGGTTTGTTTGTATGACTTGTTTCTACAGTCTGACTTACAATGGCAAACATCACAGATTGATTTAGAAGAGTGCTCTTTTTTCTTTTTGCTAGTTTATCTTGTGGTATTTTTCATTGTCATGTGTAGATTATGGCCAATGGGTTACGGTTGCACGTTTGACCGCAACACTTGAAAATATTACAGATCCTCTCTGTAAATAAATGTGAATTAAAGGGTTTCACAGTATTTGTCATAATATGCATTCGTACAGTTCACCCGTCTATACTGTTGTTTGGTTGTCCATGTATACTTTTTATGCCTGTGCATGTTTATCATAATTATATATCATTTTTATTATTAAAATATTGTATTTAGCCTATAATATAAAATAGCATACATTTATCTTCATTTGGCTGTCAGACATATTTTTTTTGTCAATTACCTATATAAGATAATAATCATTAAAGCATATGCTGCAAAATTAGACTGCCAGTTTTCCTACAATAATCCAACGTAACCTCAGAGTTCATTTCAACTCAATATTATTCCTAAAGGACTTTTACAAAAATCAAAAACTGTAAAGAAATAAACGCTATACAGAAAATGCTCATTCATGAATCCCAAGAATTCCACATGCACACAATATTATCTACATCACGAAATCTTTCACATCTTCAGCTTCACACAAACAAAACATTTGTGGTTCACAGAATAGTGATCAAATTCACAGATTAATATATTGTATTAATGGAATACTTAAGGACAGACTTCAGGTTAGAGCTGAAGCAGCAGCTGGTCAAACACGCTAGACATGATATTTTTGTTTTCCTCACTGCCATTTATTAAAGACAGTTGAAGTATTTAATCTCATTCAGAAAATCATTCTTATTCTGTTCTGCATGACTTCTGAGGACTGAAAACATTGCAACATCAGACACATGGGTTTCCATGATGTTTTATGGGGACTTTCAAAGACAAAATGATTTTAAATGATTTTTAAACATATTTTATCCCCTTGTCCTACCCCTAAAAAACCTTACCATAACACACAAAGTCACCGTGTCTAAATTGGACAGTTCTCATTTTATGTGAATGGTTTATCTGTGTACACATATTTCAGTTCATTCTAAAAGCCATTTCAATCAGATATACGACACAATAGAATAGACCAATGCAATTTCCCTTTCATATACCTTTAAGAAAGGAGAACAACGGGAAATTTCGAACAACCATAAATGTAAGCGAACAACACTCTGCATCTGAACTGATCATGTGTTTGTGTTTTTGAAAACATTGCTAGCTAAGAAAGAATTTGTGGAGAACAAACAGCGGCAGCTTGTCATTGCACAGCCTGTGTGATGAGAGCATCTTTTCAATGTTAAGGTGCTAATTACATTCAAATAATTGGGAAACAGTTTCCTAGAAAAAGGTTCAACTTTTCAAATGATCCGTAATAGACTCCTAGATTTTAGTTGGACATGTAGCCTGGTGGATTTTACACGCTGCAAGTTTATTCGATTGTGGCTAAAGTCAATGAACATTTCTCCATTTTCTCCAAAAATTCCCTTTCAAGGAAACTGAATTCCGTCTTATGGTGTTGAAAATGTGACTGTTTCAATCACGGTGTTTGGAGCTAGAGATGCCATATTCCTGTTATTATCACGTTTATTTCTATAATGCCTTTAAAAATGTTGCATTACTGCGAAGCAGCTGCACAGAAAACATGTTGTAAAATAAGCAGACAATAAATAAACAATGAATACAGAAAAAGGAAAAGAATAGGAAAAAAGTAAAGATAGTTTGTTTGATCATGAAAACATGAAAATTATAAAATACTTTACAGACTTCGGAATGTATAATTGCTTTAAGTATTTTCAAAAGATGTACATTAACAACACAATCTGCATGAAAGATTGTCTGTTGGTTTTTTCATCAGACTGTTATATTGTATCAGGCACATTATGCTATGTACATTAGTGACAGTATCAACTATGGATTAACGCATGGGACTGCCGGGCACTAGACCAGCAGGGGGCCCTGGCAAATGTAATATGTATACATATTTCCTTTATTTTATTTTCTCAATAAAGAAGTGCTGATTACTGTGGAATAAAGTGATTATTTTTGCATTTGTGGAATATTAACCGTAGCGAATTCATTTAAATAAATAATCCTAATGCATTGCTGGGCTGTTGAGATGGACATTTATGTTAATCTTTGGTGATTTATATTGCTTAATTTGTAATGCACGGACTGTTAAATGCTCGTCTTTTTAATGCAGAAATAAAAATTATGCAAGGCATAGTCTAAGCCTATTCCCACGTTATACGTGTTGGGAAGGTCAGATGCTTTTTTAGGTGTTGAGTAGTGCGAAATAGAAATAAACGCAAGTTTTTTTTGTGCATTTTACACAGAAGACGTTTTTCTTTTCTGTTGAACTACTTTTGTATGGTTTTTCCATGTCTTCAGCTGGGCTGATGTGTTAAAGTGTTATGCCTGCATCTCTCACCGTTTGCAGCATCATGGTTTTAATACACTGTCAAGTTGAAATAATTTACAATTTTACACACAGCGCAGCTCATCAATGTCAGCTCCACAGCAATTGACCAATCACAAAACCCCGAAGGTGGGACAAGTGTTGTTAGCTTTTTTTACAATAGCAGTTTGGTATTTGGCAATTTCTGTCATCAAAAGAGTGCCATGAGACCCTCACTATTTGCGCAGTGCTTTTTCAAACCATTCCTGAGCACCGTGTCATGCGTGTTTAAATGCAAAGATCCACTCCTAGGTGCAACACTGTTCTCGTGAAATATGGGATGCCAGGGGTTCTTTGTAATGTACGTGCCTAGGGCATATCAAAGTCCTAATTCCCTGGACAGTATCTGTTTATTAAAATATAATTTCTTTCATTTTATTGAAAATAGACATTGGTGGACAATAAAAAAACAAGATGCGTGTAATAAATGTTTATCTGTGATTGCTGAGGCAGAATCATATTCAGCCGGCCACCTGAGGGAGATAGAGGGAGGATTATTTTGTTCTTCACTGCTCACTTCCTGTTTGTAGCCTGCCATTACACATGTCACTTAGTGAAGTATCATTGCATCATTCAACATTCAAAAGGAAAACGATGGTTATCACACCAGTCTAAAACACTGCATGTGAACATGTTTTAGGTCACTTGAGCACTATTAGGAAAAAGTAAATAGGCTTACGGCTTTAAACTGATCAATTACACCATATGGACCACTTGAGACGGATCATGCATAAATATGGGTTATGATGTATAAATAATCTTGATCCGTCGTGCTGAAGATATCAATGGCTTTAAGTGGAATTACACACCAATTAAATCAGATTCAGTCTTTCTATGATGGGATGTTAAAGCACAGGATACATGGCCTTCCTTCAGACAAAAGCAGAGCTCAGACTGAACCTGTCAGCTTTATATTTCCACTTCAGCTCTGCATGATGATATTGAATCTTGCATCACAGAGATGTGCTGTTTGCTTCTGATCTCTTTTTCAAACCTGTGCTCAGCACTCTCTTCTATCTCAGTATTAGTGTGGAAAATAAGCTTCGTAATGTTATCTAGACAACGTCCAGTGCCTCAGAATGGTGCTGATTTGTCATTCTATTGTTGAATTTCCGCTCTTCTCAGATATTAATGTGCTAGTTTAATGCTGTCAGCAGGGTTTTGTGATCACCTGCAGATGACTTCTCTTTGAGGGTCTGTGAGGAGGATTCTTCACACTTCAATAGACTCTCCTGCTCATGACAACGGTGAAATAACTCATGAAAATGAGACATTATATCGACAGAGAATAGATGAGCACATTCCTAATACTGCGCTTTGGATACTTTCACCCGAATGAAAATACTGCAATGATTGACTCACTCGCTTTTATTTCAGTGAAGGTGTTTTGAGGGCTGTGTATGTTGCTGTTTTCCATACAATGAATTTTGAGTTTTATTCATATTTTGTATAACATATTTTTTGAACATTTGGTCCTGTAGTTCGGTAG
Source organism: Triplophysa dalaica (assembly GCF_015846415.1). NCBI lineage: Eukaryota > Metazoa > Chordata > Actinopteri > Cypriniformes > Nemacheilidae > Triplophysa > Triplophysa dalaica. Next base: position 19,790,168 of record NC_079560.1, on the reverse strand, counting down.
CATTTACAGAACGCGTACCACTGACATTTAGCGGTTGAGCTTGGTATCGCAGTCTAAATTCAAAATATTGGAGAGACAAATTTATCCAAGTAAACATTCTTTTCGGTTACTTTTGCTTGTTATTAGATATTGCTACTTTATGGTTTGTGAATCTGTACCTGAAGTTAACTGCATGCGCAGTAACGCTTGTTTATGTTGTCACTTTGAAACATATAGCTGGTACTTTGTTTTTCGAATGGTTTGAGCTTTTGGTGATACTTTTGTGATGAATTTTGAAAGACGGATGTTTCTCTGAAATTGGGCAAATGCTCATTGTGGTCTTTACATCTGTGACATAAGTATCCCAATACAATTTATTATGGCATTTACTTCCACCATCAGAAATTTTTATTACAAAATTCTGCATTTCAGCTTCTTATCAGATGTCAAGCCTCTTGAAGCCTGTTTTTTACGTTTTGAACAGACTGCTCCTATCACAAACATTGAATATTAAAGATGATGGCAGGAATTAAGCATGTGATGACGTCTGGTTAGCAAAAGCCATGCTTGAGGGCTTATAGCTGATCCATTGATGTATATCATCACTCCATTGTGTTGAAAATCCACACTGTGCCAGGGTGTTTCATGGATTTTTGGAATGATCAAATCCAGATTCAGAGGAAATAACCCACCGACAGCCCTTAAATGTCTTTTTGTTGTCTGAATTATACTTGTGTTGTTAAGCAATGATATGACTAAATTTTTTAGGTTATCTAACCATGAGCATAGTTATTTTATACAATATGGAATAAGTCACTGTGGTTCTAACCCTTGCATGTTTTAATCTCATGCAGATGTTTAGTGTGGCTTAGTCCACATTTTTTTGATATTTTTTAAATGGATATTTTCTGCTGATCAGCGAGTATGGCGCCTATATGGCATAAAGTATACAAGGAATATGCAAATGCATGTGAACATCACAGTTGATGGTTATAATTCTTTCAGATTAATGTAAGGTAGATGTTCAAAGGACCATCTTACATTAATGCAGTTGGCAGACGCTTAAAAGCGACTTACATAGCATTATACTATACATTGTATCTGATAATCCCCTGGGGTCGACCCATGACCTTGGCGTTGCTAGCGCCATGCTCTAACCACTGACCCACAGGAAAGCTAATCAATGTGTTTGGCCTTGTGCCATCTTAAATCTTTGGCATAAAGTATAATGCTTTATATCCTTGTTCAACTATATTCATGAATTAATCTATATACAGTTTTACTATTCACAGCCACATATTTCCGGCTTCTGGATATTTTCATGATTTTCAGCGGATCAGGACTAGCTCAGGATTTTCAGCATATGAATTATAATTCAATGATACGGGGCGTTAGGATTGTCAGGGTCTTCTCTAATAAGAGCCGATTGGCCAGTAGTCCACTGTGGTGTACTACTGTTTATCTTTCTGAAAGGACATGTGAATATATACTGTACAATGCTGCTAAATGGAATCATAACCCCATCCTTCCCTCAAGTTTCCATCTCTGACTTGTACAATCAATTTGATGAATGTCAAATATGTGTAATGAAGCGAAAAGACAAATGTTGTTTATCTGCTTTCCACTTTCAGCTGTGATCACCGTGATTACATCTTCTCTGAAATTCATTGAGAGTATTTGACCGCCGCTGAGTTCATGTGAGAAAAGGTGATGATGTTTGACAGTGCAGGTGTTCTGTGTTCTTCTCTTGACAGGTCAGTACTGATGGGCTGTTTGGGCATTTGGGTTTTGTCCAGCCTGCTTGGATCTTCTCTGAGTCTGGCTCATGGAGTCAGCGCTGGTTCTGACAGAAGATTGAAGGAACGTCTAGATGGCCTTGAGGAGATGGTAAGCTCACGTCACATCCTCCTGAATTCCCCAGCCTGTGTATGTCAAGATCAGAAATACAGCTCAGTAGGCAAATCATTAGTGATGATGCTCAGGTGACATAAAAACAGTGACGCTCATTAATGTGACTTCTGTTTTAGTAGATACATTTAAATATGTGACATTCAGTATTATTTTTTAGCGGATCTCATCTACAGTACTTTCATACACTGACTAATTTCCCGCTGATGTACAATAAAAACTGATTTTTTTAATCTTCATATATTTATATGAAATATCTGTACACTACTGTAAATGTACAAAAGCATTGGGACACCATCTTCTAATAAGCATGTTTATTTATTCCAGTCATTTCAATTAAATCCAATATTAAAGAGTCAGTTCAACCAAAAATGAAAATCCTGTCATCAGGAAAGCAACTTTTAATGATGCTATACAAAATAAATGTATTATTATTATTTACTCCCCCTCAGAATGTTCCAAACCTATATAAATGTATGTGTTCTGCAAAACACAAAGAAAGATATTTGTAAGATGTTGGTAACCAACCATCCCCCATTTACTTCCATAGTAGGGATTATAAATACTATGGGAGTCAAAAGGGAATGAGGTCTGTTTGTTTACTGACATTCTTTCAAATATCTTTCTTTGTGTTTTACAGAACAAAAACATTTTTACAGGTTTGGAACATTCTGAGGGTTAGTAAATGATGACAGGATTTTTATGTTCGGGTGAACTGTCCCTTTAAATGCTTTACCATGTACAGTAATAGCAGAATATTTGTGAAGTGACTGTACACCTGTCATTGATGGGTTCGTGTGATGAGTTTTTGGCTGGTCTCAGCTCTGTCGAGTTCTTCTACACTAGACATAAATTAATCCTTTCTTTTTTAACTTTGTGCACAGGGACATTGTGAACTGTTGCTCTAAAATTAGAATCTAGAATATATGCTGTAGCATTAAGATTTGTGTTCAGAAACTAAAGTCATCAAACCTGTTCATTACAATGGACAGTCCCAACAATTTCGTCCATAAAGTGTGTTATTTGTATGGCATATTTTTATTTAATTTACGGTATGGGTTATATTAAACTACACCAACGACTCACAGGACCCAAACGACTGTGTGTTATTAGTTTTGAGTGGGTGTTGTTGGTTAATAACAGACCTTTAAATGTCACAACCAATCAGACTTGTGTATTTCAGCGCACTGTGTTCTAATCTAACACAATCCTACATCATAAAAGGAACAAAGTTACGATGTGGCTATTTTGGCTTATTCATACGATCTCATCTGTACATTGAAGTACAATTTGCTTTCACGCCAGTCACGTTAGGGGTATTGCTTTTTTCTATTAATCCTATGTTTTTGTTTTTGTACATCTTTAAATGTATAAATTCATACGAATAAGCCACCTCGTAAAATAGTTACGAATTCCTGTGAGAGGACACTGGGCGATTGCATAAACTGCTCAGACGAGTCTTAGAAGTTAGTCATCTAAGTTTTATTTTAAAACAGTAACATAAAAAGGTAGATTTGTATAATTTAAATATGAAAAGTAAGAACGATTAGTCCTAAATATGCTATTCTGTGAGAATAGACACAGATTAAATTAATCGGCTAAATTAGAGCAACTGGACCCAAATTGAATAATCACTAATAAGATTGCTAACTGTAGATTTTACCCCTGTGTTTGTCTTCTGATAAATGTCATGTTTTGACTCAGTGACATCAACAATGCATTTGATCCATTACTGTTCAAAGGAAACTACAAAGAAAGGATACTTCAGTCATGATATAAAATACTATTAAAATAGTTAATTTACAGTATTACTTTGAAGTACGATACCTTTAGTACTTTCATATATTTAAGCATTTTGCATCTTTGTATGTGCTTTTCCTAAAAAATATCATTTTGTCATATCTACACTATTGAAATAAACCTACACGTCTCGGTGACCTATAAGAAAACGAAGAGTCACTTTGTCTTTCAGCGTTTGCCCTCTAATTTTTGGTAAAATTAAGCACGGACACCTCCGTCTGTTTTTCTGCCCATGGGATGTTCAGTTGGCTGTGTAACAGACAGAGTGTGTCAATGAAGTCCCAAAGCACGTCACATCCTTGAGTCCTGCCCTCCAAAATCCTCACACAGTCGACACAAAAACACCATCACATTCTGCTGTCAAGTTTCAACCTGTGATCAGGCGCAGATTAACCCACAGACTTGCCTAGGCTGCAGCCTAGGGGCCACACCTGTTAAGGGGCCTCTGATTGGCTTTTCTTTTCTTTTAAAATTACTTGAGCACGAATAAAAATAGACCATCATTGGCTATTGATGCTGGTAAAATCATTTAAATCATTTTCATTTTACGCCACTGCTATTGCTTGACGGCATAGCTGCAAAATGTCTGAAAGACGATCCGTTTAATATCTGTGTGGTACTGGGGACATTGTATACATGCTATGCAGAAAGAAACATACATGTATAAAAATCTCTTACAGCATATTTTATTCCAACAGCCAAAACACATGAGCAGCATGTTTAATGAAATGTTATTAGAAAGGTTCACGCTTAACTACAGTTTGCAGCATCTTTGAAGGAGTAATAAAGGCTTTAATGAGGCTCTTCAGTCTGTATAATGTCACGTCTAATGTGAATGTAGTGCCTGTAATTGCTTGTCCCAAATGAGATCTTGAGGAGTTTCCACAAGTGATAATATCATGATGTTAAAGAACGAGATCTGCTGAACAAACTCATCATGAGGCCAAACATTGCTGCCCGGCTAAAGGAACAGATGAAATTCAATCAATTCTTATAATGGTTTTTAAACATATCTTCATGTGCATCGTGATGCTAAATAATGACATTATAATGACGGTAAAAATAATCATGATTTAAAATGTTTCTAGTTGAATCTGTCCCTGAAGTGTTCTCCAGATGATAATGTTGTAGATATGTTAGCTGTGGGATGCAGTGAGATTGTAGAACTAAGAAGCGTTTGAGAGCTGAAGATGCACAAATGAAATACTAATGGCTCAATGAATGTTAGGGCATAAGGGGTCAAGCACTTTTCATATTTTCAGTCTACTCATGCACGCTGCGTCTTTCTGCTTCACACAAATTCAATTCACACTACAGACAGCTTAATGCTAAACTCTTTTCACTATTATATTCTTCATGCTTTTTATATGTGCATTGAAGCAACTAGCACTGGCACAAAAATAATCACACTTTTGTAATAAACATTTCACCCCGTCACTCTGATCTCATTTTTATTACTACTTTATTCAGTTGTGAAGTATTAGGGTTAAAATATTAATACTTCACACTTTATAAACTCTAAACATTGGTTTCTGATGGTAAATGTCAGTTCCCTTTCTGTCGGTCTCTCGACGTTGTGTTGAGAACGACAGATGGGGTTCGCCCTTGAGAACCAATCAACTCTGACTACTATAGAAAAGGCCAATGAAATTTGGCGAATGAAATTTTGCAGCATTCATTTATGTTCTTCAGAGCCTTGGCTCATGACTACGAACAAAACGAATTCAACAAATTCTTCTTCTACATTGCCGGATCTACGACGTAGAGCAGCGGATCGTCCCTACCTGCAGCGACCTTCCCCTGGGCGTCTCGGCGGTTCCAGAGGTGTTAGAGATTTTTTCTAAAAGGTCATTTTCAGGACTGAGCATTCTCCAGCGTGGCATGTCCCACTGTTCTCTTAGGTGCGGTTCTCTCATCGAGGAGGGGGATGGACACGGTAGCTTCGTCGAGTGTCTGGGCATCCAGCACACTGAGGCAGCTTTCGTTGACACATCTTGCCCGCACCGTGGGCAGATGGTCATACAGAAGTTGCGGTCTTCCTACGGGAACCAGCCACCATTTCGTTGCTACCCAGGCCGTGACGTCAGTGGCCCCGATGCCCGCCACTGTTAGCACCATTAGTGATGTGGGGACCTCTGCGAACGTAAACCCGCCAGCCAAGTGCTCACGGGCCGATCACAACCCGATTTGCTCTTCTGAACTTTTTCCCAACCGGTGGTGGCAAACCGTCCTGATCCTCAGGCACGCACTCGGAAACGATGCGTGATGTAGATGAGATGTCGCTCGCAGCATCGGAGGGAAACTGGAATCCGACTCTGACGAATCCGAGCTCCCCCCCAGGGGGGTTGAGCTCAGGAGGAAGCAGAAGTGATGTCAGCCATGGTAACCAGGGGATATGTGGTTCCTGGGGTCGGAGCGTGGTGCAAACCGCGCCCACCCCGGGTGCCATTTTTTTCCCAGAGGTGCATGAGGAGCTGTGTAAGACTTTGAGCGCTCCCCTCACGGCCCGCTCCAGTCAAACCAGCTCCGGCTCCTTTACTTCCCTCGATGGTGGGGCAGCCAAAGGCTACGTCGAGATCCCCCAGGTGGAACGTGCGGCTGCAGTGCACCTGTGCCCGCAGACGGCTACCACCTGGGGGAATTGGCCACGCCTACCGTCCAAGGCGTGTAAGACTTCGGCATCACTGGTGTCGAAGTCTTGCGCTGCCGTGGCCCAGGCTGCCTCCTCTCTCTACGCCAAGGCCATCCTGGAGGTCCGCCAGGCCAAGGCGTTGAGAGAGCTCCACAAGGGTAAGGCCGACCCGGATATGATGCAGGATCTCCGTGCCACCACTAACAACGCTCTACGGGCGACCAAGGTGGCAGCACGGGGCCTAGGTGGGAGGATGTCCACGGCAGTGGTCCAGGAGAGACACCCCCGACTGAACCTTGCGCAGATGAGTGACACCAAGAAAGTCCGCTTTCTTGATGCACCCATCTCGCAGGGTAGGTTGTTAGGACTCCAGGTCAACCGAGAGAAGGGGAAACTCTCCCCAGTGCAGAGCATCCTCTTTCTCGGTATGGAACTCAACTCTGTCACCATGTCGGCGCAACTGTCCGCAGTATGCGCCCAGCCGGTGCTGAACTGCCTGGAACATTTCAGGCAGACAGCGGTCCCCTTAAAACAATTCAGAGGCTCCTGGCATTGCGTCCTCGCTGGGTAATACCCCTTGGGTTGATGCACATGAGACCGCTCCAACACTTGCTTTAGAGTCGAGTTCCGAGGAGAGCGTGGCACACCGGCAGCAGGCACATGGTGATGACACCCTGCTTCCGACGCACCATAACCCCTGGTCTTCCATGACTTTTCGACGGACTAAGGTCCCTCTGGGCAGGTTATGCAAGTCCGACGGACGCCTCCCTGCAGGGCTGCGGTGCAGTGTGTAAAGGGCAGTGTTGCCACAGTTACTTTGAATCTGATTACTGATTATACCTCTAAAAAGTAACTCTGTTACTGTACAGATTACTGGATTTTGAAAGTAACTAAATTAGATAACTCGTTACTTTATCAGTTACATTCAGTAGCTGCAGCCAACACCACCGCTGCCTCAACATAAAAATAAATTATCCACCGGCATCATTTTCTCTGATATAGATATCCGCACCAGACACGGACCCGATCGTCATTTAAATTACTCAGTAAATTTTCTAGCACTTTCTTTGTCTATAAATACTTAAATCTAATATTTCGATTTAGCACACACATGTACCTGTCACACAGTCGTTGCATATTACATACCCAGTACTTGATTCTCTAAAACGCTCCCACGCGGTACTTTTCTTTTCTACCTTTTTTTCTTTTTAATACTCCTTTTTTACATTTCTCTCGGATCTGTTTTGCCTCCATTTCTGCTTTAGGAAACAGACCATCCTCTACCGCATTTCTTTTAAATTACTGCAATTTAGCGCCTGATGAAAAATACATTTAAAACACATTCCTATTTTTAGAGAAATTTTGTTAATATTGTAAATGCTATCATCCATCCGCGACCCACCCGCAATTAATCTGATTGTATTTTTTTATTACCCGACCCACCCGACCCGCGGATCATCCGCAGCGCCCGCGGATTTAACCGTCATCCGCGCATCACTACTGCTCTCTGCTTTTGCAACACCTGGCGGGACTCCAATTGTTTCTTCAAATTTGACGTAGTGTTTTTGAAGCTAGATAGCACTTTGTCGCCAGCACAGAGAGTACAACGAACCTTTATATTGTCATCTAGCCGACACAAACTCGTGACTGTATTTCCAGCTAGAAACGCGCATCTCTCTCCTCCCTCCATTGTTGAATCTGTTTGTGTCGATGCGTGGTAGGGGCTATTACACGTGAATTGTCCTTGTGCTGAAAACGTTACTTGTCGCATAATGCTACGTGAATACACTCCCTGAGACGCAAGAAGAAAGCCAAAAAAATATATTTTTACTAATGAAAATTACAAAAATAGTAACGCACAGTGATTTGGATAAATAACTTTAATCTGATTAATGGTTTGGAAAAAGTAACGCGTTAGATTACTCGTTACTGAAAAATGTTGTCAAATTAGACATTTGGTATCACTGGTAACGGGCACGCAGGCGCTGCGTTCGACAAACCCCGCCTGTGCTGGCATATCAATTGCCAAGAGTTGTGGGCTGTGCTAATTGCACTGGGCAGGCTGCGGCCTCTCGTGCGGGTCAAGCACGTGCTGGTCCGAGTACAGCACTATAGCTGTAGCGTACATCAGATCGCCAGGGTGGCGTTCACTCACAGCAGCTAACACAACTTGCTTGACGCCTCCTCTGGTGGAGTCAACAGGGGACCCGTTCCCTGCGGGCCAGACACCCCGGGCAAACTGAACTAGACAGCCGACGCGCTCTCTCATCAGTTTACGCCTCGTGGAGAGTGGCGACTCTACACCCGGGCAGTCCAGCTCATTTGGATGCTGTTCGGGTAGGCCCAGGTAAACCTGTTCGCCACCCGCAACACCACCATTTGCCCGCTTTGGTATTCCCTGTCTGAGGCAGAGCTCTCGGCACGGATATCCTTGCGCACAGCTGACCGCGGGACGGGCGGAAGCACACCTTCCCCCCAGGAGCCTCATTGCACAGGCACTGTCCAAGGTCAGGGAAGAGGAGCACCAAGTGTTATGGGTTACGCCTTACTGGTCTTAGTACACTTGGCTTCATAGTTGATGCTCTGGACAGCGACTCCCCCTGAACCATTCCCCTGACAGAGGACCTGCTCTCTCTGGGGAAGGACACATTCTGGCATCCCAGATCAGACCTCTGGAACACCCATGTCTGGTCTCTAGACGGGACGAGAAGATCCTGAGTTGGCTACTCCCCCTGTATGGCGGAGACCATCACCCAGGCTAGGGCCCCATCTACTAGGCGGTTACACGACTCTGGACGGCACCTCTTCTCGTCCTGGTCTCTCAACGAGAAAGACCCACTGAGGTGCTCGATCAGGATTGTGTTATCCTTCTTACGTGACTGGAGACTAACATCTCCCCTTCACACTGAATGTGTATTTAGCCGCTATCGCCACTCATCACGACTCAGTTGATGGAAAGTTTCTAGGATGACACAACCTGGTCACAAAGTTCCTAAGGGGCGCGAGAGGGCGGAATCCGTCTCATCTCCGCTCCATACCCTCCATACCCCTCTGGGCCCCCCAAGAGCCCCTCGGAGGTTCCGATCTTCCTCACCCGAGTAAGACGGCCCTCCTGATGGCTCTCGCTTCCTTCAAGAGGGTATGGGACCTCCGAGCATCCTCTGTGTCCCCGGATTGCCTTGAATTCTGCCCTGGAAACTCTCACATTATCTTGAGACCCAGGCCTGAATGCGTGCCCAAAAAGTTACCACTACTCCCTTCCGGGGCGAAGTGGTGAACTTGCAGGCGCTCCCCATCGGGGAGGAAGACCCAACCCGATTCGTGTTTTGTCCAGCACATGCATTGCGCCTCTACCCGGACCGCACGCAGAGCTCAGAAGCTCTGACCAGCTCCATGTCTGTATTGGAGGACAGCAGAAGTGGAAGGCTGTCTCCAAGCAGAGGCTGGCGCACTGGGTCGTGGATGCCGTTACGATGGTTTTCCGATCTCAAAATCTTCCATGCCCATTGGCAGTGAGGGCTCACTCCACGCGGGGTATAGCCTCCTGGGCACTAGCCAGAATCGCCTCCCTAGCAGACATCTGTTGAGCTGCGGGTTGGGCTACGCCCAAACACCTTCGCAAGGGTGAACAACCTGCGCGTAAACCCGGTGTCAGCCCACATCCTACGTGGCGACATGTAGGACTGTCATCCGGGGGGGCGTATGCCTGCGAAAGCACCTTTCCACCCTCCAGTGGGTTGGGTCAATGTGCTATCTACCTCTCTTCTTACCCAAACATATGGCTAAGAACAGGTATCTCACCAACCTCCCTTCTTACCCAAATACTGGTTAAGAACAGGCATTCCATCCATCACTAAGCAAGCACACCCTGGGGGCTGGCTGGGCAGAGCAGCCTTCCCCCTTAGCCCGGGATACCATATGAACTATCACAGATAGCTCTAACCGGACCTAGTGCTACCGGACGTCTGTAACACCCCCTCCATGGGCTGTTCCGTCTGATGTATCCTCATGAGAATGGTTCCCACTCCTGGTAACCCATGAGCTTCCCCAGATGGACCTCCACCTCGCGGTTAACTACTCAGTCCGCACGTTCCATGCGTTCTCCTCCAAGGACGAGACCATACCTATATCCACCATATTCCTCCCCACGGGTAGGAGGTGGCCTCTGCAGCGCATCCCTAATTAAGGAAGTTGTGCTTACCCGGTGTAAACCCGAGCTGGACGGCCTCTCGCCAGTAGAGAGCTAAGGCCTCCGTCCGTGAAAGGTTACCGGTCAGGGCTGTACCCATCTTTCTCCAAGAAAGCTCTGGAACTCCCCGACCATCCCACTGGAAGGTTACAGTTTCGCGAAAGCATCAAGCCCAGGCCTATTACCGTCGCTTCGCTAGAGATTGTGACGCGATACAGCGTTGTGGCGTTTTCCATAGGCAACCCCATCCGTCGTTCTCGACACAACGTCGAGAGACCGACAGAAAGGGAACGTCTTTGTTACGTATGTAACCTCAGTTCCCTGATGGAGGGAACGAGACGTTGTGTCCCTTATGCCACAAACATGTATCATATTCTGCTGCAGTCGTGAGAGGCTCTCAGGCTCTTCAGAACAAGAGGTAAATAAATGCAGCTTCCTTTTATACCGGACATCCAGGGGCGGAGACTGGCATGCAAATTTCATTCGCCAAATTTCATTGGCCTTTTCTATAGTAGTCAGAGTTGATTGGTTCTCAAGGGCGAACCCCATCTGTCGTTCTCGACACAACGTCTTGTTCCCTCCATCAGGGAACTGAGGTTACAGACGTAACCAAGACGTTTTCATTGACATGACATTTGATCAGTGGTGTGTATGAAAACAAAATATGATTTTTAGCGCAATTTAGAGTTCCAACACCTTCTCCCAATCTACTAACCTCCTGAACATAAATCATGTAAGTTATTAAATCTAAATGAATTTGTAGTGACAGTGTCTAATAGCAATGTTTTTTTAAAAGTTAACATATGTTTACATGTTTGTAATTGTACAGTATATCGGGTATACGGATATACTGTGGCTAAACTGGGTATCTCCACACTGACATCTCTCTCAGTCTATGTTAGTCTAACTAACACCAAAGTGCGTATACAGAAGTCGTGCTACTTTCCGGTCATGTTTGCAACCCCTCTGGGCAGTTATTTACGTCATAGCAAGTCAACAGTCCTTTCAACTGGAATGTTGGATTGCAGATATTTCTAAAATGACTGGCAAAAAGCACATTAAAATAGTGTATTTTTGATCGATGATTTAACCTGATGTAGACAGTAGCATAACTTAGTCTTGCTAAGCTTAAATTGCGCTAAATATCTTCTTTTTTGAGGTCACCTTAGGTAGTGCATATGCGCACACGCTGGTAAGCACCTTATAGGAGCGCCGCCCCAGAGAAACGTCATTCTTTATCGACTGACGATTGAATCTCTTTACCAGTTCAATCCAATAAAATTGTATTTACAAAGTGCTTTTCACAATGTGGATGGTTCCAAAGCAGATTTACAGGAGAAAAACAGAACAACAAAGAAAACGTAAAACACAGCACAGTACATGGTGTTTATAGAACAAGCAAGATCATTCAAGTGAATCATTTCTAATAATATCTATTAAATGCAGTCTCCCGGTGATCAAGCCAGTCAACCATGCCCTGAGGCGAGGAACCCAAACTCCATTGATAAAGAAAAGGAGAAAAAAACTGTATAGAAACCATTCTACCACATTAAAAAATTTATTTAAATATTAAAATCTTAGTAGTTTACGAAACATTCTGCTACTGAAATCCACAATAATATTTGTAATATCAGTAAGCTCAATACATATATAAAATTATAATTCAAAAATTGAATTTTTTCCATTGCTGTTTTTTTAAAACATCTTTTTATCAAAAAGTTCAAAACATTTTTTACTTTATATTTTTTTTTTAAATGATTCCACTTTATGTCACTACCGAAACAGTGTATGTTTTACTCCATTGACTGAGACTGATTTTAGCCACACCCCTTAATTTTTGATCAAGAATCATGACTGTCTACATGGTGAGCAGATCTGTCATATCATTTTGAAGTAAATGTGTTCAAAAGTAATCTGTGTGTAACTTTAAGGAACGTCAGTAACAAACCAATTTTTTCTGCAATTATGTCCCAACTTTTTGGGCGTTATTCCATAAATTGTAGTTTTTATGTTGTAGATCTGTTCAGAACTGTGCTTGCTAACCATGTGCTAATTATGCTTGCTAATCATGGCACTAACAACTAACAACTAACAAGGTTTGATCCCAGGGGATTGCACATAGTCAGAAACAAAATGTATAATACAATGCAATGTAAGTCCCTTTGGAACAAGTGTCTGCAAAATCCATAAATGTAAAAATGGCAAAAATATATTTAAAAAGTAGGTCTTAATATAAAATCATAATAAGTAAATATTATCCTTCTGATTAAATTATATATTACTGTGTTTTGTTAGTGACAAAACTCGGGGAGAGGAAGAATGTTGCAAAACTTTCTGAAATCACAATATGAAAATTTGAGTGTTCAGAAATGCGCTATATAAATGTAACAAATAATTATTTTTATTATCTCTGCAAAAGAAGTATTTTGTATTAGTAGTTTATTTTTCTGCTTATGCCCATTCTGACACTTTTTTGACTTTACAGTAAATACCTACTTTGGCATTGTTGCTTATTAATATCACAGGTCTATTCACAAACAGTTGCAATCTGATTGGCGAGCTGTTGGCTTCATGAGATGAATTCAGTCTGTCAAAGAATGAAACGTTACCAAGCTGATAAAGTGATCTCCTCAGAGGAGGAGGGATGAGAAGTTAACACAAGCTGTGACACAAGCTTTTAAAACACGTCCTCCATGCTCACCTCAAATCACACTAAGTGAATCTCTGAGACGAGTGAAATGGCTTTTTGTGTCCCACAACAGTCTTTATTGATGTGTTCTTCAGAAGGCAGGACGCATCATGTGATCATAAAGCAAGTTCTAGAGAGATGCCAGAAATACCTGTCCAAACGGAGAGAGCTCCAGAGAGAAGATGCTGCTAAAATGATAATATCCTGAATGTCACTGCCTGCTGCCGTCTGGAGAAGAGGATTTACGTTTCTCTAGCAACTGCTAAAGCTTTAAAATCAACATGCGTTAAAGTGACATTGAGCTCAAGAGAAACAGTGACGGATCACATCAGTGTGCCGATGTGGTGAAGAAAGTCATTCTTTGAGAACACGTGTGTGAATTTGAGGAAAACTGATGTTACATGATTAAAAGTCAACAGTTTGTGAATTTTATCCAATGCCTTACAATATTTTACATTAATCTGAATATATATTTTTGTGTTGCAGCCGAATGGAGGAGCTGGAAATAAAGACAGCCAAAGTAAGTCTCAAATTGACCTCACTACATTATTGTGTAATGTTTCATGCATATTGTTGCTCAGGGATGATTTTTGCATTAGTGATTCAATATTGAGTTCTTGTGTGCGGGGAAGTGTTTGCTTTCACGACAGCTTTCTGTCCGTAGCGTCTCACACGTTCTCTTGATGACGTTGTAGAGATCAAGCATTGCAATTGCCAAATCCAAAATTACCTTTGTATGTCTTTTTGACACTTTTATGCGTGTGTAATGATCTGAGAGCAAAGCAGCAAACTGGCGAATGTCAAACGCAATGGTTTTCCAGGTATTATGCTGTCAGTGGCTCTTTTTAAATCAAATTGGGCACTTGTTGTTTTGACATGTTTACAGTTTTAAATGGACAGTCCTTCATTTGAATGTTACAGAATAATACAAGTTATTGATTTCAAGATTTTGAGAGTATATTTCTATTGCATAGCACGTCATCTGTAGGAAAGGGAATGGTAATGGAGAAGACGTGCATGCAGACTCACTGGAGTGTCGACTGGTTTTAAATGTAAATGAATTTAGGATCAAAAGTGAAACGGTCGCGTGTCTAATCAAATGTTTCCAATCATTTAGAACGTAAAGATCTTCTCTAGTTCACTGGATTTATGTAAACACTTTGTTGAGTCCTCCGCAGGGACGAATTGTTATTTACTGGCTTTGGTCTAAACGTAAAGAAACACGCAACGGTGTGATTGATTTTCTGTTCTCCTCATGGTAGGAATAATAAAACCTTTTCTATGTGTGTGTGCGCGTGTTGTGGCAAATTATCTCAGTTTCCCTGATCTGTAAGGAGGCCTGTTTAGTCATGTCTGCATCTCACTTCCAAAGGATGGACATTAATCAGACTGACCCAGTTTCTCTGCATCTCAACATCCACCATCCACTTGAGCGGCTGACCGAACGCTAACATTACCAACAGGGCAGGATGACAGGCTTTGGCTCAGACGCAAATCATAAATAAATAACGTGCCACAGGCAGCGCGCCTCGTCGCCGAAAAGGTCACTCAAGAAGAAAGACGGGAAGAAATCTTGCGAGAAAGAATCACTTTTACGGCAGACACACACAATATACAACGAAATCTTTCTTGTTCAGTAGCGTTCAAGGATCATGATTCTGTTTGCGACATGACATCTCAACAAGAGATTTGTTACTGTCACAAATAAAAAAAGTTGGAGGTATGCTGGTCATTTATATATTGATTGGTAGGGAATTAGATAAGAGATGTATATTGAGAAACTCTGCAGAGGAGGACTGAAAGGTGGAGTCGTTGATTTGGAAAGATGCTAACTTTAGCCTGCTAGCACTGAAATTATAATCCCACCACTTATGCGATTTGCCCTCCAAAGCCGCGCCTCCTCCAAACAGATGGATGTATTTCATAAATCCTTTTAAAATTACAAAATAAATGCTACATACCTGTCCGAAAGAAAGAGAGCACCCATGGTATCGATTTTCAGACCCTTTTGCCCATCGGAGCTGTCTCCATCGTGTAAAACCTGAACCCATATTAATTCCAGTTTTTCCTATTTCATTAACCAGATGTCTTTTTTTTCTTAAAAAACGTACTTTCGTCTTGGAGATTCACTTGTTGTCGGTTCTGCAGGAAAGGTTTATTGTTGGTGATCGTCCGCCATTCTCGCCACTGTACATTGACACGGCGGACGTGAGCATGCTGTTGACATTTAAAGTCTGCGTGAACAGGGTGCGCAGTGGTTTGCAAAATACGTTGGCCAAAATGTACGCATGACCAGTCACAAGTTTTTTGGTCCTGTGCCTTTCACAGATTATATGTAATAATACACATTATTTGACCACTATACTTCTTCATTGCTTTCAGGCTGTAAAGAATCCAACCAGCATGAGAAAAAAAATGTTTCTGCACAGGATATTCTGCCTTGCACATAATGGGCTAGAATAACCATATATGATCATCTGCCCAGTCTGAGAGAATGCTGTATTTACAGTAAAATACTTGATGTTTCCCTGTTCTGTGGTCGGGTTAAAGAATTTCAAGGTATTTTCAAAGATAGTGTTGGTCCATATTTGAGCCAACCATGCAAGGAAACGATCCAATGTTTTTTGAAAAGTTGCTTTAGAGAAAGATTGTGTTTAGCTAGTGTTGTCGTTGCGGCATCTACCTGTTAACTGGATCATGCTTAACAGTCCAACCTAAAAACAAAAGTCTGTTTAATATTCTTTCCTTAAAGAAGGCCATCAGTTGAGTGACATCCATATTACAACATAACAATACAGGTGATGAAACCGCTTTGTAACACTGCGATGTTCGAGCTGAAACAGTTGCCTAAGTCAAATATTCTGCATGATCGTCGAACAGATGGAATCTGACTGCAGATACTGAGAGGAAACATTCTCACCCATCGATGGCGTTTGTGAAGGTGATTTTATGAACAGCCAGGATTATTGCCTGAAAATGGTGCGGCTTGTCTTTGTGGCCTCAAAGTCAAGTGAATCGAATCTGAGCTCGTTCCAAACCAGACCAGTGAACCTCCTCCACATAGACGAAGACTGTGCCAGCATTCCCAGCACGGGTATGATGATAGAGAGCAGTATCAGTCGTACGTCACTGTCAGGTTACTGGAGCAGAGCTCTCGATGGGTGTGCTGGTATAATTACTCTTATTCCTGAAAACACAGTCAGCAGGTCTTCAGAAACCAATGCCTAATACTGAAAGCTCACAATAACTTCTGGAAATAACAAGAAACTGTTTGTGTAAAAGGTTATTAGCAGGAACAAAAACAGTTAAAGGCATGATGAATATGTAGCATGTAAATCAGCTTCTTGTTAGCACCTCGAGAGTAGGAAACACTGTCAGACACTTCTCACCTCTTATTTTTAGAATTATAATTAGAGAAATCAATCTGAACACAAAAGGTTTTTATCAACACAGATTGTTTGCGGTAGGAAGTTGAAATACGTGAGAGAAGATACAGTTGAAAGAAAAAGTATGTGAACCCTTTGGGCTTACTTGGATTTCTTCATAAATTGGTCATAAAATGTGTTCTGATCCTCATCTAAGTCACAACAATAGAGAAACACAGTCTGCTTAAACTAATACCGCACAAACATTATACATTTTCATGTTTTTATTGAACACAACATGTAAACATTCATAGTGCAGGGTGGAAATCAGGTGAAGATCAGAACACATTTTATGACCAATTTATGAAGAAATCCAAGTAAGCCCAAAGGGTTCACATACTTTTTCTAACAACTGTAAAACGTCATTCCACACTGAACGTTGTGTGATTCTTTAACAGACATGAAAACTGAAGGAGCAGAGAATATCAATTCTATCAACTCGAAGAACACATTTACTCGCTGGTTTATCTTGAAAGAATGACCTCAAAAGTGTAGGAGGATGTAATGTATGTATGTTGTTGTTTAATCATAAGTGAGAGTTAGTGTTCAGGCCTCTGTTGTTCTGAGACAGGTTCAGTCAGGTCCTGTGCACCCGATGCATTCTGGGTATCAAGAACACATTGAGCAGTTTCATGTGTCCTTTCAACTAGACTTCATAAGTATGGAACTTTGACTCAAACAAGAACACAAGAATAAATAAGCATATTTTTGTACTTTCCTTTGTCTTCAGTGGATATGACGACATCGTCGTTGTCAGATAGAAACCCCTCGTCTCCATATGTCACGATTTTTCATAATCATTACTATTGGTCCCCCTTCACAATTTGTCGGTAGGTTTTGCAAATGGAATATCAAATTATACAAAAATTGACATTTTTCTTCCCTCTGAACTGAATTGGCTGTTTCATTCAGAAATGGAGCTGAAAGCAGACAGATGTTAACCGAAAATCGGATTTTGGCGGCAGACAGATAAAAAATGCTAAAATTATATTTACCTAAAAGCATTTATAAAACACTATTATAAACACTACTTTACATTATTGTATATTATGTATATTTTTTCCATTTTAAACAAGGTTTCTGCCCAAACACTAAGATGTGTGACTTTTGATAAGCACTATAATGTTAATATATCTCAGAGATCCTCAGGCACAAGGATTATTTAAAGAATCCAATAAGATCTTTTGTTCATAAATCCTTGTCATTGCTTGTTTGTCACCTTCACTGTCAAATTTGTTTATGAGTTACTCATAGTTTCGATATTTCCCAACTTGTGTGGGTGACATTTTGTGAATCACTCTCATTACTATCTCAAAACGAAACGAAACTCAACTCAACTTTATTTATATAGCGCTTTTTACAATTTTCATTGTTACAAAGCAGCTGTACATGAGACACATTGAATACAAGAAAAATAACTAAAAGGCATATACCTGTAAAAACAAGAAAAGGTGAAAACAACAAAAGACAGACATATAAATGCTCCACACACACAATATGCATACATACTTACACACATTGACATAGACGCACACACGCAAACACACTCGCACACACGCACAGTGAAAGCACACATTTGAGATAAAGGAGAGAGAACCACAGGTCAAATATTAAACGGCCTATAAGTTCTTATATGCAATATTAATTATGTCTAACTTCTTAATTCTAAAGCAGCCCCCCCCGGCCAGGCAAATAGTGCAAAACAATATGCAAACGGTTGCGAGGAACCCAAAACTCCAATCGAGAAAAAAACCTCAGGAGAACCCAGGCCCAACCAGGGGATTCCAGTTCCCCTCTGGCAAAAGCTGCTGCCTCTGCTCAAGCTCAACAGTGCTTGCACAACAAGGCAAAATTAAAAATAAATAAACTTACTAATAAGATAAATTATAGATTTAAGATTATCATTAACAATCTAATAGCATTTGAAGTGTTAGAATAGAATGAACTGCATCCTGCAGTAACCTTGGAACAAAGAGACAAGACTGGCTGAGAGTAGAGTACTGTTCTGCACTCTATGATGCAACAAGTACATCATTTTTTGTTGGATGTGTTCCTGGTTCCGGTTGATCTAAATAATGCAGCCTAAATCCTTTGAGGATTAATATTATGGAAGTGTAGTGTATGCAAGATTAAAATTATGCATCTTTAGTCTAGATTTAAACTGACAGAGTATGTCTGCCTCCCGAACAGTGCAGGGAAGAATATTCCAAAGTTTAGGTGCTAGATAAGAAAAGGATCTACCACCTGCACTTGATTTAGAAATTCTAGGTATTACCAACTGACAGGAGGCCTGAGAGCGTAATGTACGTGGAGGATTGTAATACAATAGAAGTTAATTTAAATACTGCGGCGCTAGACCATGTAGGGCTTTATAGGTAATAAGCAAGATCTTAAAGTTAATGCGATGCTTTATAGGTAACCAGTGAAAGGTTGACAGAACCGGGGTTATATGCTCTTTTTGTACGTGTAAGAACTCGAGCTGCCGCGTTTTGAACCAGTTGCAGTTTTTGTAATAGGCCTGCAGGGCAACCACCTAAAAGTGCATTACAGTAATCTAGTCTTGATGTCATGAATGCATGAATTAATTTCTCTGCATCTGACAGTGACAGCATATGACGTAGTTTAGATATATTCTTAAAATGGAAAAATGCAATTTTACAGGTGTTGGCGACATGGCTTTCAAATGACTGATTACTATCGAATACAACGCCAAGATTCTTAGCTGACGACAAGGATTTTTTGGAGCATCCATCAATAGTTAAGCAGTATTCTTGGTTGTTACGTATGGCAGTTTTCGGTCCAGTAAGTAACACTTCTGTTTTGTCCGAGTTCAGTAGTAAAAAATTGTTACTCATTCATTTTATTAAATTAACTATGCATTCCTTTATTCGATGGAACTGCTGGGTTTCGAGGAAATATAGAGTTGAGTATCATCAGCATAACAGTGAAAGCTTATTCCGTGTCGCTTTATTATATATCCTAGAGGTAGCATATATAATGCGAAGAGCAGAGGCCCCAAGACTGAGCCCTGTGGTACACCGTACAGGACACATCATTGTTTATTGCTACAAATTGAAAACGGTCAGATAAATAAGACTTAAACCATTTCAATGCTATTCCATTAATGCTGACATACTTTTCGAGTCTGTGTAGGAGTATGCTGTGGTCAATGGTGTCAAATGCAGCACTAAGGTCTAGCAGCACCAATAACGAAATACAGCCACGGTCAGACGCTAAAAGCAGATCATTTCTAACTCTGATCAAAGCAGTCTCTGTTCTGTGACATGCTCGAAATCCAGACTGGAATTCATCATTAATGTCATTCCTTTGGAGGAAGGAGCATAACTGAGTTAAAACTACTTTTTCAAGAACTTTAGATATAAAAGGTAAATTCGATATAGGCCTGTAATTCCCTAGTTCTCTTGGGTCGAGTTTGGGTTTTTTAACAAGGGGCCTTATAACAGCCACCTTAAATGCTTTAGGCACATGTCCTAATGTCAGGGATGAGTTAATAATACTAAGAAGATGATCTATAATTTCTGGGAGCATTTCTTTCTGTAGTTTTGTAGGTATAGGGTCTAGAACGCATGTTGTTGATTTGGATGATCTAATGATTTTAGACAGTTCATCGTGATCTACTGTAGAACTGTCCGGTTGAGTGATGTTTTGTCTTGCGACTATGCCGTCTCACGGTCACAAAGTTTCCCAGCTGCAGGGGATTTTCAACCGGAACCGAGCTGTGTGTGTTAACATTGCTCGCATCCGAAGTGTTTTCTACGGTCCTAACACTCTTACTATCCTCAAAAAAAGATTGGATGCGAGACTCTAATTCTAAGATCTTCTCCGTCAGCCTAACTACTTCCCTGCATTTATCACATGTAAAACCCTCGCCGCTGACAGAGAAGGCTAAGCTAAACATATAACTTGAGGTGCAAGTAACAACAATAGGAATAGAAGCCATGATTCACCGGGTATGAAGTGCAATCCTAACTTACCAAGGTTGCTTGATGAGTCTTAGTATATACGCTTAAAAAGAGAAACAGTTAGCACACAAGACAAATATGGGGAGATGATATTCCACAGTGTAAACAGAAGGCAAGCTAACACGCCTATACTATGCTAGCGGCGTTACGTTTCAATTAATATGGGTTTAGAATATAAAGTTATACATAATTTGGCAACGACATTGATAGGTAACGATAGTACCAAGAACAAATGTGAGGTGAAGCAAGTGTCAGAGGATACAAACTAGCCGCCGGCAGCGATGCAATCAGGAACCGGAGACAGTCAATGGATGTATCTAACCTGAAACTGAGCATTAGTTTGAGTTTAAAAACTACAAAACTATAGTCAAGAAAATGAGGTGAGCTGAAACATTATAAACAGGAAACTCACATGATCACTTTCATACATGATTTGTATTATTTTTACTGTGGAATTGACAGTTTTTTCACAAGGCAAAAAAACAACACAATACTCCTAATATAAGCAAAATATATGCAGTATTTCTGTTGATCCACCAACTTAAAACACTGCTTTAAACAACAATTTCTGATAAGTTTCATCATGACAGACTGGTCTAACGTGGTTGAAAACAATCCAGAATATTTCTTTAAATCGTTATGGAATTCAAATAGTTATGATTTCTGAGCTTGAGCCTCATTACTTGAAATCTCTACAGATATCTGTGTAATATCTTGGCATATATTTGTCACTTTCAGTGGCTGTTTTACACCTCACAGATATGTAAATGGAGCACATGCAGCAGAATATCAGAGCTTTCATTGTGTCACATTTGCCTTGTTTTCAGATTTGACAGCCAATTACCAGCAACTTCATTTTAGCAGTTTAGAACTGTTAGAAATTTACTTCCAGCTGAATATCTCACACGCCGTCTTAGGTTTTATGATGTTTCAAAAGGATATTTTAAATCCTCAAAACTAATAATATAATGGACAACATAGAGGATTTAAAGTATTTCTAGATCTTAAACACCTGGCTGCTGTGGTTTTTAGAAAGTAACAGAACGTTCCTGTTTGGATGACACATTATAGTGAAATAAATCATTTTCTGAAATAATTGTATTATACAAACACTTTATGCCTGTTTTTTTATTTCAAATGTTATGATTTCAATCCATAATAAACATCAACACCAATAAACATTAGAAGCTAAAGTTCATTTTTATCTTCTGTTTGTTTTATTGACATGTTTAAATATGTTCACACTAGTTCTGAAATGAAAAGGATGTTGACGGTATATACCGATACAGATGTTAGTGTGCTACTGCTGCTACTATTAACACAATGAATTATTTATGAGCACAGGCAAATGTGAATCTGGCTCAGGTGAACCAGTACAGTAACAACCCCCCCCCTCTCTCTCTCTCTCTCTTACTCTCTCTCTCTCACTCTTAATTGGAACATGGGAGCAGATATAGTACATTTGGTCTTTTTTATTTAAATGTTCACTGTATATATGACAGGTGAGCATGAAGAGTATAAGATTAGATGAGTCCAAATCCAGCAGTGAATGCTCACTACTAATGTGCAGCCTACACCTATTCAATACTTTAATGTATTATATTTTCTCTCTTGAACTGTAGATATTACTGTATCATTCATGACCAAAAACAACAGGAGACTGCACTACATGTATCTTTCAGGAATGAAACGATTCCAGAATTTAAGAGTGCGAAAACACTCATATACAATGTATAGTATAATGCAATGTCGCTTTGGATAAAAGCGTCTACCCAATGCATAAATCTAAATATATATATATATACAGCATCTTACAGAAGTGAGATATAAATATACTCACTACTTTACATTGTAGGATAGTGTCATCTCTTTAGTGTTGTCATATAATAAAATATTTACAAAAATGTGTTCTCACTGCTGATAGATACTGTATATATACTGTATATAATATTTGTGTGAAATGTAGTTCTAACTGTCATTGCTCTGTAAGCTAACATGTTGATGTGAAATTTGTAGGATAGTGTGCTAGAATGAAGCTGCTTGAGGACAGTAAACACCACAGCAGAGGTTTTGATATAGAGCTGCTGTGACAACATACATCTTACTTTCCCTCGCTGTACAAAGGATTCTCTCTCTCTCTCTCTCTCTCTCACTCTCTCTCTTTCTCTCTCTCTCTATCTCTCTCTCACTCTCTCTCTCTCTCTCTCTCTCTCTCCACCTCCACCCTGTGATTAAGTAAAGTCAGATTTGTCTTCCTTATTCTCTCAGATATTTGAAATTCTGTCATTGAAGACATGGACTTACATTTGTCGTCCCGTAGCAGACACAGCACCTCGCTGTCAGGGACGATAAAGAAATCCTTAATTTTCTCACAGCCGACTGCCTTCAAATATTTCCCTTAAGGTCTCTCTGAAGTCTCAGTCTGTTCTCATCCTCTCATTGAGTGATATCAACATTTGTTCACAACAATCCTGTCTAACTTCTGTTTCTGTCAGTGGCGGATTATCATTGGAAATATGAAAGAGTCATTATATGTACAATCTGACCAGCCATAGACAAAAATAAAGATCTTCATATAGTTGTACTTAATGATTTATAGTGATAAAAAATGAGTCTGGAAACAAACTTGAATCTCCGCAAAGGCACTGTTATTGATGTATATGATGTGATTTGATGTGAATTGCCTCACACATTAACAAGATCTGGAATATAACACACATATGGACTACACATGCTTTCTGTGTTATTTCTTTATTAAATGTGTATATACCGCTTCTGCTTTCTCACTATAAGCTGTATATACACATTTAAGAAAGAAATAACACAGTTGTTGGAACGATACGAGATTAAATAATGCCATCAGTTTAGGAATCCGATGAGGTTAAAATGGGTAGAGTTTGCTAGCAGAGCATGAAGCGTGCAGGAGAGGGGATGAGTGCGGAGAAACACTCATCTGTCATTTAAAACCTCTGGGAAATACCTTTGTTAAAAATGTACTTCATATTCAAACACAAACGGGGCAATTTGTTCAAATATCATGTGTATTAGTGGGCAGATCTCAGGTGTGCGGGTACTTGAGGACCCCTGAGAGGGTCTCGCCTCCATTTCATCAGTTAAACTTTCAGAAGTGGGCCAGCAGAATGAATTACTTGTGTCATTGGATAAGGACACTGGCGCGGGGAATGAAAGCAAGCATGCCTGTGATTTTTAGATGGATACGCTTGATGAAACAGGGCCGTTCATTCGCTCCAAAATGAAAAGTCTGTTGTCGTTCCAAATTTTACAGATTAATCCATCACATCACTTTTGTATCATCTATTTCGGTAGGAATATTTATTTGTTGGCTGCTCATCAAAGTAAATCAAGTGATATATGATCTAAATCTTTTGAAATTACAAATGTCTTCAAGATGCTTTAAAGAATAGAATACAAAAGGTGCAGGTGCTCATGTGATCTACTCTATATCACACATCACAACTTCTCATCATACTGTACTGCAGATGCGGGACATGAGCGTTAGAGAGGAGCGGCCTGATGAGATCTTTATAATTCTGCAAGCATATGTGAGAACTGACTCTAATGGCAATTGATGAACGTGACATTGATGAAAGCTCATGAATTCATAACCAGAACCTGCTAAGAAACCTTGACTTGTCTCCTCTCCCGCCACACACGCTCACACCAACTGCACATGTGACAATAATTGAGGACTGAATCAAATATGAATTTGTGAATATTTTAATGCAAGAGTTAAAACGTTCGTTGTGAGCCGAGGAAAACAACCCAGGATCTCCTTGAGTTAATCTGTTGGCTATAATTAATGAACAACATAATAGCCTTAGTGTCTTTTAAGTGCTCTCGGTGGTAGTCTTAGATGAACTAAAGGAGGAGAGTTGTAAGACACTGTGAATGAATGGAAGTGCAGTTTCTAATGTACAGTGATCCAACTACACAAATTATGTTTTGCGTTGTAATTGTGCAGTCGGAAATACTGACAAAAACACATCATACAAACTGTAAAGTGCAAAGGAGTCGAATTTGCAGACAAATTCAGCTCCATCAAAACATACTCAAGATTGGTAGAAAGGGGTTTACCAAGAAAGGGATAAGAATAATCAAGCCTTGACTACTGTTTCCATGCATTCGACTGAATACAGTGTCATTGTTGGTATTGGACGTGAAGCTGTAAACTGTAATAATATGGGATCTGTCAGGAGATCTGCTCTTAACAGCTATACTGAGTCAGTGTTATATTCTTATTCAGCAATACTGTTATGCCTCTGATGTAAATGAGTATTGATTGTGTAATCTACGACCTGATTAAATCTGTATTGACTGCATCTTTAGGCCAATTTCAACACGGTACAATGTGTTACTCTGCCTGCCGATGTCAAGTGTTAGTGTACTTATTCAACTTTTGATTGTTCTGTGATGTCATTAAATGAGCAATTCTTATATTTCCAAAGGCAAGTTTTATCTCCATAGACATAGATTAATTAAAAAAAAAATCTCAATCTCTCCTTCAATCTCCTTTTGATATTTCCTGTTGCACAATTCATTTTTGTCTTTCAAAGATACACCGAAGGAGTAGTGATATCATACAGTTGTTTTTAAATGAAATACATTTAATATATAAAATAAATCAATAACAAAAGTGTCACAACTGTGTCAAACACAACCTCGAGACACAGCTTAGATGATCTTTATCTTTTCAATAGCAGAATATTGTGACACGTTAAGAATTGTCTTCATGTGTCACATATCTGATGTATGATGCTCTCAGGCCTCATTGAAGAGAGTTACGAACACCATGTGCAATGTATTCACATGAGTCCCATTCCATTCATTACCAAACCAATCTTCAGCAGGATTCTTAATTATGTGCATTAATAATTGATTTCATATCTCAATATTATTTAGTCACGGACAGAAATAAAGAGACAATTTCAGGACAGGCTATCTTGCATGATTCATTCCTATCATTTTTCTTAGCAGTATAAATCATTCAAATATTTGTTTTATAGAGGGATTGAATTAAACCAAACTCATGGCTTTTCATCCTTTCCTATTTTTTCCTTTTCCTTATGTAAGGAAGAAATAAATTTTTCCTCATTCACATAGAAGGGCTGGTGGTAAATGTGGACAATTGTTTAATATTCTGATATTTTATTCGTGATTTCTATGATTTTGGTTAAAAAGCACATGAATCAGAAGTATAACATCATTTTCAGCTGAGTTATACAATAGCATACAACATTCACTGGCTGAAACCTTTTCAGAGGATTTGGGCTGGTTTGGCCTTCAGTCTATAATGAATGAATGAGCAATAAATATGAGCTATAAATAATGGACACAAGTCTTGTTCAGAATTTACAATCGATCATGAATCCAGGAAGAAAAGAGAGATTCGTAGTTTAAGAAGGAGACTGGAGGAATTGTTTGAAGGTGTGAGGCAGAGTACATGTCATGATTTTCCAGGGGAGAACCCAAGTGCAGGCAAACACAGGGATGATGGGGTTAACAGAGAATTTATTGCACAAAGAACACTATATAAGGACAAAACAAAACCTACGAGGGGGAAAACAAAACAGGATAAACTATTATCTAAACAAGGACACAGACTAACTTAATAAAACAAAAAAACACATAATACAAACACTAGACTAGACTACACTTACTGGACACAAGGAAACAGGAACTGGTCAAGAACAAGCATCTACAGACAGCATCAACGTGCAAGTGCAAGTGCAAGTGCAAGTGCAAGTGCAAGTGCAAGTGCAAGTGCAAGTGCAAGTGCAAGTGCAAGTGCAAGTGCAAGTGCAAGTGCAAGTGCAAGTGCAAGTGCAAGTACAAGTACAAGTACAGCAACATCAAACAATCCAAGAGCCTAAGACAATAGACAAGAGGATGCTTTAAATGGAAACAAACACAGGATAATTGGCAAGGGACAGGTGTAGGTAATGATACACTTATGGGAAGGAAACAAGGAAACGAGATGGCGGGAGACACAGACAAGACATGAGAAAGCGCAGGTCAGCCAATATATAAGCAAAACCATGTCTTTCTCACACAAAACCCAAGGGCTATGCCGTGACTCCGCTACAAGACAAGAATACACTTTTTTTTTTTTAAAGGGGCAATGCACGTTAATAAACATAACTGTTAACGTGCCAGAATTATCCCAAAAGGCTATTTTTCATCTGTAGACCCTTGACAGAATGTTAAAAGGTAACCCTAAAAACAATGATAGAGCATCACACATATACATATAAAAATACAATCAGAAAAATCGCTACTAAAATACAAAATATGAGTGAATTATCTAAAACAAAGTTAACATGACAGAAAAATAAAAAAGAGAGAGAGAGAGAGAGATAGAGAGAGAAAGAGAAAGATGGCAACAGGATAGAGCAAGATAGCCAAGAGCAGGTAGTACAAGGAAGTCTATTGTCAAGAGTACAATACTAATGTTGACAGTGCTGAGTTGTCAATAACCATTTTTTAAGATGAGACTGGAAAGAGCCAAAAGTATATAAACGTCTAATTGTTGATGGGATGGAGTTCCATTCCCTTGCAGCTTAATCCCTGAAAATACAGACTGACTGAACTTACTTCTTTTTAAAGGAATAATACAGTCCCCTCTTTCCCCACCCCTTGTAGAGCAGTTGTTCTAATATTTACAAACTGTTTTAGTGGTGAAGACAAGCTATACGTAGTCTTAAACGGCAAACAAATATGTACATTTGACCAGGTTATCCCAGCTTAGCAAATTGTATTTCTTTTTAAATTGAGCAATGATGAAACTGAACTGATTTCATATCAAGAGTTTTTAGTTATTGTTTATACAAAGACTCTAGTGGTTTCAGAGTAGTAATACTGGCTTGTGACCATGTAGTTGAAAAGTAAGTAATATGAGAAATAATCATGGAATGCATATACATCAGAGCGGCGTCAGACGACTTATATCTAAAATCTAAAATCTGATGAACTAAATCTAACCCGTTTACAGACCTTTTTAACCTGCGCCTTAAATGAAAGTTTGGAATCAATCAGAACACCAAGGTACTTATATTCAGATACAACTTGTAATCTTTCCCCTGATACAAATACATCTGGCTCTACACTTCAATTCTTAGTTTTGGTGATAAATACACACTGTTTTAGAGGTGTTTAACTGTAAGCAGCATTGTTCTAGCCAAGCTGCAACATGAACCAAGGATTCTGTAAGTTAATTTGCAAGTTGTGACACACTACTTCCGTGTTTATAAATGACAGTGTCATCTGCATATTTTTGAATGTTAGTATTAGGACAGATGGATGGAAGATCATTGATGTACATCGTAAAAAGTAAAGAACCCAGAATAGATCCTTGTGGAACACCAGTGGATATTCTTAGGGGAGCTGAATTATAATTCTGTATACTAACATGCTGTGTGCGACCTGACAAGTATGATTCGATCCATCTTAAAGTATAAGGAGAGAAATTAAAACTTAGTAATTTAGACAAAAGAATTCTATGGTTTAGAGTGTCAAAGACCTTCCTGAGGTCAAGAAACAAAGCCCCGACGACCCCTCCTTCATCTAGTAGAGACTTGACTTTTTCAGTGAAGTAGCAATTTGCCATCTCAGTTGAGTAGTTTGCTCTGAAGCCAAATTGCATTGGATGTAAAGCAAAATAACAATTATTTAGATAATTAGTGATTTGCGCAGCCATCAATTTCTCTGCAACCTTTGAGACTATAGGTAAAATACTAATAGGTCTGTAATTACTAGCAGAGTGAGGGTCACCACTTTGAATATAGGCACAATTACAGATGACTTCCAAGCACATGGGAACATCCCCTGAGAAACTGAAAGATTAATAATTTTAGTGATAGGATTAACTAACGACTCACTAAGCTCTTTAAACATTATCACATTCATACCAAAATATCCTTTGCTCTGCATGGTTTAAGAGATCTAATTGTTCTTGGGATGTCTAATTCAGAGACTGCCCTTAGAATAAGGGCTTGTTCCACTGTATTACTGTATAAACTTCTGAATACTTAGGGGAAAAACATTGTGAAATTGTGACTACAGAGTCAGCAAAGTAATAATTAAGTGCTTCGGATACATCAGCTGGATTGTTAGTCAGCTTCCCGTTAACCTTCAATTCAAGTGATGACCTATCAAGTGATGACCTATTGGAATAAATCCGCCTTTGCTTTTTTATCTCAAAGTCTTTACCACCTTGTTCCGTAATATAGCGAAATGTTGTCTATCATGACTAAATTTTGATCTGTTTGCGGTTTTTAAAGCGAGATCCCGTTTTTTCATTAATTCTAAGATATCTGAATTAATTGAAGGGACAGTATGTTTCTTATTTTTAGGATTAAGTTTACAACTGAAATCTTTAATGGTACTCTCTAATTTTTGGGAGAATATTTGACCATCTTCGTCCTGATCTATTCCGATTAATAAATCATCCCACTCAAACTGATGGACTACGTTTTGGAATGCCATAAGAGTCATATTTCCTAATGAATGAATTGAATCTCTTGCTAGATAATTTTCTGGCCACTAAAATCAAATTGTGATCAGAAAGGCCTGTTAACATATTAAAAGTGTTTAAAATTCTCTCTGCTCGATTACTAAAAATTAAATCAATTTAATACCTTGTTGAATTATTTATTCTTGTGGGCCCATTAATCATTTGTTTCAGATCGAAGTGATCTGTTATCTGTTTGAGATTCTTTCTTACGGTTTTATCATCCCAATTAATGTTAAAGTCTCCCATTATGATAACATCTTTGTTGAAATCACACTCCTTCAGTAATTGTTTCAATTTTCATAAAAACTAATATTAGAAGATGGTGGACGATAGATTACAATTAATACAAAAGACATCTGTGGTGATAATACAAGGTTCAGACCAATACATTCCAAATCTGTACAATTCGCCCAGGCGATTTCATTATACTGGATTCTAGATTTCACATAAATCATAACTCCACCTCCCTTAGAACCAACTTTATCTCTCCTATACAATTATAGGTACTTCTAATGCTGCAGACGGAGTATTTTCATGAAGCCATGTCTCAGATAAACAAAGTAAATCTACATTAGAGTCTAGTAAAAGATGATGAATTGGATCACTTTTTGATATAATACTTCGTATATTCAAATGTCCACCTAAGAGACCCTTAGGCTTGACTTTAGGATCCCAAATTGTTCTTGATTGATTCACTGTTTGAAAAAATCCCCATTTCTTATTTTTTTAAATAGCTTTATTTACAACTTTACTTTTAACATTTTGCATAGACTTTGCAAATACTTGTGAAGTACCTAAACCAGAGTTCATAGAAATTGAACTAGTCGTTGACCACATCGGACCAAAATTCCCTTCATTCCCCAAAGGTCTTGTAATACACAATCTCTTCAGAAAGTCCGTGTCACTCCCAGTCGCCGCACTGGAACCCAGGCCTGCCTCAGACGCCAACAATCCCACACGGATACTCCGCAGAATACCAACTGTAGCCCTGGAAACATCCGGCAACTCTGCCTCCCCGCCGCGACGCTCCCCGCATCAACACCAGCATCCCGAAGGATAGCTGGATCCAACATGGAATCCACCGGGCCGGCGCGACGCCGGTCCACAATGCCAGTGCCCAGCCAGTGTGCCTCACCACGACACTCCATGCGGGCAAGACGCCCGCAACGCCTAATGCACCTGCCGCCATCTTGCAAATGAAGAATCGATGTCATGACATGATAGGACATGACATGATAGCGGAATCATGACATAAGCCCCCCCCAAATGAACACCTCCAGGTGTTCATCAAGGGGCAGACTAACAGGACAAGACAGACTTGGATACAGATAAGACCAGACAAAAACATGGTAAACAAAATCAAAGGCAATCAATACAGAATTACACATGGATTGGGGTGGGACAAGAGGAACAATAAACAAGTGAGGGGGGGTTGGGCTAAACAAGGTACATGGGAAGTCCAACGGGGTCGGAATGGTCCCAGCCCTGGGTGGCGCTCCGGGGCGCAATGCCCCAGACAGCTTGACCGGAGGGGTTCTAGGGGAAGCTGTCCCTGCCCCTGACTGGAAAGCCCGGCTGGACCCGGCTGGACTGCCAAACTGGACCCTGGCTGGAATGCCGAGCTGGACCCTGGCTGGAATGCCGAGCTGGACCGCCGAGCTGGAATGCCGGCTGGAATGCCGGACTGGACAAGGGCTGGATGACCGGTTGGAATGCCGGACTGGACAAGGGCTGGATGACCGGTTGGAATGCCGGACTGGACAAGGGCTGGATGAACGGTTGGAATGCCGGACTGGACAAGGGCTGGAGGACCGGTTGGACTGCCGGACTGGACAAGGGCTGGAGGACCGGTTGGAATGCCGAGCTGGACCCGGGCTGGAATGCCGAGCTGGACCCCAGCTGCTGGACCGGGCTGGGTGCCGGCTGCTGGACCTTGCCACTCGGGCCGTCCTGCCCGAATGGCTTCCACTCAAAAAATTCTTGTGACTTGACACCACAAGTTCCGGTGGTGTCAAGTCCCAAGAATTTTGGGACTTGGGCAAGAACAGGCATCTACAGACAGCATCAACGTACACAGTACAAGTACAGCAACATCAAACGATCCAAGAGCCCAAGACAATAGACAAGAGGATGGTTTAAAGGGAAACAAACACAGGATAAGGGTAGTTCCCCCTTCCTCCGCTTCTTCTTCTTTGACCGGCCCACGGTAGATGTGGCCGGCTGCAGAGAAGCAGTGGGGGGAATGACCATCTCCGCAGTGGAGCAGTCGGACGGGGAGTCCCACGACTCCGTCCACGTCTGCGGGGGAGACTAGCCGCTGCTGGAGAAGCTGCCGTGGGTGAGGCGGAAGGTACGGTGATGCCCACAACCCCGACCTGCAGGGTACAATCCTCTGGGATAGCGGCCAGCAAAGATGGGTAACTGGATCATACTGGGACCCTGGACTCCGTTCTGTCTGTGGCATACTGCCACACAACATCGAAGTCCAGCGGTCTCAGCATCCTCATCTCCGCCGGCGACAGAGGATCCCTGAGGACGCGGCTGAACAACACCGCCAACTTGTCCTCCCCAAAGACCACCTCCTCTGCCGCATACAGGAACCTATCCACATAGGTCCCCAGATCATCGTTTCCTTGGCGGATACCGCAGAGGAGGCGCGCCTGGCGGGATCGCAAACCATCTCCCATGGCTGCCTGCTGGGTTCTGATCTGGCTCTTGGATTCTGTCATGATTTTCCAGGGGGAAAACCCAAGTGCAGGCAAATACGGGGATGAAGGAGTTAACAGGGAATTTATTGCACAAAGAACACTATTAAAAGACAAAACAAAACCCACGAGGAGGAAAACAAAACAGGATAAACTATTAACTAAACAAGGATACAGACTAACTTAACTAAGAAAACAAACACTAGACACGAGGAAACAGGAACTGGGCAAGAACAGACATCTACAGACAGCATCAAGGTACACAGTACAATGACAGCAACATCGAACAATCCAAGAGGATGCTTTAAAGGGAAACAATCACAGGATAATTGGCAAGGGACAGGTGTGGGTAATTAAACACTAATGGGAAGGAAACAAGGAAACGAGATGGCGGGAGACACAGACAAGACATGAGAAATCGCATGTCAGCCAATATATAAGCAAAACCATGTCTTTCTCACACAAAACCCAAGGGCTATGCCATGACTCCGCTGCAAGACAAGAATGAACATGACATGATAGTGGAATCATGACAGTACATGCTTATTTATTACAGTCAGATTTAAACTATGCTTTCCATAGGTTCATTATTAATATCATTTCGCTTATTTTGGAAAAGTGTTTAATAGTGCAGCATTTCTTTTCTCCCGCAGAAAAAACACATGAAATATACAAGTAAGAGCTCCTGTGATCCCGTAGGTTTGTTCTAATAATGTTCCATCTGAGATCTGTGATGATGAATGAAAAGTATCAGCTCTTGTACAAGAGCATTACCTTTTGTCATGAGTCTGCCTCATCCTGTCATGTCTATTCTTGGTCTTGTGGCAGATTCATGACGATACCTTAGGTTTTATGTGAAGAGAGAGAGATTTTGACCCTTTCTGCCTTCTATACTCTCTCTCCGGTCCTCTTCTCTGTTCCCGCATCTCGTTTCCTCTTTAACTTTCCCTGACTGTTTCATTACCAACACCTGCCCCTTGTTAATTATCCTTTGTCTGTCTCCCTATATAAGATCCTCATGTCTATTGTCCTGTGCCCGTTCGTTGTACTTGTACTTACATGTCCTGTATTGCCTTACCTCATATTGCCTTCTACCCTTTGGATTACCTTGCCTTGTGTCTACCTAGTCATGTCATTAGTTTGCTTTATTCCTGTCGTTTTTAGTCTAATTTTCTTATTTTTTGTCCTCCTCATGGGAAGTATTTGATTTCTTGTTTTGTCATTGTGTTCCCCCATCGTGGGTGTTTTCTTTAATATTAAAAGTATTTTTTGTTACCTCATATTTCTGCCTGCATCTGGGTCCTTCTGTGACAACCTTCATTTCATGTGGATCATCTAAATTTTTAGTTAAAGACATCGGACACACACAACATATACATCATATACACAACTATAACATCTCTGCACTCTGTGACGTTTGGATGATGAGAACATTTTTTTTTATTTCTTTACAGATTTCCATTTCCCTAGCACTCACAGTACATTGAAATAGTTGAAAGGTGTTGGGAGCTTAACACTTCTAAAGACAGACAGAAAGATAGAATTGAGAGTTCAGGTAAACAAAATTAACATCAGCCCTCATATCTTCATTGTCTCACATTTTAAAAAGACTCATTTAATAGGGGATGATTCAAATGCATTTATTATTAGTCATGTTGTGTGTATGAGGGTGGTACAGATAGAGGACTTCACAGAGGAATACTGGGAAATGAAGATGACACTCTACACAACAGCAGCTGAAGGAAACACTGATGGATTTCGGAGAGGCTTTACGGCTCTTCATAATGTACTTCTCAAATCCTTGCTAAGACTGTCTGTCTCTGATCGTGACCTTTTATTTCTCTGTTATACGGCTAAAGTTACCGATAAGAGAGCTACAGAGCATCTTACAGACATATGCTTGTTTACCATGCTATAACAACTGTAATAGCTTTCCGTGCACAAAAGAGTAAAAAAGACCCCTGAAAAATGTTCACCGCAGTAAACTATCCCCGGTCTACCCTGCTGCATTTGCTACCTTGACTCCCTGTCCACACCAGATGTGACGTGACAAAAGAAAATAGAACCATGAATATTTCTGATGGTTTTCACAGAAACGCAGGGTAAAGTTGAATCTGTCACATTGTTTTTATATTTGTTTAGTTTCTAGCCTCTCTTGGCTTTGTTGAGAAATGTCAGCGTGAAGTACATACTAAAGAGAATAAGGCACAGAACGAGAGGTGTGTTCGGTGCAACCCTCAGTGTCACGCGTGATACATGCCAGCTGTTTTCTATCTGACGGCCAGATGTTTACCGAGGTGATCACCGATGTGTCCTACTGATCCCTGAATCCCATTAGAGTCCTGAGAAACAAGCCATTGGTTTAGAAGATTCATCTTCTTGAGCGTCGTGTAGAATGAAAGCTCTCCTCCGGTGTGTGGAGAAGCTGAAGGTCAGATCAATGGAGTCGTGTGTTGGTTCTTCTGCTGATAACATCTGCTCTTATCAAGTGTCACATGCTTTAGTGAAGCTCTATTGTTTTGAGTCGTGAGTCCCATCAGTCTGTACAGAGAGATATGGATCAGCCCTACGGCATCAGGTCAACTGTCTCTGCCATACGTGATGAGAGATAAGCCGTCTGAAAGCTGATTTCAGCCATTTAGTTAATGCTCTTATGTACTTCACATGACTACACATTAATCCTGATTTGAGCATGAGGATTTTTCTTCTAGCTTTAATAATATCGGGTTTCTGGGTAATCATCAAAATAATAAGAGCTCTGGTGCACACATACACACACACACACACATACACCCTTAGTTTTATCAAGTTATTTTAAGCCTAAAACTGTTAGAGCTTTTGATTCATGAAGTAATTTGAATTCCGCATTTAATAAATGAAATATGTAGGTCTCTTAAACTGTAGTGCTTACTTCTCTCAATTGATCTAAACGTTTTTAAATTAAATTATTTTTACAACTGTTTTTTTATTCCCTTGTTGTTATTTTGTATTTATTCCGTTTCATTTTGCCAGGAAAGCAGGCTTGCTCTAATATGAAACTGCACAGCATCTATTACCTGTGCTCCTGCGCGTGCAGCAGAAACCAAATGTGTTTAGTGTTACTAATGAGGCTTGAATGAGCTGTTATGAGTCCTGCATTCAGTTTACTGTAAACTATAAATCTGTCCATTCATAATATATATAGCTCACACATGTATAGGATCACAAATATCAGATTTGTTATATGGGTATGATTCTTAGGGCCCTACACAAACATGCCAAATATAAAAAAGAAATGGATAACAATGTAAAAGATTATTATTGTGAACATTAAGATAAAAATCGGGCTTGTTGTGTAGATGATCTGCTCGCGTGCTTTAACCTCACGCATGAGTAAGGCAAGGCAAGGCAAGGCAAGGCAAGGCAAGGCAAGGCAAGGCAAGGCAAGGCAAGGCAAGGCAAGTTTATATATATAGCAAATTTCATACACAAGGGCAATTCAAAGTGCTTTACATAAAATGATTGTCAGAAAGAAATAAAACGTATCTTTAAAATGCAAATGATTTAAGATCTAAAATACTTAAGATTTTAAGAAACAATAAAACAGCAATAAAATTGTATATATAAAAAGTATAAGAGCAAAAGAAAAATAAATAGAAATAGAAGTGCAGTTGATGTGAACCAGCACAGTGCTCAGGTTGTGAATGCACAGCTAAACAAGTGTGTTTTTAATCTGGATTTAAAAGTAGCTTCTGTTAGTGAACGTCTGATGTCTTCTGGAAGCAGATTCCAGCTACGGGTGGCGTAATGGCTAAACGCTGACTCGCCTTGTTTTGAGTGAACTCTTGTTATCTCTAACTGACTTGATCCTGATGATCTGAGAAGTCTGTGTGGTTTATATTCAATGAGCATATCTGAGATGTATTTAGGTCCTAGACCATTGAGTGATTTATAGACAATTAATAATACTTTGAAGTTGATTCTAAAAGTAACTGGTAACCAGTGTAAGGACTTGAGGATTGGAGTGATATGCTCAGATTTTTTGGTTCTGGTCAGAATCCTGGCAGCAGCGTTCTGTATGAGCTGCAGCTGTCTGATGGTCTTTTTGGGAAGACCTGTAAGGGGTAGATGCGTTTCCTCTCTGGAGAGCATCCAGTTTTTGCTCTTGCAAATTCCGCCGTGAAAATAGCGAATCCGACATGACAAGAGAGCAACTTAAAGGGAATGAGAGATCACACTCTGATTGGTTCATTGTACGTTACACCCCAAAAATACCCATGACTCATTAAGAGAATCGGGACAACTTTTTAAGACCATGCGGCCGTTTTCATGTTGTTAAAATTACAAAAAATGGATTCGGACATGCCCTAAGTGCACTTGCGCTTTAGACCATGCGCTTAGATCGTTAAAATAGAGCCCTTAGGGTGCGAGAGGTCCCGGGTTCATATCCCGGACGAGCCCCCATATAATGTTACATCGCAGATGTTTTGAAAGAAGTGGGCCTATAGAAGATATAATGTAGCAGCAGATTTCATTTTTCCCCTCTGGGATCAATACTTTTGCACTTATTCGTCAAAAACATCATAATGAGAAAACTGAAATTTTTTCGACGGTTATTAACAAGCAACGCAAAACTGTGAAAAGCACTATAGAAATCAAATGAATTGAATGTATCACGTTGAGTGTTTGTGTATGGGACCTTCATAAGCCCGATTGCTTAGATATGTCGCAAATCTTGTCCCAAAAACCATTAACCACAACTTGAACTTTGTATAAGAGTAATAGTAAGGCATGTTTTAGGAAACCGCAGCACATAAACACACTGCATTGAAAACTGAGCCACATAAAACATTTGGACACTCATGTCATGACTTATCAAAACTTTACACTTTTATAAAAAAAACAGCAGAATCAGACATTCCAAAAGATTTCAGCAAATAATGTCATGTATAAAACGACTCACGCTGTACTGTTTGTAGCTATAAAGAGCATTTTATGAGTAGCCTGACAAGAAAATGATTTAAAATGCAGTTGAATGACATGAAACAGTTTCATCCTCTAATGAGAGAAGTGAAGAGCTAAACACAGATCTTTGACCTTCTCTCTGCTAATCTATCTCCTGAAACCTGGCTTCTTACACGAGCAGAAATAACTCAGAGAGGTGGGTGCGTTGGAGTGCATTTTCTGAAAAGCCTGGAGCCGGAGAGGCCATCGACTGCGCGTTTGATTCTGTGTCTGATGGAACGGTTGTGCGCTCACGGCCGCGGTGGGAAATGTCTAATGCGGCCCCTGGCTCTGCTCAACAATGTTTACAGCTGAAGCTCATTGTGCTTGTTTGCTGGCGAAAAAGATACAGTTTTGCTTTGAAAAACAAGTTACTCGTCCCTCATCCGTTTTTCAAAGCCTCTATTGATTTATTCAAGTCCGCATTAGGCATTATGTTGAAATCCCCCTCCCCGATACGCGGCGTCATCGATCCATGGTTTCACGCACCGCAGGAGGTATAAAAACACATTAAAGGTCCCTGAGTGGAGATTCAACACACATCTAATGTGACAGGTCTGAATGAATGTTAATTCTCCATGCCGCGTGCCTAAAGATATGAGAAGCTGCCTTCTACACCAGCGCTATAGTGGGGACATTCTCAATCTCGCTTCAGTAGGCAGGTAATGAATATTAATGTAGGCAGTTTATTAAAAAACTGTCAGAACTGTAGCGGATACAACAGTTTAAGTGTTTCCCTCCAGGGGAGAAAGTATTTATATTATTAGACAGGACATATTTGCTGTAGGAGTAGAGCGCTATGTTTTACAGATGAGTGTTGGTGAGTTAAGGATATTTGTTTTCTGTATCATCCTTCAGCTGCTCAGTTTACTTTTGGTGGTTCTAATAGTAGCACACTGTATACTGTATATAGACATAAAATAAGCAGATAAGGAGTTCAGTGGACAGTTCTTTATCACTTATGACAGATACCTTAAACCAGCCTGAACCGTTAGCATTGGTCAAATATATTATGAGAGAACACCAGATAAATCACGACTAACTGAAGACACAATGATTAACTATGGTGATCTGTAATATCTCATTTAAATGCTATTGGTTGTATAGTTTTTGTTGTTGTCTTGCACTTCATGACGTCGTGATGTTAATCACCAGACACACCAATGAGATTGAATGTTATGGAATGCCACGCTGTAGCGTAGTTTAGATCTTAGTTTGATTCATTAAATTTGGCTTTATTTTCAGATAGATAGTTTAATATAGAAATTTGATATCATGTTTTAGCAACGTTGTTCATTTGATAAGTTATTTGTTTATTTTCTCTGTTGCAATATGAGATTTTTTTATTTTTATTTAAATAAATAAACAGAACAGAACACATATAAAAGTGCTTAATAGGTTCTTCAGAACGATGCCATGGAAAAACAGAAAAATCGATTTTTCTTACTCACCCTTTTATAATCTGAAGAACCTTATTTCACCACAACGATCCTTTTATGAGACAGAAAGGTTCATCGGATGTGAAACATTCTTTGTGGAACCATTGAGACGAAAATGGTTCTTCTATGGCATTTTGAAGAATCTTTATCCTAATATTTTGTGTGTGGCCACGGATACGAATTTGTTCCCTTGATTTATGAATACATGAACATGTTTTACTAATTTGTTTTCTTGTTTTGGGTAAATTGTGCTCACGTAAATTTGAAAATATTTGAGTTAAATCCGCTTGTTCATTGATTTGATTAATCTTGCTTCCTCTTAGAGAACAAGTTCCAAGACTTCAATAAAAGTCATCAAAGTTCTCTGTCCGTAACAGCAGCATCTGCTTTTATTATTAAACAGTGATGGTTTTATTAAATCCCAGGCAGAAATGAATAAAAGGTGCAATGTGAGCAGCCAAAAACAGGAAACAAATCAGAAACATATTACAGTAATAAATGGTGGAAATGGTATAATGCATGTCATGGAACAGCAGTTGGGTTGAAATGAGTATTTCTGATACTGATTACAGTCTAATAGACATATTTGTACAGTTAGTTAGTATCACTAGATACATATTAAATGTTATAATATATAAACATATAACAAACCCTCAAGCTTCTTTGCAACAATGCAAAATTGTGAATAATGAAATACTTGATAATGAAATACTGGTGATCTTGATAGAAATGTATC
Organism: Triplophysa dalaica; assembly: GCF_015846415.1. NCBI lineage: Eukaryota > Metazoa > Chordata > Actinopteri > Cypriniformes > Nemacheilidae > Triplophysa > Triplophysa dalaica. The sequence goes on along the minus strand of NC_079560.1, from coordinate 19,751,170 downwards.
ATCATGTGCTCATCTAGGGCATATTCAGTTGAATGCATTCAGTGCATGGAGGGCTGATACAGTTATCATCATTTTCCTTATATATTTAAGAAAACTTTCATAATTTCACCCCAAATTACAGCATTACTGAAAATCATTTTAAAACTCTCTATGATGTTTTTAAGATGAAATTCTGCCTATTGCTACTTTCTGGAGTATGACTTAATCTTCCCAGTCTGAGTTCAAATTTCTTAAAGGTCTCTTTAAAGGCTTAAAGATTTAATTTTCTTTTTTGTTGCTTTTCTTTTCTTATACTGGGATGCCGGATGTGCACCAGAGAACACTTCATGTGTGAGGAGCGCTGGGTCAGACAGACGGGATAAAAATAAAACAAATGAATGATACACAATAACATGTGTGAGATTAACTAATTGAATCTAAATTTAGACTGTGTTAGATACTGGGTTGAGTCTTTGTCTACATTTTGTAAGATGTAAAAATGAGCATCGAAGTTAAAGCAGGTTACAGAATCACATGCATATTCTTACGTGTTGTATTCTACAGAAAGCCTTTGTACGCTTCATTTTGCTCAGTCAGACGGGCTGGTGTAAATGTAGACAGACGTTCCGGGCATCACAGTAATTGAGCTAATGCTGTAACGCATGTGGACAGCTACATCGGCGAGCCCCAAGGCTTATTCAAACTTTATAAGACAAGAGAGTGCGTCCCCGCACATGCCTTCTGTATGAATGATGTGTTTTCTCCAGCATGCACTTCTTTTAACCCTGCTTTCCTCTGCATTATTGATGATCAACAGGGTCAGAATGAGCTTTTAGTGCTCCCCGATGACGGCTTTATCCGGGAAGCCGCAGCGAGTGAACTCATAATATCATGGCTCGTGGAGAACAGAGCTTCTTAGCGACTTTTACCCGAGCAATGTGTGTGTGTTTCAACATGCTTGTTTATGTAAAACCAGGCGCAAAGAAAGACTTCATGTCCATTAGAGAGCGTCTGTACACTCTTTCAGACGGGATTTGATGAGGATGCTTCAGTGGCTTTTGTCTGGATTATTTATATATCAGTGAGAAGGTTTGTCTTTTCAAGCTGGGCCGTGTGTCAATGAAAGAACCATGACGGAAGCTAAACTTGCTCATGTTTTCAATGTATTGTGATATGCAATACATTTTAATGTGTGTACTGTAGAAGAACGACATTAAGCTTTCTATAGAAAACTCTATATGAGGGGACTTGAGGGGCTCTGGTTAAATCATTTACAGTAGTGATGGTTTTGGATGGAAAATGGTTTTGTTGTTTTTGTAACTAACGCATTTTCATATGTGAATGTTGAGAGGCAGGTGGCACGCCAGCAGAGTTCAACTCAGATTAAATTAAATTAACTTGCTCTTTGAAGCTCCTCTTAGCGGTTTAAGATTGCTGCCTGTCTCTACTAAACACAGAGAGAGAGAGAGAGAATGAACAGCGGCGTGCGGTTCAATGTTTGATGAAGACAGCTGGAAGTAATCTGCAACAGGGGGCTTCTCTGAATAACAGCCAAAATTAGGAGTATTTTCCATATCCGATCCAGTAATTTTTCTGTGAGCTAAGAAGAGTTCAATTATATGTGACTGATGAAATTTGCATAGTTTGAAACCAAGTGTTGCATTTGTGTACAAATATTGGTAAGAGACCCTTTCCACAAAATATGACCTTCCATTTTAAAACCGTATGGTTATTCCTTTATTAATAAATGTTGATTGAATGGAGCTTCACTAAGTTATAGTTTTGTTTTTGGCTTTATTCATATTTTAATTTAGCATTTAATTTTGTATAATATCAGCAATTTGTTGAATGCTTTTGTTAATTTATTATTGTTTTATGATTCTTTTTTTTCTTCCTGAGGCAACATTTCAATTTTCGATTACGTTTTTCCAATACCATTATTATTATTAATTTTTTCATTTAATAAACATAAACATTTTCAAAGTTAAATTTTTTTATAATCTAAAGTCACATGTCTTCACTCTTGAGGAGCACAAACAAAACCGTTTTTACGTTTCAGACTGTTTTCAGATCTGATTTAAAAGTAGCTCATGTTTCTCTGGAGTGTGTTCTTTACACCAGCGAGTCGAGCCGAGGCTTCTTTCAGGTGTAATGCTCTCATGATGATCTCTCATCAATTATTTACTCTCACATCCATTATAAATAGTGATTCGCTTGAAAGAGAGAAACATTTTTCTGGCCTTCCACGAGGCCGTATTGATGTTTGTTGTCAAGCTATATGTTTCACTTCAAACATGATCTTTATTTATCAGTCCTGAATCCAGGTCACAGGTACACAGAAAACTATTTTGAATATAACCAAAGTTATCAATTATTTTGGCGATTACTTGTCTGTTTTAGGCCTTTGACAATTATTTTGAATAATTGTCAAACATTTGCTTTATTAAATAATTGTCTCAAATGATTGTGGTTATTTACATTTATGCATTTGGCAGCCACTTTTATCCAAAGTGACTTACATTGCATTAACCTACACATTTATACATAGGTTTGTGCAATCCCCTGGGATCGAACCCAATGCTCTTACCACTGAGCTAACGTTATTCTTTCTAAATGGGAATTTGCAAAAGTTTATAAGATTAATACATACAATTATATTAAAATTCATTAAAGAAACGTGAAAATACTTGAAATAAACCTCCAAAACAATCAGTATGAAGTGACTGTAGAGAAGAGCGTCATGCATGGAGTGACGCGCAAAACTGCTCCATTACACAGCTAATATTACAACAACAACATATCTTGGTTCTAACAAACAGAGAAAACAATGTTACTCACATACTGATCTGAATCAAAGCCACCTCATCGGGGGTGATTTTAAGACAATCTTTTTCTCCAACGTCTCTCTGCTGGAAAGTATCTACATGGATATCTGTGACTATATCTGCTAAAAGACTTAGTACCACGGGTCCTAACGCTTCTCTGCTGGAAAGTCTTTATAATATTAGTGCAGGTCCTAGCTGCTTCCTGACTTTTATCCTTCTTTTTTTCCTTAAAATCCACAGACCTTTTATTGTATGTATAAGACATCACTCTTTCTACAGTCTTTCTAATGCCCACATGATCTGTTCTCTGTGTTAACATGAGAACATCTTTTTGTACTATGGCGGCCACCGTCGTGTTTGGACTGAGCGATTCGTTGAAAAAACTATAATACAACGTTAGTGGTTTATTTAGTGGTAAATAAAAAAAAATGCCTTTAAATAATTTAGGAGCTGAGACCTAGTTCTAACACTTAGGAAACTTTATGAATCACACTTATTCTTAAGTCTAGGAATAAGAGTAAAATTATGTAATTCTTAGAATTTTGTCACACTTAAGAGTACAATTTTACTCTAAAGATGCTTTATACACACGGGCCATGAATGCTAAAGAATCGGCATGGGAGGCAGTTTGAGTAAGTTATTTGAAACTCTTTTAATAGGCTATACTAATATAACTTCACGTAAGCATCAAATGAATGTTCTGAAGTACCATCCTAACATCAAAACTACACATAAAATATCATTTAAATAGTCATTTCTTTTCAGCTATTGTGTATATTCCTGAAAAGGTTTCTTGCTTTATTTCTGTGTTGTGCTACACTTAATTCAAAGTCATATTTTTTAATCTGGATACACCATGGAAGTTAACAGTGGATGCTGATATATACAGTATATCTATCAACCACTCACACTAAACAGGAAACAGAAAATAAACATGATGAAAATAGCGTTTCATAAAACCTTTTTAAGAATTTTAAAAAGTTTTGATGAATCATCCAAATATGGGGGAATACCCATTGTTGACCAAATCACACAGAAGACGCGGGCCGCAAGCAAGCTATAAATGTAGTATGTGTGAAAGCACAATGACGCATGACAAATCTGTGCTGCTTAAAATATGCTGCAAAATTTGTTTGTTCTGTGAGTCATGTTGGACCGCGGTGTCTTTCACTGAGTTTACACCGGACAAGGCAGGTGCGACGCGACATGAAAACCTGCTTGGGCTAAATGGGTTTGTCACATCGCACCCCGTCGCATCCGGTGTGGACTAAATAAAAAATTAAAATGTGTTCTAATGCGTTTCTAATGTCTTTTGTGTCGTGTTGTGTTGCACCATGTCCAGTGTAGACAAAGTGTTTGGCTGAAAGAAGAATTCTAATGCATTCACTACAAATGTCAATGAGGTCATCTCAGATTCTTTTCCATTTTAAATCATTATGAGACATTGTGTATGTCTCATAGATTGCTCTTTCATGGCTCAGGAAGCTTAACTAAGTTATGTTTCATTGATGTATCCAGTTTGTCTGAAATACTGCAACACTGGAATGCAGTCCAATAAATCCGCTCCTGATGTAGAAAACACTTATCAAACACTGATCACCTGATCATTTACTGCCCCCATGATCAATAGAGACATTTACAAATTTCTCTTTTGTACAAAACTCTATTGTCCGTCTGTTTCCGTGGATGGTAATAGTTTAATGTCAGCGGCTTTAGTGAATAACACTGTGTCCTGAGATTCCAGTGACATGCAATTTGGCTGTTCACAATGAAGGAGAAAATGTGCTACAACATGATCACATCAAATCCAATCCAGAATCAGAATAAAACACCAGGCTCATGGGGTTTGATTCCCCGAGAACACACAACTTGATACAATAAATGTATTGTAAGTCTTTAAGCAAACATCTTTGCCAAATGCATTAATGAAAATTTTGTAAAAAAATACACTTGTGGTGAAATATTCTGAGCAATCCAACGGTTTAGTTCATTAACCTCAGAATGTTGCATCTCATAGTGCTATCTCACATCCCGGAGGTGCTCAACATCCACTGGACACAGGTTGCAGCATAAGCATTTCCTACCGTTTGAAGAACAGACACAAAACAAACTTTAAGCCAATTTATAGTTTGCTTATGTCTGGAAAATGAAGTGCACGGCTGTTAATTCACTGTCAGAGAGGGTGAATGACCACATCGTTTTCTAGACCCAGTGAGGAGCTGTGACCATATCACAACAATGCTGATGAAATTACTGTCATTTCTCATCTACAGTTGAATACCTGTCTCAAAACATCATTCTTTAATTAATAGAACGAAAATCAATTTTCACTTCTATCCAAAGATAAGCCATTCCCACAACATGCAAAACAGCTCTTGTTCATTGTACTGCCCTGCCGTTTATTTAGAATTATAATCCTGGGAAAATAAGATCATACTGGGCTTCAGTCCTGACATATTTTTACTAACATTGCAGGAATATCTGTGTGTGACCCTTCGTCTGCTGTTAGGTGATGCTTTAAAGGCGCAGTTTTTGATTTACAGCGGCCACTAGAATTTTATTGTAGATTTGCAATGAATCTCTCAGTCCAAACACGACGGTGGCCACCACAGTACAAAAAGATGATGTCGGCTGCGACTACATGTCTTTAGACTAGAAAGAGCGATGTCTTATTTTTTACATAAAATAAAAGGTAAAAGTCAGGCAGGAGCTAGGACCTGCGCTAATATTATAAAGACTTTCCAGCAGAGACACATTAGGACCCGTGGTACTAAGGCTTTTAGTAGAGATACTCACAGATATCTATGGAAGTACTTTCCAACAGAGAGACATTGGAGTCGCAAGGTCTTTATACACCTCTGAAGAAATAGTTTTGTATATTATATTGCATTTCTGTCAATAAAAAAAAAAAAAAAAAATAATAATTCCCGTAATGATCAAGGCAATCTACAAAAACCAGCCCAAATTAGCGCATGGTTTAGACCAAATTTTTTTGGGTGTTAAATAAAGCAGCAAACATCAGTACAATGAACAGCTCAAACCTTAGTAAACACATTGTGTGGTTCATTTAAATACATTTATACATTTTTGCATTTATGCATTTGGCGACGCTTTTATCCAAAGCGACTTACATTGCAATATCCTCTACATTTATACTTGGGTATATGCAATCCCCTGGGATCGAACCCACAACCTTGTTAACGCAATGATCTTACCGCTTACAGTTTGCATCTGTAGAGGAAACTCCTACAAATGCATATGCAATAAGATCAGTCGCAAAAACTGCCATGTCCCCACAGTGGGTTTTACTAAGCCATTTGCTCTGCCGCAAGCTGTTAGTAAATCTGGCCCCCTGTATGCGTCCAATATGAGTCAAAATAAATATTAATTTCTCCTTGATATCTGACAAAATGTCTAAAGTGCAAATGAATTTTAAATCAATACACCAGTGGCTGAAAATGATGTGTAATTATGAATTAATGACTAGAAATTAGAGACATTGATAAGCTGTCTGTCTGATGATAATTGCAAAGTTCAGTTGCAGTGGTTGAATTATTATTATGAAAATATGCTAAATATGAAATCATTGATCTGTATAATAAATCTCAGATGAATCCCTTCACTTCACCATTTATGAGTAGATATTGACAACATTAATAGTCAGTAAATCACTGTTCAGTTTATGTCGTTCTTATTATCCTGAATCATCCTTTTTCTTATTTTCTTAAATTGACATAATTTTACTTTATAAAAAGATTAAACTGTAATTAAGATTTTTTTATAGTCCATCTTAGTTAGAAACAAATCATTTCATTTTATCCTCTTTAAGACGATACTGTGTCAGTGAACTATAAGCACAATTTAAACTAGTGATGTTTCGCTTTCTGTTCAGTAAAAATACAGTTATATCCATACTAGTGTGTGTGTGCAGTATATTTGCACTTCATGTGATATTCATACTGATAATGGGCCAAACTTAATGTTACTTCAGATTTACTGGTGATTTTATTTGTTTACTTTTTGTGTCTTTTCATTCTAAATGTTTATATTTCTTGTGTTACCTTGTCAGTCAGGTTCATTTTAAAACTTGCGCGTCTGGTTACTGGTTTTTCGCCTGTGTTTTGTTTAGTTCCCGAATTGAGTATTATATCTTTAATCCTGGTTGGATTTTGTCTTTAGTTTATCTATAGATGGCACTTTAATCTCCAGAGTATTTCCTGTGTGTTCCAGTAGCCTATTAAAGTTGGCCTGAGACAGATTTTTTCCGTATTGTGATGTATATCTGAGTGTCTCCGCTTCTGGAATCTGTTAAAAAAACATGATTTCAATAGTGGATTGTTGTAAACCTGGTCATTGGACAGTGAGTATCGTCTAACTCCTGTGTGGAGATGGTGGTCTAGTGGGTTAAACCACTGAACTGGTAATCAAAAGGTTGCTGGTTCGATCCCAGCAGCCACCACCAGTGTGTCCTTGAGCAAGACACTTTACTCCATGTTGCTCCAGGGGGATTGTCCCTGAAATAATTGTACTGTAAGTCGCTTTGGATAAAAGCGTCTGCCAAATGACTAAATGTAAAATGTAAATGTGTGGAGTCATTACTGTACGTCATACAGAGAAGAGAAGTCCTTGGGATTGGAAGGCCAAATGAATGTCTCTGATAATAAATAAATCAGAAATAATTAAAATAATGACCTGCATGGATAAATCATTTATAATAAACACTGCAATATTCCATCAAAAAATAAGACTAGAAAAGTCAACGGCAATGTAATGAGCTGCTCCGCTGTGCAGCTGTCACACCTCACGAGTGAAACGTTCAACATGATGTTAGCTTGTCAATGATTCCTGGGATTGTCTGATGCAATAAGGATGTTGCTTCCACCTCTAGGACTCCTAGGGTCTTGACATGAGTGTGGGTGTAGGAGTGGTCTCGACAGGGTGGGTCAACTAACTTGATCGTGTCAGGCCACCCTGTTCTCGCTGCGGAGTAGGTTTGGATAGCCTCTCAGTAGTTGTTGGATGAAAGCCGCATGTTTAGATTGTGAACTTGTGTCCAGTGAACTGCTACAACACAACTAGCCTCTCACAGCAGAAACGTGTGCACACCTCACTTAAATGTGTCCGTCCTCATTGATTCATTCCTCCACTTCTGCAGTAAATGACCGATTTGGTGTAAAAGTGTGCACGCAGCATCTATTCTGAGCTGACAGTGCTAACAGATGGACGATCAATACACTGTCCTGTGAGACACAAACACGCTGGCATTTGCTTTGTTTTGACACGTTTAACGCGGTGAAACCCATCTGAAGTCTTTACAACAGACTTGTTCAGTTTTCACTTTCTTACACACATTTATCTCTACACACACTGAGATTGTGCTGTGCTCTCATACCTTCTCGAACTGATCTTTGACCTCTCGCTGTTTCCTGATCACAGAGCAGATGAGAATTCTTTAGCGGTATACAGGGTTGAAAAATGCCCGGGGATTTCAAGTTGGAAACATTTCATGGAAATGAAGGGGAATATATGGAGATGAAACGGATAGATGGCACTGTTGGAAACCCTTCAGGAAAACAAGACACAAAGATTCATTGAGTGTAGCAGATCTCTGTGTACTTTTTAATTGTCTGAATTATACAGTTACTGGTTATATAGAGCTAAAGGAAACTGGGCATACAATAATTCAGACAGACATATCAGATCTCTGAAAATAATTTTCTAAAAGAAATGAATGCTTAGACTGCATTGATATTCAGATAACACAGTGCTGTCAAGAACATTTTTCTGTCACTGTTTTTAGAAAGAGAACCAATCGTGACATGTGTCTTCACATATAATCACATTCATCTGTTTAAGAATAAATACACCATCCACGAAAACTGCCCGAAAAGAGAAATCTGCTGTTTGTGAGTGTTTGTCAGTGGATGGAAAGGGTTCACTTCATTTGGAAACAAATCCTGTACGTTCTGATAAACTCTGACATTAATACCACAGCCCACAGGATGAGAAAAGATCATACTGAAGACTAAACTGTTACTATTGCTTAGATAAAGGAAAAAGTGTTAAACCTTCTGCGTTGTTCATGAATGATATCTCATGCTGACCAGCTCATGGATAACAGTCCAGGGGCCTCATTTATTAAGTGCAGCTGCACAAAAAATGCCCTAACATCAATGCCACGTCCGGAAGTGCAGTCTTAGTCATGGGAAAATTGCATAAAACCACATCAGGTGATCAGGTAATAATAATGATTGCAACAAAACCCAGTGGTGTAAAGCCGGGCTCCTAAACTTTTTGACTCCAAGGCCCCCCACTGTATTCAACAAAGTTCAAAGCACCCCCTTCTGCTCACAAAAAACTTTTACGCAATGAAACATTTCAGAGCTTGATATTAATTGGGAAAGTCTCATTATAAAATTGAACAAATACAGCTTTATTCAATTGCTATGACAATATTTCCTAAACTCTTAACACAGTTGTCACAACATCTGGCTGTGTAGGCTATACAATTAACACATTTCTTTGTTGCTTTGACACAAAATCCATAGATTTAACACAAATTTAAAATACTTTAACTTTAACACACACGCTCAACCAAGAAACAAAACTGTAAATGACAGACTAACAGGAGACAAAACTTAAATCAAAACCACTTTATACGGGAAACTCCACAGAAAAACAGGAACAGGTAAAATTAACACTTAAACATCCACAGGTACGGTAAACGATAAACATCCACGGGTATAAACAAAGGCATCCAAGGGAGTCGATGTAAATGTGTTTCGGAGACATGAAACAACAAGATCTGACCAAACACAAAGGGCAAAGGAGAGTTAAGTATAGGGTCTAGATAATGATGATGATGGGATGCAGGTGCGACAGTCAATGAGGGCCAAAACACAGGGAAAACAGGCAGGAGACAAATGTGAGTGTCACAAACACAATGTATATCTACTTCCAAATATACAAATGCTTCCACGCTTTATGTCAAAACAGAGGATGTCACATTCTTAACCTAAATTATAGGCTAAGGTCAAAGTGAAAAGCTGTACGTGTGACCAACAAATAGTTGGCTACACGTGTCGGAGGCATATAACCCCGAAGAGACATTTTCAATTCAAATACATTTCTATTGTAATAACTTTTACTTTGAGTGTGAAATAATGAAATATTCACTAGAAATATACAAATGTAAACAATTCTGAAAACTATCCATATAAAGCAGAAAACACTTCCGTAACCTTCTGGAGGCCCCTGGGGCTTCCCGGACCCCAGTTTGAAAATCCCTGTCAAAGCACAGGTTATCATACAGAGAGGCTGGTGAATGAATACTGACAAATCTCATCTGGGACACAGTGGCATTTACTGTTCAGAGAAACCAACAGGTAGGATATTGTATAAGGGCAGACCTGACACTTATAAAATAATGCAATTTCTGTAATTCCATATGATGTTAGTATTTTTTATGACATTATGATATGAATGACCAAATTTTACTGCTAGCAGAGACTTTTAGTGTTTTGATAGAAACAGTGTATTGTGATTTTTGTCACATTTTTTTTAAACGAGTGTTGGAGTTCGGTGTACAATTTGTAATTTTGATCAGGAAATTAAGAGTTTTGCCAATTCTGTGTTTTAGGTGTGTTGCTGGGTTAACAGTTAGTTCATTGTTTGGAGAATTAAAAGAAAAATGTCATAGCAATTAAAAAAAAAATGTAATAAGAAAATGTAAAAATGTATTTCAATGCTTTTAAACAATTTGTTATCGTAAGGATTAGTTAGTCCAAAAAGTTGGAATATTGAACAAGAACACACAAGTTGTAAGACAACCACAGAAGTTCAATTCAAGTTTATTTATATAGCGCTTTTCACAATGTGTATTGTTTCAAAGCAGCTTTACAGGAGCAAACAGGAAAAACAGAAAAGGTAAAACACAGCACAGTACATGGTGTTTATACAACGAGTAAGATCATTCTAATAAATAATATCTAATTTCTAATTAAATAAATAAATGAATGAATGCAGTCTCCCGGTGAGCAGGCCAACACTGCCCTGCTGTGGCGAGGAACCCAAACTCCAATGATTGATTAATGGAGCAAAAAACCTCGGGAGAAACCAGGCTCAACCGGGAGGGCCAGATCCCCTCTGACGTGTCATAGCTGCACTCAAACTGGTGACATGTGATTTTAGTTTAGCATTTAATACCAAATATTGTAACTTCAGCATTAATAAGACAAATAATCCGTCTTTGCTCTTGGTTGGGGATGTAGTGGTCTGAGCTGGGATGGTCCGATGGTCATATTTCTCTTGGCTGGTGGTTGAATTGCCTTAGATGGAGCTGGGATGGTCAGTCAGTCTGCAGCTGTAGCTGGCGTAATCTCAATTTGGGGATGGGCATCTGTCAGTCGTCTGGACACGGTGGAACTTCTTCTTACCTCGGCTCGGAATGGGCATTCCGGTTCGGTTAAGTAAGTAGGTAACAAAAGCCCCGGAGGGTGATTTATTGAATACAAACGAAAAATATGATGCTTCAACAAAGCTCTGTTTCGGGCTGTATCCTCCCTTCACGGCTCCTGACGTGGTTGACTATGCGTAGTTCGTTGGCGTCAGGTGAGCTCGGAATTATTCTCCCGGAAAACCTCCTAGTCGAGGTGTCCTGCCGATCGTCAGACGTCCGAATCTTTAAAGAGGATGGCAAGATATGAAACATCAGCGGGGTTAGAGGCTTGGAGACATGACTCACTGTGTCTCCTGGCTGTGAGGCTTTTATCCCCGCTGACAATTGGACTCAGGTGCTGACGATCGGCTAATCTCCTGAGTAACCATGGCGACGCTGAATGGGAACAGACCAAATCGCCAAACTCCACCCCCCCAAGCGTCGACCTGGTGGGGAGAAACTTTTTCTTTGTTATGTAGGATGTCCGTATTGCAGCAGGGGGGGGTTGTGACCTTGACCGAGCTGTCCAGCCTGACCACATCCTCGACAGACCGTCCGCGTTACCGTGGGAGACCCCGGCCTGATGTTCCACCTTAAAATGGAAGTCCTGGAGCGCCAGGAACCATCTAGTCACCCGGGCGTTAGTTTCCTTGGCCTTAGACATCCACAGCAGCGGAGCATGATCGGTGACCAGAGTAAAACTACGCCCAAGAGGATAGTACCTGAGCTCCAGGACCGCCCATTTAATGGCCAGGGCCTCTTTTTCCACGGCGGCATAGCGGGTCTCTGCCGGGGAGGGTTTTCGGCCGATGAAAACCACCGGATGTTCTTCTCCTTCTTTGACCTAGGAGAGAACTGCCCCCGGGCCGGTGTCCGACGCGTCGGTCTGGAGGATGAAGAGGCAACCGAAGTCTGGGGCATGTAGCACCGGGTCAGACGTAAGGTGCTCCTTCAACGTCTGGAAGGCCTTCTCCGTCTCTGGACTCCACTTTATCTTCTCCGGTTGCCCCTTCTTGGTCAGATCGGTCAAGGGGCTGGCTAAGGAGGAGAAATTTGGGATGAAACATCTATAGTATCCCGCTAGTCCCAAGAAGGCACATACATGGGTTTTGTTGGTGTGCCTTGGGGCCTTCCGGACGGCCTCGACCTTCTTTGCCTGGGGCTGGATTAGCCCCCGTCCCACCCAGAATCCCAGGTACTGTGCCTCCGCGAGTCCCAGGTGACATTTCTTGGGATTCGCAGTCAGCCCCACACGTCTCAACTCAAGCAGCACTCTCCGTAACCGATCAAGATGGTCCTCCCAACTTCCGGAATGAATCACCACTTCATCAATGTATGCTGCGGCATACTCCTGATGGGGTCGAAGGACGACGTCCATCATTCTTTGGAACGTTGCCGGCGCCCCATGTAGCCCAAACGGGAGGACACGGTGCTGCCAATGCCCCGACGGTGTACTGAAGGCCGTTTTTTCTCTGTCCTTCCGGGACATCGGCACTTGACAGTATCCTTTCGTAAGGTCGAGGGTAGAGATGAACCGGGCCTTCCCCAGACGGTCCAGGAGCTCATCTATCCTAGGCATAGGATAGCCGTCGAACGTCGACACCTCATTCAGCTTCCGGAAGTCGTTACAGAAAAGGAGAGTGCCGTCGGGTTTCGGAACCATGACGATGGGGCTAGACCATGGGCTGCGGGATGGCTCGATGACTTGGAGCTCCTTCATCCTATTAATCTCCTCTATTGCCACCCGGCGAGCCGCCGGGACCTGGTAGGGGCGCTGCCTAATCACAACTCCGGGGGGGGTGCGGATCTCATGTTGGGTCACCTTGGTACGTCCTGGTCTTTTGCAGAACACATCCTCGAACTGACGGACCAGGGCTGTGAGATCCGACTTCTGTATGGGGGATAACTGCTCCCCCATCTGTACGACTGGTGCCTCCTTTTCTGCAAAGGCGGCCATCTGTGTTGGGGTTGCCACCCACTTCTTTAAGAGGTTGACGTGGTAGATTTGATCTTCCTTCCGTCATCCTGGTTGCCGTATGCGATAATTGACCGGTCACGTTCTTTCCAATACTGTACATGAGCACCAGTACCCGTTCCCCTGGTGTGAACTCCCTGGGTTGTGCAGAGCGGTCATATAGGCGGCTTTGGGCGCGTTGGGCTTCGGCCAGATGTTCCCTTACCAGGGGCATTACTCGGTCTATACGACTCCTCATCTGCTGTACATGCTCTATGACACTGCGATAGGGCGCTGGTTGTTGTTCCCAGGCCTCCCGGGCAACATCCAGCAGGCCTCGGGGTTGCCTTCCGAACAACAACTCAAACGGGGTGAACCCCGTGGAGGCCTGAGGCACCTCGCGAATGCCAAAGAGCACATACGGTAGCATCAGATCCCAATCGCGCCCATCCTCTGCCACCACCCGTCGGAGCATCCTCTTCAACGTTTGGTTGAAACGTTCTACTAGCCCATCTGTTTGGGGATGATATATGGACGTCCAAAGTTGTTTTACCTTCAGGAGGCGGCAGAGGTCCGCCATTACCCGTGACATAAATGGGGTTCCCTGGTCCGTCAGGATCTCTCGTGGAATCCCCACCCGGCTGAAGAAAGGGCACCGCCTCTGGATACCGGGTGGCGTAGTCCACGATAACGAGGATGTGTTCGTGCCCCTGGCTGATTCGAGGCTGATTTCGGCAACGGGCCTACCAGATCCATCCCAATCCTATTGAAGGGTACCTCAATTATGGGTAAAGGAATAAGCGGACTGGGGGGAGGTTTATTTGGCACAGTTACCTGACAAGTAGGGCAGCTTTGGCAGAACCGCTTCACGTCTCCGTCTCAACCGGGCCAATGAAATCGGTCCCTGATGCGTTGAGCGGTGTTGACAGGTCCTAAATGTCCCGCTAACGGGTGGGTATGGGCCAACTCCAATATGGGATTTACCTTGGATTTCGGGACTACTAGGAGCTGTTTTTCCTCCCCCCTCCTTTAGTGCGACACAGTAGAGCAAACCATTTTGCACCATGAAGTATGGAAGTGGGTGAGGTGGGTTCTGACGTATTTCTCCGTCGACCATCCGGACTTGGGACCAGCAATGTCTTAATCGGTCGTCTTCCCTTTGTTCTCATCCAAAGGAGCCTCCTCTGTTCACCTGATGGTATAAATCGGAGAACAAATTATTGACATGATTCTCTGACTCACCCTCTCGCTCGCTTTCTGTGGCCAACATCACAGTCCGTCTTGGTGGCCCCTTGTTTGACACCGGCCGGCGTTGGCTCCGTCTCTGCGCGTTCACGGGTTGCACTGCCTGGGTCAGCAGCCTTTCAAAGCCTGGCCAGTCTCTCCCAAGTAGCACTGGAACGGGTAAATCTTGAATTATCCCGACCTCCAAGGGCCAGGACCCAGGTCCGGCTGTTATAGTCACCCGACGAGCTGGAACGCTGCGAGTATCCCCGTGGACACAAGTTATGGGGATATCCATCTTCCCCATCGGCTGGACCAAAGAGCTCTGAACTAGGGTCACGGAACTTCCAGAGTCCAGTACGGCGGTGACCCTCTTCCCATCCAGACGGACCGTCCTCTTTGGTGCACCCCGGGGCGGTTCCATATTCCCCACACATCCGGCTAGCCATGCCTCGCGAGGAGAGGGTGCTGCTGGTCGCTCTACCGGTCGTGAGGTACCCTCCATGCGCCGCCATGGTGGTGTCACCCTCCGGGCTGGGTCCGTTGCTCTCTCTCCCGCGTCCCTGGCGTTCGCTGCTTCAGCCAATTCCACCGCTTCTACCGCTTCCCAGTACGTTCCAGGGTTTCTCATGCAAACCGGGCCTCTCAGCCATCTAGGCAACGCGCGCAACAGCCTGTCTATCACCACTCTGTCCGCAACCTTCCCGCTGATTGGGAACGGACCAACTCGCCACATCATGTCAGTTTATGAAGCATTAACTGATGTTAACAGTAAATGCTGAAAAAAAATATGTATCTAGTAAACTGTAGTACGTGTACACCCTCAAATTTGTGATTGTCAAGTTTACAAATGTGCATCTGTAGCCTTTTTTACCTGTTCAGTATTTTTGCAAATTTTTTGTAAAATTGGGTCAAAGGTCCAGAGGATGCCATATTTTTCACATTGCCTCCTATTGACAAATAGGTTCACTGTATTGTTTCCTTTATCTTCTCTATAAGTCACTTTGGATAAAAGCATCTCCTAAATGCCTGAATGTAAATGTTATTTGTGCAGTTGTGTATTGTATTGTTTTTGTCAAGGTGTGAGGGAAAACCCAGGAAAAATATCACAAACATTTGTCTGTTTTTATCATTTTTCTTGAACACCTTTACCATAATGCTATATTTTGGATAACACATATACACACAGTTATTCAAAACCTAAAGCTCTTCTTTCCTGAGCTCCTCGGTACATTTCTCTACATGATTGAAAGAAATTGGCAGAGAGATGTTGAAAATTCACTTTAAAAACAATAGCAAGATTGAAACCAATTTTTTATTTACTGTTTTGTTCTGTTGCTGTAACCATATGTGGTTGTGAATACAGTGAATACTGTACATAGTACGAAATATAAAAAAAAAAAATTCTGAAGGGACTCACATTTATGTTCGCAAAAATTGTGCCTTTTTTGGCAACTTTACCAACGCGACTTGAGCAGGATGTAAAGGATTGGTAAGGTTTTATTAAAAAAATATTACGTTAAATATGGGCAACTTATAACACACCAAAGACAAAAAAAACACGTATTCGCGCCAAATTTACCCTTCGGAAAGCGTCTTTTGACTTTAGAGTTTCATTGAATCAACTGTTCACTTTTGGATGAAAACTGTAGTTATTAAGTAAGTAAAAACAATTCACCTACTTAAGCAATCAATTGGTGTGTCTGTTCTTTTTCTTACTGTAAGTGTTGATCTCAGGAATTTTCCACCACTAATCCCACTAAAGAAGCTCCCAAAAAAAGCGTCTGTGCACGAGCCTGTATCTATGCCAACAGAAGGTTGATTTCAGCCTGGATAAATCTATTTTCTTGTCATTCTAAAATAGAGGATTTGACCGTTGGCTGCTGCTTTTTAAAATGCTAATGAATGTGCTGAATATAGATTTCATATCTGGAAGAGATGTGTACGCACACATTTTTGTGCATACATTCTTTGAGCTAATTTGAATTTTATAAATGAGGCCCCAGAACCTTATATAGACCTTGGTGTGAGCTCTTATACAATAACTCTTAATAATAATAATAAAGGCTTATTATTTTCAAAGCCTCCCAGATGCTGTTGTTCTGAAAATTGATGGCAAAATCATTTAAACTTCCATTTTTCGTTGAATGCATTGTTGTATATACGTTTCTTCACCCAAAACACCAACTCGCAGCACTGTGGCAGCCCTAGAAACCATATAGCAACACCTTAGTGCGTTCTTTAGGAAATGTAAAAATCTAGTTAAAACATTGAGCTATGATGCATATCTCATATGCATATCTCATAAATGAGGGTATACACCCTCATTTCCAGATCAAATTCACCCTCTAGCGGCCAATTCATTTCTGTATTGCTGAAAGCAAATCGTTTTTCACAGAGTTACTTTGGCAAATGATGTCATTCTGTAGTGAAAGCTCCAAAATGTAACTTTTGCAATTCTTTCGCCACCTCTGTTACTTTATGTACTTTAATACATGTTCATCAGCTTAACATCTAAATAATTATTTAAAGCTTACTGTTGTGAGTCAGGGCAATGTAAAGAGACAACATACTTGCTCAATAACTGTTTACGCTTTCAGCCAAAGAAGTTGTAAATTGCAGCTTTAAGAAACTCGGCCTGACTGGCTTTGTTGTGCTCAAGCTTTAATACAGATGTACCCTGGAGCTTGAAGGGGTGGTCTGTTGTTAATGTCAGAGAGATGTTGTTTTGTGGGATTACACACACGTATCCTCTCGTCCCTGTGAATGGAATCAATTAGTCACATTTAGCTGAAGACAATAGGATGAGACGCAGAGTAATCCACAGCAGCTGAACAACATTTCCCTCTGTGATTTATTGGACGATTCATATGAAATGTTTGAGAATGTATCATCAAGGCTAAGAATTAATGGCTGACTAACTGAGTTGGAAAAGCAATGGCTTGCAGCTTTGAAAAGTCACATAACAATATGCCAGTGATGAACAAAACGCATTAGCTCCTCAGCTTGGCACAGTCAGAAAGCTTTTTATGGAACCTTTAAGATTCATGCTTCGCATTGTCTCGCTGCCCGGACTCGATGGATTACAAAACAACTCGTTCTTATGTAAACCGCAGTGGGGTTCAGCTGGGAAACGTGCAGACCTTTGCCAGCACGTCCCACGATTGCAAAAAGAGAGCGAATTACTAGAAGAATTACAAATAGTGCTTCATAAGGAACATTTGTGGTTTGGATAGATTATTCAACTCAGAAGAGGGAAAAAGCTTCGGAGATGGCTAGACAGCTGGCGTCCAAAGAAGAAAAATCATTGTCACAGAAGCAAGGCTCAGCTAAGCACCTAATCTTCAACGCTCAGCGAATACAAATGATCCCGTAATCGTCTGCAACCTTGACATGCAGACACAAGGTTGTGGTGTTGGGCCATGTCTTACTGTCTGCTGATAGGTTGTTGATTCGCAGTAAATAATTCGTCAAGCAAAGGTGCTGGATGGCCTCTCCAGGGGTTGTGAGTATTTTTGGTGCTGATGGTAGGATCACATTGACTGTCCAGTCAGCGGTCTCAGTTAATGTCTCCTCTTACCTTTTCTTGGTTTATGTTAGCTAAACTAAAGCACATTGTCAACAAAACACAGACATCCATTTCACTCACCGCATGCGGTTCATGTCCGGCATCTTTTAGTACTGGGATGCTCCATATCAGTTTAAACGATCTCCAAATGCAGCGTTATATCCACCGTTTATACAAACATTCATCACCCGAATGCAGTTAACAGACAAACAACTGAACTTTGCGAACATATGCTCTCTCTCTCTCTGTCTCTCTTTTGCACACAAGTGAATGTTCCTTCTCCTGCTGTCCTTTCTGCCGTGTGGGCTGACCACATGCTTTTCCAGTGAGAATTGCCCTATAAGGGACTAAGAAAAATTGTTACGAAACAGTTTTATATGTTCAAAAAAAACTTTCCGAAACCTGCACAATCGCTGATCGAGCAAAGAAATACTACATGATACGACCATCACTATGCCACTACGTTGCAGTACCCCTTTAACTAACCACAACATAAATGTGTGTGTAGTGTAGTGTGTAGCATGCAGCAGTGATTTGTTGATGGCTTTTCAGCCGTTGGTCATCCTCATTTATTTGTGAATTATAAAGATGCAGCTGAAACCGAACCAAACTCCATATCCCAGCCACAGCAATCCCTAAAGACCATTTCAGATGTTCAGATTTTGATGAAAGTTGACAAAGCTACTTTTCCTTTGGAACAATGTGCACGGGTTGATCAGAACATGTGTATCAACAGAGTCCTGTTCAAGTTTCAAGTTTATTTATATAGCGCTTTTCACAATGTGTATTGTTTCAAAGCAGCTTTACAGGGGCAAACAGGAAAAACAGAAAAGTTAAAACACAGCACAGTGCATGGTGTTTATACAACGAGTAAGATCATTCTAATAAATAATATCTAATTTCTAATTAAATAAATAAATGAATGAATGCAGTCTCCCGGTGAGCAGGCCAACACTGCCCTGCTGTGGCGAGGAACCCAAACTCCAATGATTGATTAATGGAGAAAAAAACCTTGGGAGAAACCAGGCTCAACCGGGAGGGCCAGATCCCCTCTGACGTGTCATAGCTGCACTCAAACTGGTGACATGTGATTTTAGTTTAGCATTTAATACCAAATATTGTAACTTCAGCATTAATAAGACAAATAGTCCGTCTTTACTCTTGGTTGGGGATGTAGTGGTCTGAGCTGGGATGGTCCGATGGTCGTATTTCTCTTGGCTGGTGGTGGAATTGCCTTAGATGGAGCTGGGATGGTCAGTCAGTCTGCTGCTGTAGCTGGCGTAATCTCAAATTGGGGATGGGCATCTGTCGGTCGTCTGGACATGGTGGAACTTCTTTCTACCTCTGGATGGGCATCCCGAGGCAGAGGCGGAAAGAGAATAAAGAGAATAATTAGCGTAGCTGCTGTTCATTAACTATGCATTAAGTGAAAGCTTGGCTGAAAAGATGTGTCTTTAATCTAGATTTAAATTGGGAGAGTGTGTCTGACCCTCGAATAGTATCAGGAAGGCTATTCCAGAGTTTAGGTGCTACGTATGAGAAAGCTCGTCCCCCTTTGGTGGATTTTGTTATTCTAGGTGTTGTCAAAAACCTAAGTTTTGAGATCTTAGAGAGCGTGATGGGTTGTAACGTGATAAAAGCTTGGTTAAGTAAGTAAGTGCTAAACCGTTCAGGGCTTTGTTAGTAATTAAAAGAATTTTAAAATCAATACGATACTTACTGGGTAGCCAGTGAAGCGATGATAAAACTGGGGTTATGTGATCGTATTTTCTTGACCTGGCAAGAACTCTGGCAGCTGCATTCTGAACTAAGTGTAGTTTGTTTATCGATGATACAGGACAACCACTAAGTAGAGCATTACAATAGTCAAGCCCTGAGGTCACAAATGCATGATAAGCTTTTCTGCGTCTGCAACACACAAACTATTTCATAATTTGGCAACATTTCTAAGGTTGAAGAAGGCTGTTTTTGTGATATTTGAGATGTGATTTTTAAATGACAGGTTGCCGTCTAATATAACGCCTAGGTCTTTAACTGTATTTGTTGGAGTAACAGTTCAGCTTTCAATTTGCAGGCTGTAATCTGAGATATTCTGTTTACTTGATTTTGGTGCTACGAGTAATATTTCTGTTTTGCTTGAGTTTAAAAGGAGGAAATTACTAGTCATTCAATGTTTTATGTCCTCGATGCACTCTGCCAGTTTGGATAGCTTAAAGGAATCATCTGGTCTTGATGAGATATATAGCTGAGTATCATCTGCATAACAGTGGAAGCTAATTCCATGTTTTCTAATAATGTTGCCGAGGGGCAGCATGTATATGGAGAAAAGCAAGGGTCCTAAAACCGATCCCTGAGGTAATCCATAATTTACTTGCGTAAGATTTGACGATTTCCCATTTAAATGGACGAATTGATATCTGTCTGTTAAGCAAGATCTGAACCATTGCAGTGCCTGTCCCTGAATACCGATATAATTGTGTAAACAATCTAGTAGTATTTTATGGTCTACAGTACTGAAAGCAGCACTAAGGTCAAGCAGGACTAAGAGTGAGATGTTACCTTTATCTGAAGCAATAAGGAGGTCATTTGTAATTCTAACGAGCGCAGTTTCAGTGCTGTGATGCGGTCTAAAGCTAGACTGAAACTTTTCGTTCATGTCATTATTTTGTAGGAAGGTACACAGTTGAGTTGACTCTACTTTTTCTAGTATTTTAGACAAGTACGGGAGATTTGAAATCGGTCTATTGCTTCCAAGTTCATTGGGGTCTAAGTTTGGTTTTTTGATGAGAGGCTTGATTACAGCCAGCTTAAAGGGCCCTGGGACATGTCCTAGATTAATTGACGAGTTGATTATGTTACAAATGGGCTCAATTACAGCAGGTAGTAAATCTTTTAATAAAGTAGTCGGAATGGGGTCTAATAAGCATGTCGTCGGTTTGGATGTTGCAATAATTTTTATTAAATCTTGTTAGATCTTAGGTTCATCTCAAGTCTTTCTTTTCTCCAGATGAGGGGCCGTGCCGTAGGACGTACTGCGGTCGAGGGCGGGAGTGTGTGGTCAGGGATGTAACGGGCCGTGCAGAGTGTGTTTGCCAGGAAAGATGCCACAGCTCATTTGTGCCCGTCTGCGGCTCTGATGGACACTTTTATGACAACCACTGCGAGCTGTACCGCACCGCTTGCCTGCAGCGCCGCAGGATTTATTTGCTCCACAGTAAAGACTGCTTCTTCAAAGGTAAGATGTCCAGAACTCGTCCATGCTGTGTTTATCAAAGAATCCATCCGCTGCTTCTAATAAAGGATAGATCTCAAAGGAAAGTTTTTAGGGTTTAATACAGATAGAGCTAAATGATAAGCATTGGTGACATACTGTTCATTGCCAGTGAAAATAATTCAACAAACAGACATTATATTGATGGTTACGCACAAACATAAAGATGTGCTGCCCGAGTTAATTTCTATTCTGAATATTTTACTGAATTAAGTCTAAATCTTAATTTTACAGTATATGGCCTGTGGGATTTATAGAGTTAACATAGTCATGACAAGATTTAAAAGATCAAATTTGATGAAACTACTCATTTTAATATTGAATATCCTTTTACAATACATCTACACAGAGTTTGCTTTTATCTAAACCCTATGAAGTGTGGATACATTACTGTGCACAGCGTTTTTGTCTCTTTCACAAACTGAGGGATGAGTCTGAAGTCAGCAGCATACAGATGCTATCCTTAAACTGGATTGAACCCAGTACATTTCTTTAAAAGCCTGAGATATTTTTTCCTTTTGTAAAAGTTGAATGGATGTGAATCGATTCATCACACATAGTAATGCTCTTCCTCTTACACTGAGCTAACAGCGGTATTCATTAATCGTATCCATTGTAACACTATATCTGTGAAACCCCCCCACCTTTTTCGACCTGTTTAACGTCATAAACCATATTTATGTGTAGTACTGATATCTTGAATGTGCATCAGATGTGACACTACTCCATATGTTACAGTTTGTGATGTACAGTGTAATGCATAAGGGAATTTTCCTCACGATAACATGGTCAAGGTTTAGAGCTTCTAACTAAATGAAGGTCATTGTGAAGCACATGAAGCGCTTGACAATGTTCCACCTCATAAATAATAAGGCAGGCAGTACTGTTGTGCACAGAGGCGTGCAGTCTGAAGAGCTTCATGAGTATATGAGCTATAAACAAGAGCACATGAAGAAGAACATGAACAAACTGCACCACCGGATACAAGTTTAATCCCAATTGAAGAAGAAGTTCCTATTAAGCATGTCAGGGCGGACCTGTTTATCTCCATGTACCCAAAATCATTTCATTCACTTCACTTGTAATGTTTTGCTCAGTAGAGATGTGTACACCGGATGAGTTACAGTATATTGCTCAGAGACGTCTCTCTCACGGCTCATGCTAATGATTCTTCTCTTCTTATGAACTTGATGAACAATTGCAGACTTTGGCATCAGAATGGCAGACATTGCTTCTGAAACATGGCTGGGGTCTTTACACAGTATCAAAGAAAGCAAAGCCTTCAGCAAAGTTCTCTGTTTGATCTCTATTTCATCCCAGTGCTGTCCAGGAGAAACAAAAGAAATAATAAAGATCTTTAGATTTATTTTATGATGATGTTGTTTTCAAGTCCAGGATCGGGATTTTAGTTTTTTTTCAGGTTATATGTTCTGTTGTGTTACTGTAAAGCTTGATGCTCTCAGATGGATGTTGTTGGGCTGTCTACATTGTTAAAGAATGAGAAAAAACACATGGACATCATTTATATATAAAAGCAATGCAGTAATAAAATAATCCTGTTGTATCAGAATGATATTAAACCTAATAATGGAAATATGGGGCTTTCATTTTTTTTATTTAAATGATAATATTAATGAGATGTGTTTGTTATTTAGCACTATGGGACTGCAAATTGTACAGTGTTTGTATTTTTTCTTATCAAACTTAATATAATTTCACTCTCGTCTTGTAAAGTCCAGCCCAACGTACTCCAGCTGTCATATATCCATTTAGACATCTCTCCAGCCCACAATGATGTGTTCTTACTCTCTTTCCTGAAAGAGTGTTGAATAAGTCATCTTGCTCTTTGTTTGTGTTTGTCATTCAAATGAAAGATGCCTCCTAAGGTCACTATAAACACACACCCCAAAAAAGTAACATGCTTTATTGGAAGCGAGTCTTTCATCTCACACAGCCCACCAGAGTGCCACAACAAAGTGTGAGAGTGTTCGACTCTCTCCGGACCCTCTGAATGAATCCCTGTGTCCACCATCAAAACATGCCTGTGAGAACCGCATGCGATTCATTTGTCCACCTTGGTTGAAGAAAGGCTGGGAGGTATTTCAGTTCATCTCAGTCAGACTCAGGTCACATGCAGAGTTTAATGTAGTTTAGTTTTGCTTTCCTGTAGCTCAGTGGTAAGGGTATTGCGTTAACAACGCAAGGTTGTGGGTTCGATCCCAGGGGATTGCAAATACCTATGTAAAATGTATAGAATAAAGCAATGTAAGTCACTTTGGATAAAAGCGTCTGTCAAATGCCTAAAAGTAAATGTAAATGTAGTTGGTCTGGGTTTATTTATTATCGCATATATCTCATTTGTTCAGTATCAACATAGCTTCAAATAACATTCACTGCTAAACCATCGGAAACATAATAAACAACAGTATGTACACGTCCAGGCAACACTGTAAAAAAATCACATTTTACTGTATTTTTAAATATGGTCAAAAAACGTTAAATTACAAGAAAACAGGGGTGTTTGTAATTTTACAGGGAAAACACCTTATTTTACGGACTATTTCTGGCAAAGAATAGTTGAGTCATTGTGGATTGTTTCTTATAACAAGCAAATGAAATAAGTAAATTAATTAAGCTAACAAGTTAAAAGTATTTCTAGCCAGTATTATTTTGCATTACCAGTAGAAGAACCAGTACTTTAAAATTAAATATGACATCCTTACACGGCCCATTCAACAAACTGTTTATTTAATACAATTGTTATACAATAAACATATTAATGTAAATTAATATTAATGTAAATCGATTAAATCATAAATAGTTATATTATTAGCCACTAGCCAGACCGATCAACAAACATAGACAGAAAAGGTTAACTTTAATTCAGATGAATGTGTCCGATGAAACGGTCCATAAAGTAGTAAATAAAGTCTTCTTTATCGTATGATAGGATTGGGCAACATCAGAATTGAGTTCCAGCAAATATAATAAATATAAAGTTGAAAGTAAATTTGAAGGCTTAGTCCTGGCATGATCTTGTCTCTGTCTAGAGAGCCGGTCCACATATTCTCAAACATCAGGATTGTGTTCCCAAATTATTCAAACTATTATAATCCCAGATTTATATTAGGGTTAAAACATAAAATAATGCTCAAATGGGAATGATCCTAAACCTGAGCTTTTCTTTGAGCATTTACACGAAACAATAATGTTAAATGCTGCTATTCTGAATGATATGATGGATGTTAAACTGTTTCTGTTTTCATGTTTTTTCTTGTTTTTGTGATAAATGAGCTCAAAAAAGACTGAGAATAAACAGAGTCCCTCAGGTCACATGGCCACTTCATTAACTTTATTGCTCCCATGAGATTCGTTTCATGAAAGTATTTGCTCTATAAAATGGATGTCCTGTTCTACTTATAAACGTCCCCTGTATATTCACCAGTCCCTGGCCTCATAAACATCACTCTCAGGCACCAGAGGCTCAACCATATTTAAACAATATGTGATGCACATGCCAGAAACTTTTGTGAAAAAGAAATGTTTAAGGTTCTTTGTTCTTTGTGGAACCATTTAGACAAAAAAGGTTCTTCTATGGCATCGTGAAGCACCTTTATTTTTAAGAGTGTGCAGTGTTTATCAAAGCCTGTTATATACCGTAGTGATGAAGTTAACATAAAGAGAATGTCATTCAACGACTGGACAAGTATTATAAAACATTACAGGGCTTTTAACTGATTGCTTTCTAACATGATGTAGCCATTGTCAGTGTGAACAGTTTTCATCGCTGCTCATAAACCTGTTTCTTTATAAACACTGACAGGTGCATGTGGATGTTTCACATACAGATTTAGTACAAAGATGTAATAAAAAGCTAAAGAACAGGACTGCTAGAAAACAATATTCCTCCACACCAGACCTTGTGCAGTTTCTACTAAGAAGCTGTCAGATAAAGTGTTTCCACATGGCCACTGCGGACACTTGTGTAGGACAAGATGTCATGGGAGTTGTCTGTTCTGAGGAGCATATACACCAGATGATGAAATATATGTATATATCGTAGAAGAATGTATATGTTACCACTCAAAAGTTTAGGGTAACTTAATTATTTTTTATAAATCACTATTCATTTTTTACAAGTGTAGTGTATCTGCCATCATAACACAAAGGTTTGTCTGCTGAACACACACTTCTTCTGCATCTTATTTAAACTATCGATAAAAAATAGACGTTTACTTGAGCTTTTTGCGTTAGGAATAAAATCTGGAATGAACGCGTAAATTCCTTTGTGCACCTACACTCTTAAAAATAAAGGTGCTTCATGATGCCAATGTCTAAATGGTTCCATGAAGAAACTCTAAAACCTTCAGATTATAAGAAAGTAAGAAAGAGAAAATCTGGTGAATTAATTCTTCAATGGCATCGCTGTGAATAATCTTTCAAGTGCCTTTATTTTGAATAGTCTACCACACTGACAATAATTCTTCTTTATTCCATATTGTCTTATAACATGTCATTTTCATGTCTGTCAGTGTTTTATTACTCACTGATGTATGGTGAAAGACCTAGTTTAGCACATTTGTACCTGGGCTGCGTGTCCCAAAAGCATCGTAAGCCTAACTTGATCGTTATAACAATCGTACGAGTGATCTTAATATTATGGTCTGTTACCCAAAATCATTGTAACTTAAAGGCGGGGTGTCCGATTTCCAATACACCAGTTGAGAAATGCTGAGTACCAAAACAACCTTGAAGCCAATCAGCAGTAAGGTGCAAAGTGCACAGGATGGACATTAGTCGAGCCAATCGCTGACGAAAGTGAAATATGGGGGAAGGGGTGTGTCTGTTTTTTGATTAAAACATGAACAACGACTATGTAAAATCGCACATCCCGCCTTTAAGTAGCGCCTGAAAATCATCGTAGATATATTTGTGCTCTGGACTCGTAAAGGCCTAAGTGACTCGGAAGAAGAGGTCATCTGTAGAACAACCGGAGAATTGAGCTTAAACTTCAACAGGCCTATATGTGACTTTTCATGTTTTTATTTATTTCGTTTTTTTGTTATTTTAAATATTTTAAATTACTAAACTAAATTAATAAAAATACAGTAATATAAATATTAAATAACTGAACATACATTATTAAAGTAAAGAATAAAAAATATATAGTATGGGCAAGTTGTTTGTTCTAACAAGGGATGCATGTTTGTTGCTAGATTGCTGTATTAAAGTTAGTCCACATTATATGCAAAGTTAAAATGTTGTGTTTAAAAGAGAAATGGTCAAAATGCTTACTTGGTTGTGAGTGTCATTGTCTGTCTCTTAATGCTATTTAGCGCAGCCATGATTTCTTCTTTGAGACTATTGGAAACTATCTATAATTATTTCGAGGAACCATGTGATTAAAGGTTTTCAGGCTGTTTACAAACCTTATATATCACACACTGCTATCATATGTTCCAACAACTGCAGAAGGCAATACTTATCGAAATGGAATGCCTGATTTGCTGAGAAATTGGATTGATTAGCTCTTCCCTTTATGGTTCTCTAATAGAAAGCTTCATATTCATAATGAACGGACTTTGTGCTTATTATTAATAAAGTGCTGATAATGTATGTGTACAATAAACATTAAGTTTGAAGCTTGAAAGCTAGATAATACATAGCACCTAATAAAAACTTGAAATTGCCACTTCCACACTCAACTCAACTCAACTCAACTTTATTTATATAGCGCTTTTTACAATTTTCATTGTTACAAAGCAGCTGTACATGAGACACATTTAATACAAGTATGAATTCTAAAGCAGCCCCCCCGGCCAGGCAGATAGTGCAAAACAATATGCAAACGGTGGTGAGGAACCCAAAACTCCCATCGAGAAAAAAAACCTCAGGGGAACCCAGGCCCAACCAGGGGATTCCAGTTCCCCTCTGGCAAAAGCTGCTGCCTCTGCACAAGCTCATCAGTGCTTGCACAACAAGGCTTAATAAAAATATAAAAATTAAAGATTATCATTAACAATCTAATAGCATTTGAAATGTTGTAGAAAAAAACAAAGTTGTCGCGTCCTTTATCCAGCTCTATCCTCTTAGCACTTGTCAGGTCACCGCTTCCCATTCTCAGCTCTGCCATCAGGTCTGGGCATGAACTGCATCCTGCGGTAACCTTGGAACAAAGAGACAAGACTGGCTGAGAGTAGAGTACTGTTCTGCACTCTTTGATGCAACAAGTACATCATTTGTTGTTGGATGTGTTCCTGGTTCCGGTTGATCTAAATAATGCAGCCTAAATCCTCTGAGGATTAATATTATGGAGGTGTAGTGTATGCAAGATTAAAAAGATGAGTCTTTAGTCTAGATTTAAACTGACAGAGTGTGTCTGCCTCCCGGACCGTGCAGGGAAGAATATTCCAAAGTTTAGGCGCTAGATAAGAAAAGGATCTACCACCTGCACTTGATTTTGAAATTCTAGGTATTACCAACTGACAGGACCCCTTAGAGCGTAATGTACGTGGTGGTCTGTAATACAATAGAAGTTCATTCAAATACTGCGGCGCTAGACCATGTAGGGCTTTATAGGTAATAAGCAAGATCTTAAAGTTAATGCGATGCTTTATAGGTAACCAGTGCAAGGTTGACAGAACCGGGGTTATATGCTCATACTTTTTTGTACGTGTAAGAACTCGAGCTGCCGCGTTTTGAACCAGTTGCAGTTTTTGTAATAGGCCCGCAGGGCAACCACCTAGAAGTGCATTACAGTAATCTAGTCTTGATGTCATGAATGCATGAATTAATTTCTCTGCATCTGACAGTGACAGCATATGACGTAATTTAGATATATTCTTAAGATGGAAAAATGCAATTTTACAGGTGTTTGCGACATGGCTTTCAAATGAGAGAGTACTGTCAAATACAACGCCAAGATTCTTAGCTGATGACGAGGATTTTATGGAGCATCCGTCAATTGTTAAGCAGTATTCTTGGTTGTTACGCATAGCAGTTTTCGGTCCAGTAAGTAACAATTCTGTTTTGTCCGAGTTTAGTAGTAAAAAATTGTTACTCATCCACATTTTTAAGTCAACTATGCAATCCTTTATTCGATGAAACTGCTGGGTTTCATGAGGCATCGAGGAAATATAAAGTTAAGTATCATCAGCATAACAGTGAAAGCTAATTCCGTGTCGCTTTATTATATCTCCTAGAGGTAGCATGTATAATGCGAAGAGCAGGGGTCCCAGGACTGAGCCCTGTGGTACACCGTACTGGACTTGTGATTTGCGGGACACCTCATTGTTTATTGCTACAAATTGAAAACGGTCGGATAAATAAGACTTAAACCATTTCAATGCTATTCCGTTAACACCACACAAAAGTGTAATAAAATGTGGTACCCTAGAATTTGCTATATACATTGCTAAATTACAGCAGATAAGTCATATCAATACATAGAAAAAGTATTACACATTGCACAAAAAATATGTTAAACGACATTAAACAATATTCACCTACCACATGCACATCAGGTGAAAATAAAAAGGCTAGAAAATTTGAAAACAAGTGCGTGCTAAAAAAATCAACCATTACAGGTGACATTACAGGTGACATTTCTGCACCGGTCAAACGGATAGGGACTCTTAAGTAGCATGTAAGGCACTGCTATGTGCAGACGTGTTTAGTGCATTTTTGGGAAAAGCACTTGAAACTATGAAGAACGTTCACAAAGTGGCTCATTGAAAACGCTCTTAATTGCTAAAATCCATCGTTATCGGGAAACCCGGCCCTGGTTGTATTACAGTAAATGTATAGGATGAAGACAATGTGACTTAGAAACAGTAGAATCATTGTTAGCAAATATTGTGTCTCGAACAGTTTTGTTTGATTAAATATACATAGTTTGGACAGTCATATAATTGTGATGGTTAAGAATTATGCAGCTCAAAATGTGATTGTGTAAGCTACGGAGATACTCTTTCTGTGCTCCGGCTACACTCGGTTGCTACACTCCAAGATGGGGGTGCTCCAAGATGCCTATTGATATTATCCTGATTCGAAGTGGATTCATCAGTTTTGCTATTGAATGTTTACTGATGGACAAAGGTGTGCTATTTGAGTTTACATCTAGACACTTCAGTTGATTATATTGTGTGATTGTGTTTTCTGAATGAGAACATGGTCAAACCTTTGCAAATTAAGGAGGTTTGTGTTAGTTGGTGTTTTGTTGTGAGAATGAGTTTATAGTTGTCAGAAAATTGTGAATTGTTTCATGAATTGTGTGTTAGCAATCAAGAAAAACTGTAATAACAACCAGCATTTGGATATAAACAGAGCTAAACAATGACTTTCAGACAAAGTCATGAGAGTCAGTTATGAACTATGCTTTGGTTTTAAAGCATAAAAACATGAACATTTTGCTTTGGCTTATGCTGTCCAACAACGAATCATCTGTACACTCATGAGACAACAGACACTGACATTTTACCAATGATATACATTTTAACTAGTGGTGGGCATAGATTATTCTTTTTTAATCTAGATTAATCTTGGAATTAATCTAGATTAAAATGGCTCATTTGAATTCTGCCAAAGGCATTCAGAATATGTGTGCTCAAGCCAGATGGCGCATTAGACCAGGGGCTCATCTCCTGTTTCCAAAATGCATCACAAACTGCTTGAGAAAGCTGTTCTACTATGATAATTGGTGATGAAAATAAATTATGTTCAATAAGATGTTCTTGTGTTTACTTCCGCATTAGCTAAGGGATGCTTTGCGTTTAGGTGGTACTTGAGACTGGAAGAGCTCCTACATTTACATTTAGTCATTTAGTAGACGCTTTTATCCAAAGCAACTTACAAGGAGTTAGGGAGCAACAAGCGATATGTTATACAGGAGCCATAATACATTAGGTGCCAGTACAAATTTACTGGTTTCAACTAAAGCTAGACCACTACCTGTTGAGAGAAAGTTTTTCTTTAAACCAGTTCCGCATTGCACAAGGTGCAAACAACCTTAGTCTTGTCGATGTTTCCATTGGGAAGCTTCTTAAAAATGAATGTTCCCTGAAGCAACCTGGCGGCTTCATAGCTGCATCCATGTTAGCACGTCACGTTTGATGTGGTAATTTCACAGTAACGTTATGTTGTGTTCAGACCAAACGCGAATGGGGCGTCAAGCGCGAGTGATTTACATGTTAAGTCAATGCAAAGACGCGATAGACCTACTTGCGGCGAGAATCGCGCGAATGAAGCCCTGGTCATGAGATGATGTGGTGGCGCGAATGACGCAAATTGCGCGAATCACGCGAGTTGAAAAATCTCGTTCTCGCCCGGTACAGTGCAATTCAGCTAGGTATACATCCGCGCTAAAATATCAAGGTGAAAGTCATCATAGCTTGCGTAGTATAGACCCAGCTCCCAACCCAACTTTGAGAATAGATTAACGATGACATTTTTTTTATCGCACGATAAGAGTCTCACGTTAACGCAGCACGTTAACGGCCCACCACTAATTTTAACACGCGCTTTCTATAACTTTATACTTCAAACCCCAAACATTAATAGTAACCGCTGACTGGACTAAAGAATATAATCAAGAATCTATATTCATCTTTGTTTGAAAAATGTAAATGTTGGCTGCTGTCATTTGGTGAGCTGGTGACAAATATCCTCCTTAGTCTGTCTCATTTCAGTTTGAACTTCTTGGACTTCAGAGGCCACATCTGAAGGATCAAGTCTCTGAATCTGGACGCAATGACAGTTGTCTTACAAATGAAGTCAAATTTCACCCTTGTAGGAACCTGATGAGATGCCACTAATGTTTATGAGCACACTTAATCACACAGCAGGAGATGCTCACCGTGTGCCCTTCTGTCTGGACGGACTGGATTCTGAAGGCCAATTACTTTCACAGGAGGAACGATCATCTAAATATTCAGCAAGCCTTTCACTCAACACACACATCTCCACCAGTCTCGCGTTCAGCAGATCTACACCAGCTGTCATACAGATGCCTTCTACTAAATATCAAATACAGTTCAAATCTTACTTTTATCACATTTGCAATATACTGTCATTTTTATCAATTTGAGAGTGATATTTCTACACTTTTATTCTTTACGTGAGTCACATTTTTGATCAGTCATGGCTTGAAGTGCTGGAGAAATGATTGGGCTGGTGTGAAGTTTTGACCCACGTGTATAGTACACCTGCTGAGAAAGACTTCCTGAGCCAAACATTCTCTAATAAACCTAAGAAACGTTCATGGAATCTAACGTTAACATGCATCTCAGCAAAACTCCATAGTTAGGTCCTGTATTGTAACAGAAAACCTGTGTTGATAATATAGGGGAAATAACAAGAAACAGTTTGAACTCAGAACAGTGACTTTTTACTTTTTTACTCAGCGTTAGGTTGCCTAGTCAAAGTAAAAAAGTTTCCATCTCTGTGGAACTATGTTTGGATGATGAAATGCTTTTCTTCGTCTAGAGGGATTAGTTCCCTTGTTATTATCATCCTAGAAGCCTTAATTCTTACGAAAGGCCAACGCTACCATTACATTAACAATTTTCATTTTCCCTCTCAAGCTGCAGTTTAAGATATGAAACAGTGCATTTATAATGCTGATTTATCTGAACTATATCAGGATGATCAAACACATCTAACACATCTTTCTGCATTTTGCTTCGGAAGGATGAGGCAAGCCTTTTGAGGGTTCGTAACACTTAATAAGAAATGAATTATTCGCCGTTTATATTTTCTAAAATGTTCAGTTTTGCTGGTCTAGGGACTGAGGTCGTTGTGTGACTAGCCTGTGTGACTGTTAAGTCGCTGATTCTCCAAGTCTCCAAAAGATTCCAATTTTTAGATATGTGTTGTGTTGTTCAGTCTGCAGGTTATGAGCTTAAGTTTTGGATGTGAG
The DNA here is from genome assembly GCF_015846415.1 of Triplophysa dalaica. Classification (NCBI taxonomy): domain Eukaryota; kingdom Metazoa; phylum Chordata; class Actinopteri; order Cypriniformes; family Nemacheilidae; genus Triplophysa; species Triplophysa dalaica. The sequence continues at coordinate 19,718,997 of NC_079560.1, read as the reverse complement.
CAATAGTTTAGTGATGCTTGACACTAATAATCCTTAAAAAAAAGGTTTGAGGAGGGTTACTTCCAAAATGATAGATGATAGATAACAGAAGTCAAAAGAAGCACCTTGAGTTGCAGATTGAGGTTTGGGAGATGAACTCCATACAGTATGTGATCTGTTTCTGACTTAGAGATCTTCATAGTGCTTTCAGAAGCGGGTTTGACCCAGGCTGGGTTAAAATGGAATACAGCAGCTGTGGGCATGACAAGATTAACCGAAGTAAAACAATTCAAGTTGCCGGTGGAACAGAAAGTCCTAGGTCTCCCATCATGTGCAGTTGTAGGGATTATTAATGGGTTGGTGGTGCTAAAGAGACAGTGCATTCTAAAAATTATATACTGTAGTGAAAAATTGTGTTTTTGTGTTACCAAAATCTCAAGATAAATCATTTGATATAATTTTAATTAAAACAGCCGTGTTCTAATGTCCAGTCTTAAATGACATTTTCATGAAATAAAAGGCACTTCTAATTTAATTTGAATGTCTTTTGATTTGTTTATTGAATAAAACCAATTAAAAAGACATGAATCATGTCCTATCATGTCACAAGTTAAAACAACATTTTAAAACAGTAAATCTAATGTTATAAAACAGATCCACAGTTCCATTTTTTTCTGATAAATAAATAATAGTTCAAATTGAATGAATGAAAACTCACATTTCGGTAATAGCACATGCATTCATTTTTACATGCAAAATGTTACTACTGTAGTGTAATATAATTAAAGAGATATATCAAAGTACAGTGTGTTATTACTGATCTTTCAGCATAGCGTTATAAATACTGAGGCGCTCGTCCAGAGTATAGAGCAGTGTTTCATGTTTTCATTTCAACTTCAAAGGCAGAAAGAAATCTATTGATTTGTGTTTGTTTTCTTTAGGCAAGATTTCATGCCAAACCATTGACTGACGTGTCAGATGGGTGTGATTCTGTAATATGATTTCTGTGTTGGGTGTTAAGTGGTATGAGAATATCGCCAGCATTGGTGAGACACTTAACTGGCTCTAGATTAGGATCAATACTTATGTCACCGTTGCTTCAATCTGTCTCCATCTTTTCCTGAGACACTCAGAGATTTGCCATGTGTGCCACAGTGATTACAGTCATCACACATTCTCACGTCTCAAGAAACCATTTGCTGATGAATGTCAACACAAAAGCCTTTCTCTTTCATTCACCCTGTGCTATGGAGATAATTGGGATCATTTGGTTTCTTTTCACTGAGTTTAAGGGATTAATTTTAGATTCAATAGCTGACCTGTGAGAGAATAAATACAATTCAGCTCAGATGAAGGACAAAAAACGTTTCTTTTTGAAACTTAGGTCAAATATTTATTTATGATGTAAATAGGCATTGTTTTATTCATGATAATTAGTTAATAAACAAGAGTTTGGCTTTACACAATGCTGTACTATATGCTGCATCTTCTACGGTTCGTAAACTGTATACTGCATTATCATGGAACAGTGTAGTCTGTTCTTATTATGCTGGACCAAAAGTATTTTACAATTCTAAGAATTAGGCAAATCCTCTCTAAGGCCAGAATGATGTACATGCATTGCATACATTTGTATAACCAGCGGAAGAAAATCTGCTTGAAATACTAAGCAAGTGCTGAATGAAGCCCGATCATTTGCTCATCACGTCAAAAATGAATCTCAAACCTGTTTACTTCCGATCATAAATGAAAGCAAACAAGCGTGACAACGAGATGCACCAGCAGGTGTACAGACATCTGGTCAAATTCCCTCTGGGTTCCAGCATTACTTGTGGAGATGCATTATTCACTGCATTCTCAGGCCCAGACGCCATCAGCCTGCTAAAATGCTAAATGGATTGGGAGGAGATGTGTTTTGAAAGGAAAGTGTCGAGGGCTTATTAAATCACGCGGTGACGGGAATCAGTGCACATTCGCGCTCATGTAAGGTGACGATGTTTGAAAGGCACAGCTGTTGAAACAGACGGAAATCATCAAGATCTCAACACGCCAGTCACGTGTACTCCTGCACTACTGCTCTATTACATCACAATCTATGCTGTTAGATCACCTCTGTAGCCTTTTACTCTGCTTCTGTGTGTTTCTGCAGTTGTTTCTCTGATGAGAAATCATTTCCACTGTCAGCTCCATGTGACGCCTGTTGAGTGATCGTAGTATATGCATGTATTTCATTGGTGCCCTTCAGATAGTTATTTATTTCTCCATGGCCAGAGGTCATTCTGTTAACCCCCTCGCAGAATCTGCAAAAAAAAGATAGAGGAAGTTTGAAAATGATGGTTTATTTTTCATTTAGTCCTGAAATGTTAACATGAAGGTCACACCTAATGATGATGTCAAAATTTCCAAAATAGCCAAGGGCAAAAGTTTACATCCCCCTGATTCTTATTACTGTATGATGTTACCTGAACAATCAATGACAGTTTTGATGTTCTGTCATGTTTCTTGATTGTCAGTAAACTGTCCTCTGATCTTCAGAAGAATCATCCAGGTCCTCCACAATCTTTGCTTTTTAAGCATTTCTGTATATTTGACTCATGTCCAGCAGTCACAGTATGATGTTGAGATTCATCTGTTTACATTCAATAGACAGAAATATTCAGTGATGTTCATGAAGGCATTACCATTAATTTACTGTCAGGTGGGTGTTAAGCTCTGAAAATGTTTATATTTCATTTCCTGAGAAACATATAGCTATGTTTAAAGCTTCTGAAAGACATTACAAAAAGAAAAAAAATGTAAACAGATCAATAAAAATTTACACCAAAAAAAACATTTCTTAGGTTTACATGCAGATGACATTAAATAAATCATTCAACCAAATCAACCAGATTCTGCGAGTGGGATTTAAACTTTTGACTTTAACTGTAAATTCACTTTATTCAAAGATACTTTATTTCATGTGTCCACCAATAATAGGCAAATATCAAATACTTTTTTCACCTGCATTTTCAGAAGTAATCTGTACCTTTTGCTTTTGACAGTGTGAACAATATGCCATATCTATCAAAATGTAAAAATGAAATGTGTAATAATGTATAAATCATTATAATATAAAAGTGGCATCTACTAAAAAATCATATTTTCAAAATTTTCATTGAACAACATTGAATTGAGACATAAAATGTAAAAACAATATGACTCTGTTCACTACTGATACTTTGTTTCTTCAATCATCACTTGATTCAGATTTCATATCAAGTGTAATCATCACTGACAGTTTTCGTCTACTATCTGTCGTATTTATAAAAAAATAATTTGGGGTAAAAATGTTGGTTGTAATGAAAATGAGAAACTGATGTAATGTGTGAAGAGAAGGACATGTTTTCACACTATAAATATTTAGCACTGTTCCATCATCAGACCCAAACGTTTCATTTTGTGAAACTGTGTCGTTTGGTGCCAGATGGCACGGTTCGGCTTTCTATTTCCACAGAGGTTTCCCAGAATGAGTAGAAGAACATCCTCCACAGACTTAAACGCTCTTCTTCAGTTAGGACTTCTAATTCTGTAAACATTTATTTACTTCACCTAGATATCAGAAAGCTGACGGGTGAGCAATCGGAAGTGTTGAAGTGAAAATCCTCAAAAACATGGTCTCATTGTACATAGAATACAATTTGTTGTATATATTACTCGGGGCATCTATCTGGGTTTGCTCAGTTTCTTTAATTCCAGCTCAGCAGAAGTGTTGGGAAAGAAAGACTTTTGTCTGGGTTTTAATTAAGAGTTCAGTCATTTTGTTGAGATTAGCCATCCGTCTGATGGTGAGGATTGTGGGAGATGAAGGTCGCTCCAGGGGAAACATGTGTTCATATTATCAGTCGGCACACATTTCCCCCTCCGTCTCTCTGGGTAATGAAGCACACTTTGTGCCGTGATATTAATTGAAGGAGGGAAAAGCTAAAAAAAGACAGAAAGGGGAGGTGGGTGTTGGCATAATATTTGCACACAGCATAAATTCAGATTTAGTATGTGTATGTGTGTGTGTATGTGCGTGTGTGTGTGTGTGTGTTTGCGTGTGCGTGCGTGTGTGTGTGTGTGTGTGTGCATGCTTGTGTGTATGTGTTTGTGTGCCTGTGTACTTGTCCTCATATTCAATATGCAGATAACAAACAGACACGACAAAAACCAGCTTCAGTGCCAATGGATAATTTAATAGATCTGAAGCTTCAAAACATGTGGTTGTATATGACAAGACAGCTGATGGGGGTCTCTCTGTGTGTATGGAGAATTATTGGACTGAAATGACTTAATGAAGGTAAAAGGGTAACTCCTACATTATACTGTTTAGTGAGGAGTTCAGGGTTAAACATTGTGCTTTAAATAAATCAAATGTGTATGTTTTTCTTTTTTGAAAGGTGTCATATGACAGAAATGTGTATACATGATTTAAGGTTCAAAAGTGCTGCATTTTCCACATACCGTGCATGTTTGTATCTCCTCTTTGCTCCGCCTCTCTGAAATGCGCGTATTTTTGACAAAGCTCATCGCTCTGAAAAGCGAGGTGTGCTATGATTGGCCAGTTAACCAGTGCTTAGTGATTGGTGGAATACTGCAAGCGTGTGACAGAAATGTAATGCCTCTTACCATATTTGGAGCATCATGTTCCTCTTCAATTGTACTGACAGGTATGCCCACCTGACTTGCGTATACATTTGGGTGGTCGCCGGTCTTAGTCAAATCATACCAGCAACTGATGTAGATTTGTGGGGTGTGGTTACAGGAGGTGTTTTAGGCAGGTCTGGGTGAGCATTCGCTTTTACATAGAATGCATCTTTTGTTCCCACACTTTCATTTGTGCAATTTTACTTGTCTAATACATTATAACACACCAAAGACACAGAAAAACCTGTATATGATCCCTTAAGAGGAGAATAACATTTTCACATAGATTGACAGTTTATGACTGTCCGACTGCAAAAAGCAGCTTGTTTTTATGGTCTTATTTTGCAAAATGTGTCAAATTAACATTTGTTTTTGAATTTCAACAAAATCAAACATCAGGAGTGACAAAGTCATCCAACTTAAAAGTGAAAGACCGATAACTGTGATCAAATCCAGATTATGTGACCTTTTTTCCTGCAAATAAATTCAATTTAGAAAATATAATTCAATTGAAATTTGTTTAAATATTGTTATTAGTTCACAGAATGAAACAAAAATGATAATTTTACCTTAACACACACCTATTGATAATATAAATAGATTTCTGATCTTGTGAAAACTGATTTTGAAATAGTCTCTTAATTTTTTCCTGCGGCTATATATGTAAATACTACATAATCTTTTATCAAAATGCTGAAAATGAACTTTTCAGATGTGCAATTCACTGCAAATTTAGCTCAGACTCCAGTCTTCTTACGTTTCTCATTAAATATGTTATTCCCTCTGAAATATGTCACATTAAAGATGTAAAATGGGCTGCATATGCTGTTTCATGTTGCTTAAATTGCTTCCATTTAGAGCCTCATCGGGCAAATAATCTGTTAAATGCAATAAAGAAGTTTGGCTTTTTCATTAAAATCCTTTTTTTACTCATTAGGCTTGTGTGCTAATTCATAAGTGTGCTGTTATTGATGATACACATTTGACCCAGATAGATAATGAATGTTGATTTATGAATGAGATCCTTCATTATTTCTGCTCTTTATGTGATGACTTCCATTCAGCCTGTTTACCTCAACATGAACTAAAGTTAAACTCTCGCACGCTGCACCAAACATTTTATCACATCAATGAGTGTGTCTGATCGCCATGGTGTTGATACAGAAATGAAAAGATCATTCCTATGTTTCTCATCTTGACTTGGAATTAAATTGTGTGGTGTTACATCTCATTTCTGAAAAATGACTGCAGCAGATTTTAAAGTCTTTCCTACGGGGATAATAATGGATATATGACTGAAGGAAAAAAACGTGATGTCACAATATGAAGTTAAATGGTTCACTTTTTTGTTTCATTTAGTTTAGGTTCTTAAGCTTGTTTTATCCTTGGCAGAGCATCGTGGAAAACTTGTTGCTGAATGATCAGATGATAACTATAATGCCAAAACGGTCTCATCAATAGCGTATAAATAACACCCTGTTGCATTATCATGAATTACGTATGACAAAGTTTGATTTTGCGTGCATATGACACTATATACACACACGCTAAATTGGCGTATCATATCAATCTTTGGCGTACGTATTACACGATATTGCACAGCGTATGTTATTTAAGCACAATTCATGAGAATGAGCTGATAATGAAGACCGTTCCAAAAAACACAAAATCATGAGAAAATGAATTGATCAAATTTTTGACTTTTTTCTGGAATGCATAAGAAATGAATGGGCTGTAAACTCTCATCTGCTTTTTTTTTGATAAACGCCATAGCTACAAAAGCATTATTTTTATTATAGTTTTATTGACATGCTTTGTGTTAAGAATATTGTGTTTTGTTTACACAAAAACCTTAGAAACTGTGCCACTTATGGCACAAAAGGGAAAATCTAATTTAGTATTCTGATCTCTCATCATCTTCCGAGGGTGTTAAGAGTCACACTCATGAGTTTTCAAGTGTTTTAATATATATTGAATATACTGGATACTCTACAAACTGTTTTATTCTTTAGAGGAGAACGAATTCAAGTATGGATCTATATTTAGTTGGGATCTAAATATACACATCGGTTGAGGCTGGCTGTGACATTTATCCACAGGGATTAGTGCTATTGCTTATAACCTTAAAACATACTGTCAAACGGGCAGATATCTTCACTGCTTTATACCGACACTGCTTAGAACTGTTTTCCAACTTCAAGAGGATAAATTTTCAGTAGTATTTTATATACTTTGCGTTTCCTTCTACAGTTGTAGGGTTTATTATTTGAATGGAGTTTTTACACTGAGGGCTTTGATTGTGTTGCCATCATGCATGCGCGTCAGACACAATTTTCACTACACTTCAAAATGTGCTTTCATTAGATAATAATCCACACGCTTAAATATTCTAAATCAAAACCTAGCAACATGTATCCCACATTATCTCCAATCTCTAATGAATGTAAACGCAGTAAGAAACAGACATTCTGCAATTATGTTCACATTATTTGTATTTGGAAGAGCTGAGAATTACGTCACAAATAAGATTTTTCTGTCATTTTAACTTTATCATACATATTAATCCATAATATTCAGCTTTAGAACTATAGACAAGCAAGTAAACCTCATCACTCCAACACTTGTGCAAACTTGTAATATAAATTCTCAGACAGTGGAAGTATTAACAATATATATAATCTTCTGTTTATATTTTACTATCTGTGAGGATAGTCCAGACATCAGAAAATGTCAATCTAAAGCACAAGTTTTCTTAAAGATGGTGTATCACAGGCAGTTTCTGCCATTCTCATACAAATCTTGAGTACCTATACAGTAGTATTGCATACGTCATATCTTCGAATAGTATTTAGTTTGATCAAATTTATGAAAGAGAGATACAGCTGTACGATTATTTCTTTAAAAACACAAGCTGTATGAGGTGGTACTAGTGGGGAGAGTGGGATGGAACTACAGCACGAGCACACAACATATCATCACATTATTCCCTTCGTGTTTTGTACATTATGCACGTACACGCCAATCGTCAACAAATCCAACAAAACCGATTGCGGGACCTCCCGCGTGCAGTTAATGTCCAGCATCTTTCAGCACAGGGACCGAGTTTCAAACGATCTACAAATCCAGTGTTATATAATATTATATTGTAAACAGGTTCAATAATGGAAGGAAGAAAGGAGTCGGGGTCGGCGTGGCTGGGAAAACTGTAACAATCTTTTATTTCAAAAGTACTTCCGGGTATTCACTTCCGGCTTCAAAATAGGAATTTCTACACAATCTTTCTGGATCGTGGATTCTTTCTGGTCAGTCCTTTGGACGCAACGTCTCTTGGCTCCGGCACACACACTCGTTTTCCCAGCCTCTCTCTCCTTCTGCCTCTGGATCTGTCGATCCGTTTTATAGCGTCTCCTCGCCAATTACTAGAACGAGAAGCAGGTGTTTTCACTAAACCGTTGATCTGCCTACTCACCGTCTTTCTTCTGACACTCTCTCTCCCCGCAGACCGTGCTAAACCACGCCCACTTCCCCACATACCCCCACCGCCCGACTCAGGCCGGGGTCCCATCCGGCCTGCAGCTCCCCCCCCCCCCCTCCTGGAGAGGAAGTCAGCCACAGCCATCACGGCCGTCTTATTAATTTGGCGACGCACCTCCCCGTGACCCAAGTGGAAACCCAGATACCTTACCTCTACCCGCCCAACTGCACACTTCTTTGGGTTGGCCGTTAGTCCCGCACCTCTCAATGAAGCGAGGACCGCTCTCAGGTGTTGCATATGCCGCTCCCAGTCATTACTATATATAATGATATCGTCTAGATACGCGGCGGCATATGCAGCATGCGGTCGGAGTATGCGGTCCATAAGGCGCTGAAAGGTCACCGGGGCTCCGAACAACCCGAACGGAAGTGTAACAAATTGGTGTAAACCGAACGCCGTGGTAAAAGCTGTCTTTTCTTTGGATAAGGGAGATAGAGGGATCTGCCAATATCCTTTAGTTAAATCCAATGTCGAATAAAAACAAGCCGTACCTAGTCGGTCAAGTAATTTGTCAATTCGTGGCATTGAATAAGCATCGAACTTCGATACAGCATTCACCTTTCGATAGTCCACACAGAACCGGACGGAGCCGTCGGTTTTAGGCACTAAGACAATCGGGCTCGCCCAATCACTGTTGGACTCTTCTATTACGCCCATGTCCAGCATCGCTTCTAATTCCCTCTGAAGGTAGTCTATATGGGCGACTTCGCACTATCGCACCTGGTTTGGTCTCAATGTGGTGCTCTATGAGATTTGTGCGACTGGGTAGGGGCGAAAAAACATCCACAAATTCTGCTTGTAATCTCGCAACATCCGTGACCTGGGAGGACGAGAGATGATCTCCCCCTGGAGCCAGAGCAAGGGATTGCACCTTGGTGTTCACCTCCGGCCCGAGATCATCTTCTCTGCTCACTGTCGTCGCCAGCATCACGGTGTTCGCCTCACTCCATTTTTTTAGGAGGTTGAGGTGATAAATTTGATCGAACTACCTCATAATTGAGATCCCCTATTCGTCGTGTGACCTCAAAGGGTCCTTGCCACTTGGCGAGCAATTTGGAGCTGGGCATTGGAAGTAGTACAAGTACCTTCTCTCCCGGTGCAAATTTATGCAGTCTGGCGCCCCTGTTATATTGTCGGCTCTGTCTGTCCTGGGCCTGTATCAAATTCTCCATTGAGAGCCGTCCCAGTGTCTGGAGTTTTGTTCGCAGGTCCAGGACATATTGAATTTTATTTTTACCTCTCTTAGGACGTCCAAAACCCCGGGGGGCTGACGAACGGAGAGGAGATCAAATGGGGAAAACGCCGTGGAGGCTCGGGGAACCTCGCGGACCGCAAACAACAGGGGTTCCAGCCACTTATCCCAATTCTTGGCGTCTTCGAGAACAAATTTCCGGATCATGGTTTTTAATGTGCGATTAAAGCGTTCGACCAGCCCATCTGTTTGTGGGTGATAGACGCTTGTCCGAATTGTTTTAATCCCCAATAATCCGTACAGTTCACCGAGTGTCTGTGACATAAACACCGTGCCTTGATCGGTGAGAACCTTATTTCTCCCGGGGGATTCCCACCCGGGAGATTAATCGAAACAGCGCGTCAGCAACACTGGTTGCTGAGATATTGCGTAACGCCACTGCTTCAGGGTATCGTGTTGCGTAATCGACAATGACTAATGCAAAGCGATGCCCGCGTGCGGATCGTTCTAACGGCCCTATCAGGTCCATGCCAATTCGTTCGAAGGGGACCTGTATAAGTGGAAGCGGGCATAACGGTGCCCGGGGGTGGCCGGTGGGTTTACCAACTGGCATTCAGGACAAGACGCGCACCACCTGAGCACGTTCTCATGAATGCCCGGCCAGAAAAATCGGGTCGTTAGACGATTGACAGTTGCAGCCTGACCTAGGTGCCCTGCCATTGGATTACAGTGAGCCACCTGGAAAAGCATTTCCCGACGGCTCTTTGGTACGACCAACTGGGTTGTATCCTGCTTCGACTGAGTGTCTTGGGTCACTCGATACAACCGGTCTTTTAATATAGCAAAATATGGTTAGTATATCTGTTGGGCAGGGTGGAGAGGTTGTCCGTCGATGGAACGGATCTGATCAAACGCATTTTTGAGCGAGTCGTCCTGAGACTGCTCCAGAGAAAAATCATCACCCTGGGAGAGATTTATTTTCTCCACAGCGCTATTTCCCTCTGAGCCAGTCATCAGTGGTCCCGGCTCAACCTCTCCCAACTGAGCGACCGCCCCTCCCCCTTGCTTTTGGTTGCGCCCAGAAACATCCACGCATAATTGCCCCAGTAATACTGAAAATAATGGCCAATTTGTTCCCAAAATTAGCGGATGTCGGAGGTGCTCATTAACAGCCACCTCTACACTATGTTTTTGCCCCTTAAATTTGATGGTCAAGGGCACCAAAGGATAGTTCACCACACCCCGTGTACACACCTTACCTTAACCATACGGCCCGTATCCCTTGCCACAAATTGAGTCAGGCTTTGATGTATTGAGGTTTGGTTACACCCTGAATCCACCAAAGCCTGATATGTACCCCCCCTAATACTCACAGGTATCTGGTACAGCCCGTCTTGACCGAGGGCAGCCTGTGGGTTTTCTGGTACCCGGATCATCATGCCGACCTCCATCATGGGACATCGATCGACAAAATGTCCGGGGTCCCCACAACGCCCTAGCGGCAGGAGGCAGACCCCCGAATTGGTGAGGAGAGGCTGTCGGGGGGAAAGAGCCGTTGGGGTCCTGGCCCTGCAGGTTCCCGGCTCCTTCGAAGGACCTGGCAGCTCCGTGTGGCCCCATCTCCGGTGACATCCGGGTACGCGGGGCTGGCCGGGGAAAGAAATTCCCCCTGGACCTGGGAAAGGGAACAGGTCTGGGAGAAGGGGAGGGGGTTATAGGGAGAGAGAGAGAAGATGATGGGGGTACGCCGACCCCGGGGAACGCCACCAACTGATCCTCCGCCAGCTGGATGGCCTGGGCCAACGACGACGGTCGGTGACACTGGACCCACTGGGTGGTCTTCCTAGGGAGCCGTCCCACGAATTGCTCCAGTGTCACCTTATCGACGATCTGGTCTTTGGTGCTGGCGTCGGTCATCAGCCATTTGCGGCAGGCATCCCGGAGCTGGTGAGCGAAGGCGAAAGGTTGACCGCGATCCCCAAGTTCCAAAGACCGGAACCGCTGCCGGTGCTGTTCTGGACTGAGCCCCACTCGCTCCAGGATCGCCTTCTTGAGGTCCGCATACTGGAGGAGATTCGTTACTGGTCGACGATTCACGTCCGCTTCTCTCCTGGTCCACCCAGCTCCGGAATGACTCGCGGTCCTCCCGTTGGGTCTGTAGGAGAGCCTGGAACCGTCTCTCCTGATCTTCTCTTAGACCCAACAGGGCCTGGTGGTGTTGTTATGATAAGTGGGTCTCACTCGTCGGTTGGCTCATGAGCTGGCTCTTTGTTTCCTGCTTTGCCTGGAGATTGGCCAATAAAAGGAATAGAGGATCCCTGTGACGACACAGAGATCTAGATTTATGAAAAACTTTCCGAAACAAATTGGAGTGCTGGGGGAGTGAATCAAGGACAGAAACACTACGTCATATGTCCAAACTCGTTTTTTAACAAGTTGACCATGTTAAGCATAAGAAGCCAGCACATTCAACAGGGTAAAGAAGTCAGAATGCATGGCATAGGATGATACCATAGCTTTAAGAAAAAATGTGTTATGGATGTGACAAAAAGGATGCATATTCTTAAGTGACAACATATATTGTAGGATTTCTATGAATTAAACTGTGCAAACCTAATGCAATAACCCCAACATCTGTAGAAGGAAACGTCTCTTCTACAGTTGTTTTTAGGAATCTTTATCAGTTATGTGTGTGACAATTCACATTCCCTTACTATAGAAAACTGAGCTTTAAAAAGATGCTTTACATTTTTTTAACAAACTATTGACATCTCAACTACTATCAGTATAGTGGAAACCTTTGAGAAAAGCCTGATTTTTTTCATCTTAAGGTAGACATTTGCATGGAATTGCTCATGTGTCATGGGAGGTTGAAGAACATTGTGATTGTTTTAATCCTCCCGATAGATTGACAGGCTGTGTGAACGCAGTCATGCTGTTATCTCACAGCTGTAGATTCACAATAAGAGTTCTGAATAACCAGCACGCAGGAGAGCCCACAATACAGCTTCTGCTTTTCTTTAGACAACACGTCTTTTCCATTAGTTACACAAGCTGTCTTTGCTCATTTCTTGAGCTCAGTTAAAGTTAAATGTGAGATGACAAAGAGACCCTGAGACTCTCTGTTTCTACATGTTTGGTCTCCACTTCTCATGATATCTCTGGACTTTCTCTAGACTATCTGAAGCCTGCCGACTGAGTGACAGCAGGACAAACACAAGAGCAAAATCAATCAATCGTGACTTTCAGTGTTTTGGCAGATTTTATATGAGAGATGTCTCAAGGAAAGCCTGATGGATATTGTAGTCTTAATAAGCGATGAGATTCATTCGTTTTAAATGACATGTATTGTGTGTGCAGATGGACAGCATATTCATGCCCTGACACTGATACCATGATGAAATCTTGATGTGATCTCATGAAGTCCTACATTTTATCTTAACATTTCACTTTAAACATTGTTTAAAGGGTGGATGTCATGTCATTATTCTGACATTTCATGTGTGTCCCAAAATTCTTGAATTCAGCTTGTATGAGATGTGCTCATAGATACATCTGTGTAAAACACAAACTGTAACATGTTCTGACATTTTTTCTGCTGGTGTATATCATAAATGATTAAAACCGAAAGCTAACCAGGTCCTTTGCTTGATATTTGAAAAGGCTGTTTTTATCAAAAACCAAATGAATGTCTTTTAACTGTGCTCTGAACTGGAGCAGATTTACAGAGACTCGTTCACTGCAATGAACACTGATAGTTCGGTATCACACTTCTAAGCCATTCATGTAAACATTTCAAGAAAAAATAAACAAGATCTCTTTCTGATTATCTGTAATTTATATCTGCTTAAAAAATAGGATACTGATCATGAATATTTACAATAAAAAACTTTTAGTCAGATTATTTGATATTTTGAATATCTGTTCATCGAGGCTTTTATAATTATTGCCAATAATTACAATAAAAACTGAAGTTTGCAAGTAAATATTTTATTTTATTGATTTACTGATTTTATTTTTTCTGAAGGCCCAACTATGAGGAAACCATCTGACTGATGTGTACAAAAACAGGAGTTCTCTTCATTTGTAACACAATGTTCTATTGCAATAAAGAAGTAGTTCACAGAATTTTTATTCCTACTTTGGAAAGTCAATGAGGGCGAATTTTGAAGTGAACCACCCCTTTAAAATGCGTTATTGTTCTAACTCTACTGTGCATGTGAAGACAGAGATCAAAGAGCAAAGTAAGAAACAAGAAGTGAAAAATGGAGTGTGAATTTTTCATAGGATAAAAGGAGATATCTGAAGACTCAGATTAACTCAGATTTATGGCGTGTCATAAGAATTTATACAGTATCAGTGTGACCTTTCCCTCAGCGCTGGAGTGATAGATGTACTTCATTAACATGTTTGAACAGTAGTGATGTGAAGAGCTCGCTGTCATTGATGGATCAGTGATGGATTTGAGACGACCCGGAGATGCTCCGGTCATATCATGACACTGAGGACTTGGTGCTCGAAAACACAACTGAATCATACATATATATACTTATGTTTCTATATATATATAGTGACTTAGTCTTATATTTATTCTTTTTTTTTTTCAAAAACAGTGTTTTGCCAAAATTGAGCTATGTTTGGAACATTAACTGGAGAATTTACTCCCACAGATAAATATGATTGTCACAGCTGAAATCTTGCAGCATGGAACGTACACCAGCGTAAATGTCTTCGAGAGCTAAAAAGATCATCCCAGACGTATCTCTTCCTGTGGTGTAAAGTCGTTGGTCAGTGTGCATTAGCTATTGTGTAAGGAAGCTGTGTAGGGATGTTGTCTTCTGATTCATTCATATTCAATGAGCTCTTCATGATACGTTCACTGGTGCCCGTTTCATTCTCTGTCATCTATTCCTCCCACTCGAGGGCTCTTATAGAAAGACTCAGCGGGTGGCCTGTGTTTGTATAATTTTGGTGAGGTAAAACAGCCACCGGCACACTTGATTAATCACGGTTTTCATCCTCTCCGTCATGTTTTATAGACCTAAGAGCTGCATGTGAATTAATGTGACAGTTTAAAACACGCTTGCTAATCCCCCGCTGCTAAAGGAGGCGGCGATGCAACTAAAGTGTCTAAATAAGAATGTTTACCTTTTGTCTTTGGGTGTAAATCACAGGATTACAGAATTAATTGGGACCCCCGCACAGAACGACTGTCCAAAAATGTAAATGACCTCCCCTTCCTTCTTTGAGGAAAACTCCTCAGCACGCTGACTTTGGTCGTAAAGTCTAATTCGCTTCCTCTGCGGTGTCTTTATAGGCAACACGTGCACCATGGCTGAGTATAACCAGCTGAAGAGCATGCTGCTGGATATGCAGCACAGGAGCCGGACGGATGGCAAACAATCCGTAGAAAATGCAATGGACCAAAGGAGAGCAATGGTGGACACCTTGTTCGAGTATTTAGATCTAAACCAGGATGGACGTCTGCGCGGTGGAGAGCTGGCAGAGGTGAGATATGTCCAGGCCATCGAGATAATATGAAGCTTTGTGTGTCTGTGTGCATAGATGGTTGGAGCCTTTATACAAAACATGATACATTTTCTTTATTAAACATTTATTTTCTTTCACTGATGATAAGCCTGTGAAATATATATTAAGTTTGTGGTTAAATCATACCAAACCTTCTTTCACAGATCTCCAAAAAGGAGCATTTGGAAGACATCTTAGTGCAGTGCACCATGCAAGACCTCCTGCGTTACGACGATTACAACAACGACGGTCAACTGACCCTTCAAGAGCTCTACACAGCTTTCCGTGAGTCCCACCCTAATCCGCTTAACACGTGAAGGCCATCAGAGCAAATTATCCTCCTTCACCATGTGGCAAATCTGTAGCTTTTTTGGTTTTCAATGAGCCAGGCACCATTAGGTCTCTCTCTGAGGCGCTTAGTCCATTTGTGGCAAAGCGAGCACCTGATCCTTCGGGCCGATGAATGCAAATCAGGGTCCAATGATGAGAGATGAGCGGTTTTGGCTGAAAAAGTGGTTTGAGATGGCAAGCCAAGATTACCTCGGATCATCCATCGTCCCGGGCTGCATAAAGCCTTATTTAATTCATTACAGGTTTTTCCGATGCGATTCGCAGTTCCCTTAATGAACAACTGTAACTAAAATTACACATCTATTCCAGAAGGACATAAATCAAACCATTAGAGGTGCCGTGTGACTCTTATATTTTGAGATTCAGCTACTGGGCCAAAAATTTGGCTCCATTAACCAGCACTACTCATTAACCTCACTAATGATGGAGTTTAGCTTGTTGTCATTTTACACTTCTTTTACTTTAAGTGTTCAACTGGGTGTCAGGAAAGCCAGCGCCGGTGCTCAAGCGAGAAGGTTGAGTGTAGGAGTGTCGCTGTAATAAAACCTCGAGCTGAAGGTTAACGGTGTTACTGCAGTGGGATTTTTGCAGGATGTCATCTGGAATGAGAGGGTATATCTCTGGAATGAGGATCATTGGTGAAATTGAAGGACTCGGGTGTTTCACGCAAACAAAGGTCCCACAGGAGAGCCCTCTCCATCCCTCTCAGCTCCTTCTGCACTGTTGTTAAAGGCATTTTCATGCATTATCATGTGCTTTACAGACATTCATGTCCTGAGCATTTATTGTTCAGACACAATCGACTGTCTCGGCTGTTAACTACATAGCAAGGCAGCATTTAAGCCAAATCCACATTCATAAGTGACTGATTCGAAAGGATTGATTTCTCTCTATGCGTTGTTGTACTATGTGGGAAAAAAAGAAGAACATTAGAGAGGAGCCTAAAACTGGATTTTGGGAATCAAACTGGGAACTAATGTAGTGTTTTACAATATAGGTAGGCAGCTCAGCAGGGCTTTTGGACTAACCTTATGTTGCATGCTTTAAAATTGACTATACATTTGTAATCATTTAACATTTATTCACACATGGGGCTTTAGCGGAGCAGGAAACCTCACCATTATTCTGAGACGACTGCAGCTTTGAATTCTTCTGACGGTTCGGGATTTAAGAGCCCTCTGTGAAAGTATGACACATAAACCCAAGATGTCCTTGTTGCTTCATTTTCTGGTCGAAGGAAAGTTAGTATGACTATAAATGATGTTCAGAGTAATGGTCACTCAGTATTTGAATGAATGCACATCCCATAGAGTTGACATGAATAATACATGGCTTGTAAAGAAGGGTTTATTTTGGAGCTGTCCGATTTTTGTCACGGGTAGACACGGATGAAAGACGATGCACTTAACAAAAGGTATAATCCAGGGGTTTTAATGAAGATTAATCTAAACAAACATAAACAGACAAAACCGGGAACAGGAAAATGTTGACATTACAATAACTGACACTGAACTGAGAAACATACAGGGGTTAAATTCAAATACAAACACTTGGGGAAAACAGAATCAGGTACGGACTAATTGGCAATAACGAGGGACATGTGAAAACAGTTGACAATGCAGAACATGTGGGTAACACAGGCAGGGGACAGGCTGAAGTTTTACAATTTTAAGCTACCAGACAATTTAAAAAGTCAAATAAATGAGTAAATAACCTAAAGAAGGCCATAGAGCAGAGTCTTACACAGATTTGAATAAACAATCACATGAAACCCCACATCAGTTCCATACATAACATTTACAGTAATTCATTTGGCGGACAATTTTATCCAAAGCGAATTACAAGCTGGAGAGCATATAACAAATACTGAAATTCATTAAACAATAACAAACAAACACTTTCCAAACATGTTATTATCAATTTAATTTATATTCTCGTTTTCAGTATCAATTACCCATAAACATTATCATACAATAAACAGAATATTGTTGTTACAAACTTCACTTCCAAGCAGTTAAATAACAATTTTGCATCATGTTTGATTCATAATTTAAATTCAATTCAACCTCAAGAATGTTATAGGCATTCTCTCATGAATTTGAAATCGAGCAGCACCCTGCAGCCAGGCCTTACTGTACTGTAACACACACACTCATGCACAGACGCACACACATTTATCAGCACCATGGAGAATACCATAGGCAGCCCTTGCAGGAGTAAACAGAGAGAGAGAGAGAAAGGCCGCTGTCTTTTTGACTGGAGCATTCATTGTCAAGCTGCAGTCTATTTGTTTTTCACGGCTCTCATTAATGAAGGAATTATAAACACACTTAACTGCCGTGTCAGCAGACCTGCTTAATAAATCAAGATGCCAAAACAGAGACCATGACGGCACTCAGGGGTCACAGAAAACTACAGACACGGAATTATAATGAATCCTATTGACTTTCTTAATATATGTTCCTGGTTGGGATAATGGTAAATGATTCATCACTACATTCTAATCATTTAATCAATCAAACAATTTTACTCTCCGGCTGAAGGAAATCACGTAGAGTAGTGCATGAACCCGCTTCTGTAGTTCTATTTATTTACTCTATGAGGTTAAGCAGCCGTTCTTGTTAATGCAGACGTGGAATGTGGAGATTCTCTTGAGGGTAAACATGACCTTCAGCCTCCTCAAAAGTGACGGCTGTGTTTCAGCATTCAACATCCAATCAATTCACAATCCAATCAAATCCTGATGAAGAAAATCACATTAATATCACACAATAGAGGGCGAATGGGTCGCGAAGGGCGTTTTCTGTTGACATTAACTGTTTTATTAAGAGAGCGCTTTAGCAATATAATGCCTAAACCAATCATTACACAGAACGAGTCTTAAAGGGCTCATATGACACGACTAAAAGAAATAGTATGGTATGTTTGAGATGTAAGGTAATGTGTATACATGATTTAAGGTTCAAAAGTGCTGTATTTTCCACATACCGTTCATGTTTGTATCTCCTCTTTGCTCCGCCTCTCTGAAACACACAGATTTTGAACAAAACTTGTCGCTCTGAAAAGCGTGGTGTGCTATGATTGGCCAGTTAACCAGTGCTTAGTGATTGGTGGAATACTGCAAGCGTGTGACAGAAATGTAATGCCTCTTACCATATTTGGAGCATCATCTCTTCAATTGTACTGACAGGTATGCCCACCTGACTTGCGTATACATTTGGGCGGTTGCCGGTCTTAGTCAAATCAGACCACCAACTGATGTAGATTTGTGGGGGTGTGGTTACAGGAGGTGTTTTAGGCAGGTCTGTGTGAGCATTCGCTTTTACATAGAATGCATCTTTTGTTCCCACACTTTCATTTGTGCAATTTTAATGCTTTATAACACACCAAAGACACAGAAAAACAAGTTTTCGTGCAATATGATCCCTTTAAAGACAGAAAGTAGAGAGAGAGAGCGAGAGAGAGAGCAGTGGGGTGAGGGAATGAATGAAAGAGTGTAATTGGTTGAGAAAAGGTCTCGCTGGGTGATTTCCAGCAGGTCACTCATGGTTTCTGCGTATCAGAGGAGGTCACAAGTCTCTCTACTGGGTCAATTACTGAAATGCCCAAAGAGTTCATTAAACATAATCATTAAAGACAAAGGCTCTGTTTCAAAACCTTGTCAGCCGCCTACATAGGGTGCCTTCTGCGGGAGCATCCGAAATAGAACTTCAACACACAGTGCTCCTCACATGAAATGTATATGAGATTAAAATCGATTTTAGTTAGAGAAATGCGACTTGCAAACATCACAGCAGAACAGTGCTCTTTAAATCTATATAAACACACAGCACATGCGAAGATTAAAACTGTGCGTTAGATTGTAGATTTCTATTGATACTTTGAAACCAGCACCATGAGATGAAGTGTAATGAAATGTAGTTCATCAATTAAGTCCTTTTTTCTATTCAGATTGCTTAAGATAAAAAAATTCTTAGTCTGTATCTTATGAAATATTGAATACACACACTTGCTTAACAGGACAATAACAGTCCGAATACAAATACATCGTTTTCAGTTCAGTTAGTTTCATCTATGCACATCAGATGAAAAAATGCAATGCCAAACCATGCATGTGATTTTTTTTTCATGATTTTTATTTTGTTCTTATGTCTCTAATGCCTATATAATTTACTTTACTGGAAAGCAGCTTTGCAGCATTCCAGACATGACATGACATGAATTATGGTACAGACTTATATGTAAACAAACTCTTCTCTGTGGGGTTTTAAGTCATTCATTTACAGTAAATCTGAAGATCACGAGCTGCGTCCACTGCTTTATAGAGAAATGGGACGAATGGTTTTGAAACGTGACGGCAGAGAATTAGATACAATAACTCACCATAAAGATTTTAATGCTGTAAGTTTTTACTTTGTACACATTTTATATTTTGCTGTTTGCAATAAAATCCTTCAGCTTTCAAATCCTAAATGAAATACACTTATAACTACTAGAAAACAAAAGTTTGTTGCATGTAAAACTGCTCCCGAATTTGTTGAAACCCAGCATTTGTGATGGAGGTGTAAAGTCGCTGACAGGCAGAGGTGTTCTTTCACCTTTCCAGAGCTTGAGGTGAATGTTTGTACCGCTCTGTTGTTTTCTCCTCCGCTTTAGAAAACATTAGTGGAATGAAATGCATTTCTATTCTCTCAGGCAGACGTCTTTTGAAGTTCTGTTTATAAGAATCAGCTTTTGTGATGAATTGCACCTGGATGGTTTCCGTGGTAACAGAAGATGCCAGTCATACACGTTTCATTTATTGCAAAGGTTCTTTAAAGTTACCATGGCCTTTTCTCCTCATAGCAGACGAGCACGTTAGTGATGTTGTCAAGTTCTGGCCGGCCTCCATTGTGGTCTGATGTGAAGAGCCAGCTGTCACCCAGAATAAAATCAGCCATGCATCCCATAATGCACGATACACTGTGAATCATCTGGAATAGATGTAACGTGTATAAAGGTTTGATAAATGCTATGATGAAATGTCATGTATATATTTTTATAATGGACAGCTAAATGTTACATTTGATTGTTTCTGATTTGATTGTTATATTTGATGGCAACATATGAGTACTTCCATTATGTCTCTCTATCTCAGGTCTCTTTACTTTCCTCTCATCAAAGCTCGCAGTTAAAACAAGAAAACATCCAGCCATAATTTGACTTTTACAAGAAACAGTTTACTGACGGATTGCTATATGAAGATCAAAATTGATCCATTGTATTTCCTCAATGCAAGTTTCTTCTGTTATTGTGCATTATATTATCAGTGTTATCCTACAGAAAATAATAGTTCTGTTATAATATAATGAATGTTTCTGAAGGACAGTGGCTTCACTGTAGGCTAGAGTTAATTCAGCTATTCATTCTTATTGTTTTAGGCCGCTGTTGTTTGTTAAGCCCTTAATCTCTTTAATAGATAGAGCTAAATGACTTGCTTCACATGGTAATGATTGGTTTACGGAAACGGTTAACTGTTAATTTCAACGCTGAACAGACTTGCAAAATCAGCCCTAGCACTTCACACGAACCAACATGGATCCCAAATTCATGCGTTTCTATAATGAAGTCATTTCTTTTTATTTCATGTGGAAATGTTGGCACACCCAGAAGAGGTTTTATTGAAATGTAAGGCAGTTTCTCGCACCTTTCACGTGAGCAGAAGTGCTGATGTCTTCCGGCTGTTAGCTGCTCAGCATGTGGCCTGCTTTTATCTCAGCCTCCAACCTGGACTGCGAGAAGGAAATAATTCATTACCGCGCTTCCAATGATTTATTCCTTCTGCAGGCTTCAGCTCCAGTCGGACTTCAAACGAGTGCTCCAGGCGATAGACTGTTCGGCTCTTCCTACCGCTGCCTCTTTACACACAGGGACAAAAGACAAGAGGCAGGAGAAAAACTCTGAAAGCCTCGTGTCATGAGGCCCGACAGGAGGACATACAGAAAATCATCATGATCCTAATGCGCCGGTACCGGACAGCCGATGTGTTCACAGATATAGAATGCTGACATGATGGAGGGGATGGCGTAGACTAGAGGATGGAGTCGGCATACAGGGACTCAAGTTTAATTTCAGGTCCTTTACCTCTCTCCATCCTGTACTTTCCTGTCCTCTCTTTTAAAATATGTCATAAGAAAACATTGATTTGTATTGGAGGAAATGAGAGACCCTCCGTTTCAATGATTATATCTTTTAAATAAGAATTTTGTCAATGTTTTGAAGCAAAATAGACTCTATAACGTTAACACACTAAAAGCCACAAACCTTCTGTTTGAAGCAACAGTTACATCTAATAAAACTAAATTAAACCATTTTTACATTGTATACTAATAGCAAACATTCCTGCTTTGTATCTGAGCAAGATTTCACCAGCACACAACACAATACATCTGTGAAAAACACTCAAACCACATACAGTAATCAGCTCATCATACATGAGTACACTGGAATATTATGATTAGCCTTAAATCAGTCGTTCCATGCAGCATTTTAAAGGGAATGCTATGGCAACAGAGTGATGCTGTGATCACACATGCACAGGTTGAAGATGCTGGACTGGTGTCTTGAGTAAATCAGTCCGGGGTTTTTCATGAATGCAGCGGGTCGGAGCAATCATTGTCAAATGATTTATGTTTGGTCTCACGTGTGTTGCTTTTATAACACCTCTGACATGATTTGCACATTGAACACCCTCAAACGTTGCCTGTTTGTTTGATTATATCAGTCTAGCGTTTTTGTTTCGTTTCTATGAAGCATTTGATCAGTTTACTTTTTTATGTCTGTACATGAAAAGTCTACCTAAAGGATCTTTATGTGATGGTAAATGAGAGTGAAGCGTAGGTGGTTAGCACATATCACCTCATTTCTCGTCTGACGTAAAATGATGTGAAAAACCGCAGGCCTGTTATTATCTCATTACAGCTGTGAACGTGAATACAAACTGCAAGCTTTGCTCTGTAATTGCCTGTCAGCACTTCTGATTGTATTTGACAAGTGCGCAGAGAAACGCCAACATCACTTCTATTATTATCATATAACCTCCCTCCTCATGACGCCTCTGAATCATCTCCGGTCCCGTTACACATTTATTTTGACCCAAAGTATATTTACAAAATAGGAAATCAATTAACTTCAGATGTTTTCATGTTTCATAATTGCAGGACAACATTTGTATCTCGAGACCAACAATGTTAGCATTTCTGGAGTTATTTACAGTAGTGGCCAAAAGTGACCCATTGTGCAGAATGACTGCTGTGTCAAAATCTCTAGTTTATATAGTTTAGTTTATATAGTATTTTTTTTGTTTAGTATTTACATCCATTTACATTACAGTCAACACTTAAAGTGAAAGTTAGCCCAAAAATGAAACCTGTATGGATTTCTTTCTTATGCAGAACTCAAAAGAAGATATTTTGAAAAATGTTATTAACTGGACCCATTCACTTGCATTGGTTTTGTGTCCATACAATAGAAGTGAATGAGGTCCAGTGCTGTTCGTTTACCAACTTTTGTTAAAATTTCTTCTGCGGAAGAAAGAAAGTCATACAGGTTTGAAATGACAAGAGGGTGAGTAAATAATGACAGAACTTTCATTTTTGGGTGAACCATCACTTTAAGCAGGTTGATGATCTCAGCAGAATGTCGTAATATTTTACATTTATGCATTTGGCAGACGCTTTTATCTAAAGTGACCTACATTGCATTATCCTATACATTTATACATAGGTATATGCAATCCCCTGGGATTAACACAATGCTGAAAAAATTCATCTGAAAATAATAAGATGTCACACTGTCAAAGAACATAAGTTGTTATTCGTCGTTTAAATGGGGTGTCTTTTTCATATTCAAATTATTTTCTTTGTAATCGGTTGAATTTTAAGCTTTCATGCTGGACACCGGTGGCTGCTAATGGTCCACTGCTCAACTTCATTTAGACTTAATGCCGTAGATCTGAGCCGCTATCGATTAGCGCAGCGTGTTTGCTCTGGAAGCAAGAAAAAGCAATCTCCTCTCTTTCAGCTCGTCTAGCTCTGTCATTACATTACAGGCCAGCGCTGAGCCAAGCAGAGGAAAGGATTTTTTGCCGTCATATTGCAACAAAATGGTTTGTATGGCCTTATATATGATAGAAGAAGTAGAAAGTCCTGCAGCAAGGTTAGATTGACCTTTTCTCATGTTATTGGGAGTGTCGATATACAGGGAGAAAAACATTGCTGGTTTTCGTTGGGCAGGAGAAAAGTGGCGGATTGCTGTTAAACGAGAATCTGTAATTATAATCGGTTTTGTTCAAACCCTCCTAAACGTTTATGGCACAGAAGGCACATAAAAAATCACAAGCTGTGACTGGTGCGCATTAGTTTGCTCAGATACATGACATAAGCTGTGGTGTGCTGACTTCACACTCGCACCATCTGTACATGTAACCTGAATGCCGTCTCGTTGCCGTGAGTGATGACACCCGCCTCATGGCTGTCAGACGGCCCCCGACACGACATGATACCTGCGACCCCTCGAACATGCACTGAACACACTGGGGGACGCACTACTGCTAATGTGATTAATGTTGTGTGGAAATAAAGGCCACAAGTCAACACATTCTCTTTGCTTTTATTATTATTATTCCGATCATTGTGAGATGTTACTGTGCTCTTGTCAAAGTTGAGATGAGAAACGAGCTGAAATGGACCTATACATTTATTTGAGATAACAAATGACAATAATTCAAATTAAAAGCATATTTATACATATGTGACCCTGGATCACAAAACCAGTCTTACACGAGAACATTTTTAGTAAAAGACAAAAATACATTGAATGGGTCAAAATTATAGATTTTTCTTTTATGTCATAAATCATTAGGATATTAAGTAAAGATCATGTTCCGTTAAGATATTTTGTAAATTTCCTACCATTAATATTCAAACTTTACTTCTGGGAGTGGATGGTCTGCCACACTGCCTGTGATTAACAACTTCAAAGCCAATTTCCTCAATATTTCCATTTTTTCACTCTCAGATTCCTGAGTTTTAAACGGTTGTATCTCAGCCAGATAGTGTCTTATTCTTACAACTCATACATCAATAGAAATCATATTTATTCAGTTTTCAGATTATGTAAAAATCTAAATAAAAAACAATTGACCGGTTTTGTTGTCCATGGTCAAAGATATATATAAATATATACATACAAAGCGTGAATAAAGAAAATCTGTAACAAAGATAACTGTTTTGCGTCTTTATATGACCTTGCATGTTGCACTTATTGTCAAAATAGGTAAAAAGTACAAAGGCAGATGAATAGGCATTTGAGCTACAGACAGAGGCAACACCTCAAATCATACAGATGTTGAGCATAGGTGACCAGACTTGTTAGTTTCAGCCGTATACATAATAAAGATAAAAATACAGTATGTGAAAGACTATTGCTTAAGAAATCCAATATCATGAGATCAGGGAAGCACTGAGAACGGCAGAGTTTCCAAAGCAAACCCTATAGAACTAATAATGTCATGTATAATGGTGGGAGAATAGACTTCATGTGATTGTTTTTTCATTTAGTCATAACAGCACTCAGACCAGATTATCCCAGTCAGAAATTGGTTTATACTCGGTTTTACTCCAGGTATAATTTCTGCTTATTGTCAGGCGAAGATTTTAAAATGAACCGAACAGACTGGCATTGAGTTGTTTTTGGAAAGCATCATGTATCAGGAACTGCAGCGGTTTGTTTGGAGAAGCATACAGAAATACCACATCACTGAGACATCACTGACATTAATTGACACCAGGAGATGTGTTGGGTTACCTATGGTGAGATAAGTGGCACATTTAGACTAGTTTTATCAGTATGCTGAATTTCTGGGAATCAAACCAATGGCATCAGGCTGCAGCAGTCAAGCTACTCTACAGTCTTGACTCTGTGAGGAGAATGTCCACTAAACTCCTCTTTAACCTGCTGGGTGTATGAGGACCCTTATCATTTTGTCATGGGCCTCATGAGTTTTAGTGATGACTCTGGGAGGGAAATCACATTTCCTCAGCTGTGAGAATCTTTCCTGGTGATGAGACTTCAGCTAAGCAACATTTTGTTCACTCTTCCCAGGCTATTTGTTTTGGCATCTGTGCTCATGTTTGTGCCATGGGAGGTGCACAGCTGCTAAAAGATTTAACATAGAGTTCAAAGAAATGAATAAATCACCTGCTATCTGAACATCACATACACACTTCTGTGTGTGCGTGCATGTGTATTTTTAAGGTTATACTATGGCCATTTAGAAACTCTTGATCTTGTTATTTGGTTGTCTTATAATAACCTCTTAAAATCAGAAGTGTCACGTTGTTGTTGTTTACAGTAACTCTTCAACCGTTTGTGCTATCATTTTATTTCAGAACAAAATGACACCATGCACACATTGATAGCACATTGTGTAAGAAGTTAACAGCTCAGTCATAAATCACCACTCCAGCGCCTCTTTTTCATCTTTTGTAAAGCAGCTCAGCCTCGCCCCCTTTGTTGTGTGTTCTCGGGGGGCAGGGTTTATATGATTTCAGGGGTTTGTGATGTCACTAACCAGAGAGGAAGCTAGTTGTACCTAAGAGCGTTTTGGCATAGTCCTTAAAATGTGATTTCTGTTCTGCTCTTGAACTTTGAGCTTTGTACATGCAGATCTGTTTTTTAAAAAACAAATCATATGAGCCTTTTAACGTGTAAGTAATTTGATGGAGTTCTATGTTGTGTTTAATTTAAGTATCAACTTAGTCTCAGGTCACAAAAATAAAAACGGAAATAAATGAATCTATGAAGAGTGAGTAAGGTGTAAAGTAAATGTATATTGTAGATGTTAAATAATTTGGATTTGGGAAACCCAAAGGTTCACATCGCATTTTGATTGCAGACGTGACAAATCTGAGCTCAGTTTGAGACATTCTTGAGATCTCTTCTGAAATTCTAATGACAGACACATTTGTGAAATTTCTCTCGCTGGTGAAATGTCTGTGACACAGATGAGACTTCAAAAAAGTTTCATTTGCTCTCCGTTTAATCTTGTTTATGTCTAGAAGTAATAATCTGTGATTTCTGTTTCTTTATGAGATCATAAAGTACATATTTTAATTCCAGATTAAAATTTGGTAAATGTTCTAAACCTTCTATGGTTTAGTAAACTGCCCGTGGGCAGGTAATGAATCACGACTGTTGCCCTTCACATTCTCTCTGTGTCAACAGGGATCAGCATTGCTCTTTAAGAAACTCTGCTTAAAGTGTTTGTTTAAGCTATCATTGAACCATGCTGCTCTGGACGTCGCTTTTACATTCATGAGATTGTCTGGCGTATAACAAAAAATTTGATTAATTTTTCTTTTTTGAGTGTTTTTTTGTCGTCTTTTGTTTTAAATCATAACAACAAGCTTTGATCTGGAACACGAAAGTAAATGCAGTGAATGAATGTGTTAGAGATGGGCATTTTGGATCATATTTCATTTTGAAAGTTGGATAGGTTTGAAAACCAAGTACTCGATTAACTGGGGAAGGGACGAATATTTGAATTACAACACTGATACGAAATGTATGTTGATAAAAACTTTGACAAGATTGAGTAAATAAAAATTCACAATCAATGTTTTTGAAAATACAGAAAACATTTAAAAAGAAATATCCGCATGAGGTGAAACGTCATCTCTTCCTTGTTGCATTTCTGACTGTCAGTAGCCAGGGCTGCGTTCACCCTCGACAAAACATTGCAAAACGTTTTTAAACGGAAGCGATGGTGCGATTGAGGACCCTGTTGTGATGACGCAAGGGTTTAACTATGGCAGCTGAGATTGCCATTCTTTGTGTTCTTTTTGAAGAATTTTCAAAGCCTTATGAAATCGGTATAAATACGTGTTGAATACTCCAAAATACATCTCTTCTAATATTTTAAATAGTTGCGTATGTACGAGCTGCAGCGGACACATTTGAATGACTTAAATTGGACCCATTGTGCCAGCTGACTCTTTAATTCCGTGTAGGTTATAAACATGTTGCTGCTGATTGGGCTGACGTTCTTGACACACCCACCAAACAAGAGAAAACGTATCTCAAACCCGTTGCACACCGTTGCAAACCATTTCCAGGAAACATGTCGTTGTACCCGGAAACCGTAGCGAAACGTTACGCACCGGTTTGAGCTTGAACATGCTCCAGGAATCCATTACCCTTCAAAATGCGCAAATTGAAATAGCGCATTGAAACACGTGTATCGTGTAACTCCCATGTATCGCAAACAAGTTCTCACGCTAGCATGAGGTGACTTTTCAGGCAATACAATAAAGGCACATTTAACAAAAATGCTGTTTTTACAGGTCACGTGGCGTATAAAAATGTCACATGACAATTCACGGTATGTTGTGGCAGAACATTTGGAAAAATTGGATGTAAGGAATTCACATTAAGTTATGGCTTATATGATAGCCCATATGTAGGAAAACGAGTGAGTGCAGTATGGAGATATATGTGACCCTGGATCACAAAACCAGTCTTAAGTAGCAGGGGAACATATTTAGTTAAAGCCAAAAAAACATTGTATGGGTCAAAATTATAGATTTTTCTTTTATGCCAAAAGTCATAAGGATATTAAGTAAAGATCATGTTCCATGAAGATATTTTGTAAATTTCCTATGCTAAATATATCAAAACTTTATTTTTGTGAGTGGATGACCAGTAACAGTGCCTCTTATTAACAACTTCGAATGCAATTTTTTCAATGTTTTGATTCTTTTGCACCCTCGGATTCCAGAGATTTAATCTCCACCAGATATCATCATATCCTAACAACCCATACATCAATAGAAAGCTGAATTTTTCAGCTTTCAAATGATGTAAAAATATCAATTTCGAAAAATTGACCCATAAGACTGGTTTTGTGGTCCAGGGTCACATATTAGGAACAGTAATATAAGGAAATATAGACAGTTCTCTTCACTCTTTCATCACAGTAGGTGGCAATATGCACTAAAGTGCAACCTGCCACAAAACATACAAAGAAGAAGTACACTTTACACAAGTACAAGGGTCAAAATACACCTTAATCACAGAACATCATTTAATGGAAACGGGCTCATTCTGAGATATAGTTTTTTATTGATATCTAGAAAACATCGCTTAAATTTTGCACAAATCTTCTATAATGGAAACCTGGCTGCTGTCTGACGGTAAAGTTTTATGCTCGTCTGACTTGTTTGTCTGACAGTAGTGTTCTCACCTGACATTTTGTGTCCAAATAAACTGGTGGGGAGCTAGGTGTGCATTTTAAATCCATTTATGAACTTGAGCGCATGTTCATGTGGCGCTCGCGAAACAGAGGAATGCTCGCTTTGCTCCACGAGTACCACGTGAGCTCAGCTTCCATGGGAATGGATTGAAACGCTTGCCCTATTCCGCGAGCTGCGTGAATACAACACTAGAACCCATTGGATGCAGCGCAAAGAGACGTAACAAACGCATTGTTAGATTTCTTTTTGCTTTGCCATGTTGCATCGGTGTAAAAAAGAGTGTAAGATGATAACGAATTAAAGTTGTGTGCGATGCACATTTCGCGCTTGACTGTTATTTTGTTAAGTTTATCAAAGTGAAACCAGTCATCGCATCGCTGTGCACTTTCAATGCTTATCTCTGTGCTCCGGACTTGGACCGCGAACTCTCGCAACGCAACCAATCAAATCTCTGGGTACCACCCGAAATGCCAGCATAACCAATCAGAGAGAAAATACATGTGTTTTTTAAATGTATTAATAGAACCAAACGATCACCGTTTTTATCATCGGTCGTCGCTGTCACGTCTGAGTACTCCAGTACTCCAGCCTTTCACTAGAATGTGTATTGATGTTTCAAGGGAACATTCAATCTGATTGGTTGTCTCTCTCTTCAGGATTGTAAATAGTGTAGTTTGGTTATTAAACATGACTTGTTGAGGTAAAGTCACTGTTTTGTGGCTTTTCCAGAAGTGTTTCTTATATCCAGTCTGCCTGGCAAAGTTTATATATTATTTGAATTTTAATAGGATTTTTAATTTAGGAATATTACAGCTTCGCATTATTGTGAAATGGTAACTCATAAATTTACATTTGGTCATTTGGCAGACGCTTTTATCCAAAACAACTTACAAATGATGCACACAATAGAAGCAATCACATTAGCAAAATGTGTGGAATGTGCAAGTAAATCAAAATCTTGACTCAGCTTGCTAAACACAGTCTACTTAGCTAGTTGTATAAATATAGAAAGGACAAACAGCAATTAAGTGTTAGCGTTATTGGGTCAGATGTTGATGAGAAAGAGTTTTCATATGTTGCCAAGGATTCAGCTGCTCCGGCGGAGATGGATTCCACCTTCAAGGAACAGTCCAGGAAAAAGAGCATATCAATCCATTTTTGGGGAGGCACCACAAGCCACTGTTCTGTAAAAGAACACAAGCATCTGGGGGCAATGTTGGTCTGAATTTGTGAGTTAAGGTAAGATATTTACATTTACATACATTTACATTTAGTCATTTGGCAGACGCTTTTATCCAAAGCGCCTTACAGTGCACTTATTACAGGGACAATCCCCCTGGAGCAACATGGAGTAAAGTGTCTTGCTCAAGGAAACACTGGTGGTGGCTGCTGGGATCAAACCAGCAACCTTTGATTTATCACTTCAGTGGTTTAACCCACTAGACCACCATCTCCACATCATATAGATAGTGCAGATCCAGTGGTTGTCTTGTTAGCTAGAAACAGAGATTTGAATTGATCATATCAACTGTGAGGCAATGCTGATTGGTGAAGATGTGCGGCCTCTTCAGCTCATTATAGAGCAGTCTTGCTGCCTCATTTAGGAGCATTTGCAGAGGTTGGACAGTACATTCTGGAAGGCTGGTCAGGAGATCATTGCAGTTCTCCAGTTTCGAAAGAACATGGACAAGGAGTTGTGCAGCATGCCCCAATAGGAAGTGTCTAATTTTAACTACTGTCGGATTATTTGGATGAAAAGAGAAATAGGAGAAGTAAAAGGAGAAGCCGTGCTTCTGAATAACAGATTTTAGGGATTAAGTGTAAATGGAAAAGAGCAGTGGTCTAGGCACTGAGCCGTGGGGTACTCCTGTAGTGAGATGTAGAGACTTTGAGACCTTACCTATTCAAGATATCCTGAAGGACCTACCTGAGAGGTATCAGATCTAAAAGATCTGAACCACTGGAGTGCAGTTCCAGACACACCCATTGACCCAAGGGTTGACAGGAGCATGTGGTGGACGTTTTTTCCAGTCTCATGAAGACTCATTTTTTCCAGCTATTCATGTTGTGAATAGCTGAGAGAAGGGTGATATCAGTTGAATAGCCACTTTTGAAGCCAGACTGGATGTTATCCAGATGGTTGTTCTGTGCGAAAAAAGAGGAGAGTTGGTCAAACACAATCTTGGAAATGAATGGTTGAAGGGATACTTGACTGTATGTGACTGTAAATATTCAAAATGTGCAGAATATCTGCAGAAACTGCTCCCAGAACACACTAAGGTTGAGGAGGTCAGAGGTCAAACACAGGAATTCAGTCCCAAGACCACACAAGAATGCTTTGAAATGCGGTACATGTACAAGACTTTGCAAAGACTGACTGTTAACATGGTAAAACAATAATGAGTCCTTGCAAAGGATTTTGGGCAATTATGGAAAATAGTAGTACATAATGGGATAAGTGGAACTCAAACTCAAGACGTTAATTCACGTTCATGTCTGTCTTTTTCTTTCAAGGCAATCCCTAAGAAAACATTCACAGTGATTTGTTAATGTCAAATGTTTTTATTTCATTACATAGAAATGAATGTGATGTTTAGTTGTGTTTGGCTGTTCTGCATTGGATATTAGAATAAACATCAGCATTGCTTTGAATGCACGAGTCCTGCGGGCTCATTCTTACACCTCTGTATTATGAAAGAGAATCTAATCACAAGTGTTATATTTCCCTCCCACCATCTAAGACCTTTTCTTCAAAATAGACAATAACTCACTCGGCTTTCGCATTCCCACATTCCCATGAGTGTCTATTTCTGCACATATATAATGAGAGAGTGAATATGTGTCCTGGCTACACCTCCAACAAAATCCATTACAGCGTCACTGTTTCCAATTCGTAGCTGTTTTATGAAAGGATATCAGTAAAATCAGTAAAAATGTTCGGGAAATAAATTACTTATGACACAGGATCTGTTTTTAAAAAACAAACAAAGTGACAAAAAAAATCCATTAATTTGTGTCACTCTCATATAGAAGAATGACATTTATTGTCTATCTTCACATTTGACTACTTTTTGCATATAAATGATCTCAAAGTAAACAAACATTAACATAAAATACCCACTCCAGGTTTTGCTGAATACCTCCAAGGCCATTTTAACATCAACTATTAATAGATGAATGTTGAATCGCTAGTTGACGTGATTGATCATTCAATTAAGTATATAAGGCCTTATATGCCTATAGAAAACACTACTTAAGAAAATTCTTCCACCTATAAACAGTAAATATGTCAAAGGGAAATGTCTAAGAGAAAGACGTTATTCTGCACAGGCAGTTATGCATATATTAGCAGTCCTGTTTACTCTCTTTTCACTCTTTTTTTAGAGCCTTTGCAGTCAGCAGGTGTTGTGCTTTTTGGGTATTATATTTTATGTCCTTATTTTTAGTAATAGAGCACATTTAATAATCTTACATGCTGAGTATGAAAGATCTAACAGGTATTTTGCGTCACATTACAGCTGGGGCAAACCTGTGTGACTTTATAAAGTCATTGAAAAGAACTGGTGAATTCAGTGCCAGAGAATGCACTTACTGATAAAATTCACTTTCATTCTACTTGGTTTAGGCTGCTGTGCTTAACACTGGTAGTGTTTTGTTGGTTTTAAGAATCGGGGAATAAGAGCCAATAGTCAAACAAGCACTATTTCTAGTTTTTCTATACAGCTTCTGTAATTATCTCTGTATAAAGACACTCTGATCGTTGACGTGCCGTTCCTCTCTGATTCAGGAGGCGCTCTGCATATGTTTAACATTTGTCTGAAACTCCCCACTTTTATTTAGGTGGGAAATGAGTGTTCTCCCCATTGGCTGGTGCCAGCAGTAACACCTAGCTTCAATACATCAATAGTTTGCAAATCCCAAGAAAGACAATTACTTACATGGAGAGGCTATTTTTGGACAAGAGGGGAACACAAAAAGTCATTACAGAGATAATGTCATTCCAACTTTATCCAGCTGGGAGCGGCGGCATGGGCAACAGATATATGATTCGTCTGGCATCTCTACCACAGAGACGGCACGGTAAACAATCTTAAATAGAGCTCCTTCTACTGGGGAACAGTCAAGGTGTTGTCGCGAAACAATGTAGTTTTATTGCTGGAGGGAAGAAATGAAAGGTAAAACGTCGAGGCATCTGCAGAATCATGAAAGTCAAGGTTTCATATTCAGCTTGAAAATGGAAAGCTGTTTCAGGGTTTGAAAGTTGAAGCGTCTCTTTCCTGTGAGATGAACTCTTGTATTGTTGTCTTCATTTTTGTGAAACTTCCCTCAGCCTTCCATGCTATTCTAAAGCCACAAACACACTGGAGAACGACAACCAGATAGAAATGTAGTGTACCCAATCTCTAAACGTATTTACAACAAAAATATCATAGCAACATTTGAACTAGGAACTAGGAACTAGGACTAGCATAAAGCTGTGGCACAGGAAAACAACAAACAGACCAGGTAAAACGTACACGTACAACCACGAAAGGTACAACGTACAATGAACCAGCACAGGACAAAGAACACGAGGATGTTTTAAAGGGGAGCAAATCAAGAGGGAACAGGTGCAAGGGATAAACTAATTAGCACAAACTAGGAAACAGGAGGGTAGGAACAATGACGCAGACCGGAGAGAGAGAGTATGGTTACAATTCATCTCTCTCTCTCACATGAAACAAAGGATCCTGTATGATTCCACCTCAAGACCAAGAATTACCTAACAACAAGAGGTGGAATCATGACAGATCCACGAACGCTGTGCTAAGTGATGAACTGTGACTTGGAATCTCATGGAGTCTCATCGTTCGTGGATCCACTTGTCTAGACTGTTTTTCAAGATGGTGGATGTCTGTTTACGTGAAATGTACTGTCTTTATAAAGTATCTTCTTATTAAACTGTTTGTACACTTACAAAGTTCTCAATGCTTCGGTTTGCATGTAGGGACCCTCATTATGCTACCGTGTTAGTGTGAGGCTATTTTGAGCCTTGTTAGTGTTATTAACTAGCAATTTAATTTTACTTACTCTGTGCCCCATATACTAGCGCTATAAGCTAATCTGTTTTTAGAGATAAAACTCTTTACATTCGATTTTCATGAAAACGCATTCCAGAGAATGATCTACTCGGTAATGATGTGTTAATTACCCCTAGGTTCATTTTTCACCAGAGTTGTCCTTTAACACTTAATATCAAGTTGACAGTAATAAAGAACTTTATATTTCTCTATATTCATCTACATTGCATATACATTCATAATTTGGTCTACTGTTTGGTCTTACTATTACTATTACTACTTACTATTAACTACAACTTTTGCCTCAATAAACTCCTAATTACTGCCTATAATGGAGATTTTATATTTAGGTATTAAGGGATGTAGAATAAGCTAATACAGAATAAGGCATTTATATGTGCTTTATAAATACTAATAGACAACCAATATGTATGAAATAAGCAAGTAGTTAATGAAAAATTGGTGTAGCTCAATATAAAGTGTAACTGATAATTTACATACAAAAGGCAATTTTTCATTCATTGTCACTGCAATTCTGTGTTTAAAGTTAACATTTATTAATGATCTTTATTTTTTAAAGTCACATGACCTCCTTTAAACAGACATGGAGAAATATAATGGGAACATATGTATATGCAGTAGCGTTTTTAACCACCATTCAAATGCATAGGGCCCGCAAGTTTGGGGACCCCCTAGTGGCTACGAGTGATAAAATCATTTGACGCTTGATTCAGACACTCGGATATATGCAATGAAGTTCAATAAAATAAATATAGTATTTAATTTATTATAAAGAAGAATCTAGCACCCTTTACTTTCTTATAATGTAGCAAAAAGTATTCTGTATTACTCTGAATAGAACAAAGGACACTTTTTCATCCTGAAACCAAGAAAGTTTATGCTAATAACAAACTGTAGAGAATTTGGTGCTGTAAAATAAATCCAGTTTATATTTGAATGAATATGTCTCATTATTCCATGTATTCAATACTGCTGTTCAATTCAAACAAAAATGTTTGGCAATGTGTCTCAGGTCTTGACTTTGCTTAGGGCCCCCAAATGGTAAACACGCTCCTGTGAATATGACTATTTATAACCTGTAAATGTATTACCAAAGTAGACACAACTGAGCAAACTAATAGTTTACAAATGAATTATGCCAACATTATTACTACATATCATTACACATAATTACCAAGCTGTTTGGTGTTGAACGTTATTGTATTTGGTAACAGGGATGAAACCTTCACGATAAACACAAACCTTGACTTGATGGGCCTAAAGACACAAAATAAAAATAAAAAAGTGTGTGGCATTTTAGAGTCCGACCTTAGTTTCACCAAATCAGTGTAGTGTTGTTCTGATTGATAATACTATCGTGTATTGATTACTTTAACATGGTTCACTGTCTGTCAATGAATGTTGCAAATTAATATTAAAAAGGTTATGTCTCATATTTCTAACCTGACCAAAGCTCGTATAAGCAGCTGTGCACCCTGATCTGCACCTGTCTCGAGCTAACCCAGACGCAACAATATTTTCAAACGTGTTTGATATTATTGGCACGTGATCTTGTTGTCTGAGCCACAGTGGAACTAATCCAGCCAATCACAGCACGGAAGGTTTGCTTCAAATTGATGCCCGGAGGGTTGAAGAACTACTGCCATGTATTCTGTAACATTACAGAGCGTGTTAAACGGCTAGTATAACAGACATACAGGTATTTTAAGTGTTCACGATGTGGGAGGTGTTTTCGCTGTTGGTCCTTGACCTAAGTCTTGCTATTAGCGGACTTTGTCTGCGTTGTGTCGTGTGCGTAGTGCTAAAGGAAGGATAACAAGAAACCTTGTTGTCAAGACAACAATCTACAATCTAATTTTACTCAAATCGATCTCTACATGACGAGGCCACGTGGACAGATCTTAAGGGACCGTCAGCAAAGTGACTGCAAACCTGAAAAGCGTTACAACAAATACGGTCATTAACTTCTATGTTACACACTGTGGTGTCACCAATTCAGTTTACACATCAATGCTGTCCTTCTGAATTTTGTTACACTACAGTATGTAACATTGAAGTGATTGTTGCATAGCACTTTTAAAATCCAAATTAAAAACACGCTTGTTTAGCCGTGTATTTACAACCAAAGTACTGTGCTAGTTTTTACCAACTGCACTTTTATTTCTACTTTCTTTTTCTTTCAGTTTTATTCTTTTCTATAGACATTTTAAATTCATTTTACTTTTTCTTTTCATTAAGTTATATTTGTGATTTTAAATAATTTACTCTTCAAAGATGTCGAATGCATTAGGCCTTTGTATTCTGTTTATATTTGTCAAAAAAAATATGTGAAGCACTTTGAATTACCTTGTGTGAATGAAATGTGCTCTTTAAACAAACATGCCTTCCCTATTTATGATAGTAGAAACATGATGCGAGAAGAGAAGAGAAGAGACATTCTTGTATGGCAAGGTGTCTTTATGGATTTCACCTGACTGCAGGACTGGAAGTGATGGAGCAGACATCAACCAGATAAATCCAGCCAAACAGTGTAGTCAGGTTCACTTTTGTTGGGTTAAAAGAGTGAGGTATGTATGCCAACTTACGCTAGTGTGAATTGTGTACATACATTAGTGAAGTCCCAATTTGTCCCGTGTGTATCATCACTACTTTTTGGTCATCACCGTTACACAATCTGCCCGTTCTGTAAGTGCAGTGTAATTTATTCTCATTAAATGTCCGCTGGTGTGTAGAGAAGAGGCTTAAGTGCAAAGGAGAGATCTTAGCGTCCGGCACCTGCTGTATTTTCTGTTATGATGACTGGAGTTTGACAGGCGGATCGGATGCAGGAGCCCATTTCTCCTCCAACCACTGCAAATCAATGTGTTCAGCTCTTCTCACCGTCACCTAAATTACCTCTTTCCATTTCAAAGAATTACAGCCACCTGGAGCTGTCAGAAAATCACACAAACAACATGTTATGGGTCAGATTGTGTCCACTTCTGCCCTGGAACTGAAATTGACACATGAATTTGAGGCATTTGCTCAAGTATCCGCAACCGAGCATCAGCTTGGCCTACTGAACTGTCAGCACCTGAAATCATTATTTTCAAACTGGCTCTGATACGTCACATCTGAAATCCAGACTCTTATTGACCTAAGGTCACTCAATGACGTATGAGATATCTGGGGCATTTCTGTTTATCCACAAACGCACGCCCACACACACTTGCTGGCCTCTGACAGATTGCTGGTGATGTTTTTTTGGCACTCACATTGCAAAACTCATCAACAACCAAGAAAACTCTCTCTCTCTCTTGTTTGCTTTGTTTTGGTTAGAAGTATAACTTTGAATCATTAAATGTTGGACGGATATAAATGATATTTTTCAACAATAGATGATGATTTATAATTATAATTCAACAATATATGATATTTTGAGAAATAGTCCAGCCAGATATGAACATTCTCTCCTCATTTTTCATCCTGACGTCTTCCATAGAAATCAAACAGATAAATGTTCACACTGCAGTTTTCTGTACAATGAATACAGGTTGTTTGTGCATTACATCTCAAGTCTTTTAAAGCCATACAGCCATGGACATACTTACAGTACATGGTTATTCTTTGATAAACTTTAAGAGGCAGTTCACCAGACAAGGTTTAGGCCTAGCCCCAGAGGTGTCTTAATCGAAAACAACTTGCAATGACATCTTAAAATAGATCAATGCGATTCGTCTGTCTCATGATCCACACAGTAATGCTTTTTCGTAAAGTATGTTTTTAACACAGTGCGTGAGTGAATGAGTGAGTGTGTGTGCCCTGCGATGGGTTGGCACTCCATCCAGGGTGTATCCTGCCTTGATGCCCGATGACTCTTGAGATAGGCGCAGGCTCCCCGTGACCCGAGGTAGTTCGGATAAGCGGTAGAAAATGGATGGATGGATGTTTTTAACACAACTTCTAATTTAATCAAGACCTAGTCCCGGGTTAAAATAATCCTTGTCAAATTATAAATTTGCACATGGTTTGTCTTAATGCCCATTAAAAACACGACATAAACAAATAAAGAAGATAAAAAAAACTTGATTTTCACCACAGGGGGGTTTTAATGTATTCACTTAAGCTGTTTGATACAACAGCATGTCATTTCTATTAAATAGCTCATTGTCTTACAAAATAAGTACAGACAGGATTCTTAAAGGGATACTTCACCCAAAAATGAAAATTCTGTCATCATTTACTCACCTTTGATCTGTTCCAAATAAATGTTGTTGTTCAGATGAACACGAAGAAAGATATTTGGAATAATGCTTATAACCAGACAGATTTTACCCCCCATTGACTCCCATGGTAGGAAACACTACCATGGTAGTCAAAAGTGCCCCAGAACTGTTTGCAGTCCTACGTTCTTCAAAGTATCTTCTCTTGTGTTCAACACAACATAAAAAACCTTCAAGTAAGTTTTTCTTCTATGGGTGTCAATGAGGGGCAAAATCTGTCAGGTCATAAGCATTCTTCCAAGTATATTTTTTCTCTACGTTCAAAGACATTTATACACATTTGGAACAACTCGAAGGTGAGTAAATTATTACAGAATTTTCATTTTTGGGTGAAGTATCCCTTTAATGTTCAAGATCTTGAAAACATAAAAAGTAGAAACTATGAATGTACAACTGGCGCTTTAAAACACTTTCCGCTTTATAATGTATGTCTTGCAGAGGTTATCCAGCTCAGTCTAGCAGAAGACAAGCGTGTGAGCGTCACCACCGTGACTGTTGGTCTGAGCGCAGTGCTGTCCTGTGCCATTCAGGGTACACTGAGACCCCCCATCATCTGGAGGAGAAACGGCATCATCCTCAACTTCCTCGATCTGGAGGATATAAATGTGAGTACTCTTCAAGCAGCCTCCTAGATAACAGAAAAAAACCACAACATTTTCACATGCAATTTGCTTCACAGTGGATGTTCACAGAGAATATTGTGTGTTTAGAATAGAGTCTGTAGACGTCTGCACAGACACAATAATAAAGCCTGAAACAGATGTGTGTGTCCGATATTTTGAACAAATTTTATTTCCAGAACATAAAGATTTTTTTTTTTTTTTGTATATTTGACTATAATTATAAAATTGACAACATTCAAGCTTGAACTGAATCTTTGATATATATGTTTATAAAATTCAATAGTCTTAGCCTGTCACTGAAATATCAAAATGATGTACCAAAATTAAAATGAAGAAAGAGGTGAATAAAGCTATAACAAAAGAAAGAACTTTTTAAAATTTATAAAACATTCTCCACTTGAGGATTAATTCTTTTTTTGTTGTTTGTTTTGTAAAATGTAATTTGTATTTAATTAGACTGCTGATTAATATTTGACAATTATGACACACAACACTGCATTGCATTGATTCTACAATAACTAATCACAATGGTAGGACCAAAAACTCCAAAACACATGATGAATGTTAATGGTGAGCTGTTTTCCGAGACACGCTTTCCCATTTCAATTACGAAACATGTTTGTTTTCTCTGTACTTCATATCATGTTGTAATCGAAAATCACGTAATGATTTTAGTCGCAGGAGCCGGACCAGCCAATCACGTGTGTTTGGTTTTAAAATGCAGACGGAATGAGAAGTGTTTAATGAAGTGTGTCCTGTCTTGTGTTTATCCACTCGCACGTTACAATACTCTAATTGCATGTTAATGAAGTGTTTGTTAAATGTTGCCCAGTCAACAACAACAGGTCAACAAGACCTGTGCGGCGGTAAAGACACTCAATGCGCAGCTGTGATAATCGCTCATGTCATACGGGTTTAAAGATTTGGGTTTTAGTCTGTGCCTGTGCTCCAGTGGAATGTAGCATGTCCCGAGACTTAACTTTACAAATGAAAATGATAAAGATAATATACCTACAGTATATTTATCTTGCTATATCTATGTTCGGTGTAGGTAATGTGATGCATCTGGTAATGTAAACATCTTAAACAGAAAGCTATCATGAGATCAACATGAATGCATATATTATAAAAAAATAAGTAGAAGATTTTTAATAATGTGACCTTCACCGAGAATCCCTGTCCAAACAAAATATTGTAAGGTCACGTCTTCTAGCAGCAGCACATTACTGCATCTGAGTAGTTTTATGTAATTGTGTTTTGATCTCAGGATTGGTCAGGTTTGACATTGATGTAGTTCACTGCCGCACGTATCATTTGTTCAGTCCCAATTGGAAAGATGAGGTCATTGAATTAAAAGGAGAACACGAAGTCTGTCCTCCTACAAGAAAAACAACATTTTAAAAACCACATTCTGATGTCGCATGTAATACAGGGAAAAACGCTTTACCATCGCTCTTACCATCGCTTTTCTCATCGCTACCGATTGTTTATGCATAATGTTTGAACTATACTGTTTTTCCAATATCAAATTAGCAAAATCTGCTTTTACATAAAAATATTATTAGATACTTCAGACATACAGTGCATGGGTCAAAACATCCATGCATTTAAAAGAGTTTACAAGTAGGATCAAATCTAATCTTATTAAGCATAAAACATTTAGAGCTTGTCAAGCAAATACATAAACATATGAGTGTTCAAACCTGTGGCCTTATCTCCTCCACCAATGATTTAGAATTTGATTGACAGATGTTTTTGTATGGCTATTTTATTCTATTTAAATATTTATTTTACAATGCAAATATGTGATGTACACTATACATTATTTTGTTCGAATATAAGCTGTAGTCCATGACATTGAAGTTTACTCCCTCGTTCATGTGTGCGCCAAAAATAACTGTTACTAAACTGCATATATTAGCACAAATTGACCATTGCTTTGACGTTTCAGCAGCCAACATTTAATTATATCATATTAAAGCAACACTATGGAATTTTGTACTATTCGGTTCACCCATGTGGTTGATAAGTGTAATTGTGTGTTTCTAGTGTTGTAAACAATGTGGCTAAATAAGCTAACCCGTGGGCAGCACAATACACATGAATTTGTTGACTGAGCTCATGGTATGCAGAAACGTCGTTGGGAAACTCTTCTGCAGGTAGGGGATGTGGTTGTCCTGACCCTTAACACAGAACTTACAGAGTGTGGTTTTAGCCGTAATATAGTTCAATAGTTGTTCTACCTGCCCTGCGATGGGTTGGCACTCCATCCAGGGTGTATCCTGCCTTGATGCCCGATGACTCCTGAGATAGGCACTGCACTGCTTCAGATTCTGCACTGCTGTGTGGGCTTCTTTAAATCTGTAAAAGCAGAATGTGTGAGCTGAAACTCAACAGAAGATAAGTCGAGAAAAACACAATGACTGAATACCAAAGACTGGAGTAAATTACAGCAGTAAATGAACAGCTGAAGGTTTCATAAAGAAGGCGCTCTACATTTCAGGAAGGACAGTTCAGAGTCTTGACCTCAATCCAGCTGGAAAGATGCTGTGTGGAATGGAAGCTGTTTTGTTAAAGCAGAGCATCAGAGGAGTGCAGTGTGTGTGTGTGTGTGTGTGTGTGTGTGTGTGTGTGTGTGTGTGTGAGTGTGTGTGTGTGTGTGTGTGTGTGTGTGTGTGTGTGTGTAGGTTATTCAGATATCTTTTATTCCTCGTGACCTGAAGATCTGGTGACATTTTAGACAAACATGCAAAATGCAGATCATTTTAAAGATTCAGAAGAGGTTTTTTCATTCTTGATTTGACCATATACTGTACATTTTACAATACTACCACTCTCAGGTGTTTAGTTACTGACTTACTAAAACACACCTTTCCTTTTTAGCTATTGGTGCCATCTAAATTTGTGTTCATTAAATAATTCAACACGCGTCAAGAAATTAAAATTGATTGGAAAATGTTATTGACAATTTCGTAATTACACTATCAATGCATTTGCCACCGATATATATTTCTGAAGATTAAAAACAATATTAATGCTGCATAATATTGACCTCATGGCATAGGTGAAGTATTATCAGTCTCACAATCTTTATTTAATATTAAAAGCAACTAGTGTTTGTCATTGGGTTTCAGCAGCATCTGTGCCCTTGAAAGAGATGTCCTTTTCCTCCCAAAACTTCTTCAGTATTTGCTAGCAAAGTACTGTTTTTACAGACTGTGATCATTTATCTAGCTGGATTAGTGACAACTCTGCTAAACTAACAAATGGCTGCGCAGTGCCGCCCTTTTTAAGAGCTCGCCCTATAAAGCTGCAGGTGTGATAGGGTTTAAAAGTGAGCTTTCATGTCCTTAATTCATTTACCCTCGGCAAGCTAATATAACTACAAAACAGTTTAATGTTTTAATCCCCCTGGAGTCCCCCTAAAACCCCAGATGAGGGGACGCATTCTCACAAAAGCACAACTGGCTTCATTAATCACGCTAATGTTGGCTATATTTTTAACCCTTGCCATTTATCAGCCTGACACAGTGTGGCGGTGAGGAACAAACCCCTGTGCAACGGGACGCCCGCTGTTGTGCAGTTTATTCATTCAGCGCTGTTTCATTTTCCATCTTTCTCGCTTCTTCCATTAGGACTTTGGTGACGATGGCTCCCTCTACATTACAAAGGTGACTACGATTCACATGGGCAACTACAGCTGTCATGCGTATGAATACGAAGAGCTGTCCCAAACCCACGTGCTCCAGGTGAATGGTTAGTAATAGAACCTTTCATATCTCACACTTGTTTCAGTAAATTGTTTGGAATTTGTGGAATAGTGTGAAACTTGCCAAATTGTGTAATCCACATTCTGGATCTGAGAACAAGCAGTGGCACTAGACAGTAGTGTTGTCACGGTACCATAAACATGTCTTACGATACTATACCAGCTGAAGTATCTCGATATCAAGTAGTATCACAATGCTGTGCCATAAAATTCAAATCTATACAAAAAACACAGATTTAGATAAAA
This sequence comes from Triplophysa dalaica, assembly GCF_015846415.1. Lineage (NCBI taxonomy): Eukaryota > Metazoa > Chordata > Actinopteri > Cypriniformes > Nemacheilidae > Triplophysa > Triplophysa dalaica. The sequence goes on along the minus strand of NC_079560.1, from coordinate 19,676,473 downwards.
CATTTTGTATTTACTATAGTAAACTGTACTATACTTTGCACTAGAATATGTTGTTGTATCAACTGTACAAGTTCCAAACCTACTAGACAGTAGTTGATAAATCTAAATGACATATTTGAGAAAAAAAACTTTGAGAAGATCTAGTTCTAGTATGTCTGGGATGAATGCAGAGATCTGGTGTAGACAGATAAACAAAATGGTCTCAGGACCAAGCTCTGCGGAACTCCAGTGGTGGAGGCTGAGAACTCGTTATATATGTTGGATGTAAATCAGAAATACACAGCTTCAGCAAGATCAGAAGTGCGAAGTGCTGAAGGCGGTTACTGAGTACAGAGATTACATAATCAGAGAACAACTAGTCATTTATTTGCCTTCAGTGCCTCTGAATTGTGTAGTTACAGGAAATACATTTTGCCTTTGATTGAACTGTTTAATTATAAAGGATCTTTCTTCATCTGAGGAACATAAAAAAACAAGATAACAATCCACTTTCATTTGCTGTGTTATGGGAGAAAAGGCTGGAAGGATTTTCAATTAAGAGGGACAATAAGCGTGATTGTTCAAGAGCTTGTTTTGTCAGTAGAATCACTCTCATTGAAGAATGATACAGCTCCATGAGCAACACTGAGCAGGATATGTTTTTGTTCTCTGAACCCCCCTCCATCCCATCTCTCATTTATTTCATGGCTTTCATTAAATGATTTATTTGCGGTAACCGGCTTACACAAAGGGGGAAGTCCAAATGAAAATTAATTATTCTGGAAATTAATCACTTCTTAATCCTTTCCCTCACTCGTTGCCCTCTTTATTGGTGTCTATTTGATTTTTAAAGTCTCTCTCCATCTGTCTCTCAGTTCCTCCGGTAATCCTAGTCTATCCAGAGACTCAGGCCCAGGAACCTGGCGTGGCTGCCAGCCTGCACTGCCATGCTGAAGGTGTTCCAAACCCTAAACTCACCTGGCTGAAGAACGGCCTGGACCTCCAGCCACATGGATCAAAACAGCTTTCTCTGCTTGGTAAGATTAGATCCGTGTCCTTTCATCTCAGGAATCCGAGGTATCAGTTGAAAAAATAGACGTTAATAAATAAACAGATAGATGGATTGGGTGTTTTTAAATAAACCAACAAACTACTAGGTAAATATCGTTCCCTTCCTCCAGCGAAGCTGCAGTGGATTAGATCGTTATAGAAACGCTTCAATGGTGAGCGTTTAGTGCTGTGGGAGAGAATGTGAGTCTCCCTGCAAACATCATGATAATAAAAAAGCAGTCAATGAAATGACGATAACACCCCCGACCAAATAGACTTGATTTAAAGAGCGTTTCATTTTCAGCAGGAGCGCAGTGTTGTTTACAGAGCAGCCCCTTATTACAAAGCACTTTATTGGTTGAGTGCAGGCCATTTCTCGCACTATTAGACTGTTATTCAGATCAGATGTGTGTACTAGTTCTGTCTGAAAAGTCCAGACTCGGGTCTCATTTATTTGTTGTCCAGCATCATTATTCTGTGATGTTTTAAGCATTTCTTGTTATCTGTTTTTCAAAGCGAGGTTTGATTTGACACATAATGCTCAGTTGTAAAAAGACACAGAAGGATTAATTCAGAGACGTCCAGACGTTGATGTTTCAAAAGGAACATTTGTGTTCCTCCTGCTCTGTGTTAGTCTCTGTTCTTTCATTTCTCAGTGTTCTGCACACGTGACTGCTGTGTACTCGAACTCCTTTGAATGGCTCATGATACTGCTTGTGTAAACAGATATATTTACAGCATAAAGACAAAACATGAATTTATCACAAAACCACTTTCCTTGGATGACAAATAATTGGCTCACTGATTGGGGAGACACAATCAGTGTCACTGTAGGCAGGGGCATGTTTATCACTTTGGGGGCCGTAAGCAAAGTCAAGACCCGGGGCCCCCACACATGCTAACATCTTTTTCATCTATCTTTAATTGCACAACAGCAATATTGAGTACATGTGATTAGTGATACATATATAACCTGGATTTATTTGACTTTGATAATTGAAAAATCATGAAATATGATTTTAGTTATCAATAATTATTTAAACTAAATAGCATGAACACAAATAAAGTAAATGTTATAGCAATGAATTTTATCAAAGAACCCTCAAGATTTCAGTGCTTGCTTTCTATACTATGGTGAACATGCTTAACACTTGGTTATTTTCAACCCAGCGTGGGGTCAAAAAGAGACAAACCCAGCCTCGGGGTTAGATTAACCCAGAACGTGTTTATATTTGACCCAACGACAGCTTAAAACAACAATGGGTTTGTGTATGCTAAGAAATGCCAAACAAACAGTCGTACTGTAGCGTGGTTTTAGAATAAAAAAATGTAAGAATAATATTGTTTATGAGCATGTTTTAATCATATTTTTCGTATAACAGTTCTTTTAACACTCTCATCAATTTACATTAATAACCATGTGAAGCTTTAGATATTCTTACATCACAGAATAAGAAATATCAATTACATGTCATATCTCAAATTATGTGTTTTGTTTATAGAGAGAGAAAAAAACTAAATCAACCACCTATCAAAGAATAGTTGCTAAGCCTTAATACCAAGTAAAGACCTTGCCCCAGTTTTGTGTAAGGCAAGAATATAATAAAAATGCACAAATAATAAGTGAATAAATGATTTGAAAATATGCATTGAAACATGATAATGATGTCAAGCTTCATTTTAACTATGAAGCCATCAGCTTTCATGGTCGGAAGTTCTTATTTGAATCAAGTCTGTAAAGGCTAGACAGAATGAGATCAAAAACAGACAGGAAAGCAGAATACCGGAGACGAGAAGATAAAGGGGAACTAAAAAGTGCTCTGCGTTTGTGTGATCTTTGACACAGCACATGAAAGGCGTATGTGACAGTGTTCAGTCAAGGTGTTGTGTTGTGATGAAGACAGCATCAGAGATGAGCGCTTCATCCGACAACTTCACAGAGCTCACTGACACACTGAGCAGATGTCCTGACAAATCACACAACACAACTTCTCCTGAAACAACAATATCAGCTTTACCACTCACTTCACAATCACTACATTCATCGCATGTCTTTCTGCTACAGAAATGTAATCTGTGGGGCAAAAATATATTTATAATATCATATTTTCTTAACGGCCGGTTTGACATCATGACCAGTATAAGATACAGAACGATATGTAAATCATGAATGCAATAAAATTGATGAAGGGGTGTTCAATTTTTTTGATGGATTCTACCAATGCTCTGTTTGAATACAGCATTCTGATTGTGAATTAAAGGAGACATCCTATGAAAACCCCACTTGTTCTGTGTTTAAGTGCAATAATCAGCACCCCGGTGCATCTAGAATCCCAGAAAACATTAAAAATAAGAACCCAGTAAGTTTGTTTTGGTGTGCCTTTCCCTGCAAGCATGTGAGAAATCGAGGCGTTCAGATTTCGTTCCGGTTTTGACGTCCAAAGCGGATTTTATTATAATGTTACCGCCCCTTATTCTACACAGTTCCAACCATCTCGCTCTGCCATTGTTGTTTTCACAAGCGACAGCGATACATTATAAAGTACTATGTTTAGCTGCGGCAAAATATTTGTTTTGCTAATGAACATGGCGAACACTGCATGTTAGGTCCGTTTCAAATAATATGTTTTATAATAACACGTATCCTTTTTCTTCCAAGCGGTAAAATGGGAGTCAATGGGGGGTAATTTTTTGAAGCTCCAAAAAGAACATACATCGATCAACGAAGGGCTAGACACGGCTCTATGGTCTTAACAGAGGTCTTATGAAGCGAATCCATGTGTTTGTTTGTCCAAAAGAAATACCCATATTGGCAACGCTATTACAGATTTTCTCGATTGCTAACACACAATTCATGAAACAATTCACCATTTCCAAACACATTCTCAGAACAATACACCAACTTGTACAAACCCCACACACAAACAGCCTCATATTGCAAAGGTATAACCATGTTCTCATTCAGCAATCACACAATATAATCAACTGAAGTGTCTAGATGTAAACTCAAATAGCACACATTTGTCCATCAGGAAACATTCAATAGCAAAACTGATGACGCAAATCAGAATCTCAGGATAATATCAATAGGAGCACAGGTCATTGTGCATCCTAGAATCATCTACTTGGCTTTATATTTTCTTACTGTAATCATACAGTATAATTACACTTCACACTATATATCAGAGAAATTTCTCTATTCTGTATCCAGTTAACTGTACGTTTACACCCTCACATGTTCCATATTTTGGCAGAAAATAGTAGACTTTTAATAAATTGTGCCAAAGGTTTAGCGGATGCCATATTTTTTTACATCACTATATAGTTTCCTTTATCTTCTCTGTAAGTGGCTTTGGATAAAAGCATCTCCTAAATGCCTGAATGAAAACGTGATTTGTGCAGTTGTGTACTGTATTGTGTTGCATGACCAGTTCATATTATTCTTTGGTTTTTGAACTGTTCTTGTCTTGTAAGATCATCTTTAAAGTAGTGAAACGTCTTATTTTTATTTTTTCCTAAAGCTCATTCTTGCACTTTGCTCTGTTTGCACTCTTTTATGTTGTGTATTCTTATAAACACTAAGCTGTCAAATTATTCTTAAATCCCAATAAGAGATTTTAGTAACAGTGTTTTGAATTGATCTCACCGGTGTCTAAGACTATGTTGTTTGTGGGTGATTTTGAGGGCTTGTGTGTCATGTCTGCAGGAAAAGTTTGGTTTTTCAGCAAGTATGAATGGTTAAGAGAAGAGAGCTTCATTTTGACCTGAAAATATGATGTTTGGGGAATTGTGTGAGATGTTATGGATTTGAGTTTACTGTTTTGAGAATACGAGGCATAATTTCAAGAAATTTGTTTAAGCAATCGAGAAAAACTGTTACAATAATATCTTACATCCGCTGCAGGCGAATGAGAGGCTTGTTTTTTTTCACTTAATGATAGCCAGAAAACAAGCCTCTCGTTCCCCTGCAGTTGTGGCTAGAAGGGATACAGGTACGGCCGGAAGTGATGTAAAATCTCGGCATAAAATTACAATAAATACATTAACTAAAGCCTACACCTACCCCATCCGTTAACCTAACTGTGGGGTGCAAGACACGAGACAGTCACGGAAGTGGATTTATTTCATACACGTAAATAATAGACTTTTAAGGAACCAAACTCCGGGCAGTTTCCTCCACTCGTGTCACCTGACGTCGTTAATTCCGAAAGGGCCGTCGGTGTCTGTACTATATCCCAGGAAGTCCTCCTAGTCGGGGTGTCCGCCGATCGTACAGCGTCTGAATCTTTGGAGAGAAGAGAAAGACACGACACATCAGCGGGGTATGAAGCTTGGAGTTGTAACTCACTGTTTCTCCTGGTTGTTAGGCTTTAATCCCCGCTGATGTCTCAGTTGCTGACGATCGGCTGATTTCCTGGGTAACCATGGCGATGCTGATTGAGTGCGGACCAACTCGCCACACTCCCCCCCCTAAGCGTCGACCTGGTGGAGAGAAGCCTTTTCTTTGCTACGTAGGGTGTTGGTGTTGGAAGAGGGGGGGGGGTCGTGACCTTGACCGAGTAGTCCAACCTGACTACATCCTCGACAGGCCATCCGCGTTGCCGTGGGAGACCCCGGCCCGATGTTCAACATTAAAATGGAAGTCCTGGAGCTCTAGGAACCATCTGGTCAACCGAGCGTTGGTTTCCTTGGCCTTGGACATCCACTGCAGTGGAGCATGATCGGTGACCAGAGAAAAGCTACGTCCAAGAAGATAGTACCTGAGCTCCAGGACTGCCCATTTAATGGCCAGGGCCTCTTTCTCCACGGGAGTGTAGCGGGTCTCTGCTGGGGAGAGCTTTCGGCTGATGAACACCACCGAGTGTTCTTCTCCATCTTTGGTCTGGGAGAGGACCGCCCCCAAGCCGGTGTCCGACGCGTTGGTCTGGAGGATGAAGGGGCAACCGAAGTCTGGGGCGTGTAGCACCGGGGTGGACGTAAGGTGCTCCTTCAACGTCTAAAAGGCCTTCTCCGTCCTCGAACTCCACTTTAACTTCTTCGGTTGCCCCTTCTTGGTCAGGTCGGTCAATGGGCTGGCTAAGGAGGAGAAATTCGGGATGAAACATCTGTAGTGTCCCACTAGTCCCAAGAAGGCACGTACCTGGGTCTTGTTGGTGTGCCTCTGGGCCTTCCGGACAGCCTCAACCTTCTTTGCTTGGGGCTGGATTAGTCCCCGTCCCACCCTGAACCCCAGGTATTGTGCCTTTGCGAGTCCCAGATGACATTTCTGGGATTCGCAGTCAGCCCCGCTCGTCTCAATTCAAGCAGCACTCTCCGTAACCGATCAAGATGGTCCTCCCAACTTCTGGAATGAATCACCACGTTGTCAATATACGCTGCGGCATACTCCTGGTGAGGTCGGAGGACGATGTCTATCATCCTCTGGAACGTTGCCGGAGCTCCATGAAGCCCGAATGGAAGATGCGGTATTGCAAATGCCCCGAAGGTGTGCTAAAGGCCGAGACAGCGGCACTTGCCAGCATCCTTTTGTAAGGGTCCAGAGTAGATATGAACCGGGCCTTTCCCAGGCGGTCTAGAAGCTCATCTACCCTGGGCGTAGGGTACCCGTCGAACGATGAGACCTTATTCAGCTTCCGGAAGTCATTGCAGAAACGGAGAGTGCCATCGGCTTTTGGAACCATGACGATGGGGCTAGACCATGGGCTGCGGGATGGCTCGATGACTTGGAGCTCCTTCATTCTGTTAATTCTCCTCCTCTATTGCCAACCGGAGAGCCTCCGGGACCCGGTAGGGGCGCTGCCTAACCACGACTCCGGGGGGGGTACGGATCTCATGTTGGGTAACCTTGGTACGTCCTGGTCTTTCGCAGAACACATTCTCGAACTGACAGACCAGGGCAGTGAGATCGGACTTTTGTATGGGGGAAAACTGCTCTCCCATCTTTACGACTGGTGCCTCCTTTTCCGCGAAGGCGGCCATCTGCGTTGGGGTTGCCACCCACTTCTTCAATAGGTTGACATGGTAAATTTGGTCTTCTTTTCGCCGTCCCGGCTGACGGATGCGGTAGTTGACCGGCCCCATTCTCTCAAGCACTGTGTACGTTCCCTTCCATACGGCTAGAAACTTGGAAGCTGTAGACGGCATGAGTACCAGTACTCGTTCCCCTGGTGTGAAAACTCTGGGCTGTGCGTAGCGGTCATATAGGCGGCTTTGGGCGCGCTGGGCTTCGGCCAGATGCTCCCTTACTAGGGGCATTACTCGGTCGATACGGCTCCTCATCTGCTGTACATGCTCTATGACACTGCGATAGGGTGCCGGTTGTTGTTCCCAGGCCTCCCGGGCAACACCCAGCAGGACTCGGGGCTGTCTCCCAAACAGTAGCTCAAACGGGGTAAACCCCGTGGAGGCCTGAGACACCTTGCTAATGCCAAAGAGCACATAGGGTAGCATCAGATCCCAATAGCGCCCATCCTCTGCCACCACCTGGCGGAGCATACTCTTCAACGTTTGGTTAAAACGCTCTACTAGCCCATCTGTTTGGGGATGGTATATGGACGTCCGAAGTTGCTTTACCTTAAGGAGGCGGCAGAGATCCGCCATCAACCGGGACGTGAACGGGGTTCCCTGGTCCGTCAGGATCTCTCGTGGGATTCCCACCCGGCTGACGAATAAGACAAGCTCCTTGCAATGGCTTTCGCAGTAGCTTTCCGTAAGGGTACCGCCTCTGGATACCGGGTGGCGTAGTCCACGATAACGAGTATGTGTTCGTGCCCCCAGGCTGATTTCGGCAACGGGCCGACCAGATCCATCCCAATCCTGTTGAAGGGTACCTCGATTATGGGCAAAGGAATAAGCGGACTGGGGGGAGGTTTTCATGGCGCAGTTACCTGACAGGTGGGGCAACTTTGGCAAAACCGCTTCACATCTCCGTCTAGACCTGGCCAGTGAAATCTGTCCCTGTCCCTGAGGCCGGTCCTAAATGTCCCGCTAAAAGGTGGGTATGGGCCAGTTCCAGAATGGGGTTCACTTTGGACTTTGGGACTACCAGTATCCACGATTCTCTGACTCACCCTCCCGCTCGCTCTCGGTGGCTAACATCACGACCCGTCTTGGTTGTCCCTTGGTTGTCACCAGTTGTCCCTGCTTGTCTCTTCCAAGCAGAACCGGAACGGGTAAGTCCTGAATTATCCCAACCTCCAATGGGCCAGGACCCCGGGTCCGGCTGTTATAGTCAGCCATCCGGCTGGAACGCTGCGTGTGTCCCCATGGACGCAGGTAATGGGGATAACCATCTTCCCCTTTGGCTGGATCAAAGAACTCTGAACAAGGGTCACCGAAGTTCCAGAGTCCAACACTGCTGTGACCCTTCTTCCATCCAGGGGGACCGTCCTCTTTGGTGCACCCCGGGGCGGTTTCATGTGACCCACACATCCAGCTAGCCATGCCTGAGGGCCTGGGGTTGCCGGTTCTGTAGGCATGGGCTCATCGCGAGGAGAGGGTATTGCTGGTCTCTCTACTGGTTGCGAGGTACCCTCCATACGCCGCCATGATGTTGTCACCCTCCGGGCCGGGTCCGCTACTCTCTCTCCCATGTCCCGAGCGTTTGCTGCTTCGGCCAATTTTCTACCGCCTCCCGGTACGTTCCGGGGTCCCTCATACACACTGGGCCTCTCAACCATCTGGGCAGCGCGCGCGACAGTCTGTCGATTACGCGTGAGCTGTGCTGCTTGGGTGCGGACGGGTACCGACTTCTGAAATGTCCAATCCCAGAACTGTTGTGCCGCCGTGGTTGGAGAGATGCCGACACGGGCGAGGATTTCCTCTTTCAGGGCGTCATAGTTCTCATTCAACGGGGCTGGTAGAGAAAAATACGCCCGCTGGCCTTCCCCGGTCAGAAACGGTGTTTAGATCTTCACCCACTCGGCTTTATCCCAACCCTCACGGTTTGCGATTAACTCAAACTTATGGAGGAAAGCTTCAACGTCATCGGCTTCTCCGCGCTTGGTCAGGTAACGATGGGCGGCGGCGCGGTGGTCAACGGGAGGCGTTCCCCCGACAGTGGTTTCAGCGATGTGTGTAAACGCTTTCTCCAGCCTCTCCTGTCGAACTGCCATCTGTTCATTAAAAGACTGTTGGCGGATATTCAGGTCCGTCAAACGACGAATGATCTCCTCCATCTTTTCGTCACCCGGAAGTGGGGCGGAAATGGTGGGGAGAGAGAACGAGCGTACTCCTGGATAGACAATCACAACAACAACAAAAAAATATTACTAATTCCTGGGTGTCTGTCTCGCATCAATACACCCGCATTCTCCTCCAGTTTGTGGGGTGCAAGACACGAGACAGTCACGGAAGTGGGTGAAGACAAGCCCAGGAGGGTGATTTATTTCATACACACGTAAATAATAGACTTTTAAGGAACCAAACTCCGGGCAGTTTCCTCCACTCGTGTCACCTTACGTCTTTAATTCCAAAAGAGCCGTCTGTGTCTGTTGAGGTCTGTACTATATCCCAGGAAGTCCTTCTAGTCGGGGTGTCCGCCAATCGTCAGGCATCTGAATCTTTGGAGAGAAGAGAAAGACACGACACATCAGCGGGGTATGAAGCTTGGAGTTGTAACTCACTGTTTCTTCTGGTTGTTAGGCTTTTATCCCCGCTGATGATTGGTCTCAGGTGCTGACGATCGGCTGATTTCCTGAGTAACCATGGCGACGCTGATTGAGTGCGGACCAACTCGCCACACTAACCTTACAACTTATACAAAAATAGTAATTAACTGCTGTCAGTGGAGGAAGCTGTATCCCTTCTATCCAAAACCTTCTTCTGCAGCAGATTAATGTTAAAATAGCGTTGTCAATAAGGATATTTCTCTTAATCAAACACATGGATTGGATTGAGAAGACCTTTGGGAAAACATGGAGCCGTGTCGAGCCGTTCTTTGATCGATGGATGCACTTTTTTACCCCCCATTCTACCACTCGGAAGTAAAAGGATACGTAGGATTATTATTCCGTCTGCACTATTTTTCAAGAAGAAAGTCAAATTCACTTAGGATGCCTTGAGAGGGAGTAAAACATGGGGAAATTTTGATTCAAGCCTGAAGTATCCCTTCAATGACGGTTCAGTGTGTTGTTAAAAGGGGAAAAAAGTGTATATTATTAAAAACAAAATAAACAATTAAATAAATTAATCTCTTTAATCGCACATAAAATTAATGTTTTTAAATGTCCTTTTACATTCTTATAATTTCACATGTAACTTTCAAATTAATGTAGAAACAACAGATTTCTTTAACAACATCATTTTATGAGTGCTAGCCAAAATTCTTATATTAGTACTGCAACTGATGTTTCTATTAAACTGATTTTATACATTTAATTTTAACATTAACTATAGCCATTTGACAGCGTAATTGAGAGCTATCTTGTCTAACAGGTAGGAAATATACAGAAATGTAATGACGTTCTCAAACACTTAAATGAGTCTTTAAAACTAAATTCTAAATTACATGCAGAAGAATTCTCATTAAAGCTACAAAACACGTAATTCCTCTTTTCTGTTGTTCTTTGATTAACATTAATGACAGGGGTCCCCGCAGCAGGTTTAAGAGCCGTCTGTCTAAGCAGATCTGACGCCTCTCCCGTTTTCACAACTCTTTGCATTCATTTAAGATTTTAATAACACATTGAAGTCTATGCTTATGAAAATATGAAAATGCTCGACAAAACAGGCTTTCTAGCATCATCTTGTGTGGTTTCATTCATTCAAGCACGAAAGAGAACGTGATACTGATGCTGTGCTGTCAAAGAGATTCTGACAGAGGTTCACTGACGAACCTCCAAAGTGTTCCACACCAGGCCTCATTCTAGTTAAACATAATAGGTCAAATAAATCTATAAAGATGTGACACAAACAATCTGTCCATGCTATAAAAATGGAGTTTATGATCTATAAAATAACTTCTTTTCTTAATGTGTACTGAAAATGTACAATTAGAAATAGATAGAGAGCTACTTTTATATTTATGAATACTACTGAGGGATTAGATATTAAAATACTTTTATCCACTTTTATCCAGTGCATAAACAAAAAGAATTGCCTTTGAGTCCATGTAAAACTCCAGCAACAATAGGTCTTCATGTTTCTCTTGAACCTTCTCTTTCTTTGTCTATTTCCAAAAGAAACTATTTCTGTAAAATCAGACACTCAATAAATCCAAGTATTGGACTTTATAACCTGGTCCAGTATTATCTAGACCACAGGGAAACCTTTTATAGGTTTTAAGATTTTCCCCCAAAGCTCTGTCAATGAAAAATGTTATTGGTTATGTGTCATTTTGTTCATGTGGGAACAAACACTTTGAAGTTGATGATAGTTTTTGCTTATTTTAGAGGATTTATGTTATTGTGCTGAAGTTGCCTGTTGATTTTGCTGGAAGCCTTGTGTGTTTTCTCCCGTTTGTGTGCTGGAATGTTAGACACACACATGACTGAATGTGCAAATGGTATAGACCTTTTGATCTAAAGGATTTTGCTTCAATGTTTCACATTAGTTCTGTTGAAAGGAAAAGATCCCATGATGCACCACCTAATCAAATATACACACGATCACGATATGAAGAGGTTGGTTCCAAAATGAGATAACTTCCAAAAAAAATTAAAACTTGTTTTTTATTATGCTATCATGTTATTATTGTGTAAATTAGCTGTAGGCCTATTTTTCGAGTTATCATGGCTTAAATCGAAACAAACCAACTGCAGAAATACATGATTTTTTATTTTCATTTTTACAGAGTTTGGAACCAAACTCTTCATATATACAGTACATATATATATAAACTGTATGTAGATATAAATTATATATGACATAAAAAGTCTCACAGTTCTCATACTTTCTTTCATGTTTGATACCTTTGATGGCTTTACAATTATTTCTAAATATGTAGCAATAGTGAAGGTAATAGTTAAATTATATGAATAAAAAATATGATGAGAACATTTTATTTTTACATGATTATTTATTCAATAGTCAATGTAAATAGTAATATAAAAGCATGTGTGTTCACACTTTTGACTGGAAGTGTATAAGTGTATACATATTTATTGAAGAAAAGGAATGAAATGTTTTAGAGCCGTTTTGTGTTTGTGTTTTCCAGTGAATGGCAGTGAGTTGCACATTGGTAGTGTGCGGTATGAAGACACCGGAGCTTACACCTGCATCGCAAGAAATGAAGTTGGGGTAGATGAAGACATCTCGTCTTTATTTGTGGAAGACTCGGCTCGCAAGACATGTAAGAGAGTCCATATAAGTGCTTCTTACTCTCGGTGTCAAAATCACTTTCACTAGGATATACTGACAAACGTGTCGTTTGTAAAGTCTTTTCCCGTCTTGTTCAGTCATGAATAAAATCATCTTTCATGTGGAAAGGACAGCGTCTCGTTATTAGAATTTTAATGTGCGTACGGATGTAGACATGTGTTGTGCCATTTCTAAAAATTATAGACATGTTCTGGATTGTTAAATTTACAGTGTTCAGTTAAAATAAAATGAAGGTCATCTTTCGAAAATATATGTATACGGCTGACTCCTTATCTAAGCAAAATGTTTCATCTCTTAGTGTGAAGCTTTGATTTAGTTTTTACATTTTTGAAAGATGGGTTAGGAAAGACCCTTAAATGGAGTTCTGGGAGAAATTACACATTGATTCTGTTTTAGTCGAGAGTTTTTATCATTGATTTGTTAATTCCCCCCTTGTCATTGCATTAATGCCGTATTCCTTTAAATACAGTTGAGTTTCATAACTTAACAAATGTTCATTGATGGTTGATGAGGGTTTACTCACAGGAAGTAATACTTGAACATACAGTAGCTGACACAGCTGAGATCATGGCTGTGTATCTGCTACAGATCATATTTAATGCAGATCTCAGAGAGGTGATATACTGCCGCTGGTTTATTTATAGGCTGCTCTGGCCAATTAAAAGCTGAAGTGTGATTTCATATTCCAGCTCCACATATGGGGTGTTGCTTTTCCAATCACTGTAATGTCATTCCTGTGTTTGAAAGCAAGTTATTTCTATGAATATCTTATTTTAGGAAACAGATATGAATAGTAAAAATATCATTCTTAAGGGTTTCAACACATTTGGACACAAAGTAAAAACTCATCTTTTGAAAAATTATTGAAACTGAAAATTGAATAGTAATTCTCAACAACTGAGTAAGGTTGCTTTACCAAATAATTTTAGCACTATATATTTTTAGATTAGGAAAAACAAAAAAAGAGTGCTACAAAAATGTTAAATAGCTAATTGGGCCAATTACTTGGTTTGTTTATTTCCATTGACTCAACATATTATTTCTCATTGAGCCCATGTTAACAGACTATTGACACAATTTGTAAAATTCAAATGGAAGAATTTCAATGTTACCAGTCAAAATGTTGAGTTGGGGAGGTCTGATATATTTTATAGTGCATAACACATGTTAGAATGGTACAATACAACCAAACCCTAAAATATAAAAGGAATAGTTTCGAGCCAAATCAGACATAGAAAAGATATTTGGATCATTTCATAAAATGTGCATAATGAGACCTAATTGTATGAAAATAGCTTGTCCTGTCCTGTCTGACTCAACGTTTTTATCAGACAGCCCTTGTGTGCCATTTTCTGTGTTAAACAAGCACACACACACACACAGATTAATAGAAACAAGTCTAAAAGGAAGACATTGGGGCCTTTTCATTGTCAACATATTGAAAATATGTGAATTTGTCATGTTTCTTTCTGCAGTTTTGTTTTGTGCTCTTCACTAACACTGTGTCCTGTCATATTTCACGCTCTCGATCCAGTGGCCAACATTCTCTGGCGAGAGGAAGGTAAAGATTTTATGTTAGGATAATTTTTGATGCTCTTATCTGATTATCTAATGATGATTTTTTTTCTAGCACAGCAATCACAGGAGTGGCAAATATAAATATATATAGGAATATGTTGGAAAATATAATTCAATACATAAATAATGAACTTCCAGATATTGCAAACAAAGTGCTTGTTTTTGCGTTTATGAAAACCAGCAATTCCTTATGAATTATTCAATATATTTTAATGTAGTAACAAAGTATTGTTCTATACATTTCAAATATATATTAAATGATTTAATACATTAATAGTTATATATATATATGTAAGATATTATGTAAAAAAATATTTGTGAAAGAAACATCTTTTCCACAAATACTAAAATGTCTTGTACCATTATCGGTAAAGAAATGAGAAGCTACACACTGCATCAGTAGACTTAAAACAAGTTTTTCACTGCACCAGGGATTTCCTTTTAAATCTAAAAGAAGATGTATTTTGAAAGACAATGTAATCATCATTAGCTTTGAATTTAAAACGGATATCTTTTAAAATTGCTGTTACCACTATTTCATAAGAACAACAGGATTTTACTTACACTACTCACCCTAGCCCACAAGAAGCAAAAAGTATGTTATATCGTTGTTTATGCTGGATAGAATGAAAGTTGAAAGAAGAGAACATGTAGACTCTTCATGGATATTTCTTTGAACTTCAAAACCTCTCATTAGATCCTCCAGGGACAAAAATATCTGACCTTTTCTATCAACATTCATTTGAACAATTTCCTTTTTGATAACCTTTAGTCATCTTACACAGTAATATTTTTCAGTCACGTTTCAGAAGAAGTAGAAACTGTTTTTAGCGACCTTTAAATTCAAGTCTCACATATAGTTTTATAAACCCGAAATGCCTCAGCACAAACTGAAAGTCATTTTGTGGTCACTCTTTGCCCAGTTATCTTCCTCAATTTTCCTTTAATGTACACCATAACAAGTTCAAGTAATCCTCCAACAATGAGACCTGCTGAGATTTACATACTGTAGTATACGGGTGTCTCTCTGACAACATGACAACAATGTGCCGGCAGTCGCTGCCAGCATGAGCGGCGTTTCTCTAATGAGCAGCTGTTGTTTGCTGTCAGGTGACAGACCTGCGAATGCAATTTTTGGAGTCATTTCAGACTGTAAAGCAGCAGCAGGATTTTAAGAGTCTCTAATGTCTAACCATGTGACAGTCTGATCATTTGAGACCCAGCGGAGCCACATTTTTCTGTTGTTTTCTTTCATGCATGTAATGGAAGCTGTGATTAAGCCGTCGATGTGAATGTGTTTGTGTCGTGCTATAGGGCTCAGTGTGGGAAACATGTTCTATGTGTTCTCTGATGAAGGCATCACCATACTGCAGCCTGGAAACTGTGAGATTCGCAGACACATCAAGCGCTCAGAGAGGATTCTGGGTAGTCATGTAAGTCAGAGCAAAACTCCATCTGCACTACACAGAACATTTATACAGTATTTTAACTCCAATTCAAAATCAGGAAAATGACTTTCCATCAAGAAATGACTGTCTTGTAATGCTAAAATCCGTAATGTTTTCCTCTCTATCGCCATCTCTGTTTGAAACATAAAAATGCACCTTAATTATGTAATAATGTTCACATGTGTTAAAAAACAATTAGATCAGACCCGGCAGCTTAACCTATAAATCATTCTTAAATGTAAATCAAGGTAGGGTCGGAGACAGTTTTCAATTCTCGTAAACGGAAACACTTGAGTTATTGTGAGATTCTTTTTGTGACAATGAAGTACATAATTTGCAGTGTAACATTTGTTGTCTGTGTTTTCCCCGCAGGAGGAGTTGTGTCCCACAAGTGATCCTCAACAGGAGTGTGTTTGGGCATCAGCGGTCAATGTTAGAGATAAATATGTGTATGTGTCCCAACCGCTTCACAACAGACTGCTGATGGTTGACACGCAGACACAGAAAGTCATACAGGTGGGCACATTTGTCATTCCTCAGCGAGCACAAATGTCTTTTGTTTGAGAATGTCTTAATTGCCGGTGTCTGTGCTCTGTGTGTAACACATATGTACTCAAACACTAGTCACGACCAGTGGTGCAAATTACTGTAAATAATTTTTCAGGAATTGTACTTTTTTAAGTAGTGTGAAAACAGTGTACTTTCACTTGAGTACATTTTAGTGCCGTGTCGGTACTTTTACTGCGCTCTTTTTCCTCTCATTGTCTTCGCTACTTTACATGTTTAATGTTCATGTAATTGGCTAAGGAGAATAATCAGTCCAGTCCCAGGCCCCCTGCTGCTCAAATCGCGCATAAAAAACTTGCTTCACACATATTTCAAGACATCTTCCGCCAATTTAGTTTGATCATGAAGGAGGCAAATGTATCAAGCGGTGGTTCACTTGAAAGTCATTGCGGGAAAGGGACACAATACGAAGGCTCGTCCGGAATATGTTGAAATATTGAGTTCCTGTTTTACTCCATTCACCAAGTTTCTTCCAAATGGCTAAATCATGAGATAAAATTGTCCAGCTCTCCCCAAAGTCTCTACAATCAAGTGCTGTGCCCTTATAAGTGAGAGGGGACATATGCGATTGGTGGACATGTGAAGCAGTTTCGCAAACTGTGCATTACCAGTTATAATGTTGTAAATAACATTCAGTTTCTTGCACAGTTCGATCGATTCACTTGAATAAGACGTCATTATTACATCGAAAGAAGCCCCAGGGATTACTTCTATGTTGCATTTTTTGCATGCAATATTTGGGTCTCTAGAGTAATTTTTACTTTTACTCAATTAGTTTTTTAAACACCATTTTTACTTGTTATCGAGTACAATTTCAGCAATGTAACATTACTTGTAAAGTACACATTTCCAGTACTCTTACCACCACTGTTCACAAACCAGTAATGATGTTCAGAGTTGTTTCATGTTTCTCCTAAAATGCCAGTGAAGAAATAGACACACATTTGTCAAATGTTGACCAACACGAACTGTACAGAACACATTTCCCAAAAGCATCATTAGCCTAAATATTATCATTAAAACAATCGTACCAAAGACTTTCACGTCCAAGAAGACCTGTGGGACAACAGAAAAAACTCATTAAAATGCTTGTTTCCATTTTACATTGAGGGCAAAAAAACTAATCAATAATATAAAAGAATAAAGATTAAAGAATGCACAAGACTTGGGTGCATGAATCAGTTGGTAAATATGTAAGGTAGATCTAGAGTGATTTGGGTCAATAGTCTTGTGTCGTGATTCTGCCCATCTTGTCTTGCTTTTCTTGATCTAGTGGCAGAATCATTAAATAACCTCTTGTTTTATATGGAGAGAGGCATCATGGCTTTGTAGGCCTTCTCTCTGGTCTCGTCTCTGTTCCCGTCCTCTCGTTTCCTCATAAATAACTGTTGATGATTTTATGCCCCAAACCTGGGTCTTGTGCTCGTTCGTTTTGAGTGTTTCCATAGCATATTGTTAGTTTTCCTTGTTATACGTTTTGCCTTGTCTTGCCCTCCCTTCCCTTACCTTGACTTCCCTTGCCTTCCCTTACCTTCCCTTACCTTGCCTAACTTGCTGTGTTTTGTAAGATGTTGTGTCGTTATTTGTATTTAGTTTATTTTTAGCCCCGTTGTGGGAAGTGTTTTGTTTTGAATTTTTCTTTTGTTAACGTTCTCCTACTTCGTATTTTGTTGTTATTATTCCCATTGTGGGTCTTTTATTATTATTAAAGTCGTTTTTGTTAACCCCTTCACTGCAGCCTACGCTTGGGTTCTTCCCCTCCACCCTATTAGTCTTGCTTATGCTCTAAGTGTTGTTGCAAAAAACTGAACAAGGATCCAACATGATGATAATAACACATGGACTCAAAATGGCAAATGCAGAATGTTAATAAAGCAGTGATTGTTTGCAGTATAAGGCACTAAATAACAGCAAAACATTTATTGAAATTAGATAGAAAAATGGACCTGAGTTATAAAAAGTCCTTGTGTAAGTCTCTGATTTATAGGCTTCAGTATTTTGTGAAAATCTTAATTTGCTCCCATTCTTCTGTAAATGAAGGAGCTAAATGATTCTATAGAAGAACCACAAATAACTTCTGTAGTGAACACGGACTACATTTTTCCTTCAGATTATAAAAATTTAAAAAAGCAATTTAAACTTCATTTTTAGAGCGGGATTTGTGTATTTTGTGTAAAATCATTTGTTTTTGCCATCACAGTCAAAAGTAAAAGCAGCAGAAGTAAATCACCCACTTCTGCCTTAGAGCTTTGATGTTAAGCTTCTTTTGTTGTTATATGGAAGGCTGAAAATATATAGGATGAAAAGATGAATGCAGACAGTGAGAACAGAAGGCCGGAGGGCAGTGAATATGTTTTTGTGTGTGTCACAGCAGGATTATGGGTTATATTGTATATCACAGGTGGTCAGTGAATCAAACTACAGATGCATACAAAGACTGATTTCACTAATGACTGATCACAGACATATCTATCTAATATACAATCACGGGCAAAAATTATATAACAATTGCAGTTTGCCATAAATCATCTTCTTCAATAATGACAGAATGAGACAATAAATCAACCCATTAAAATTGTGAAAAATTTGACTTATTACATAATTCATGATTTACCTGATATGTGCATTCACTTTCCCAGACATGGCTTAAGCCTGTTCCCAAACTATATTAAATGTTAGAGTCGAAAACAACTTGCACTGACATACAGTTGAAAGAAAAAGTATGTTAACCCTTTGGGCTTACTTGGATTTCTTCATAAATTGGTCATAAAATGTGTTCTGATCTTCATCTAAGTCACAACAATAGAGAAACACAGTCTGCTTAAACTAATACCGCACAAACATTATACGTTTTCATGTTTTTATTGAACACAACATGTAAACATTCATAGTGCAGGGTGGAAAAAGTATGTGAACCTTTTGGTTTAATAACTGGTTGACCCTCCTTTGGCAGCAATAACCTCAACCAAACGTTTCCTATAGTTGCAGATCAGACCTGCACAACGGTCAGGAGAAATTTTGGACCATTCCTCTTTACAAAAGTGTTTCAGTTCAGCAATATTCTTGGGATGTCTGGTGTGAATCGCTCTCTTGAGGTCATGCCACAGCATCTCAATCGGGTTGAGGTCAGGACTCTGACTGGGCCACTCTAGAAGGCGTATTTTCTTCTGTTGAAGCCATTCTGTTGTTGATTTACTTCTATGCTTTGGGTCGTTGTCCTGTTGCATCGTCCATCCTCTGTTAAGCCTCAGTTGGCGGACAGATGGTCTTAAGTTTTCCTGCAAAATGTCTTGATAAACTTTGGAATTCATTTTTCCATCGATGACAGTAATCCGTCCAGGGCCTGAGGCAGCAAAGCAGCCCCAAACCATGATGCCCCCTCCACCAAATTTCACAGTTGGGATGAGGTTTTGATGTTGGTGTGCTGTGCCTTTTGTTCTCCACACATAGCGTTGTGTGTTCTTTCCAAACGACTCAATTTTGGTTTCATCTGTCCACAGAATGTTTTGCCGGTAGTGCTGTGGAACATCCAGGTGCTCTTTTGCAAACTTCAAACGTGCTGCAATGTTTTTTTTGGACAGCAGTGGCTTCCTCCGTGGTGTCCTCCCATGAAGTCCATTCTTGTTTAATGTTTTCCTTATTGTAGATTTGTCAACAAAAATGTTAGCATGTGCCAGAGATTTCTGTAAGTGTTTAGCTGACACTCTAGGATTCTTCTTCACCTCATTGAGCATTCTGCGCTGTGCTCTTGCAGTCATCTTTACAGGACGACCACGCGTAGGGAGTGTAGCAACAGTGCTGAACTTTCTCCATTTGTAGACAATCTGTCTTACCGTGGACACATGGACATCAAGGCTTTTAGATATACTTTTGTAGCCCTTTCCAGCTTTATGTAAGTCAACAATTCTTGATCGTAGGTCTTCTGAGAGCTCTTTTGT
Organism: Triplophysa dalaica; assembly: GCF_015846415.1. Taxonomy (NCBI): domain Eukaryota; kingdom Metazoa; phylum Chordata; class Actinopteri; order Cypriniformes; family Nemacheilidae; genus Triplophysa; species Triplophysa dalaica. The sequence goes on along the minus strand of NC_079560.1, from coordinate 19,656,594 downwards.
GCGAGGCATGGTTCACATCAGACAACGCTTCTTCAGAACAGCAAACTCAAAACTGGTGTGTGTTTTTTATTGGACGGGCCAGCTTTAATCAACACATCCATTCTCATCACATTGATTGGACCCCAGGTTGGCTGACTCCTGGCTCCAATTAGCTCTTGGAGAAGTCATTAGCCTAGGGTTTCACATACTTTTTCCACCCTGCACTATGAATGTTTACATGTTGTGTTCAATAAAAACATGAAAACGTATAATGTTTGTGCGGTATTAGTTTAAGCAGACTGTGTTTCTCTATTGTTGTGACGATCAGAGATCAGAACACATTTTATGACCAATTTATGAAGAAATCCAAGTAAGCCCAAAGGGTTGACATACTTTTTCTTTCAACTGTATCTTCAAATATATCAGTGTAGTCGGTTGTTCCGTCTCAAGATGCACACCAGGAATATTTTATTGTAAAGTATGTTTTGTATGTAAAGGCCTAGTCCTGGTTTGAGCTAATCATTGTCTGGGAAACCGCCCTGTAGGCTGTTTATAGCCCTAATACAAATGCATGCTGATGTTACATTTACAACTTTTTTGTTAAAAAAAAATGTACAAAATTATTGTAAATGTAAAAAATATTTACTTGTAACAGCAATGCAGAAATGAACATGTTCTCGTTTGTGTTTGAATGACAGGCTGTAGAAACAGAGCGCATGCCTGTCAAACTCTTCTATGATAAATCTCATGATCAGCTGTGGGTCTTAAGCTGGGGAGATCTGCTTAAATCCACTTCCACTTTACAGGTGAGTACAAGCACGAAATCTACTGCCACGTCACATAAAACAGTTTCACATTAATGCTACAAATTTAGTCTATAAAAGAATGACCCTTATGTATGTTCAGTACTGAATTAATGTCATAAAAAATTATGTTATAAAAATCTTTTTTTACGTTGGGTATAAAAAGGGTCTATAGAACAAGCTTACAATCGTTTCTTATGCAGAATATTTTTGGTTATTTTATTCTTGACACATTCAGGTGTTTGTGAGATGAACTGGCTTTCAAACAATTAGAAATCTCACACATTCATCTGCTTTCACTTCTCATTATGTTATCAGCCCTGTTTTTCAGCAACTCTCAGAGTTTGTGAAGAGTTGTTTATCACGTTTTGAGGTGTAAACGTGAGGGTCTTTGCTGTACAAATACATTTCTCACAGCTGGTTTAACTGGATCGGCCCTCATTCATTTCACCATCAGTGTTGACTGTCCAGAGCTGTTGAGTGACTCCCCCCCATTTGAAGTGCCCTGTACGTTTTCATCGGTCCTCATGGCAGTTCACAATTGAGAAACACACAGCCTCAAGCACAGCATGAAAAGGCTTTTAATTTTACAAACAAGTGATAATTCAGGAGGGTGTGTAGAATTCATGTTTTATTAAAGAGCGGGGAGGTCCTCGGGTGCCTAACTGCACAGAATAATGAATGTTTCGCTATGAATCACTCAGTAATGTTAAAGATCGCCTTCAGATGGAAGTTGCGGGGCATATAGATTCACGCTACAAATAATGCTTGATAATATGCTAATCGGTTCCAATGCAAACCATTGACCCGGGCTTGAGCAATTTGTCAGGACCCGAGGCAGTACTCAGCTCGAGTGTCAGAATATCAAGGAGCATTTTTAAACAGCTCAATATTCTTCCTCAAACAGTTGAACTTGTCTGTCACTTCATTAGATTAAACAAATGAGAGGCAAATGGAGAAACTCATTGTCTTGGCTGTGCTCCTTTAGTCTTCACTGTACTTTATGTAAACCACTTTGAATTGCACTTGTGTATGAAATGTGCTATATAAATAAACTTGCCTTGCCTTGCCTTGCCTTCACTGAGAGGAAACACACTTTCTTCATGTGCATTCATAATCTCTGCTCACTTTCAATAAGTCATACCTGTTTCCCGAACTGAAATAAAAACTGGCATGTCTAAAAACATCTAAGTCAACGTCAAGTAACAAAAAAGATTTGAGGTCAAGTTTATTATATCACTGCGGTGAACAGTCCCTTTTCAAATTAGTGTGTAATATTATATTTATGAAAAAAACTGAATAGGCTACAGACATTAATTCTGAACTGTACCAAACAAGAATAATTGTAGTGAATTCAACCTCCAAACGTTTTAAAATTGTTATACTTTGATAAGACTTGATGTTGGGTGAATAATAATGTAGCACAGGTCAGCTCCAGTGAAATGACCTGTGTATTTTGTCCTGGGCAGAAAACCTGTGCTATACATTCAAAACTCAATATTTTAGCGAGTGTGATACGTGATGTGTCCAGCACATTAACAGTAAAGTCAGCATGTAAAACATTAGAGACATGATTTAGTGTTTGTCATGAGGGTTAAAGAGCAGCGTCACACCGGGAACTGAAAACAAACTCTAATCCCCGAAGCAATGAGATGAGATCAATCACACCAGTGCTGGCTTTCCATGTACAGTCACCCTGAAAAGTATTTGGGTATTTGTGGTTGGCCGGCATTAGTGACATGGGTAATTAAATTAACCTGCGTTTTCTCTGCTACACCACTGACAGTTGCTTGAACGTCAGTTGGTTTTGAAATGCTTACTTTACGGATCTCAAATGCACTTCTGTTGAAATCTTATCGCCAGTGCAGTCAGGTCACATGTACAAAATTGTATGTTTCTATAAGATTTTAACATTGTTTTAATTTTGAAATGTGTTTGGAGGTGATCTCATCTGCAAGCTTGGGAGATCAGCATCAATTCATCCGTACTCCGTTTGAAAGAGTGGAAAACTTCTACATCCCACCCACCAACCTCATAATCACTCATGTAAGGTAGGAAAAGATCCTCGCCGCTCAGCGTGCAAATGACCTCTGTCAGCTTTTCAACATAATTCTTCCGAAAAGGGGAGCTTAGCAAATTACGGTTATAATTAAAAGTGAAGCACTTGAATAAATCTCTGACAGAACATTAACCTGTCTTTGACTATTGTTATCTCAGGTTTGGCTTCGTCTACTTGAAATCAGAGGCAGCGGTGCATAAAATCGACCTTGAGACCTTCAATCTAGTAAAGACCATTAGTCTTAAGAACTACAGCTGCGTTCCGGCCAGCATGGCCTACACTCATCTGATCGGTTACTATTTCATCGAGTGCCAAGGCCCGAACCCGCAGCTTCTCATTGACAGCGTAACTGATGCGGTCATCGGACCCAATCCCACCATCACCGGGCAACCGTTCGTATCTCCCGACGGCCGCTTCGTCGTCTCTGCGGATAAGCGACGTGGGAAGCTTCAAGTTCAGATCATCTCATTCCAAGGTGAACTTCAACTCAGTCACGAACTGGACGTCTCCTTTGCAATCTCACACTTGGAGTTTCAACCGTCCTTCACAGAATTCAACCAGTATGTGGTTGTGACCTCCTCGGTGAAGGGCTCAGAAGTGGTTTTCTCGGACCTGTCGACAGGAACAAGTCAAGTTCTCAAGAACATTAAAGAGCCAATTCCAGCCCCTAGCTGGATTTGGGGAGACACCAATAGGCTTGTGGTCTCAAGCGGGGTGTTTGGACGGTATTTGGTCACGTCATCGGCCGAATCACTGTTTGTTCTGGACGGCAAACAAAGTCGTTCTCACTGTGAGGTGTCAGACATCAAGACAGGGAACACAGTGGTTTGGGTGGGTGAGGTATGAGTCAAGCACCGCTGGGTGGTCCTGCGAGGGATTGCGCCGGCCACCGAGCCAAAACCTTTAAAGGATGAGAATGGACTCAACACTAGTAGTGAGTAAAGTTAACACACATGCGGGTTTCTAGATGAGTAAACACACACATAAACATACATGCAACGATACAGAAACAACAAAGAAAGCTTCAGTGCAACAGTGAGCGAAATACACAAATGACAGATGTAGCTGTTTTGCACATTCCTGTTAGCAGAAATAGATTTAGTACGCAACGGAAAGGCTAGGCGAGGACTGAACTATGCACAATGCTTTTTCAATATCTTCTTTTTTCAATGTGATCACTTTGTGCTGCAAGAAATGTGTCCATTAATGTCACGTGATCAATGTTTTCTGTAAATAATTGTGTTGTTCGCTTAATCCGTGTGTTTTCTGACCACGCATTTCAACGGCTGTACACATCTGTCAAATCCTATGAGAGAAGCCAATTTTACAGGGATTCCTACAACACGTTGTAATAAAAATATGAAGGTAACATTTGTGTTTCTTTCTTCGTGCACAGTACACTGCGTTCCTTGTGTCTCTGTGTCAGTGTCTGGGTTTACATAGCTTTACAAATCGGACATTCATATTCTTATGAAAAAATCTCCAGTATTATAATAATACCTGAAATTACTAGCATTCAAGAGACAGTCAATAAACCCCTGAAAAAAAGTACTTCAACTAAATTATTTTGCAGGGAAAACAAAATGCTGAAACAAAATGTGTGTGTGTTGGTTTAGGGGCATAAGTTCAGTTAAGTTGAAGAAAAGTCCCTGTTATGTTTGTGTGGATGCCTGCGTATGTGTATTTGCACGAAATCTTTCAGTCCATACACAAACCAACAACTCTTCAGAGCAATATTTGCTTTTGTCACAATATTTCTACACTTCTAGTCACATCAGAACAGAAGGAAACCATGATAGTAGATGTAGATTAAGAAGTAGAAGTAATTACTCTATGCTGAAGTGAAAATCAGCTTTTTGAGATTTTTGAATAAATCCACATTAAGAATGTAAAGGTGGTGCAAATATTAGATTTGACCAATAATAAAAACTTTCAGGCAATGAAATCTTCCTGTTGAGGCAAAATGACAACAGTGGCGGGCTGTTCAGGGGTGCGTTTCCCAAACAATTGCTTAACCACCATAGTGCAATGCATTGTGGGAGAAACCAGCTGTTCACAACTAGTCTAAACATCTCTTTTTATTTTCAGATGTTTCATTTATTTGTTAGTTTGCTCTTACGATTCTCCGGAATTTCTGCGGTGTACTAGAGAAGGCTTTTTTAACAAAAAAAAAAACTTAGAACAGAATTTTTAGAATGATGGAAATAGAATGCATTGCATGTTGCTTGTTTTTTCTAGTTTTTTGCTCAAGAGCATGATGTGCGTAAGTCTAACCGCACCTCGAGAGCTGTGGCGAATGGCTAGACTTAATAGCGATGCTGTGTTGAATCCTTGAAGCATGCTGTCAGCCACTTTAAAGCTTACAATGCTTTTGGGAAATGCACCCCAGGACAGTTGGATGCATGCGTATATTATCATCACCTATGATGGTGAAGACCTAAATAAACATAGGGACACAGATACATTTAAAGTTCTGACTTCATACACTAAAAATAATGAAATCTGGTAAGGCAACAATGAGTAAATGAATGTTGTTCAAATGTATTTTACTTTAAGATGTGAACCCAGTTAACCATTTGTTCTTTTAAAAATATTTCAATTTTATATACACACGTGTGTGCTATTTTGTAATGGTTCTTTGAACACTAAAATGCCAGCCTGACGTTTGAAATGAACGATTATTGAGTCACATCCATTAGTCTTTATTGCTCTATCGCATCTTCACACTTTCAACCTTTTCTTGTCCTGATGTACTTTTGGATATCCATGTGTGTATGGTGCTGTTATTAACCTGTTTAACACACATCAATTTCTGTGTGTCTCACTCAACATCACTTTCGCTCAGAACTACTACAAGGGACATAGCGAAGTTTTGTACATGTTTGAAGTTTAGCCTAATAAATAGGGGAAGAACCAAATTTTCTTTGTCGGTTTACATTTTTAGTGAGCAGACAAGTAACTTGCAAATTAACAAAATATACGTTTTCTTATTAACAGGGTATGTGAATAAATTGATTGACTATTTATCTTTAAAAAGACAGGACAGATGTAACTTTTCATTTAATGTCACAAAACATTCTTGGCTGGCTGTAGCATAAGATGACAAAAAAGAATCTGACATATTCACACATACCTGTATGTTGGCTTTTATTGCAAAATTCTGTGTGAGTGTGTGTGTGTTTAGGTTTATATCACGCATAGTGAATTGTGGATTTATAATCCACAAATCTCACTAAAATGTTCTCAACCTTTTATTAATGACAAAATGCCAAGGACCTTGAGGACACATGACTTATTTACAGTGATTTCTTTTCAATAAACCTTTAAAAATGTCTTCGGTGTCTTTGTGCTGGTTATCTCTATGCAACACATTTTTCATTGTCTCTGCAATAACTGTTGAAATGTTAATGTTTTGCTTGTAACGACAGTAATCACTCTTATGGTTTGTTTATTTGTTAGTTTTGTGTGATTTAGTGTACTGGTTTATTGTCATGTCAGTGTAACTGACCACACCAGTTCTTGTCTACCTTTCAGCCTGTTTTGTGGTCGAGAAAGTTCATTTTTTTTGGTGTCTGTTTAATTAACTTGTTTTTGTTTTATTACATTAAAAGATTGTACAATTTTGCACTTTTTAAAAAGACAATGACTTAATTTTAAAAATTAATGGGATCTAAAAAAATATGGAAATGTCATGATTTCAGTAAATAAATATCTGTATCATGTAACAAGTATTGAAAAGAAATTCCTGAAGTCATGCCACAGTGATTTATTAGCATTGGCTGTAAAGATTTCTTTGTTGTATAATGTATAGTGTTGCCTGGAATATATATTTCTTCCAGTTTTACAATAAAATATGAGACTAGACTAGTTCAGAGTATGTGGCTGGTTTGTTGAATAATGTAATTTGAAAATGTCAATCCACAATTCTGTGTACTTGTTCTGATTTTACACATCAACATTATGAGAACAATTAATTAGATTTATCAGAAAGATTGAACTTGTTTTTATGTAATGCAAAATCCTAAATTATTTTTTTCTGAATTAAAAATATCTAAAGTTACAAGTAAAATAATTTGCTTTTGCTTTTTTCCTGTGAACTAATGACAACATTTCTCCCAAATTTATCATGAAAACATTGTTTTTATATTTGTTGAAAATTGAAACAAGAAAAACTGGTCAAAATAACAAAAAAGGTGCAATATTTGCAAATTCGTATTCATGTTGAAACAAATTACATTGAAAAATGAAGATATATTGGAATAAGCCTGATTTTTTTCACACCCTTCATGCATCTTTGCATTCTCAGAGTTTTTCACATACTTGCGGTTATACATTCTACAACAGGGAGTAACCAGACAGGAAAGCGGATCCAAGTGCAGTTTAAGATTTTAATAATTGTAAACAAAGATAAAACAAAACAAAGATTACCAAAGAGCCAAGAAACACAAAACATTAAAATCACAAAAGACATCAGACCAAAATCTCTTACAAATACAGACACCAGAGAAAGGAAACACAAAGGCCTAAATACAAGAGAGGGCTCTAAAGACACATTTGAAACAGATCATGACACAGAACCAATGAACAAAAGTTAAATGGAAAAAAATTAGTGGGCGTGGCTTGTGTTTTTTACTGCGAATTGATTGGATGTGTAAAAACAGCTGTTGCATTGATTTTGAAATGAAACTGGCAGCAGGCAGACAGTTGAAGGGGAGGAGTTAACGGATGCTCCGCCCAAGCCGTCTTATTTACGTCATTTCAGATGGATAGTCGCCGTGAAACATCATTTCAGAGCTGAAGTGAATTGAATGATTTTAACTGAAGCTCATGAGGGTACATGAATTTTAAAAAGAAATTACCCACAATGATAAGCTATTTACTGTGAATGCTATAACAGTTCATGAAAAAATAAGAATTGTCATTTTTTATTTCACTGGGACTTTAAATATAAAACGTTTTATTATTAACTCAAAGAAATTTTGTTATTTTCTATTAAACTGTAATGTCTGATTTATTCCGAGGTACACTGTTTAACACACCAGAATGTATTATTAAAATCGATGAATTCTTCCTGTTTTACATTCAAGCTATTTCCCGAAGCAATTTACATATTTAATAATAGTATGTGTGATATGTACATTCTACAGTGACCCATGCAGTTTAGATTTGTCTCTAGACAGCACAACTGGTCTTTTGACAGGAATTATCTGAACATCTTGAATGATGAATGGCTTCTACATAGAGGTCAACACCTTTTTAAATGTTGGTTGATTATGTGTTCGTAGTGGACTAGTGATAAGGTCACCTGAAGCTTGTCTTTACGTCAACCAAACTTCATATAATCTATAAACTTTAGTGTTCTACACTGTCTTCAATCTATGGCAATTATTCACAACAACCTGACAGTGAAAGGTGTTGTCAATAGGCCATCCATCAATGTCACATTAATGCACTGAAAGAAGTCCATTTCTGGACTGAAGGGAGTCACAGAACATGAGAATCTGATTGGTTAGTTTATCACGGTGTGGACACATTCTTGCCAAAGAAATCTATATAGGGTACTCTTGCTTTTTCAGACTTAACTGAGATAAAGAGAGAAGCTATTGACTGTACAGCTGCAGGTTACAACCACACACACATGCGCCCAATGACATGTTCAGCAAACCTATGGTAACAACAAATAAACATGTGAACATACAGCGAATGTTCAAATGCAATCCAAAATAAAGCTCAGTCTTTCATGTCGATTAGTAATATTTTCCCTAAAACCCTCTCAAAAGTATTAAAGGAATAGCACGCACACAAATATGTCACAAATATGTTTTCAAATGAAAGGTTACAAAGAATTTTGTCAGTGCAATGTCTAAAGTAAAGTGTGTAGCTTGTATGAAATAACCTGCATGTGCTTAACCTGATGTATCTCACTCCCAACTCCTCACAATTTGAAGCTTGGTCAAGGTGCACCCTTTAGCGTCAGTTTTCCACATGCAGTAACTCATTGCTTTCAATGACAAACCTTTGCCATCAATACGTAGACGCAGGGGTTCAAAAATATCTTTGAAATCGCAGAGATTTATGCAACCATTTATATCTTTACAAATGGCGAGAATTAAATGTGGCTTGAGCTCAGGATGCATAAAGCGAACAACCTAAAAGTAATGGAGTACATCGCATGTCAAAAACTGAGGCTTAAGGGTACCTTGTGCATTGAAAAGTGACACGGAAGGGTGCTAACTAAGCTTCAATATGTGAGGAGTTGGGAGTGCGAATGAAGATAACAGAATAAAGACAGAACTCTCAGCAATGTACAGCTTACTGTCAGATTACATAAATTGAGGAGTGTGAGAATGTATTAAAGAGTTGAGATTAAGGTGACATCAACACTGAGATCATAATGTACGCTTCATTATTCTAAAGAAGGATCACTGACTACACAGCAGTCATGTTATATTTACGTGACATGTAATGCATGCTCATAAAACCAATTGAAGTGATTGAAGTTCCCCCACAGATGAAAAATCTCTCATCATTTCAAATCTGTACGACTTTAATCTTCTGCAGAACACAAAAGAAGATGTTTTGAAGAATGTCAGTAACCGAACAATGGCGTTACCCTTTCACGTCTATTGTACGGACACAAAATGAATGCAAATCAATGGGCACCACCGTTGTTTGGTTACCAACGTTTTGATAGCCACATATAACCATTCACCTGCAGTTGGTCTGTTTGTCAACTCAAAGAGATTGAATTGTGTGCTTGCATTAATACCCGTGATGGTACAGTTAAAAGTAATAGTTACCCAGGAGTGCAGCATGTGTTGTCACACCCGTGGAGTTAACAGGTTAATTATTCCCTTATCTCTCGTATGAGTTGGATGACAGATTAGATGGCTGTTGTTCTCACATCTCTCTGGCAATGATTCAGATCCCTTGAGGGTTTTAGCCATCTCAGCTACAGATGACGACCTACAAGCAAATGAGCTATCAGCCTGCCCACATTCTATCACCCGATGAAACATCTCCATCTTTTTTACACCTCGAACAAATCCATTGTGAGCTTGGAAACAAATGGATTTTTCATTTTAGGGCTGTGAAACATGACAACTTCGTTTGTGCTAAGACAGAACGGGAAGGTGTCGTCCCATTTCACACCCATGATAATGAGGCTGTTCGCCATGTTACATGTCTTCTCATCTGTGGACTTCAAAGCAGCTGCTTGCCAATGACTCCTGGAGGCACGATTCATGCCAAGCATGGCGCACGTCACAGAAAAGACATCTCTGCTGTAATGAGGTGAATGTAAATATCATCACCGCCCCCCATAATACAGGACAGAAAGTGCTGGAAGTGGTTTAATCATTCTCACCTGTTTAATGGGGTATAGTGCACTCAGTCGTAATCTTTTAGTAGCAGTACATAAAGTCTGCCAAAAAGCTACACACTTTGAATCGGCAGATGGTGCAAATCCCATAAATCACATCATATACTGTATGACACTCACGCAAGATAAAGGCCTTTGGGTTTATACCAGGTTTCCGGCATTAAAAATACATTTCAATACATACAATTCGTTTTCTATTTACAGTAGCAACAGATCTTGAAATGTTTCAAGTGGGTGCCGCCTTTTAACTTTACAAAAAGCTTTTTCGAGTAGTAATGTTAGTGCATGAATGTACTTATCGCCACGAGAAAATATGAGATCTACTAAAGCTCAACTACTTAATTGAGACATCTTCTCTCAGAAATACAGAGTGCAACTACAGAGAATTTAAACACCGATTTTGTGGCCAGACTTACAAAAACACAAGAAACTAGAGCCCAGAAAACGAATGAGTCTCTAGTGAATGTATAATTTCAGCTGGTGGCATATAAATGCCCCCAAATTATTGAAAAAGTACGAAATGAAAAAGTAAGGACAGCACGTGGCTCCAATAGCTGCAAGTCGTGGTGTTCTTCTGAATTATGCTATTTGTTTTTCAATTCTAAAAGCCTTTGAGGGTTTGCTTTCAACATATTTCACGAGGTCCCTAAAGACAGAGAGAAAAAAGAAAGCGTGCGAGTCTAGAGGAGTCAGAGTAGTTTGGGGGCATCATGTTTTCCTAATGGAGTGAGCTTCGTAGGGAATTCACTGCCCACAACTCCTCTCCTTCTCCTTCCCTGTTCATTCTCAATCTGTGCCAGTGCCAAACACACATGAATATGCATAAACAGCAGTGTTGTGTGGTGGAGACAACGTCCCCTTGCTGCGTTTTGGCTCTTCTGTCCAATGTATATTCATATTCCATTTCCATTTGATGTTCACACAGTTTCAGGGTTAAAGTCATGTTGAGCACCATATAGAACTATAGCCTGATGCTTTGTGCTGCATTATTTATTAAGAATTCAACCCTGTTCACTGTTACAGACAGTGAAGCCTGTAACGCGTTACTCTAATCTGACCACATTTTTCAGTAACGAGTAATCTAACGCGTTACTTTTTCCAAACCATTAATCAGACTAAAGTTATTTATCCAAATCACTGTGCGTTACTATTTTTGTCATTTTCCTGAGTAAAAATATATAATTTTTGCTTTCTTCTTGCGTCTCAGGGAGTGAAGTCACGTAGCATTATGCGACAAGTCACGTTTTCAACATGAGGACAATTCACGTATAGCCCAAACCACACAGTGACAGATGACAATATTGAGGTTCGTTGTACTCTCTGTGCTGGCGACAGTGTGCTATCTAGCTTCAAAAACACTACGTCAAATTTGAAGAAACAAGTGGAGTCGCAGCACTGCACAGTCCAATTTACAGAGCAAGTCCCACCAGGTGTTGCGAAGCAGAGAGCAGCAGGTCCCCCAACACCAGAACAACAAATGCTGGACTTTGGTGCAAAACCAGTAAGTGGGGGGGAGTTGAAGAAGTTGGTCGGGCAGAAGTGATGCGCGGATGGCGGTTAAATCCGCGGGGGTTTCGGATGATCCGCGGGTCGGGTGGGTCGGGTAATAAAAAAATACATTCAGATTAATTGCGGGTGGGTCGCGGGTGATGTTATCATATACAATATTAACAACATTTCTCTAAAAATACGAATGTGAACTGTAAAAAGGGAGAATTAAAAACAAAACAACAGGTAGGAAAGAAAAGTACCGTGTGGGAGCGTTTTAGCGAAGTGTTTAACAAGGATGAATCAAGTACTGGGAATGTAATATGCAACGACTGTGAGGCACTGTATGTATATGAAAGCCATAAGACTGGTACCTCTAATATGGTATATCATGTCTGTGTTAAATCAAAATATTAGATTTAATTATTAATAGACAAAGACAGTGCTAGAAAATGTACTGAGTAATTAAAGTGACGATCGGGTCCGGGTCTGGTGCGGATCTCTATATCAGAGAAAATTATACGTATTTTAGTTAAGTGAAATCAAGAAAATCAGTCTTTATATTATTTTTAATAAAAACATGTTTTTTTCAGGAAATAGTCTTTCAGTTCAACTTAAAATTTCAGGAGATACATTGTTGACATTACTGTTAAAAATACACTTCCAATAAAGTGAGTGTCGGCAAAACCGATTGTCATTTTTATGTTGAGGCAGCTGCTGAATGTTACTGATAAAGTAACGTGTTATCTAAATTAGTTACTTTTAAAATCCAGTAATCTGTACAGTAACTAAGTTACTTTTTAGAGGTATAATCAGTAATCAGATTACTTTTTCAAAGTAACTGTGGCAATACTGGTTACGGACCATCATCTCAAGTTCAGCTCATTTTTGCTGATTTACAGAGCAAGCGAGCATTAACAGAGAAGCTCTGCTTATGTCAAACCTTTTAAATTCACACCATGTTTCAGGGCTTCATCAAGCTTGAGGGAGGTAATGTCATATCTACCTTTATCTGCTGGGAATTATGACAAGTGGCTCCAGTCCTAAGGGAACCTGCTTATCCCCATTTGAGAAATTCTGTGGCAAAGTCATTTATTGTGAGTAGAGTGTCTGTGCGCGCCATTTTTCCCGCAGACGTCTTGGCCAGGATTTTGTGTGTTCTTCGGAGGTCACATTTGTCCACCTCATTAGTCATCAATGTCTTCACTTTTTAGTAAAAAAACATTATAAATGAACATTTATTTCTCTTAAGATGTATAATCATTCTACTTTCATTCTTACCTTGAAATATAACGATTGCTTTTCTTAAATTAAACCTGAAATAATAAAACTCGATGCATTGGACAAATGGGACCTCTGGAGGACCTCCAAGTTCCAGTTATGTCAAGGCTGTTTTTTTTCGTTGCCCTACTGACCAACCTTTCAACCAGCACGTCAGCCCTCTCCAAATGATCCACAATGCAGCAGCACGTATGCTTTTCAGTAAAGCCCATGCCACTGGCAACTGACAGCAGCATGCATAACAATCTCATAAAAGTCTAACAAACACAGCACCCTGATACCTCAACATCAACTCACTCCTACAATGAGCAACAGCTCGCAAAAAACACCAAATCACTCCCAAATCCTGGACAACAAAGCCAGGCATGAGTATGCCTATACTGCATATATACATTGTGTGGGTCAAAATTATAGATTACGGCCTGCTTCAGCGCTGTTTTCTCAATATTTATGCCGTGCTCAGATTCCAGAGTTTAAAATAGTTGTATCTTGGCCAAATATTGTCCTATCATAACAAACCATATACTGTATCAATGGAAAGCTTATTTGTTCAGCGTTCAGATGACGTGTAAATCTCAATTTCAAAAATATCGTACACTTACGACTAGTTTTGTGGTCCATTGTCACAAAAAAAACACCACAGTCTTCAGAAATAACTGAAGACACATGTCTTTCATTGGCTACACTTCACTAAAAACTGCAAAATGACTAAAAACACTGCATAGATTATAACTCAAAAATAATAACATAATTTACAAATACTGCTCTTTTAATACCAGTTTTCATCAAACACTCACTTTTTAGTCAACACAATCGTTTAAATGGCCCCTTACACGGCTATCTATTGTTTACCTCCAGTTTCAACACTACTCCTACATCATTGTCACATAGCCCAGCCCCTAAGCTAATAGAAAGTACCTACAGAGTGCGAGCTAAAAAGGATTTCTATAAAGCAACACTGCAAAGGGCTTTACAAACAAGTATGAATGATCAAGTGTTTATTTCCTTCTGCAAATTTTTTTCATTACAATTTCATGGCTTTGTGCCTTGTTTGTGTGATACGTGTACTTTGATACAGTATTGTAGCTGTGATATTCTCCTCTGTGTCAAATCAAACTTTAATGTGAAGGAAAAAAGCACTTATTGAAGCTCACACTACGGCTGAAAAAATATCTGACCCAAAGAAAAAGAACATCAACCACAGGTCTTCTGGCAGTCAGCAAACACTGGCCCTCATGTCCATGGAAAGGCCAACTGAAACAGATCAGTGGTCTTTTGAGAAGAGCTTTAAAAAGCGTACAAAACATATAAATATGATGTCAACGCATGCCTCTTGTTCAGCTGAAATTTTTTGATGACTCAAACTGCTCAACGGAAACTGCCTGTATGATCATGAAAACATACTGGAAACTAACTTTTTTTTAAGTTTGCGATGATTATCCTAATGTTGAACAAAAATCCTAAATGTAAGTACAGTTTTGAACAAAACACATTTTAGACATTGTATTAGACACCATGTGGTATTGTTGAGAAAATGAATGTGGTTGTGGGGTCACTGGGTACAGAAATAATAATAATAAAGTATTGATTTTCAGATTTGAAGGGATTGTGGGATTATAACATACTACAACGATTCGGATAGCCAAGAAATATGCTCTCTATTAGGTCAAAAGGATTTTTAGGGTTTCTCACAATGCTACTATTATTATGCATTATTATTTTTATTATATTACGCAAGCCTTCCTTTATTCTGCTAACATTAGAATTGTATGTGCTCAATGTTAAGTGTTCAATGCTCTCTTTCTTTAAACAGAACAATTTCATGTATACCGGCCTACAATATTCAGTATGTCACAATTCATTCAAGCCTCTTTAATTCCTGCCCAAAACCCTCACAGGAGCAGAGATGCTTTCTTCCCCTTTCTCTTTCTACACACATTATGCAGGTGCACAGTTTTTTCCATGATAAACCTGTGATAAAACTGTTCATTATACATGCAGATTAAAGCTCATAGCCTGCGTTCCAGATATCATACGGCTCTGGAAAAACAGTCTAAGAAAAGTATATGATGTGGTCATCACTAGGACTATTTTAATAGCACAAACTATGCCAGTGATTAATATGAATGAATAACGTCTTGGTTACGGATGTAACCTTAGTTCCCTGATGGAGGAAACGAGACGTTGTGTCAAACCGACAGATGGGGTTCGTCTTGAGAATCTATCAACTCCTGACTAGTTTAGAAAAGGCCAATGATATTGACAAATGAAATTTGCATGCTGGACTCCGCCCCCGGATATCTGGGTATAAAAAGGAGACGGCGTGCTGCATTCAATCACCATCTCTCTCGATTGCTGCAGCGGGCGGCACTTGTTTTGACATGAAGGACACAACGTCTCATTCCCTCCATCAAGGAACTCAGATTACATCTGTAATCAGGACGTTCCCTTTCTGTAGGTCTCTCAAAGTTGTGTCTAACCAACAGATGGGGTTCCTATGGAAAATGACGTTGTGAAGAGACCTTGTGTCGAGAACGACAGATAGGGTTACCCATGGATAACGCCACAACGCTGTATCGCGTCACAATCTCTAGCGAAGCGACGGTAACAGGCCTGGGCATGTCAGCACGAAGCTTTCGCAAAACTGTAAACCTTCCAGTGTGGTGGTCGGGGGTTCCAGAGCTTTCTAGGAGAAAGATGGGTACAGCCCTGACCGGTAACCTTTCACGGACAGGGCCTTAGCTCTCTACTGGCGAGAGGCCGTCCGGCTCGGGTTTACACCGGGTAAGCGCAGCTCTTAATCAGGGATGCGCTGCAGAGGCCACCTCCTACCCGTGGGGAGGAATATGGTGGATATAGGTATGGTCTCGTCCTTGGAGGAGAACGCATGGAACGTGCGGACTGAGTAGTTAAACGCGAGGTGGAGGTCCACCTGGGGAAGCTCATGGGTTACCAAGAGTGGGAACCATTCTCATGAGGATATATCAGACAGAACATCCCACGGGGGGGGGAGGGGTGTTACAGCGTCCGGTAGCACTAGGTCCAGTTAGAGCTCTGTGATAGTTCGCATGGTCTTCCGGTTTAAGGGGGAAGGCTGCTCTGCCCAGCCAACCCCTGGGGGGTGCTTGCTTAGTGATAGATGGAATGCCTATTCTTAACCAGTGTCTGGGTAAGAAGGAAGGTTGGTGTGGTACCAGTTTCTTAGACATGTGTTTGGGTAAGAAAAAAGGTAGATAGCACACTGACCCAACCTTTTGGATTGTGGGAAGGTGCTTTCGCTGGCATACGTCCCCCCGGATGCCAGTCCTACATGTCGCCACGCAGGACGTGGGCTGACCACGGATTTAAGAGAAGGATTTTAACCCTTGCGAAGGTGTTTGGGCGTAGCCCAACCCGCAGCTCTACAGATGTCTGCTAGAGAGACGCTTCTGGCCAGGGCCCCGGAGGTGCCTATACCTCGTGTGGAGTGAGCCCTCACTGCCAATGGGCATGGGAGATTCTGAGATCAGTATGTCGTCGTAACGGCATCCACGACCCAGTGCACCAGCCTCTCCTTGGAGACAGCCTTCCCCTTCTGCTGCCCTACAACACAGACAAGGAGCTGGTCAGAGCTACTGAAGCTCTGCGTGTGGTCTAGGACACAACACGGATGGGGTTGGGTCCTCTTCCCGATGGGGAGTGCCTGCAAGTCCACAACTTGTTCCCGGAAGGGAGAAGTGGGAACTTTGGGTACATATCCGGGCCTGGGTCTCAAGATAATGTGAGAGTTTCCAGGGCCAAATTTAAGGCAATCCGGGGACACAGAGAATGCTTTGAGGTCTTCTCGTTGAGAGAGACACCAGGGCGAGAAGAGGCGCCATCTAGAGGCGTATAACCACCTAGTAGATGGGGCCCTAGCGTGGGTGATGATCTCCGCCATAGAGGGGGAGTGGCCATCTCAAGATCTTCTCGTCCCGTCTAGAGACCAGACATGGAGGTTCCAGAGGTCTGATCTGGGATGCCAGAATGTGTCCTTACCCTGAGAGAGCAGGTCCTCTGTCAGGGGAATGAGTCAGGGGGAGTCGCTGTCCAGAGCATCAGCTCTGAAGCCAAGTGCGGTTAGACAGTGCCTGTGCAAGGAGGCTCCTGGGGGGGAAGGTGTGCTTCCGCTGTCCCGCGGTCAGCTGTGCGCAAGGATATCCGTGCCGAGGGCTCTGCCTCGGACAGGGAATACCAAAGCGGGCAAATGGTGCTGTAGCGGGAGGCAAACAGGTCTACCTGTGCCTGTTCGAACAGCACCCAAATGAGCTGGACTGCGCGGGGGTGGAGTCGCCACTCTCCGCAAGGCGTATAATGACGAGAGAGTGCGTCGGCTGTCTGGTTCAGTTTGCCTGGGATGTGTGTGGCCCGCAGGGAGCAAATCACCTGCTGACTCCACAGACGCGGCAGCTCGAGTTCTTACACGTACAAAAAAGGATGAGCATATAACCCCGGTTCTGTCAACCTTGCACTGGTTACCTATAAGCATCGCATTAATTTTAAGATCTTGCTTATTACCTATAAAGCCCTACATGGTCTAGCGCCGCAGTATTTAAATTAACTTCTATTGTATTACAATCCTCCACGTGCATTACGCTCTCAGGCGTCCTGTCAGTTGGTAATACCTAGAATTTCAAAATCAAGTGCAGGTGGTAGATCCTTTTCTTATCTAGCGACTAAACTTTGGAATATTTTTCCCTGCACTGTCCGGGAGGCAGACACTCTGTCAGTTCAAATCTAGACTACAGATGCATAATTTTAATCTTGCATAAACTACACTTCCATAATATTAATCCTCAGAGGATTTTGGCTGCATTATTTAGATCAACCGGAACCAGGAACACATCCAACAACAAATGATTGACTTGTTGCATTAAAAGAGTGCAGAACAGTACTTTACTCTCAGCCAGTCTTGTCTTTTCGTTCCAAGGTTACCGCAGGATGCAGTTCATGCCCAGACCTGATGGCAAAGCTGAGAATGGGAAGCGGTGACCTGACAAGAACTGAGAAGTTAGAGCTGTATAAAGGACGCGGCAACTTGACACGATTCTTCTACAACACTTCAAATGCTATTAGATTGTTAATGATAATCTTAAATCTATAATTTACCTTATTCGTAAGTTTATTAATTTTTTATTTAGCCTTGTTGCGCAAGCACTGTTGAGCTTGTGCAGAGGCAGCAGGTTTTGCCAGAGGGGAACAGGAATCCCCTGGTTGGGCCTGGGTTCTCCTGAGTTTTTTTTTCTCGATTGGAGTTTTGGGTTCCTCGCCACCATTTGCATATTGTTTTGCACTATTTGCCTGGCCGGGGGGGCTGCTTTAGAATTTAGAAGTTAGACATAATTAATATAGCATATAAGGATTTATAGTCCATTTAATATTTGACCTGTGGTTCTCTCTCCTTTATCTCAAATGTGTGCTTTCACTGTGCATGTGTGCGAGTGTGTTTGCGTGTGTGTCAATGTGTGTAAGTATGTATGCATATTGTGTGTGTGGAGCATTTGTATGTCTGTCTTTTGTTGTTTTCACCTTTTTCTTGTTTTTACAGGTATTTACCTTTAATTGTTTTTCTTGCATTCAATGTGTCTCATGTACAGCTGCGTTGTAACAATGAAAATTGTAAAAGTGTATGAATAAAGTTGAGCTGAGTTCAAGGACTTGAATTTCAGATAAACAAAAAAGTACAGTAAAACTAACTTAAATTTCACTTAACAATACTGCATTAAACCATAAAGTAAACTTTCGAAAATTATAATTTGCAGTATTACAACACCATAGTAAATGCAAGCAGAAATGTTAAAAATAATCATCATCCAACAACTGTGGAGCCAGTGTGTCACCTGCAGATACTTGAGTGCACAGTCTGTCCCTTGTGTGAGCTCCACTCCTTTCCTGCAGGCCTTCATCTGGTAGAGTTTGTTCATCATGACCAGCATCACTTGGATCTTCTTCTGGCTCCAGGATATCCCCACTCGTGACACAGATGTTTTGCAGAAATGCACAAGCAAGCACAACATCTGTACAGAAATAGATCTTCACTCCTAGAGCTTTGAACAGAGTGGATATCCACCTTGTTTTCATGATACCAAACGCTCTAATATTGAACATGCCTTATGATGATAATAGTTAAATCTTAGTTGCAGTCTCCCCTGTGGCATCCTACGATTTTTGCAAATGGTGTTTCCAGACAGGGGTAGCCCCCATCACCTAATAGAAAATACCCTTGAAGTGGGTATTTTGAAGAAAACATTTATGAAACGCCCTTTATAATCACATATGGCCTGCATTTGAATCGAAAAACACTGTTTGTAATAGAAGTAGCCTTCGTTGTGTGTTCTTGGTGGTTTTATGTGAATGTGGAAGCCATACATAGCACCAACTGCTTTGCAGAAGAAGAGAAACCGTTGACTTGGGCATGGTTTGCAGTCCATGAGCCTGCCAATACACAAAGACAAAAACCTCCAAGGTGCGTCACCAGCCATGTTCCCCCGTTTGCCTTAACCGGATTAAAGTGTTCATTGATGTCCGAGAAATTCTGAAATTTGATTGCATATCAGCGTGTTCATCTAAAAACAGCTGGATAAGAGGCATGGCAGTATTTATCACTGCATATCTTGGTGCTGTTACCTAAATAAATTTAAAAAAGGCAAATATAACAATAATAATGCTGTTTACAAATCATGACATTTTTGTTTCGTCTAATAATGATAAAACAGTTATATATAATTTATATCTTAATTTCAATTTAAATATAAATCTCTTAAACGTTAAAATCTTCCAAAAGAGTGATGCTTATTCATTTATCCTGAACAATTTACGAATTCATTACATATTTCACATACCCGAAAATCTGAACTCAAAGTTAGGTCAGCTGTGTCATTGCGTGCTCTGTGGTACGTTCTTAAAAGAACGAGAAAAACTACAAGAACCTCTGCCACTACTTGCGCAAACATTTTCCCACTTGCTTAGTGTGTCCCATCGGGTTAGAAATGCTACATGCTCACTTGGGATCTTCACGACCAACAGAACACAAGGGCCAAAAACAGGAAATACGTCATGAAAGTAGTGGGGGTATTTGGACGCAGCCATAGACTCAACACTTTGCTAGTTTACTTACCTGGGATCCTGTACCTAGTGATGGGAAAATAAAGCCTTAAATGAAGCACTGATGCTTTAATAAAAGAGAAGCTCATCTTTTTTATCATAAACCCTTTCGACGCGTCTGCAGTAGACACGTATTTTGACATGATGCGCGATACACATAGGTTCACGTGAAGCCCTGAACATATTTTGAATTCCTGCTTCTCCTGAAGAGGAGGCACCGATCGCCACTGATATAATTACATCCTTGCCTTTAACAGATATAAGCAGTATCGACAAGTTTAGACGTTAGTTGGTTTTTGATTGTATTTTTTATCTTAATGCAGTGCCTTCTAAAACATTAAAAAAAAGACTGAAATAGTTTTATCTGTAGCTGAAGAGACTTTAGAGCACTTCTTACAAAAAATTCATTGACGCAGTGTGAAGACAGTAATGAATTGTGATCCCTGCCGAAGAGAAGAATATTAGTGTTGCTCAGAAGAATAAAAAAAAAAGAAATGAAGAAGCAGAGGAAGAGGTGATTATACTCCATGTACTCCTCTGACACAAGCGTTCTTACACCTTCAGCTGTAATGACACCTCCATTCTCTGCTCTTACTTGTCTGTCACACACACAGCCACCAAAGGGAATGTGCAATACCATAATACTTTAATGAAGTTTTTATTGCCTTTTTGCAGTCACTGTTCACAGCATGGTAAGGTGCAGCGTAAATACTGTGTTGTTTCTAATGTAGCCAATAGTCTAACATATTTACGCAGCGTTCCGAGACTCGAAGGGGTTAAGGATCGAAATGCAGCTTTATTAGGAGAAATGAGCAAACAAAAATAAACAAGGTCACAGGCAAACGATAAGCAAGTCCAAAAATCAAAACACAAGTAATCCAAAATTACAATGCTCAGAAATACTGTAATGGCACTAAACAAGATTTAGCAATGACAGAATGATTGATTCCGGCTAATATTTACAGTGGTAATTACAAACAGGAGAGAATGATCAGTGTTGAATGAGTCCGGGCAATGGGTGACAGGAAAAGTAGTGAATAATGAACGTCCAGGTGATGGGGAGAACACTCTCTTATGGAGCAAGAGGGCACTACACCCGAAAGACGTTACATAGCCCCTCCTCAAAGGGCGGATTCCAGACGCCCTAAATTGACAGTCCTGGAAAGTTGTGGGGCGGTGGTGAAACAGGGTCGGATGGAAGGCCATGCCCATGTAGGGGAACTAGGCTAAGGCCGTGGTGCAGAGGTGGAGCTTAAGCCATCAGGGCTGGAAGCCTGGGCATGGCAGGCAGGGCTGTACCATCTGAGTCTAAATAAGCACAGGCACATGTTAACTGTGATTTGAGTATGTTAATTTTTAATGGGTGCACGCATTTGCAATAATTGTATGGATGTTAAAATGTCTGATGTACTTTTAGTCAGCTAGATTGCCTTCATTTTATATTCATACACAGTCTGGTAACCTATGTGGACCAAAGTAAAGCAAATGAGAAATACCTTCACGGAAGTCCTGTTGTAAATCCGAATCTCCCACAAAAACGGATACTACTCCAGCGAGCTAAGTGATGAATATGTCAGGCAGCTGGAAAAGTGCTAAGAACTAAGGTTGTTGTGATGCTGGGCTACAAAACAATAAAACCCCATTTGTTGCATCACAAACAACCTTAGATTTTAGCACTTTTCCAGCTGCCTTACACCCACAATGGATACAACTCTATGCACAAAGGCTGTAAATTCATTGACCCCTGTCCCACCGGCTGTTCTGCTCACACTTTTTCGGTGCGCAGCAGTTCTCTGCTTAACTTCCACTTTTATATCAAACCACTTCTTTTAAAGTTCATTTACAGTGCAATTTTTCTGATCCCACCGCATTGACAACATTTGCCAAACTCTCCCACTCATTTTTTTTCTTTTTTTATTAAATCTGGAGGACAAAGTTCTGAATAAAATATTTTTTCTCCTTCCTACCTCCGATAGTAACACCTCCAACTCACATTCCATGAACTTTCGGGGTTTTTTTTTTTGATGGAGGAGACTGGGTGGGTTGTTGTGCTTGTGTGCTCAATTTCTATGTAGAAAGAGACACTGCGTGGGATCCTTCGTAGAGAAGGGGGAGTCTGCAGACCTGGAGCATGCAGTTTTGCGCCCCAGGCAGTTTTACGCCCCATGCAGTTTTAGGACCCTCTGGTTCCTTATTTCTCCAGTAGGGGTTCGCTGTTCATTATGAACCACCAGAACAGACCTAACAGATAACTTTGTCGTCAATCGCGAGTTAGAGGTATGGTAAATAATCGTTTTTCTTACTAAGAAATGGTCCAACATGCATCGTTTTTTGGCGATTAATTGATATTTTTATGAATTAATCTAAACATCTTAACATATATATATATAATATAGATATTGGTGAGTGCAATTTAAACTCAAAGACAATACAATTAATACTTATTGGCGACCAGGTCAACGTTGTGTCTGGATCAACCTTAGCTAACCACGTGTATGCCAATTCGATATCTCTTACTCATTTTCATATTTATTTTCTTTATAATTTATTCTCATTTTGTCTCCGTAGTCAATGCGAGATGGCCTGTCCTGGTAAGATATTCTTCTGGCCCTGTTAACTTGCATTGCATTCTATATTATATATAAACTATTTCAGTTTAGCTGCACACATACGTTTTTCATTAAAAAAAAATCAATAATTGAGCACCAACAACCACTAACATGTTCAAACTCAAATTGAAAACATAAGTCCCATATGGATCTTGATTTGAGTTGTTAAAGAGATGATCCAATTATCTATTGTACATACAATATTCCTCTTTGATATTTCCCATTAAATATTTTAACTTTATGATCTGGGTTATAATGTATGAGCACCTTATGTGGGTTTTATCAAGTTTGTGATTGTTAGTGCTCAATTAATCGTGTATCTTGTTTTCTTAATATTAGTTGTTGGCTGGCTAATTAGGCCTATTATGTTGTGATATTATTGATCTCATTTGTAATAATACTTGGAAATAATTAAAAAAAATATGAAATGATCATGCAGTTGTACTGTCTTGTTAATTTAAAAAGTTTTAGAAAAATAAATCTCTCTGAACTTGTATTAATTATACAGCAGGGGCGTAAAACTGCATATTCCCCCTATTGGAGAAATAAGAAACAGCAGGGGCGTAAAACTGCCGGGCGTAAAACTGCATGCTCTAGGTCTGCAGACTCCCCATATAGCCTGCGTACGCAGTTTTTTGTGTGTAAAAAAAAACATTGACAGCTTTGTCATTACGCAGTGTTTTAGTATGGAATCAACGCAAGTCTTTGTACATGAGGTCACAGGTGCCACTAATCGTCAGCACCCAGGTTGCAGAGGCAACACTAATACACTAACAATTACGTAGATTTACGTAGAACTTCTCACGAAAACGTTCAGCCTATTTCACAACACGTGCGTATCCACATGACTTTGTTCTTGACCTCGTCCTAATGTTAGTGAATTTGGAGTATTCTAAATGAGCAGCCGCGTGCGTAAGTTAGTTGAGAAATGAAAACGTGTGTACATATCCAGAAAATGGCAGCTCCATTATTCACTTGTATTTCTTTATAGTCAGCTTTTGCCCTCTCCAATATGGCGGCAGCATTGATGTTCGTACCAGCGGACAATGAGGCATCTAGTTAATATATATATACAGTTGAAAGAAAAAGTATGTGAACCCTTTGGGCTAACTTGGATTTCTTCATAAATTGGTCATAAAATGTGTTCTGATCTTCATCTAAGTCACAACAATAGAGAAACACAGTCTGCTTAAACTAATACCGCACAAACATTATACGTTTTCATGTTTTTATTGAACACAACATGTAAACATTCATAGTGCAGGGTGGAAAAAGTATGTGAAACCCTATGCTAATGACTTCTCAAAGAGCTAATTGGAGCCAGGAGTCAGCCAACCTTTCACAGACGAGGCCTTAGCTCTCTACTGGCAAGAGCCCGTCCGGCTCGGGTTTACACCGGTAACTGTCTTAATCAGAGAAGCGCTGCAGAGGCCACCTCCTACACGTGGGGAGGAATATGGTGGATATAAGTATGGTCTCGTCCTTGGAGGAGACGCATGGAATGTACGGACTGGGTAGTTAACCGCGAGGTGGAGGTCCACCTGGGGAAGCTCATGGGTTACCATGTGTGGGAACCATTGTCATGAGGGTATAGCAGACGGAACAGCCCATGGGGGGGTGTTACTGCATCTGATAGCACCAGGCCGGTTAGAACTATCTGTGATAGGTCATATGGTGTCCCGGCCTAAGTGGGAAGGCTGCTCTGCCCAGCCAACCCCCAGGGGTGCTTGCTTAGTGATGGATGGAATGCCTGTTCTTAACCAGTGTCTGGGTAAGAAGGAAGGTTGGTGAGGTACCAGTTTCTTAACCATGTGTTTGGGTAAGAAGAAAGGTAGATAGCACACTGACCCAACCTCTTGGAGGGTGGGAAGGTACTTTCGCAGGCATACGTCCCCCCGGATGCCAGTCCTACATGTCTCCACGCATGACGTGGGCTGACACCGGGTTTACCCAATGGTTCTTTACCCTTGCGAATGTGTTTGGGCGTAGCCTCCAGTGCCCAGGAGGCCATACCCCGTGAGGAGTGAGCCTTCAGTGGGCATGGGAGATTCTGAGATCGGAATGCCATCGTAATGGCATCCACGACCCAGTGCGCCAGCCTCTGCTTGGAGACAGCCTTCCCCTTCTGCTCTCCTCCAATACAGACAAGGAGCTGGTCAAAGCTACTGAAGCTCTGTGTGCGGTCCAGGGGCCTCATTTATAAAGCTTGCGTACGCACAAAACGGGGCTGAAAACATGCGTACGCCAGTTCCTGCGCAAAAGGTGGGATTTATAAAGAAAAACGTGAAAATATGCGCACCTACACGCAAACTCTGACCCATGCGTACGCACCCATGCGAAGACAAAGCAGTTTGCCGACACTGATGGTGAGTTTAGGAATTGACTGCGGATAAAGGGAATTAACCCTTTGCAAAATGGCAAAATTTACTTTGACATATTTCAATATTTACAATATTTACAAGTTGCTCATAGGTCCCAGTTACAACAAAAAATACAAATAACATTAAACACCATTATGGGTCCTAAAGATACATACATGCATGTTTAGTTTAAAGACATAAAAGGAACTATATGCTGAAAGTACGTAAATTTAATTTCTTTCACTTCCATTCTTAAATGGATGTAGGCCTATCGCTCATTATGTGATCAATGTGATAAGGTGTAAATGATTTCATCTGATCGCTGAAAACATAAATAGCCTACTGCAGCAACACTTAAGTGCATATTGTATGATGGATGCGCTGGCACTGCTGGAAGACTATGCCAATGGCAGACTTCGGAGGGAAAGAGTATTCAGGGACCGTGAGGATTTCCTAGCCCATGATGATGAGTGGCTAATAAGCCGCTTTAGATTTCCTAGAGCCATGCTCTTGGATCTGTGTGCTGAACTTGGCCCAGCATTACAAAGACCAACAACACAGAAACGCGCCATCCCAGTACCAACCCAAGTACTTTCAGTTTTTTGGCAACCGGGACATATCAGGGGGAAATAGGCGACAGGTAACTTTTTGTACTTTTGTAACAAGTGTACTTTTTTTTAAGCAAAACCTTATTGATTTTAACATTCCTATTAATTTGTCATAGGTCTGGGATTTCACAGCCATCCCTAAACTCATTAGTGCCTGCAGTTTTGAAAGGGATTTTTCAAATGACCAATCGATACGTAAAGTTTCCTTACACTGTTGGAGAACAGGCCAATATCAAAAGGCAATTTGCAGCAATGTCCGGTTTCCCAAATGTAATCGGCGCAATCGACTGCACTCATATTGCTATAAGGGCTCCATATTTAGATGAATTCATTTATGTGAATCGCAAACATGTGCATTCAATAAATGTGCAAATTATATGTGACGCCAACTTGACTCTAAGGAATGTTGTGGCACGATGGCCTGGTTCTACACATGACTCTTTTATTCTAGCGCACAGCAGAGTGTAGGGAATCGACTTAGGGCAGGTGCCGTTCGCGATGGGTGGCTTCTGGGTAAGTAAATGCATATAATTTTTTTTACATAACAGTTAAAGCCTATTGTACAAATAATCTGTTATACTTTACAGGCGACAGCGGTAATCGCTCAGGCGCTGGCTACCCCATTCTCAAACCCTCAGAGCGCAGAAGAAGTGCGCTTTAATGATACCCACGCTCGTGCTTGTCAGTAGTTAAGAGAGCCATTGGCCTCCTCAAGTGTAGATGGCGTTGCCTTGATGCTTCGGGTGGTAGACTTTTATATCAACCAAAAAAAGTTTGCCAGATCATCATGGTGTGCGCTATTTTACACAACATTGCACTGATGAATGGTATCCCTGTTCCTTCCGACCTACCACAACACCAGCATGAAGAGCCTGACCCACACCCCCCTCCCCAACAAGAAGGACATCATCAGGGAGCAAGGATCCGTCAGGAAGTAATGCGCCATTTGTGAAGAACAACAGTGCCAAGGTTCATTTTTTAACAAGATCTTTTAATGTAGATGCAATGTCACCCAGCACAACCCTTATTTGCTTAAGCTC
Source organism: Triplophysa dalaica (assembly GCF_015846415.1). NCBI lineage: Eukaryota > Metazoa > Chordata > Actinopteri > Cypriniformes > Nemacheilidae > Triplophysa > Triplophysa dalaica. The sequence goes on along the minus strand of NC_079560.1, from coordinate 19,629,864 downwards.
ATCTGCGATTACAGAAATTGCGTTAATGGTGTCTCTCTGTGTCTGCAGAACAGCCTCAGTCAGCACCCGGCCACTTCCAGCCATGCCATACGGTCGGAACACACTTGTGCTGGGGACCTCGGGAAACTCCATAGCCCCTGCAGACTCTGCGATTGGAGTTTCGTCACACTGGTCTCCCGCAGACTCTGCAAGAATAAGGACTAAACCAATTGTGTAACTTATTTTGTTTAATTGAGCACACAAGCAATACAATTATTTACCTGGTTCCCCTGTATCCAGCACATCTGTGTCTCCCTCCCTCTCAGACACAATGCCACACACACTGGTTTGGCAAAGAATCGGGCCATTCGGGTCTCTATTGGGGACAAATCGGGGGCGCCTTTGCCCCCATCAGTCGCACACACACACACTGTCGGTGAGAGGCAAGCCGTTTCATTGCTCACACCTTAAGATCGGACCACTTCTTTTTTACATCTGGAACCGTCCTGTTTGCCGAAGTAACTGCGTTTACCGCAGCAGTGATGTGTTGCCACTCTAAATAATTTTTTTTATTGGTAATTCCACTGCTGTGGCCACCAAACAAAATAGCCTTCCTTTCATCCACCTCGCTCACAAGAACCTCTATTTCTGCCTCAGAGAAATTTCGCTTCTTGCCCTTGCTCTCCATTGCTGCCATGATTTTGTTTTTAAAAAACACAAATTTCCTTGCTCCCAAATTTCCTTTTTGCGTGCGCAAATTTTTAGGTAGGCTGTGATTTATAAAGTGAAAATTGCTTGCAGTTGTGCGTACGCATGGTTTTAGTAAGGATCCTACGCACAGTTTTATAAATGAGGCCCCAGGACACAACACGGATGGGGTTGCGTCTTCCTCCCCGATGGGGAGCGCCTGCAAGTTCACCACTTGGTCCCGAAAGGGAGTAGTGGGAACTTTGGGCACGAATCCGGGCCTGGGTCTCAGGATAACTTGAGAGTTACCAGGGGCGAATTTAAGGCATTCCGGGGACACAGAGAATGCTCTGAGATTCCCTACCCTATTGAGCGCCAACAGGGGGGCCGTTTTACTCAGATGAGGAAGATCGGAACCTCCGAAGGGCTCTTGGACCCACGTTAGGGTCCAGAGGGTATGGAGTGGAGATGAGGCGGATTCCGCCCTCTCGCGCTCCTTAGGAACCTGGTGACCAGGTCGTGTTGCCCTAGAAACTTTCAAATCAACTGAGTTGTGATGAGTGGCCATAGCGACTACATACACTTTCAGTGTGGAGGGGAGATGTTTGTCTCCAGTCTCGTGAGAAGGACAACACAATCCTGATCGAGCACCTCAGTGGGTCTTTCTCACTGAGAGAGACACCAGGACGAGAAGAGGCACCGTCTAGAGGCGTGTAACCGCCTACTCAACTCAACTTTATTTATATAGTGCTTTTTACAATTTTCATTGTTACAAAGCAGCTGTACATGAGACACATTGAATCCAAGTATGAATTCGAAAGCAGCCCCCCGGCCAGGCAGATAGTGCAAAACAATATGCAAACGGTGGTGAGGAACCCAAAACTCCCATCGAGAAAAAAAACCTCAGGGGAACCCAGGCCCAACCAGGGGATTCCAGTTCCCCTCTGGCAAAAGCTGCTGCCTCTGCACAAGCTCAACAGTGCTTGAACAACAAGGCTTAATAAAATATAAAAAATTAAGGATTTAAGATTATCATTAACAATCTAATAGCATTTTAAATGTTGTAGGAAAAACAAAGTTGTCGCGTCCTTTATCCAGCTCTATCCTCTTAGCTCTTTTCAGGTCACCACTTCCCATTCTCAGCTCTGCCATCAGGTCTGGGCATGAACTGCATCCTGCGGTAACCTTGGAACAAAGAGACAAGACTGGCTGAGAGTAGAGTACTGTTCTGCACTCTTTGATGCAACAAGTACATCATTTGTTGTTGGATGTGTTCCTGGTTCCGGTTGATCTAAATAATGCAGCCTAAATCCTCTGAGGATTAATATTATGGAGGTGTAGTGTATGCAAGATTAAAAAAATGAATCTTTAGTCTAGATTTAAACTGACAGAGTGTGTCTGCCTCCCGGACCGTGCAGGGAAGAATATTCCAAAGTTTAGGCGCTAGATAAGAAAAGGATCTATGCAATCCTTTATTCGATGAAACTGCTGAGTTTCATTAGGCTTCACGGAAATATAAAGTTGAGTATCATCAGCATAACAGTGAAAGCTAATTCCGTGTCGCTTTATTATATCTCCTAGAGGTAGCATGTATAATGCGAAGAGCAGGGGTCCCAAGACTGAGCCCTGTGGTACACCGTACTGGACTTGTGATTTGCGGGACACCTCATTGTTTATTGCTACAAATTGAAAACGGTCGGATAAATAAGACTTAAACCATTTCAATGCTATTCCGTTAATGCCAACGTAATTTTCGAGTCTATGTAGAAGAATGCTGTGGTCAATGGTGTCAAATGCAGCAATGAGGTCTAGCAGCACCAATAACGAAATACAGCCACGGTCAGACGCTAAAAGCAGATCATTTGTAACTCTGATCAAAGCAGTCTCTGTACTGTGACATGCTCGAAATCCAGACTGGAATTCATCATTAATGTCATTCCTTTGGAGGAAGGAGCATAATTGAGTTGAAACTACTTTTTCCAGAACTTTAGATATAAAAGGTAAATTCGATATAGGCCTGTAATTCCCTAGTTCTTTAGGGTCGAGTTTGGTTTTTTTAAAAGAGGCCTTATAACAGCCACCTTAAATGCTTTAGGCACATGTCCTAATGTCAGAGATGAGTTTATAATACTGAGAAGAGGATCTATAATTTCTGGGAGCATTTCTTTCAGTAGTTTTGTAGGTATAGGGTCTAGCATGCAAGTTGTTGATTTAGATGATCTTATGATTTTAGACAGTTCATCGTGATCTACTGTAGAAAATAATTGCAATTTCTCCTTAGGGGTGCTGTAGTTAGTTTGTTCAGCGGATTTCACTACAGGTTGCATTGTTATAATTTTTTCTCTTATATCTTGGATTTTACTCGTGAAGTATTTCATAAATTCATCACTGTTATGCTGAGAATCAGTATCTGACGACGATGACGACTTATTCTTTATTAATTTAGCCACGGTGTTAAATAAAAACCTAGGGTTGTGATGGTTTTCCTCTATTAGTGTTGAAAAGTAGGCGGATCTAGACGTTTTTATTGCATTCCTGTAATTTCGAGTACTATCCTTCCGTGCTATACGAAATACCTCTAAATTAGATTTCTTAAAGTTCCGCTCCATTTTCCGGAACGCTTTTTTATTTAAAGTCCCCCCAGGGGGGGAAGGTGTGCTTCCGCCCGTCAGCTGAGCGCCAGGGCATCCGTGCCGAGGGGGGCCTCGGTCAGGGAGTACCAAAGCAGACAATGGGGGAGGTCTATCTGTGCCTGTCCGAACAGCACCCAAATTAGCTGGACCGGGGGTGGAGTCGCCACTCTCCGCAAGGCGTATACTGATGAGAGAGCGCGTCGGCTGTCTGGTTCAGTTTGCCTGGGATATGTGTGGCCCGCAGGGAGCGCATCACCTGCTAACTCCACAGGAGGAGGCGTCGGGCAAGTTGTGTTAGCTGCCGTGAGCGTACGCCACCCTGGCAATGTACGGTACGGCTGTCGTGCTGTCCCGGAGGACCAACACATGCTGGCCCTGCACTAGAGGCCGGAGCCTTCTTAGCGCAAGCCGCACAGCCCACAACTCTAGGCAATTGCATGCCAGCGCAGACGGGGGCCCGTCCAGCGCCCCGCTACTGAGTGCCCATTGCACACTGCACCCCACCCCTGCAGCGAGGCGTCCGTCATATACCTATTTTGCCAGAAGGGTGGGGACCTCTACCCAAAGTACGGAGGCGTCCCTGCCTCTGACAGAGGGAGAGATGATGCCCCGAAACTTGGCTGAGTCTCTGGCGAACTGGATTGAGTAACCAAGACGGACAGCCCGCATTGGTCAGCGAGACAGTGTGGGCAGCTCTCGAGCTCCCAGGGACTGTGACAGGGTGACCAAGGGGACGGTCTCCTTCATCATTCCCACGGGGGTGGTTCGTCTGCTGTCGGAGCTAACCATCTGTCGTGGGGGTCCCCGGAGGGAAGGTTGGCTCCGCCTTTTTACCTGCCTGGCGGGACAACAGCACGCACTTTCGGTTTGAGAGTGGTGATGGCTGTCGTATGTATACGACCTCACACCTCGCCAGGGTGTGAGGTCGGTTCGCCGAGCACAGTCCAGTGGAGTGTGCGATCGGCTGCAAGTACACCCAGGGAGAATGGAAAAAACGTCCCGTACCAACCGATCAGAGCCGTGGCTTTGAAGGTTCGGGCCCGATGTTGTTCTCCCTGGGGTCATCCCGTCAGTGTCCCTTCTCGCGAGAATGTTGCTGACGGGGTGGAGGTTTCCCCCTCGACCTCTGCTACCGGGGTGCCGTCTGTGGGGGCACAGGAACCGGAGCCGATGTCGAAGGGGTCCTGGATGGCAGGGAAGCAGACGTCACGCGGGATCTCGGAGGCCTCTAGGCGGCCGAGTCGCGGCGTGAAAAAATGTGGCTAATTGCCACTGTCTGCTTCACCGTCCAAAAACTGCTGTGCGCAGTCCTCGACGGTGTTACCAACAACCCACCCTGCGAGAAAGTGGACTTCCTTGGTGTCACTCTTCTGCACAAGGTATAGCCGGGGGTGTCTCTCCTGGACCACTACCGTGGACATCGTCCGGCCCAGGACCCGTGCCGCCGCCTTGGTCGCCCTGCAGGATGGCCATGGCGTAGAGAGAGGAGGCAGCCTGGCCCGCGGCATCGCAAGCCTTCGACACCAGTGATGCCGAAGTCTTACGCGCTTTGGGCGGTAGGCGTGGCCGATTCCCCCCAGGTGGTAGCCGTCTGCTGCACAGGTGCACCGCGGGCGGACGTTCCAACTGGGGGATCTCGACGTAGTCCTTGGCTGCCCCACCATCGAGGGAAGTAAGGGAGCCGGAGCTGGTTTTACTGGAACGGTCCGTGAGTGGAGCGTTCCAAGTTTTACACAGCTCCTCATGCACCTCCGGGAAAAACATGGCACCCGGGGTGGGCGGGGTTTGCAACGTGCCCCGACCTCAGGAACCACGCATCCCCGGGTTAGCATGGATGACATCACTTCTGCTTCCTCCTGAACTCGACCGCTGTGGGTGGAGCTCGGATTCGTCAGAGTCGGATGCCAGTCTCCCTCCGATGCTGCGAGCGACATCTCATCTACGCCACACATCGTTTCCGAGTGTGTGCGTGAGAATCCGGACGGTATGCCACCGCCGGTTGGGGAACGTTCAGAAGAGCGAATCGGGGTGCGAACGGCCCGTGAGCACTTGGCTGGCGGGTTTACGTTCGCAGAGTTCCCCATATCACTAACGCTGCTAACGTGGGTGGTCATCGGGGCCGTAGCCACAGATGTCACAGCCCAGGTAGCAGATCAAATGGTGGCTGGTTCCCGTAGGAAGACAGCCACCCGTGACCTCAACTTCTGAAAGACAATCTGCCCGCCTAATGCAGCGATCCATCCCCCTCCTCGATGAGGGTGCCGCACCCAAGAGAACAGCGGGACATGCCGCGCTGGAGAATGCTCAGTCAGTCCTGAAAGGACTTTTTTAGAAAAAATATCTAACACCTCCGGAACCGCCGAGACGCCCAGGGTAAGGTCGCTGCAGGTAGGGACGATCCGCTGCAACACGTTGTAGATCCGGCAATGTAGAAGAAGAAGAATTCATTGAATTTGTTGTGTTCGTAGTCATGAGCGAAGGCTCTGAAGAACAAAAGGTAAATGAATGCTGCAAATTTAATTCGCCAAATTTCATTGGCCTTTTCTATAGTAGTCAGAGTTGATTGGTTCTCAAGGGCGAACCCCATCTGTCGTTTTCGACACAACGTCGAGAGACCGACAGAAAGGGGCCTACATTTCAATGATTTCCCATCTGTCTTTAGTAGCTTCTCATAGCAATTATACAAATGTCTAGATTGAACTATGAAAACACGATGGCATTTTCTTTTAGTAGTATCACTGTTCTACCACAACATTTTCTGTGTAAGCATGCTCAGGTGTGCTTTTATTTACACACAATTCTACGTGTACAAGTTGATAGATCCCACACTTTGCATGAATCTGTCCTTTCGCACTCACTACGCACACATTTTTCGTATGCACTGTTGATAAATGAGGTCTCTGGTGCCCATTAATAGCTGCCTATATCTGACTCATGTTTACTGTGTTCTCAGGTCGTTGCTTGCCTCATGTCTCCAAGCACACCTACGGTTCCAGTTTGCTGTGCCTGACCGGTATCCTTGCGGATTAATTTCCCAGAGTTTTGGAGATCTTATCAGAGGCAGACTTATTCTAGCGTCTAGCAGTCCTGTCACGGAGGATTATCCAGCTGGGGAACTACTACTAGCTCTTTGCCTTGTTTCACACTAAATAAACTATATTCACTTGCATTTTTATCCTCAAGTTTTTCCGCCCGTGACACATTGCTTTGACATTTACTTGCCATTAAGGAATATTTATATTGATACAATAATGATAAGGTCTAGCTCCCTAACTTTAGCTTTCATAATTAAAACTTGCTTTTTGCATATTTTTTGGACCAAGTGACACGAGACAGAGAGGGTCACAAATATTATGCCGTGCTTTTTTGTGCTTGCAAAAATTTTAGCTAGCATACAATGGTAATTGCATTTATTTGCAGATAAAGTCTTGTCTCATTGTTCTGATGTTACCACAGCGAGCAGAATGCAGCTCATGCCCAGACCTGATGGCAGAGTGGAGAATGGGACGTGGCGACTTGACACGTCTTCACTACAAAATTTCAGATGTTTTTAGATTATTAATGATAATCTTGAATCTACAATTTACCTTAATAGTATGTTTATTTAATTTTATTTAGACATGTTGTGCTAGCACTGTCGAGCTTGAGGCAGCAGCTCTCAGGAACTGGAATCCCCTGGTTGTGCCGAGGTTTCTCCTGAGTTTTTTTTTTCTCGATTTGAGTTTTGGGTTCCTCACCCCCGTTTGCTTACTCTTTTGCACTGGCCAGGGGGGGCTGCTTTAGAATTAGAATTTAAAAAAATTATATTGCATATAGGAATTTAAAATCTGTTTAAAATATGACTTGTGTTTCTCTCTCCTTTATCTTAAATGTGTGCTTTCACTGTGCATGCGTGTGTGTGCATGCGTGTGTGTGTGTGTGTGGAGCGTTTGTATGTGGGTATGTCTGTCTTCTGTGTTTGAACCTTCTTCTTCTAAAGGTATATAACTTTAATTATTTGCTTATAGTCAATATGTCTCATGTACACCTGCTTTGTAACAATGAAAATTGTAAAAAGGGCTATATAAATAAAGTTGAGTTGAGTTAATTCTGTTCAACACATCATATGTTAATACATATTGGCTATATAAGAATGCGAGGTGCTTGTTACACACATAAAGTTTATTTTATAGATAAACAAGTACAGTTACCACACGAGCAAGTGAGTGATATTTGTTGACAAAGCATATTATTTATTCTTACAACAAAATTGAAGATGTTCTTAAGGAATTACTTGAGAACTTTTTAAAGAAATGTTTGAGAATCTCATTTACGAACATTCTTGCGAACTTCTTTAATTTATTTAAAGAACAATCGTATATTTTGTGTTAAGAACAGTTTTGTGAATCCGGCCCCTTGTTAGTAAGATGTTTTAGCTTTATGGATGGTGACAAAAAAGTGCTTCTCTCTGCAGCCCTGAGTTCGGTCCGGTGTGTATAGGACATGGGATGACCAGGGTTTGGAGGAATTATATTAGCTGCCCTGGAGGAGAACAAAGGCTGTCTAGACAGCATGTTCATGGTGAAAACAACATTATGTTTTTAACAGGGGGTATCATAGCTAGGAAGTTTTATATTTAACATAATGAAAAAGTCATCACAAGTATGTGTGATTACATATGTTTGGTGTGAATGCACAGGTACTGTTTGTTGGGAACTTTGAAGAATGAGCAGTGTCATTTACTTAATATAAGAGTATACAGCTAGAAATGTCCCAGCCCCTTGCAGACCAAAATCATAAAACCAAACGATGACTTAAATTGTCCCACGAGTGCTCAAATCAGTGTTCTGTTTGTTTTGGTTCGGGTTTCTTATCTTTCTCTTTTGAGCGATGCAAAATCTTTGTGGGACATACAGTACAGTGTCAGTGTTTCCAAACTTCACTTGATGACCGCTCACTGTGAGCCCGCTGGAGCGAGTCCTTGAAGTGGCTTTGACATGCAGCTTTGATTTCACTGTTCTGTATCTTTATCTGTCTTGTATAGGCAGTATAAGCTGGATGTAGAAATCCATTAAGGGTTCTCTTCAACCACAAAGTGACCCAGTCAACCCACTTTCTTTACCCTTCACTTTGTTACCCTCTCTACTCATTTTTGTTTTTGTAATGTCCACCAGGAGTCACCCTTAAAGGTTGTGACCTCAAGTGTATGTGGGTTATTGTCTACACAGGCCACACAGTCCCTGTGTCACTGAGCTCCTCATCGATCACACATACTGAAGCATGAATGAGGCCATGTCCGCTAAAGCATCTGCGCTAAAATGAGTTCAATGGCAAATTCCTGAATTACACTTAATATTGAACATCAAACAGAATGCATTTTTTCCTTGCTCCGCACTAAATATTTATTGTTTATAATTCACTGGACAGATGTGTTTGACCATTGCAAGACACCTTTAGGGTCTAAATACAAAAATTCAACTGAACTGAAACTGAAAGAGCGGTGTTTAGTTTGTATTTGTAGACTTCATCATTTGGGTGTGAAGTTCAGTAGCTGAGAACAGTATAAATGTGTGACCGTTGTTGTCGTATGATCTCTGTGTCACATGTTTTTAATCAGAATTTTAAGAATAAAACTGCCCACCTCTTTATTGGAGCGGCGGTGTAATGACACTCGGACTGGTAAACAACACAATAACTTACAGTATAATCAAATATATTCTGTAAATTTGGCATACGTTTTTATGCATAAATGTCAGATGTGGTGGTTAGAATGTTCATTTCCGGGTGACCTTTTCTTTTACAAAATTCATTTTAAAATCTGAAATACATTAACAAACATTACAAATCTGTTCCATCATGTAAAAGGTAAAGCAGGCAAGCAGACCAAAACAATCATACAAGCAAGTAAAAAAACGCAGGAGACAAACCTTGAGCGAAAGTTTTCTCTCTCAAAAAGACAAAAGGTGCTTTTGGTGCAGATATGCTAATGCTTCAGGTGCACAAAGCATTAGCATGCTGTTCACTGAGGTTTAATGTCAATTAAAAGCAGAAGTGTGACAAGACCTCCATAAAATAACTTTTCCGTGACAGTAGCTGCTCTCCGCATCTGCTCTATGGCCCTTGAATGAGTTATGCTAATAGACACCAGCACTGGCCAAAACGCCGTTTCATTTGCATATGGCACTTTTTCTCTCTTTATTGATTTCTGGAGGGAAGGCTTGACTGGATTGACAGTTTATTGGATTGGATTGATGCTGTATGACATCCATTTTTGCACTTTCACTTTCAATTAACACATATCCAATTGCCCGGACCAACCGATTCGAATGGGCTTTTCAATCGGGTTAAATGAATTCAATCTTGTGACGGACATTCATGTGATGTTCTCTGTTTAGAAACATCATCAGTGCCTGATTGTGCGCTAAACGCTTTTCCAATTTATGTCAGTTCTGTGTTATGGTGCAGTGCTGTGCAGTTTAAAGCAAATGCTTTCAAGCACATTTGTGTGCAAAACAAAATAAAAGGGCTGTGTTTGAAACACAGAAATTTTTACATTACCACCCGTCTTCACTTCCACCTCATTCCAGGGACACATCAAAGATAGCATTAGACCTCCTCCCACAATATCTGAGAATGAGACATATTCGCATGTGCCTGGATTTCACACCTGTGAAGTGGGAAACGACGCTCGGCAGTCGACTGAGGGGAAGATTAGGAAGTCATTTTGATTAATGTTAAATCACACGGTGCAGCGAGAACAACGTTACACAGTCCCTTACAAGACGAGCACATTGGGAAAAGGAGCACATCTAATACCAAATCAACCCGTCCCAGGTTCCAAAACAGTTTTCAATCCAGTCTTTGGTGGGAGACTGTCATGTGTCTCTAGCCTAATGCCTGCCTGAAATGACACATTCTCAACATCTGAGCAGACTTTCTCAGACTAAAGCGCCATTGAAAAACATCATGTTTCGCATGTTTAAGCACATCAGAAGATTAAACTTACAGTCAGTTACTACGAAATCAATCAAACAATCAAGTCTTCAGTCTTTTAATGACACAAATTGACTGATAATATGATAATATGACAGAATGACTGATAAATAATATAAACGGTTTGTGAGATTTATTCTTTAAAGATGGCATATCACAGGCAGTTTCTGTCAAACTCATATTAATCTTGAGTGCATTAACAATAGTAGTGCAAGCGACACATCATCACATGAAACCCTTCATGTTTTGTACATTATGCACATACACGCCGATCGCCAACAAAACACAGACATATGACTCGGTTTGACTTCCCACGTGCAGTTAACCGGGATCAAGAATAAGAAAAAAAACATTTTTTTTTTTAAACAACTTTGAGATCTGGAGGAGTGCATCAAGTACAGAAATAAAATGTCATACGCCCAACTCGTTTTTTAAGAAGTGGACCATGTTAAACATGAGAAGCCATCACATTTAACAGTGTAAAGAAGTCAGAATGCATGACCTAGCATGATAGCTCCGCTTTAAAGTCTCAGAGACACAGTATGAAATGTTGGACAGTATTATAGTTTCTAAACATTCATGAATTCTCACAAGATTTTACATAAACTGTCATTGTTGGTTGTCCATGACATAGCTCAAACGACAGAAGCCAAATAATGTGATTATTCTCATTGTAGTCTCAGTGTTTTTGAGGATAGTATGGAAGTGGCCCGTGCCCTTGCGGAAGGTGTTGGCAGTGTGACACCTGGCACAGCTGTGGGAACAGATTAGCTGGGCATATGCTGCCTTCTGCATTCTGCAAAACTCATCTTGGGACTGCAATAAAAGTGGCTTGTAATTTAGCATCCCTGAATCCCTGTCCTATTTACCCAGAGACTTACAACATGCCAGAGCAGGCAAGGGGACGATTAATGCAAAATCTTCCTGAAGACTAAATCTTGAGTTAATGGATAAGCAGATTCTGTTACGAGCTGTCAACTTTAAACACAGCTGATTTTGTAGTCTCTTGTTTTTGTTCACACATACAGTATTATTTTAGCAAAGACTGAGGATAGATCTGCACAAAAGTGCAGTAAAGAGCTTATTTATATTTCTGGCTGAGCCTGAAAGGACGGGTCCCTAGATTCATAATTGTAGTGACTTTAACAGGGTCTACTGTAAAGTTTAGAATGATTCTTCATTGCCGGAGGTGAAACGTACCAAGCACAAGTCACATATAACTGATGTGAACCTGCAAAGAAAAAGATCCTGGCACATATTTAACAAGCTTCTGAGAATTACTCACAAGACTACCGCTAAAAATGGACTTAAGAGTGAAAAAAATTCTTGGCTGAAAGCTGCGCGTTGGTTATAAAGCAACTCCGTCGTAATTTAGGTGAAGTGTAGGACTAAATCTTAAGTGTCAGGCTTGGAGATGATTTATGACACTTTGCTGTGCCGCAAACGGGATTTTGGATGACGACATTGGCTTTTGATGGCACCAGTTCAAATAAAATGTAGATTAATTAGAAATGAATAGGTACGTCTATGCTGTTGGGAGGGGATATTTTAAAACGTCTGCTGTAAAACATGCACAACGTGAATAAATAAATGAAGGCAGTAACTTTTAAAAGACTAAATTCATTACACAGCTTAGGTGCCAAATAATATTACTGCTTAGTCTATTATGTATGGGAAGAATCCCGGTGACCTTGTTCATGTCTGTATAATATCAATAAGATTGATCGTGGTATTCGTTGACGAATCGGTTATTTCATAAGATCGTATAGTGTTTGTCCTACAGACCGGCAGACAGCGTTTGAATAACACGCTGAAGGGTCGATCCACCTCAAGCTTGCATTGCGATGTGTTAAATACACGAAGCTTCTTCAATAAGCTTTTTATTGACGATATAGATTATATTATATCTTATATCCATGTCATTTCTGTGTTGTGCTAATTATATAAAGTTTTAAAACAAATTAAACAGTTTTTAATTGAAATATATATATTGTTAACCGCAGAGCAAGCAGGTGACTTTTCTCTATTAAGCCCAACCAGCTTGCAAGCACGTTTATAGCCTACTATAAGTCATAACGAAGAACTGTATCACTAAAATCATATTTTTATCATAAAACAAGTACCCGGGCCGGGCTCTCCGCGTAGTACGAGATACAGGCACAAAAAATACATTGCGCTTTAGTCTAAATGTGTTTTAATGAAAGATGACCGAGGTTCCGTCAGTGCAGAATAAATTTAAACCACCGTTTAACCTCACACATATACAATATAAGCATGTATACTTGTTTAATGATCAAAATCTGTATACAGTGATACAGTTCTTCGATAAAAAAATGGACTTGTACTAGGCTATAAATCATTTAAACTTGCTTGGCAATCTGGTTGGCCTTATTTGTTTAAATAATAGAGAAAAGTCGCCTTGCTTGCTCTGCATTTAACAATACATATTTACATTGAAAGGATTTAATTTGTTTTAAAACTTTGTATTATTCGCACTAAATGGAAATGGCCTGGTTACATCACATATAATCTATATCGTCAATAAAAAGCTTATTGAAGAAGCTTCGTGTATTTAACACATCGTAATGCAAGCTTGAGGTGGATCGACCCTTCAGTGTGATGTTCAAACGCTGTCTGCCGGTCTGTAGGACAAACACTATACGAGCTTATGAAATAACCGATTCGTCAACGAATACCACGATCAATCTTATTGATATTATACAGACATGAACAAGGCCACCGGGATTCTTCCCATACATAATAGACTAAGCAGTAATATTATTTGGCACCTAAGCTGTGTAATGAATTTAGTCTTTTAAAAGTTACTGCCTTCATTTATTTATACACGTTGTGCATGTTTTACATCAGACGTTTTAAAATATCCCCTCCCAACTGCATAGACGTACCTATTCATTTCTAATTAATCTACATTTTATTTAAAATGGTGCCATCTAAAGGCCTTTTTATGCATAACAGGCACACACTAACTCGTGAGCACGCAAAAGTTTCTCGTGCGCACGAGATACTTTCGCGTGCTCACGAGATACTTTCGCGTGCGCACGAGAAAGTCTTCTGTTTTTTTTTCCACCAATCTCCCTTCAACGGCTCAGTAAAAATCACACATTCCATTGAGAACAAAATACGGCATAACGAGAACACGCAAAAATAATGCAAACTCATTGCAATAGAGCATCAGGAGAACGCGCAACAGTAGTGATGATCCATAGAAGACAACTTGAATGCGCCCAGAATTAATGACATGTACGGAATGCGTGCCTTTTATCTTGCGGACAAAGATGTTTGTTAAATTTAATTTTTATTGTGAAAATAGATGTTGTTTCATTAATAAATGCCTTTCGCAAAATTCATACTTTAAAAAAGGTATTGAAAACACCTGTGGATATCAGGGAGTAGCAATAAAGCCTAATAAGCACCAATTAGGCAGCTTTAAAATGACTGTGATACTCAGCTCCTTCTAGACATTTACTGGTGTGGTTACAAACATGGTGAGGTCAAGAGAATGGTACAGGACGACAAGAGAACAGGTGATTACTCTTCACAGGAAGGGCAATGGCTATAAGAAGATTGCAAAGATGTTAAACATACCAAGAGACACCATAGGAAGCATCATTCGCCATTTCAAGGCAAAGGGCACTGTTGAAGACTACCTGGTCGTGGCAGAAAGAAGATGCTGACTTCGACTGCTGTGCGCTACCTGAAGCGTAGAGTGGAGAAAAGTCCCCGTGTTACTGCTGAGGAACTGAGAAAAGATTTGTCAGATGTGGGTACTGAAGTTTCTGCTCAGACAATACGGAGCACCCTGCGTAATGAAGGCCTCCATGCCAGAACTCCCAGGCGCACCCCCTTGCTGTCCCCAAAGAATAAGAAGAGTCGACTGCAGTATGCCAAAAGTCATGTGGACAAACCACAGAAGTTTTGGGATAGTGTTCTGTGGACTGATGAAACAAAATTAGAACTGTTTGGGCCCATGGATCAACGCTATGTTTGGAGGAGGCCTATGAAGAAAAGAACACCTTGCCTACTGTGAAGCATGGCGGGGGGTCAATCATGCTTTGGGGCTGTTTTGCTTCTGCAGGTACTGGGAAGCTTCAGCGTGTGCAAGGTACCATGAATTCTCTTCAGTACCAGGAGATATTGGATGACAATGTGATGCAGTCCGTCACAAACCTGAGGCTTGGAAGACGTTGGACCTTTCAACAGGACAATGATCCCAAGCATACCTCCAAGTCCACTAGAGCATGGTTGCAGATTAAAGGCTGGAACATTTTGAAGTGGCCATCGCAGTCACCAGACTTAAATCCGATTGAGAACCTCTTGTGGGACTTAAAGAAAGCAGTTGCAGTGCGCAAGCCTAAGAATGTGACTGAACTGGAGGCTTTTGCCCATGATGAATGGGCGAAGATACCCGTAGATCGCTGCAAGACACTTGTGTCAAGCTATGCTTCACGTTTAAAAGCTGTTATAACTGTAAAAGGATGTTGTACTAAGTACTAAGATTGAATGTCACTTGGGGGTTGAATAAAACTGATAATGATGTGAGCTCAGAAAAGACATTTGTGGTTATTTCATTATAAATGTTATGTTATATTTGTCTGACCTACACATGCCTCTTTGATTTAATTGTAAGCAGGATGACTTAATGATCATAATCAATGTCAAACCGACCAAAACAATCAATTTCAGTGGGGGTTGAATAATTTTGAACACAACTGTAAGACTAAAATGGCTCTTTGAGAAGCTTGATAAATACGGGCCCTGAATGTTGGGCTGAGAGAACACCTTCCCAATCTTTCACCAAGAGTACAGAGTTCAGAGTACTAGCATGTGCTCCATATACAACAATACTGTACAGTATTTAAAGCAGATTGTCACACATTTTATTCCAGTAAACAATCCTGACGGTAGATTTATCTTTGTACACAAATTCGTCGTGACCTTCAAAAACCCTTTTAAACCTTTTTGAAATTTTACGTTTCTTTTATGATTTTGTTACAGTATTCTCTGCCATTAGGTTAAATCACAATATCTGGAGAAAATTCCTCCTCTAACAACGCCTATTTATTTCAACAATTATGACACAATTCATAAGACAGGAAAACTATGAAAAAGTAACATGCAGAAATAAATAAATGAATATTAAATTGTATAAATCTGCAACACTCTGAACACGTGGTTAAACATCTCCTTAGAACAGATTTTAACATATCAGTTTTGTTTTTGACACTAGTGTCTTGCTGATCATCTAATGATGATCGTGATATTTAAGTTTGGATAAAAATCCACAAAAAAGTGTTTTTAATTTGGCAGTTGTAAACCATGTCTTTGAAATCAATCTAAAAAGCCACTTCTAAAGAAAACATGTGTAACATGAAACAATAAAACATATTTGACTAAGGTCAAGCAAGTTGCATTGTGGGATGAAGAATCCCACACAGTGTGCTCTGCTTAAATTCTCAACATCTTGGCATTGGCCTAAATGTCCTTTACATTTTTACACAATGTTTTGTTTGATATGGTTTGCCACAGGCATACTTGGATATGTCATAGCTACAAAAAACTCCTTCCCAATGTGACAAAATGATAATTGAGTTTATTTGTTGTAGATAAAATTTGCATTTAACTTAATATTGGCAGTGATAACATGATTCCCAGTAGATATAGAAGTTATTGAGAGGTCAAAACTGAACACAACTTTCTCAAAGTTTCTCAAAGTTGACACACAGTTGTGTAAAAAAAACAACTAAACTAATATTTTAAATCCACCCAAAAGCAGCTGAATTAAACCACATTCTGGGTGTGTGTGTTTGAGGCCAAGCGTCACATTTTTGGTTCGTTTTTTCACACCAGTTCACCTTTTTAGAAATATTCTGCTCTCAAATACGTTAGATTGATGGATTTCTCGTGTTTAAGTTCATCCGTCCATCCAGTCTCATTAGAAATTATGGTAAACAAATTATGACCTTGATAATACAACAAAATACAACTAAAAAAAACTACATGTCAAAACTAATTGACATGAATCATTTGACATTTGCATGGTTCTGTGTGTCAGACTCACATCTCAGTCAAGATGTACAACAGTAAAGATAGATCCATGCAACACTTCATGTAGAGCAGATTGCCATGTTGGATGTTATATTTTTTGACAGGTTTGGGTCATATAGTGTTATGGTTAAGTGTTCAACTCCTGAATTTACTTAATAAACCTCACAAACCACAGTTGAAAATGTACTCAGCACAGGTTTTCTGATGCTCCCTTTGGCAAGTCTGCAAAAAAGAGGCATGAGTGTGTTTATTGTGTTGGGGCAAAAAAAGTTTCAGACGTTTGGACTGTTCTTGGTCTTGACACACCTTGCTCAGTTGTGACTTAAGGTAACAGGATGTGTAATTCTTTTATCAGTTTGAATTTATAGTAAAATCAACATTAAATGCAACGAAAGTAAAATCAAACAATTGCATTGCATGATTTTTCACTTCAACATGTTAAAACGATTTGATCAATGAAAAAAGTCAAGAGAACAGACAACTCCATAAAGTGTTTGCAGATTCTTGTCTTAAAGTTTACAGACAGATAGTATCTGTTTGAAAGGTCGGCAGCAATATGTAAAAGTGTTTTTAAATATATCAACGAATACATATTTCCTATATTATTTGGTAAATTTCTCAATACCAGAAGAGCACAATACCTGGGGCCCGTTCTTCGTACGTCGCTAACTCGGTTAGCTGGATTTGATTGTTGACGATTTGGCATGATCTTGGATTGTTTGGTTCTTCGAAGCTCATCCTGGACTTGCTGTCATAGCAACAGGTCCGTAAGCTTGAACCTGCTCGCGAGCAGGCTTACTTCATGTAAACAGGATTAGATTGCTGCTTTATAAGCGGAGGTGATATGGGAAGTCTTTCGCAGACATGTCTTGTCCGTTTTTACGTCAGGAATCCGTTGCTGAAGGTGCCAGAATAATTCGAAGAGCTTTTCGAATTAATCGCGTTTTGCAATATCGACAGGATCCTTTTGCGCAGCGCGATAATCTACTGATTGAGAGATATCGTTTTTCTCGGGAGGGTGTATCTACATTATCAACTTGTTGGAGCCACACGTTAAATGTTGGACTCGTCGCAGTCGGGCTTTAACAACTGCACAAACAGTTTGTATAGCTTTGCGATTCTTTGCGAGTGGCACTTTCCATAACACTATTGGAGATGCAGAAAACTTGGGTAAAAGTGCTGTATGTCGTGCCACTCGCAAAGTTTATCTGTCACTCAAACAGTTTTTAGGGGGCTTTGTGGTATTTCCATGCCACTTAAGACCACAGGCTGTAAAGCAGATTTTTTTTGCAACTGCAGGTACATTATAATTGTTAATGAAGATCATGGAATCATGATCATGCCAAAAAGTAGCCTAGGACTTACAGTATTTGTTCCTCAGGCTCCCCTAACATTATTGGTGCCATAGACTGCACACAGGTCCCCATCAAGGCCCCACCTGGCCCAAATGAAGGGGATTTTTTGAACCGAAAGGGATTTCACAGTGTAAATGTGCAAGTAAATTACTACAACAATTATTCATATTCCAGATAAGTAATAAATAAATAAAAGTTATGTAATCAAAAAGTATGCAGTTGAGTGATTACAAATATTTTAGATGGTGTGCGACTCCATGTTCCACATCACAAATGTGGAAGCCACATGGCCTGGTTCTGTGCATGACTCCAGGATTTTCAGAGAGTCACATTTATGCACATTATTAGAACGTGGTAAGGAAAAATTATTTAAAACTCACTGTATTACATAATTTTATTCTGAGCCTAACAAAACTGCATTTTTCCAGGTGCTTACGATGGGATCCTGTTTGGCGACAGGGGCTATGCCTTCAGGCAGGCAGTACTTCATGACGCCATTCCCCGACCCAAACCCTGGACCACAAACCTGTTACAATGCAGCTCTAGCCAGGACAAGGCCACGCATTGAAATGACCTTTGGCCAACTAAAGGAAGATTTCAGTGTCTTTTTAAGGGTCTGAGGTATGCACCTGACAGGGCCTGTGACATTATTGTTGCATGTGCCATCTTCCACAATATTGCCACCATCAGAAAGGAGAGGACCTCTGTGGTGGAGGTGCAGCCTGATGATGACCTCCAGCCAGTGCACTTGGACCAACCTAGTGGCAGAGCTGCACGGGACAGAATTGTGGAACACCATTTTATGAATTCTTTCTTTTACACATAAACTTTCATTAAATGAATTATAGAAGACAACATGCTTAGTTCATGGAGTTTTATTTCAATTATTGTTTCTCAAGAAAAGCCAGTGATGGTCATCTTTTGCCTGCAATAAGATATATATATATATACATAGTTATCTGTCATGGTTCCACTATCATGTCATGTTTTATTCTTGTCTCAAGTGGAGCCATGGCATTGCCTGATGGTTTTGTGTGAGGAGAGATATTTTTGACCCTTGCGGTCTTCCATACTCTCCTCAAGTCGCGTCATTGCCCAACCCTCCTGTTTCATAGTTAGTGTTAATTACCTCCCCTATAAAGACTCCTCATGTTTCTTTGTCTCGTTGCTCGTGCATTGAATGTGTTTGATACCTGTTTTATGATCGTGTTCTTGTATATGTTCCTGTCGCTGTACCTGTTTTCAGACCTCGTGCCTTGTTCCTGTCTCCCTTGTCTAGTAAGTGTTAGTTTAGTGTTGGTTCCAAGTGTTTGTTTTCTTAGTTTTAGTTGAGTAAGTCAGTGTCCTTGTTCGTTGTTAAAGTTTATATTTCCCTGTATTGTTTTACCCCATCGTGGGTTTTTGTTTTGTTAGTTTTGTCAGTGTTTATGTTTAATAAATCCTGTTTACCATCTATACCGTCTGTGTCTGCCTGCACTTGGGTTCTCACGCCATGTCTCACACCGAGGTTCATGACAGAATGCACGAGCCACAACAGAACCCAGTAGGCAGCATGGACGGTACGACGTTGTCCTTGCGGTCTCGCGCACGACCTGATTTTGCCGAGTTCGACGCGTTCCTGGGTCCACAAGGGAGGCCCTTCACCTCCAACGGTTCAACCAATCAGCATCATCAACGTCACCTCGTTGAGTTTGAGCGCCGGTTTTCGTGCAGCGACGGTTTCTGATTTTCGCCTTACAAGACACAGCGCTCCACATTCGTTTGGTGCAGGCAAGGTAAGTTTATAACTTATTGCATTTTAAATCCGCTCCTGCTCAGCATAAGGTTCCTTATTGTTTTATAGTTGTATTATGGTTTGTGTACTGACGCTAGCAATCGCATAGACTGCCATATGAGGCGTTAATCGTCCAAACAATTTTCTATCGCATCTCAATTTCACGATGGATTAACAAGTAACGCCAACACTAGCTAAATGCCCTTATAGAATGTAAATCGGCATCCGAGCCCATAACTGTTTTGCCGCACAGTCCGGGAGTTATTTCCCCGCGATTGTATCACCCGATCTATGTTGCACGTTTTTATTTGTTCATGTGGAAGACGATATTTTTTTTACAAATCTTCACTGATAGAGTTGGATCGATGATAATTGAAACGATAAAATATATTTTGCTGATCTGGGGACAACATTGTGTCGATTCCGAGACATCTTTCACTAAGGTTCGTAATATAAACAATAATTGATCAATGGATTCTACATAAAAGCAGTTGAACTATCATATGCTTGTGTTATTCTAGGGTCATCATATTTCTGTGTTGATCCAGGGTCACCATATGCCTGTGTTGATCCAGGGTCATCATATTTCTGTGTTGATCTAGGGTCATCATATTTCTGTGTGCATCCAGGGTCACCATATGCCTATGTTGATCCAGGGTCATCATATTTCTGTGTTGATCCAGGGTCACCATATGCCTGTGTTGATCCAGGGTCATCATATTTCTGTGTTGATCCAGGGTCATCATATTTCTGTGTGCATCCAGGGTCACCATATGCCTGTGTTGATCCAGGGTCACCATATGCCTGTGTTGATCCAGGGTCATCATATGCCTGTGTTGATCCAGGGTCACCATATGCCTGTGTTGATCCAGGGTCACCATATGCCTGTGTTGATCCAGGGTCACCATATGCCTGTGTTGATCCAGGGTCACCATATGCCTGTGTTGATCCAGGGTCACCATATGCCTGTGTTGATCCAGGGTCACCATATGCCTGTGTTGATCCAGGGTCACCATATGCCTGTGTTGATCCAGGGTCATCATATTTCTGTGTTGATCCAGGGTCATCATATTTCTGTGTTGATCCAGGGTCATCATATTTCTGTGTTGATCCAGGGTCACCATATTTCTGTGTTGATCCAGGGTCACCATATGCCTGTGTTGATCCAGGGTCACCATATGCCTGTGTTGATCCAGGGTCATCGTTTGCATGTGTTGATCTAGGGTCATCATATTTCTGTGTTGATCCAGGGTCACCATATGCCTGTGTTGATCCAGGGTCATCATATTTCTGTGTTGATCCAGGGTCACCATATGCCTGTGTTGATCCAGGGTCACCATATGCCTGTGTTGATCCAGGGTCATCGTTTGCATGTGTTGATCTAGGGTCATCATATTTCTGTGTTGATCCAGGGTCACCATATGCCTGTGTTGATCCAGGGTCATCGTTTGCATGTGTTGATCCAGGGTCATCATATTTCTGTGTTGATCCAGGGTCATCGTTTGCATGTGTTGATCCAGGGTCATCGTTTGCATGTGTTGATCCAGGGTCATCATATTTCTGTGTTGATCCAGGGTCATTGTTTGCATGTGTTGATCCAGGGTCATCATATTTCTGTGTAAATCAAGGGTCATCATATGCCTGTGTTGTTATATAAACAACAGTTGTTCACAGTATTTCTTTATTGCAAGCGCTAACACCTTTTTCTTTATTCGTAAGAATCACCAGGTCGATTAACAATGGAGGAGAAAAAAGGGTAAACATTAAATGAAATATTGTCTTCATTTACTAAACCATTAACTGCTGCTCTAATAGTGTGTGGTTTTGTATTTTTCCTTTGAGGGTCTTCGGTGTGCCGTCATTAACAGAAGAATCATTGGTTACATTGAATGATGGAATGTGGCTTGATGACATCGTTATGGACATTCAGTTGAGGTAATTTTGCTGATGTATCTAAAAACTGCACATCATAATAGTCTTATCAATCTCTTTTCTAATTTTTACAAACTTCTAGATCTGTTCATGAAGAATTGGGACCAAATATAAGACGGAAATCTTTGATCTACCCAGTGCACTTTTACACAAAGCTAAAAACTGGGTAGGATTCACTCACGTTACGGAAGACAAAGGGATCATTAGATAAAATAAAAAGTTACTAACACAGCCAGTTTCTCTTATGCGTTTGTACATGTTCTATAGACTTGCTCTATAGAATGGGATTTAAAGAAGCCATGTTCTCTCAAAAGTATATTTTAAATTGTATTTAAAAATTTGAATTTTAACCACATGCTTAACCATTTTTACTATGTCATCTTTGCGATTGTAGTGGATACACAGATGTCATCAGATGGACAAAACATGAGGACATTTTTCGCAAGGACTATCTTTTGATAGTTGAAAATGTCCTTGGGTGAGAACTATTGTAGTGGTTATTTTTAATTTTTTGTCGCAAGATTTCAATAGTCCCTTTTCCCATTAATGGACATGGCAACTAAATCAATTTTATATTGTTTCTATAATTTAGATATAATATAATTGACTATTTGTGGGTATGTATGGGTAAACTTTTCAACTATTTTTCATTTTACTACGAACATTTCATTCAAATTCCAAAAGCATAAAGTTTTTGATTATTTTGCAGACAATTTGAAACTGACTAAACTGTCAACATAACAAGCTGTAATGTATTTTGACTTTACAGTATTCAAGATTTGAAAACATGTAGAAATTGGAAATGCTGATTATAGGGAAAAGTCAAGACGTCTCGTAATTTTTCCATGGTTTTACTTTCCTTACATTACAATTGTTTTTAAATGAATATGAGTATACATTCCATGTTCTGCAAATAAATGCAAGTAAAAAAGAAATATGGGAGTAGTTTACAGAATGAAACAAAAATTATCATTTTACATTACAACACATTCGGAAAAAAGTTGAAGATGATTGTTAAATCATACCAACGACTAATTGAATGTACTTTTACTCTAAATGTGGAAATGAAATTATGAAAATAGTTGAAGAAATGACTGTGCCTCTTACTGTATATAGCACATAGGTAATTATAGAAACCTATGTTATTTATATAGTCTATAAATGTTTTTTTTTTTCAGAAATCACTGGAGACTCATGATTGTGTGCTTCCCTGGGAATGAAGAAGTGGAATACATCAAAAGGGGGCGAAGACTGGTACAAAGAAAGAGGTAAATGTTTATTACGTATGGGTAATTAAACCGTAGTTATATTTGTGTAGTTAAATTATGTGCTGTTGCCCATACAATGACTTTATCTCACATTTGTGTTGTGAATCTAAGAGTTCTTAGTCTTTGATCAGTTGCGTTTTACTTTTAGGCCTTGCATTTTAATGTTAGATTCCAGGCCAGTTGAAGTGAGTGATAGCATGGAGGTGTTCCAAAATATTCGAAGGTTGGTTCTGTTGTATATTGTTGTATATATCTACTTATATATATACCCTCTATGGTAAACATAATAAAGCTTTACAACTAAGGTGTCGATTTAATAAAGGTTTTTTTTTCAGTTACTTAACAGAAATGTGGAAAAACACAAAACAAAAACCTCGGATATATTCTGCGGATTCTATGCCAGCTCTCAAAGTACAGGTACCTGAACAGCAGGGAAACAGCTCTGAATGTGGCCTATTTGTCCTACTCTATGCAGAGCACTTTCTGAATGTAAGTTTTGAAAGTAATTTTTTTCCTAGATGCTTGTTGGCACTTGGGCGATATTTTTCAGATATATTTTCATATCACAAAAGAAAATGTAACACATTTATGTTTCCTTCCTTACCTGTAGGATCCTCCCAAAGAACTAATCAATGAGCTTGACTGTACATCCTGGTTTACACTGGCCGATGCATTTTCAAAGCGTGCACAGATCAGGGACAAAATGCAAAGTTGTCTAGAAGGTGTAATACTTATTTTTGGAGAACATTGCAAAATCCTGATATAATCATTCAAATTCTAATCCAAATTAATTTTAATCAATTAAAATGGTAAAATAGTAGTTTCTTACAAATTACTTTAAATAGTTTTGGTAGTTTATGGTACACAAGCATAACTTGGTTGTGTTGATGTGGTAGATGGTATGAAACTGATACATTCATTGTAAAAATTGTAATACTGATGATTACCTGATTGATCTGAGTTTTGCATGTGCAGCAGAGGGAGGAGAACCAGAGGAAATCAAAGCAGATGAAGAGGAAAGTGAAGAGCAGCAAAACATTTTTGAGAGAGGGAAAGACGCTGAGGAAAACAAAAGTGAACAGAGAAGGCAAGAGGAAAGCATAGTAAATGAGAAAGTAAAAGAAAATAAAGAGAAAGGAAAAATACATCATGAAAGAGACGAGTCTAGTTCACTTCAGGCAGGAAACTATACAGTGTTGGGAAGGCTGTCAGTTCCAGGCACCAAAAGAAAGTACACAATCACTCAAGATGAATTAAAAAGAAGGATCACTGCAGAAAACATGTCAAACAACATGTTAAGAAGTCTGATTAGGGTTTGTACATTCATTTGATCTGATTTTAATTACAACAAATCATTTGTACTTCATACTTACACATTGGTTTATCAAAAGGTTCGTAAAGCGGATCTCCCAGAGGAGCTCAGAGAACAACGACCAAAAAAAACAAAGA
The DNA here is from genome assembly GCF_015846415.1 of Triplophysa dalaica. Classification (NCBI taxonomy): domain Eukaryota; kingdom Metazoa; phylum Chordata; class Actinopteri; order Cypriniformes; family Nemacheilidae; genus Triplophysa; species Triplophysa dalaica. The sequence continues at coordinate 19,605,749 of NC_079560.1, read as the reverse complement.
CTAAAGTTAGCATATTCTCTGCCCTCAGTGAAGGGGAGGCCACAGACTTAGCCCAGGAGCTTGGGGCAATGCTTGGGCGACATGTCACCCTAGATATGAGTACAAGTATTCCAGGTGCTGAGGCAGAGGTTGCAAAGTAAGTTGATTTCCACATACAAGGAGGAAATTTCTATACTTACTACTTACAAATCTATCCATTCACCCTTAATAGGAAAACACTGCGCACTCTCCAGTGCTTGCTTAGGGAAAGACTGGGAGAGGAATCACCTTTTAGTCTGATCACCCATTCATTTGGACCACAAGTTGTAGATGTTGTCATCTCATTTTTAATCAGTCAGTTTAAGTAGATGTGCATTGATTTTATAAAACAAATTCAGACTGTGAACTGTTGTTAAATATCACATGGTTATGCAGCTTAATTTAAATGTAGAGATGGCATTACCAGATCAATAGTATTAAACAAGTACATATATACATAAATGTATGAAAAACTTTTCAACAATAGACCTAAACAGAAGTCTCTTTATCTTCATGCTTTTATGTGAAGTTATTACAAAATAAACATGTTTAAATTCTGTTGCAAAATCTTGGATGTCTATCATTTTTGCATTCAACTTTTGTATTTAGCTTTAGTATTTAGCCTTTTAAAATTCTTTCCATATCTCCGTTTCATGTTTTTTGCCCTGTGTGGAAACAATGGTCTTATCTTCCTGGTCAAATCCACATTTATTTCTGTACACGTAGGTCCAGTCTTGCAGCCATTTGTTACAGTGTCGTGTAATTCTTTTATTTGGTGGCAAATGAGCTGGGGAATTGACTGCCATTTTTGCACAGTCTCCAGTATTTCCTTTAACATCTGAATTTCTGTTTTTGAGGGGTTTGCAGCAGTGTCCATGTTGACTTGCTGTGATGTGTCCTGATCTATAGTAGCAGCTGTTTTTAACGTGATATCAAATAATTCACATGCCAGGAGAAGGCAAGCACATTTCTCATGATGCGAGTATGTACAACAGGTACACTGAAGTGTTGTTGCTGAAGTGTGGTAAATTCTCTCGTTGCATAAACTTTTTACATCCACCTCTTTAGTGTCAAAGCACAGAACTGAGTAAAGTTTATTTTGCTTAATTACACTAGCATGTGCATTCATTTGAAAATCCAAAGCAGGGAACTTCTGAGAATCATGTTCACGCAGCAAATCAGTAAGTACAAGGTGTTTACATTGATGTCCTCTGATTCCCATTGGGCAGCTACAAAAACTTTCAGATGGACAAACTTTGTAGGTAAGACCAGTGGTTTGTTCTGATGTTACTTCATAAAGGTACATGTCGTTGGATACAAGATTAATGTTATTCTGCCAACCTTTCTCTATCAATCGTGATGCTGATTGAAGTATTTGTCCTGACTTCAAAGAAACATTGTTCATTCTTCCAACTGCCTGCAAATCTTGAATGGCCTGGAAGTATCCATCTGTCTTCTTGAGGATAATTTTTATAAGATCATCCAGCCTACGGTTCCTGATGCCACCCAAAAACTGATATTTAAGGCGATGGAAAAATCTACTTTGACAAGGAAAGGAAAAAAAAATATGTTTTAGTGTGATTGTGTGACCTTGATCTTTTTTAAATACCAAACACTTGTGACTCTATTACTAAACTTTGCATTGTTAATTCATGATGAAGTTAAATAATACCTTTCAACAAGATTGTTTGTATCAGAATCCGCATGGTTGTAGCATCGACCAAAGTCAGACCACATGTTTCCTATTTCCAGCCAGTGATCCTTGAAGTATGAGCAAAGAGCTGGGATATCTTCAAACCTCTTGAGGAATTGTTCAGCTGTTGACTTAAAGTCAAGTTCCTATATTCGAATATTAAAAAAATCATAAGTAATTAGATGTTAAATAAAAAATTTTCCCTAAAATAAAAATACACATGTAAGTATAATAGGGCACAAGAAAACGAAAGGGAATATATCATTTCACATACTGTTGTACAAAGCTTCATCTTTCTGATGAAAGAAACAATTTCTGTCCTGACATCAGTATTTGATAATCCACTAACTCCAGAGTCTGTTTTTGAAAGCCAACGGACAACAGCCTGAAAACAGATACATCTATTACATTATTCGATTTGTGCGCGTGTGTCTGTGTGTAAGTGCATGCATGTATGGAATGGATATACATACTTGCATAACATGATACCAGCACAGAAGGATATCTGACTCTGGAAAGACTCTCCGCAAAGCATTTATCTCACACATGTCCTTGTCCACCATGAAGCACCTTCAGGAAACAAAAACTATAAGGATGAATAAACATCTTATTCAATTTAACTTGTCTCTGTAAATCTTGTAAATATTACACAAACTATAATACTGTGAATAATGTTCTGACTTAAATGTGTACTTCAATTAACAATTGACAGTTTATGACAATCCAACGTAGTAAAAATTTCAGTTGAGTGTATTAAGTAAAGAGACAACCTTGCAATTATATCATGTATTTTAATACCATATCTCTTAATTTATTCACTTATTATAATTTTGATTACAATGTATGTAAAGATGCAAAAATGAAAATTTAAACGTAAAAAGCACTATATAGATTAAACTAAATTAAATAAAATATGAAAACCTTGGTGCAGGACACACTCTCCTAAATTGCTGTAAAGCCAATCCCAGTGTTGACTCTTTTTCATTGCTTGTTACTATAAAGGCAACAGGAACTCCATGGCCATAGTCATCTCTTATAGCCAGTGTATAAAGTGGAAAATTATACTGGTTGACGCAATGAGTGGCATCCAAAAATATAATGTTCTTTCCATGTCGGTTCAGATTATCTCTCATGTTGGGTGTCTGAAGGATAATTATAAGATCATTCTCTTGGGTAAAAGGCTGAAAGAAAACAACATTGTCCTTGCATTGACCAGTTAATAATTGGGCTGAACTAATAGCATCATCTTTATTCAAATGGCTTCTGCGCAGCAAACATGTGCGAATACTCTCAATGTCCTTTGGAGTAACAAAGTACTGACGGTTGTTCAAGTCAGTATGTCCACGAGATCTGGACCATTTGTGAGCTTCCAGTAGAATGATATCTGGCTTCACACCCAGTGATATCCATTCTTCAATCTGCTTTCGCAAATCTGGACACACTGCTTGAAAGTGTCCTTCTTTTTCACAAGTTGCATTGTGCCCATTGTGTTCTTTGCTGGTACGTTGCACAATGACTTTGTGGCTCAGCCAATCATCTTTTATCTTAAATGATGTGTAAGCCATACATCCTGCAGTTTTGTAACTTCCATCATTTGGATTCCCTGAACGGATACAGTAAAAAATATAGTATCCTCTATCCTTGTCCTTCTGACTTGCAGAATTTGTGTTCCTAAAAAGGTTCAAAGTTTCAAGTATTTTCTGAATGAACACCTCATGATTTTCTTCCTTCCTCAGAACATGGACATCAACTGTAATATTTTTGTTTTTTCCTCTTTGTCTTTCTTCACTCAACACTGTTTTTCTTATACAATCCTCCATTTCAGTTTACATGCTGTGGAGAAAAAAGGCAGATTAGCCAAGTAAAGATGTCCCTTAATACAAAATTGTATTCTTATTATAATTGTAGAAGAAAGAAATCAATGACTGTATTATAACAAGTGAACTACAAGAAATATGACCCTGAGACAACACAAGAGACACTCCATTTTTATTATTATTATTATTATATAAATTAACTAAGATGAACTATAAAAAATGTCCCTGGGTCGGCACAAGCTACAGGATTTCATTTTAAATTAAGCAGACCATTACACACCCAGATATGGGTATACATGTGTTCACACTGTTTGGAGCCCATTTTGAATGCTGTTATTAATGTATTAATGTAAGCAGACTATTTTAATTAAAATATATATATTTTAATTGAAATGCTGTTGTCTTTGAAAATAAAATAAAATAGTTCAAGAAATATATTTCTTATTTTACCAGAACTTTACTGTAAAATTGTGTAAAAATGTCATGTCATGTCATGCATATGATGACCCTGGATCAACACAGGCATATGGTGACCCTGGATCAACACAGAAATATGATGACCCTGGATCAACACAGGCATATGGTGACCCTGGATCAACACAGAAATATGATGACCCTAGATCAACACATGCAAACGATGACCCTGGATCAACACAGGCATATGGTGACCCTGGATCAACACAGGCATATGGTGACCCTGGATCAACACAGAAATATGATGACCCTGGATCAACACAGGCATATGGTGACCCTGGATCAACACAGAAATATGATGACCCTGGATCAACACAGAAATATGATGACCCTGGATCAACACAGAAATATGATGACCCTGGATCAACACAGGCATATGGTGACCCTGGATCAACACAGGCATATGGTGACCCTGGATCAACACAGAAATATGATGACCCTGGATCAACACAGGCATATGGTGACCCTGGATGCACACAGAAATATGATGACCCTGGATCAACACAGAAATATGATGACCCTGGATCAACACAGGCATATGGTGACCCTGGATCAACACAGAAATATGATGACCCTGGATCAACATAGGCATATGGTGACCCTGGATGCACACAGAAATATGATGACCCTGGATCAACACAGAAATATGATGACCCTGGATCAACACAGGCATATGGTGACCCTGGATCAACACAGAAATATGATGACCCTAGAATAACACAAGCATATGATAGTTCAACTGCTTTTATGTAGAATCCATTGATCAATTATTGTTTATATTACGAACCTTAGTGAAAGATGTCTCGGAATCGACACAATGTTGTCCCCAGATCAGCAAAATATATTTTATCGTTTCAATTATCATCGATCCAACTCTATCAGTGAAGATTTGTAAAAAAAAATACCGTCTTCCACATGAACAAATAAAAACGTGCAACATAGATCGGGTGATACAATCGCGGGGAAATAACTCCCGGACTGTGCGGCAAAACAGTTATGGGCTCGGATGCCGATTTACATTCTATAAGGGCATTTAGCTAGTGTTGGCGTTACTTGTTAATCCATCGTGAAATTGAGATGCGATAGAAAATTGTTTGGACGATTAACGCCTCATATGGCAGTCTATGCGATTGCTAGCGTCAGTACACAAACCATAATACAACTATAAAACAATAAGGAACCTTATGCTGAGCAGGAGCGGATTTAAAATGCAATAAGTTATAAACTTACCTTGCCTGCACCAAACGAATGTGGAGCGCTGTGTCTTGTAAGGCGAAAATCAGAAACCGTCGCTGCACGAAAACCGGCGCTCAAACTCAACGAGGTGACGTTGATGATGCTGATTGGTTGAACCGTTGGAGGTGAAGGGCCTCCCTTGTGGACCCAGGAACGCGTCGAACTCGGCAAAATCAGGTCGTGCCGGTCTCGCCAGGCCCACTTGATGCTTGGATTCCGCCAGGGGAATTATGGTGACCAGGAGTTCGCCAGGGCATTCTCGGCGGTGGCGGAGGTGACCGAGTTTGGTGAGGCGGAGTTGAAGACGATCTTCAACTGCTGCCTCACCCGGCGCCTCACACCGTCAGAGAAGAGGCTGCTGGCTCCCTTGGGGTTTGCGGACATGGTCAGGTACGTGGCCAACCGTAGCGATCCCGGGGGTGAGGTTCCACATGGGACTTTCACCCCACGGTCGAGCGCTGCGGAGGGTATCGTCCTGGCCGCCGCTGCCCTTGGGGAGTCAGTACCCTCTGGCTCGAGCTCCACGGTCGCCAGCCCTTCTGGTGGAGTCCAAGATGAGTGGGTGGCTAGAGACTCGAGGACGACGTCGCGGGAGTCCTCCTTCCCGGTACTCCCTCGGTTCCCCACTGGCCCGGCTGAGTCAGCCGTGGTCCAGACTGACCGTAGTGGGAGGAGAAGGCCACGTGGAGGACGTCCCAGGCCGAAATTGCTGTCCTGTCGCCCAGTTCAGCAACCGGCAACAGTTCCGGGTTCCCCGAGTCCTGTGGTCCCGAGTCCGGTGGTGTCAAACCCCAAATATTTTTTGGGGGGGCGCTGTGGGAAGGTGACGGTCCGTCCGGCACCGAGCCCGGCCCAGCAGCCGCCGGAGGTCGCTGCCCAGCCGCCGTCAGAGAGCGCTGCCCAGCCGCCGTCAGAGAGCGCTGCCCAGCCGCCGTCAGAGAGCGCTGCCCAGCCGCCGTCAGAGAGCGCTGCCCAGCCGCCGTCAGAGAGCGCTGCCCAGCCGCCGTCAGAGAGCGCTGCCCAGCCGCCGTCAGAGAGCGCTGCCCAGCCGCCGTCAGAGAGCGCTGCCCAGCCGCCGTCAGAGAGCGCTGCCCAGCCGCCGTCAAGTCCGGCTGCCCAGCCGCCGTCAAGTCCGGCTGCCCAGCCGCCGTCAAGTCCGGATGCCCAGCCGCCGTCAAGTCCGGCTGCCCTGCCGCCGTCAAGTCCGGCTGCCCAGCCGCCGTCAAGTCCGGCTGCCCAGCCGCCGTCAAGTCCGGCTGCCCAGCCGCCGTCAAGTCCGGCTGCCCAGCCGCCGTCAAGTCCGGCTGCCCAGCCGCCGTCAAGTCCGGCTGCCCAGCCGCCGTCAAGTCCGGCTGCCCAGCCGCCGTCAAGTCCGGCTGCCCAGCCGCCGTCAAGTCCGGCTGCCCAGCCGCCGTCAAGTCCGGCTGCCCAGCCGATCTTCCAACCCTGGTCCAGCCCGGCATTCCAGCCGTGGTCCAGCCCTACAGTCCTGCAGGGGACTAGGACAGTTCCCCCCAGGACTACTCCTGTCAAGCCTCCTGGGGCTCCGCGCCCTGGCGCGTCCCCAAGGGCTGGAACTTCCCCACCCAGCCCTCCCCCTTCCGGACTACCCATGTTTTCTTGTCTGCCCCCACCCCCCCTCCCTTGTTTGTTATTTTTATTATCCCACCCCAACCCATGCATTATCTTGTCGTGTTTGCCTCTTGTCATGTTTGCCTTGTCTGTCTGGTTTTTGTCCTTGTCTAAGTTAGTCTTGTCTTGTTAGTTACCCCTTGGTGAACACCTGGAGGTGTTCATTAAAGGGGGGGCTTATGTCATGGTTCCACTATCATGTCATGTTTTATTCTTGTCTCAAGTGGAGCCATGGCATTGCCTGATGGTTTTGTGTGAGGAGAGATATTTTTGACCCTTGCGGTCTTCCATACTCTCCTCAAGTCGCGTCATTGCCCAACCCTCCTGTTTCATAGTTAGTGTTAATTACCTCCCCTATAAAGACTCCTCATGTTTCTTTGTCTCGTTGCTCGTGCATTGAATGTGTTTGATACCTGTTTTATGATCGTGTTCTTGTATATGTTCCTGTCGCTGTACCTGTTTTCAGACCTCGTGCCTTGTTCCTGTCTCCCTTGTCTAGTAAGTGTTAGTTTAGTGTTGGTTCCAAGTGTTTGTTTTCTTAGTTTTAGTTGAGTAAGTCAGTGTCCTTGTTCGTTGTTAAAGTTTATATTTCCCTGTATTGTTTTACCCCATCGTGGGTTTTTGTTTTGTTAGTTTTGTCAGTGTTTATGTTTAATAAATCCTGTTTACCATCTATACCGTCTGTGTCTGCCTGCACTTGGGTTCTCACGCCATGTCTCACACCGAGGTTCATGACAGTTATCCAAGGGCAGCAATAGTACTCTTTGTGAAAAATAGTGTTTAAGCACTTACTGAGAAGATTATTTTGAGGCAACTCAATCTCTAGTGCCAGTTTTTTCTTCTTTAAGGTGTCAAGTTCAATTTCTTCCCTTAATTTTGTTTTTTTTAAGAGCAAAATACTCAATTTTATATTGAAGATTCCGTTTATATAGGGTACGGATATCCCCCTGTGCCATTAAAAAAAAAAAAAACCCTCAACAAGCCTCATGCAACAGAAAAAGGAAAAGTAGACTGCCCACCTCTGTGCTGTAGGCGTTTCCTCCTGCAACTCATATTGCAGTCAGAAATAATGTGTCCACACCTATAAATTACATAAAGTTATTTGTGCACTTACAAGTAATTCCTCCAAAGGACAAACATCTGAGGGGGTTTCTTCACTGGCCTGTGCAAAAGAAAAATGGGTATTACAAAGTGTTGCACTTTCTTTCCTTTTGATGTAAAGTTAGAAATGTCCACTCACTGTACATATTTCAGACACCACTTTCCTGGGAACAGATAAAAGTGTTGGTGTATTATGCAAAACTACACAAAAGAGGAGAACTCAATGGCATTACAATACACTAGGAGAAAATATGATCAATATCAAATTGCAAAAAAAATGACATTAGTTATACAGCTTTCACCTTCACAAGTCAAAGCAATTGACTCAATATTTATTTGTTGAAATGACTGTACAAGCCATTTGGATTATAGACATAATTTAACGCAGCAACAAATTATTTACGAAAATTGAAATATATATGAAATATGAAGTTATTAAAATAAGACTATATACTGTAATAATAAGTGATATAACCATAACATGGAACACTTACGCATTTAATTTGTCTGCTACTTTTTGCCAGACCTCTCTCCTGGCGTTTTAATTATTTTTTCAAATTATTACTGGAAGCATAGCAAACCCTTCCAGTAATAATTCTTGCTCTGCTGCGTTGAAAAACTGAGCGCGCTCTTTTGCCATGATGAGCAGCCAATAGCAGCGTTGCTGATCATTGTTTCTACTATCGATACATATCCCCTTTTAAACAAGCGCAAGAACGCGCATTTATCTCAGATAACTCAATCCAGCGATACTAATCATAAGCGGCAGGTGTGTTCGAAGAACCCAATTAGCCCGATCATGATTAGCACGATGATATCATCTTGGATGTGTCATTTGATCTCGGATGTAATAAGCGACGTACGAAGAACGGGCCCCAGGTCATACAGGCTAGAAGTGGTGCCATAAAATACACAGATGTTTGTATTATACGCTGTAGTCTGTGCACGCATCACTAACCACACCTGTACTTTACCTCATCATCGATCTTATGTGTCGATACACAGATTGAGAGTAATGGGCTCTTTTGTGAATGGGTGTACGTTTCATTATGTTGACTGCTCTGATCAATCTTTTGGGTCATCATGCGGACTAAAGGAGGTGAAAGACCTCTCCAGAATAGCTTTACAAAGTAAATACCATGCACCAAGAGATAATGAGAATCTTGTAGTTTGCTGAGAATTTAGTGTGATTTTTGCAGTGGAAGCAACAAATAAAGTGAACTGCCTATACTTGTGGATGAGCAAATGTGTTTTGTAATGAGAGAATTCTTTTATTTCCTCAGAGAGAACTACCATTAAACTGAAAGTCGGGTCACCTCTTGCACAATTTGATCTTACATAATAAGCCTGTAGTTTCTCAGTGTAAATGTGTTAAACTGTGTATGAGCCTTCTAGAATAAACAAACAGAAAGATCATTACTGGTCTGTGACATTCATTTACAAATGTCACCTAAGGACAGATAAGCAAGACTTTGAGATGACTAATATACCAGACGTACTGTGTGTGCTGTGGTGATGATAAGAATAGGAACTGACAGTCAGACTATTTTTTATTTCACAGCAGCAGTGTTTAAATCACAGTGTTGTGGTGTTAATTGTGATTTTTACTTTAGATTCTCGCATTAGGGAAATGTCTTCTAAAGGTTTCCCCTGCTGGACCCCCATACACTATCTGTCCTCAGAGACAAAGCTGAATGACACAAATATTACTCTGCTTCAAAACATGAGAAATTGAATATACATGTGTGTTCTCATCTTGTCAGTGTATGACTTTACAGTAAAAGGGCCAATTGTTAATCCATCTTCCAAGCCCACTTGTCTTCTCTATGAATTATTTTAAAAGAATAATTGTTATGATCAAGTCAAGTCAAGTTTATTTACAGTAAAGAGCACTTTTTACAATGCTGCATTAGTGTAAAGAGTACAAACAGAGAAGGCCATCCTAATAAAAGCAATGTTAATAGAAAATACAGTCTTATTCTGTTGTGTAGTGGTGTCTATCCACACAAGAAATTCAACCACACCAGCCAACTGACAAGCACAGCATCTCCACACATAAGTGTGCTAATAAGGAGCTTGTTGACCTTCTTCCCACAAACAAGAGAACTCATTTTGTGAGTTTAATTTGTTTCTAAATTTACTTTTTATGGGTAGGCTTAGTGTTTAGGCAAAATAAAAATACAAATTGAATTCTGTGAACTACTGCATTTTTTCCCCCTAATTTCAAATAAGAATACTATCTCTTCGCAGAAAATAAAAACTGGATTAGACCTCAAATTCAGACCTCAAATACTGCAAAGAAAACAAGTTCACATTCATTTTTAAGTTGTACAATATTTGCACATTTAGAATAGTAAAAAAAAAGGTGATAAATGCATATTTTAAATGTTGACTTACTGTCATATCTTGAGAGGCTTATTAAAGGACATATACATTACAGTGTAAAGGTGAAATGAGATGTTATTTTATACGTTGTGAAATATTGCTACCATTAAAATTCAGTTCAAACTGTGCAAGGACTGCACTGTAAAATCTGGCTGCTGAAGGGAAAGTAAAACACACACACTGTCACCAAAATCCATTTTTTTTGCTCATTTGTAACCCAGATCTGTTTACTGCATGACAGTGTGAAAATGAAATGAAATACACTCTTTTTTAATGTGATCTGAGCCACTTCCATATGTGGTCCTAATCAGATACAGGTCTGATGTTTTGCGACCTCAGTCTGAACGGTCATATCGGAATTCATGCGACTTTTGCGTCATTGTAGATCGACTTGTGTCATAATTCTGTCCTAATTTAAAGTTTCACATGCTATTCTGTTCTGAGCAAAAAATCGGAATTCAGCATTAAGGCTTGCAGTAGTGAAATTTTATTTATGATTGCACTTCAAACGTTTACATAGATTTTGACCGCTGCAATCCAAAATGTGGACTTAAGACACCCTGCTGTCACGTACACAGACTTTAAATCAGCTCAAATTCAAATATAAAGCAAGAATAAAATAAAATGCAAATACACCAGGAGATTGTTTGTGAGATTGTTCAATGTCTCAGGTAGCTGCAACATGGATGTCTTGAAGGATCCATAAATGCTCGTTTCTTTTTTAGCTTTGTGTTGAGAGAAAACATACTTGAGGTCCCAGAGCAGTTTCTCAGAAATGGAGCGCGGCGCTCTGGACACACTATGTAATCTTGGCTCGTGTTGTTGGATGTTCAAGGACATTATCACCTTCACCCATATTGAAGAGAAAAGTGAAATTTAATTGAGAGCGTCACAGAACCCAGCAATGTTAACACACAGCCTGTAAAACATCTCACTTGAAAATCCCTGATGTGTTTTTCATCTCATCTGAAATGGAATGTGCTTGTGGTCAGCTTTTGTCCTGAGCTTTGAACAGCAGAGCTCAACGTGAGAGAACTTATCAAAGTCAGACAGTAAAGTACTATAAGGTCATCATAATAAACACAAACACACACTCACACACACACACACACACACAGACCATGTACATCCACAAGGGCAATTACTGACATAATACACCATTTTCCCTCAAGACACACATTACTTTGACACAAGATGATTGCCAACCGCAGCACAATATGAACGAAACCATCAAGTCACCTTACCATAATGAAAAGAACAGAAACGTTAATGGCAAAAGCCCAAGACATTTGATGCCCCAGGAAAAAAAAGGGTGAAGCTATAAGGTACAACAATAACACGAGAGCTAGATGGATTCTGATGCCAACGTTTCTTTTGTGAGATCCACTGTTTATTGCATCTACCAAATCGGTGACAGACTGATGTATTTATAAAACGCTCATTCCTCTGTCTCACACTAGCCACAGAAAAGTCATTTGTGTTTATTTCACAATTGCATCAGTATTTAAATTCATTGTTTACATCTCTGCTATTGTGCAGGTGTCTCCTGAAAACATGAAGCCCATCGTCCTCATTAGATCAGATAATACTTTATTATTTTACACTATTATTATCTATCCATCCAATCCTCTGCAGGGTCACGGGAGGGCTGGAGCACATCCCAACATCTCACCAAACACAGATGGCACTGTTTAGATGTTTAATATTTTAAACCGACTTTACTTTGATGCTCACCAGTATGGGCAACGATAGCAGATAAAGGGCACAGTCTCCAGCCTGTTCAAGTGAAAAGTTCAAATGAAGATATAAAGAAAGTTTTTATCATTTGAGTCTCATTAGCAAAATGTGGAGCAGTTCTATTTCAGAGCAGCTCGGGGAATTCCTTTAGTCCCAAACAAAAGTTTATTCAGGTATGCTCATAATAGACTTCTTTTAAACTAAAGATGATAAACTTCATTTGACTTCTCGTGCGTTTACTGAACTACACAGACTCATAAAGATATACACTTTATGCACTTCTTAAAGCTTCACTTATTGTAAATGTTGGGTACTGTTAAATGGATACCAAAATAAATGCCTCACGTACTGTTGTGAGATGTGTGCAAAGTTCTGCCTTGAACATCTCGTTTGTGTTTTCTCATCATGTGGTATGCAGTTTCTAATCATTAACTTTACATTTAAATGTAACTTGCCTGAAGATTGAAGAGGGCATTGTGGGTCATTTAGTTTTCATTTTAGGAGGTCTACATCTGTTTTGTTAAGAATTCCTCTGCACAGCACAAAGCCCCAATCAATCCAATAAATCTGGCTTTTATTTTGCCCACAATTTATTGAATTGGCATTTATATGATTGGTTTAATGATTTTGCTACTGCGCTGGTGCAGTGAAAAGAGTGATTTTTCTGACAGGAGGGTGTAACAGCTTCATGTGCAGAGTGTAACCATCACGTCAGTCTCAGAGCTTTGACCCTAAAATCTCATGATGTTTCTTTTCATCAATTATGTTTGTACTGTCCTAATTTTACATTTAATCTTGCAAAGTTAAACTCTACCATTATAGAGTCAAGAGAACTTAAGATGACATGATATGTAATTTAGTTACATTGGGCCTCATTTTTTGGGGTAAACCGTTCGTAAAATCGTTTTGATGTTAGTTGGTATGAAAGAAATGTAAACCTGCTCCATACCACGTGTAAATAATACGTAAAACAGCTTGAAAAGTCATATGCCTCAACACAAGTGGGATGGCATAAAACTGCACAAGTGCCTGGACAACACATCTCTCTTTGTATAAATAAAAAACATTAAACATAATTGTTCTCAACTTCTTTTCAATTGTCATTTTTAAATGCTTAATGTTTGATTATGAAGTGGTAATGTGTGAACTTTGTGCCTGTTTCATTTTCACAATCAAAATTATGTCTAAAAATAAAAAACTTCAAAGTTAATCATCAATACTACTCGAATAGTATATTTAATAGCCATATTTTATCTGATTAAAGACATACAGTACAGCGCGTGAGATTTTAAATGCACCCAATTGCTCCTGCAGATGTTCTACTCTTATCAGTCTGTGCTGTTGGGGGGGCACAAGGGGGTAAAGCATATTTGTGGAGGGCCGGTGCCACCCTATTAGACACATACCTACCTGCGTGTAATAACAGTGGCAAACGATAGCAAATGCATTTACTGGAACACAAACCTGACACATAACATGAGCCTTCTCACTGTTCCCTCTCCCCTTATACTTATGCATTTGTAACAACTAAGGAAAAAGAGATGACAAACAGTTTCCTTTATGTTTAGTTTCTGGCCGATAGTTAAATGCTAGTTGTATAACTAACAAAGTATGCTATAGCATGCATACTCTATTCATTTAAAAGTTAACGCTATGTGAAAAATAACCCAGTTGTTTCCCAGTTTCTGATTTGGGCAAACATGATCGAGATATTTTTAGACACACACCCAAATCATAATCCACATCAACAAAAGACAGTAGTTTTTTAATCTTAAGTGTTATGAAGTGTTCAGTTCGCTCGGTTTATTGTGTTTAACTACAGCTGTCGTCAGTGTGTTTGTTTGACAATGGCAGCAGGTATGTGTTAAAATATCAAATTGTAGACTATATTCTGTTGATTGTGCCACTAAGCAACATGACAAGATGATATTTTAAACTCCTTCTATGTAGCTGAATATGTGCTGGTTTGTATTGGCCGCCTCCAGTTTTCTCTTTTGTATTCATACAGTCTATGGTTTTGCCTCCAGCTAATGCCTTGACGTAATCGTGAAGTCGACGCAAAAGGGGTCTTTTGTTTTGTGTATACTTGCGCGACTGAACAATGATACGCACGCGTTTTTCATAAAAGTTCTGTTTAGCCACTTATTGCCAATTGGCAATTAAATGAAATCACCTGTGTAACAAGATATGGTAACTATTACGGAAACCATACAATTCATTTTAAAAGTAGTTTTAGCGTATTATTGCCTTGTAATACCCATTATAATGCATTGTAATATGTTATGAATCATTGTGACGACAGTTAATACATTATAACACCTATCAATTCATTGTTGCACTTTGTATTTTTTAAATTGTATTCTTAAATTTAATTGATAACAACACACATTATGAACAATTATAATGCATCATATCATGTAATAACACATGTCATTTATTAGGATTTTATTATGTTGTATTGTTTTTAATCAGTAATTGTTTTTAAAAATTTATTCAATTGTTTGTTCATTTAAATACAATTTAACGAAACACCTAGTATCATATTTAATAAAAAACTTATTTTTACCTTTACATTTGATGTAAATTATGTTTAAATCAATAGCTTATTGAAATACACAACAATTTAACACACAACTTTGAACATGAATGTAAAGTCTGCTATTGAACTTTTGAATATCAACGTCATATTATGTGACTAGGCATTACTTCATGGAGAGCTTATGAACTACTTGCTATATTCTTCCTGAAGATCCAATGTTGTAAACAAATAACATACGTATGCCGTTAACTTCCGGTTTATGTTTGGTTATCAGTCAATTTCTGTTTGATCTTGAAGAAAATTACAACATCTTCATATATTGACGTTTATGTATGTTTTACTAAACTCAACATTACTGACCAATCAGCATTGTCTCTTATATATTGTCAAACTATAATATGATTGAAATGTTTGTTTAGTGCTTTCGTCTGCAACAATAATCGTACATTTTTTTCAATCATTATCATTTGGGGCATTTAGGGGCTTCTTTCAACAAACACTGACGATAATGCACCTGGGCTTATGCAATGATGTCTTGTTATTTTTCACCAGACCAGTGATTCTCTCAGCATATACTGATAGTGATATATATAGTTTTCATCAGGGTGGAGTGAAGTTCACCACAAACTCATTTAGAGGATTTACAGGGGTCCGGCTGTGAGCAAACAAGACTCAGCTGATGGAAGGTGAAGCCAGAAACACAGGAGGATGATCAGATGAACCCGAGTCTCATCCATCACAGACACAAAACTGAGCCTCCAGTAATCACATCAGACACACAGGGTGATGTATGAGCAGAGAGGTCACAAACCCGTCATCATACACACAACATTCATCCACTCAGGAAGTCTGTGGCCATTAGGACACAGAAGACAGGTGAGACTCAAGTTACTGGAAATGAACTCAACAGATCGATTGTTTCGGCCGGGACCACTTCTAAACTCTGGTTGAAATCAATAATTCGATTTGGTTCGTTTTGATGTGACACGCAATGCAACACATATTCATACAGCCTACTGCAACACTAATAAGCTCTTTTTATTCATTTTTTTTAATTCAATACAGTACATTGAGAATGAACAATCAAGAAAATAACATCTTAAAAACATTGCCAATTGTCAGATGGACACAACAGACATTGTACTTTGTGTGCTATTCGAGAGCTGGAAAAAGTTTTAAAGACAGACTGGTAAATGACACCTTGTAAAGGAAAGATGAATGAATGAAAATCCCGTGGGTCACACCTCCACACCTGCATCAAAGCGAACACAAGAAAACAAACACTTCCAGCTGACAGCTGCTATATAATTCATTTTCTTAACATGATATACCGTCAAGTGCCGTTTAATAGAGGATTATTTCCCTCACATTATCTCCAGTGTCCAGGGCCAGTTTATGTACAAAAAACTCATTTGAAATGTACCATGAAGTCTCGATTAGACTAGACACCACACGGAGGAGACCACCACCACACCATCAACATCCGTTAGCCGACACATCACTCATTTCCCAGCGGCGGTCTCCTCAAACAGCTTTATTTATAACTCCTTCTGGAGCTGTTAAGAAAAGACGGCCGCTCGCTGAGAGTCGAACTGTGAGCCCATTTACATTTATGACCATTAGGATTGTGAATCCAACATTTCATTTGCAATTCATATGAGCTGTAATTTACAAATGAGCGTTCTTATTTTACTCAGGTAAAGCTCATACGAGAGATGTTCATAAAATCCTCTGTGGAGGAACAGAGCTCAAATGAAGCACTTTACATGGAAAACTCTTCTGTATGTGTTTGTCAATCAATTAGAAAAAGAGAATGTTTATTAAAGAAAAAAAAAAAGATCTATGTTAGAGAACCGTTATGTCGGAATGCATTATAATTATCATGCTATTGTTTATAGATTGTACATATCTCATTTTAAATGATTTCAGAATAATTCAAATGGAAAAAAAAAATATCAATGTTTTGCTTCTGTAACCAAACATTGTGTGAGAGATTTTAATATAATATTTAATATAAAAATAAAGGAGTGAACAGTAAAAGCTTATTGTTTGTTTGTTTATTCAAATGTATTTAGTGTAACCATTTATTTTGTCATGTTATGAAAAAAAAGAAGATGAATTTATGACACATGGGGCAACATTATGCCATAGAAAGTTATACACAGATATTCACTAAAAATAGTTTTCTTCATATCACAATAGGTTTTCTCGGTAGCGTTGTTTCTGGTGATATTTCTTATGTTCGATTTGTCTTTTCCTAACAAATCTGATGAAAATTTTGTTGAGATTTCAAATGAGATTTTATGACATTTATAATGTCATGTGGTGTGTGTATTGATTTAGTCTCTCCAGAAAACCAAATACAAATAAGTATTTTTAGTCTTCAGCTGATAAAAGGTTTAGGTTTCACAGAGCTGCACCAGCACATGAACAAGGTACATACTGTAGTGTTTGACGAAATAAAGAACATGAACCCTCACATGTTTATTTACTCACTGCACATCTGTTTAGATGAAATGCTGTAAAAACACAGTGTCTGTCCTCAACTGTAACACATGATCCTGGGCTGTATGATGGGATGTGTGGCCATGTTTTGGGATTCATTGCTTTGATCTGAATCTTGTAAATGAGTAAAGGGAATTTTTAAACTGCTGTAAGAACATCTGAAAGAAAAGTAGCTGACTTTGTTACAATAAACAAACTCCTTTTAAAAGAGACCAAAATTACATTTTTAAAAGATCGGAATACAAGATCAGTCTCTGTCTTCTTTTTACATTTTGATAACTAAGAGTTGATAGCCAGTTTTTTTATTAAAAAAATGTTTTTCCCAGTCCTGAGCTGGGCATTCATGTCTATAAATATAATAATTTGCATTGTTGTCTATTATCTATAACCCGTGTTGACTATATGATTGGAATATAAGATTTTTTTTAAATGGAAAAGACAATTCTTGATCTCAAGAGGCAGACCTCAGCAATGATAACAATCAAAGACATGGTTAAACCATAAAGAGAATGTAAAGATCAAAACCATGCCAATGCCTTGATCTGTGTGTTTTATATTTGGTTTGATGCAGTAAATGTAATGTTCAGAAATGCTTTTAGTGGTTATTAATGAAATGATATATAATTATAGAGTTGGGGAATGAAACACCTTTCACAGCATCAAAGTCGCCAAGAAACTAAAAATGATCATTTGAATTGATTTACATGGTGTTGCAGTATTTATTATAAATGATTTATTCTTGCACCTCGTTATAAAAAAAAATGTGCGCTTGTAATCTTTGAACAAAAACGTTAAGCTCCTCCCCCTCTGGAAACGACCCTCACTTCGGGTCAGTAGGAATGGCAGGAGGGTGGTATTGCAATGACTTCAAATCTTCCACCTTTTAAAGGGGTCATATGACATGGCTTAAATTAATATTATCGATTCTTTTAGATGTAATGCAATGTGTTTACATGATCTAAAAACAATGTATTTTCCACGTACCGTGCATGTTTGTATCTCCTACTTTCCCCGCCTCTCTGAAACACGCAGATTCTTTATAAAGCTCATGGCTGTGAAAAGCGAGGTGTGCTATGATTGGCCAGTTAAGCAGTGATTGGTGGAATACTGCAAGCTAATTAAATTAGATTTTTTAAAATTATGGATTGACAGTCTTAAAGTTAAAAGGTTAGGCATTAAAGTTAAATAGAGGTGGGATCATCTCTGAATATCATTGAACACTTTCAATCATTATTAAGAATGTTCTCTGAGAAAGTATTTCATCAAGACTTGAAGAAAACACGTGCAGCTTTGAACTGGTGGTGAGTATAAAATGTCGTGACCCATGATGGAGTTTATTTGTTCTCTTTGTGTGGTTTTCAGTACAGCAGTGGCCACAGGGGTCATTCTGCAATAAAGAACGTGACATGAAACGACCTGTCTGCCTTTCTGCTGTCTCACTGCTCACAGACACGACACACTTTGATTAACCCCGAACACAATAACACACACACACAGAGGTCACACCAACACGTGAGCATGTGTGTGTGTTAGATGTCTGAACAGTTGAACGGTCTGTGAAGTTCATTCTGATTGGTTCCAGATTTCATCATTCAGTGGGCTGGAGATGTGACGTCTTACATTTATTCAGTGTTTCTGCTCTCGCTCTCCTGCAGGTCAAATACACCACTGAACCTGACGTAAAGAAAATGTCAACTTACACGTTTAGTATCAATTAATGGAATGGGCATTTTCTTCTTTAGATTGATCCTTACGCTTGGTGGGTTAAACAAAGCACAGTGACATTTGGAGATAAAAAAAGTTATAAAAATAAGGTAAAACAGGTTCACCCTATTTTAAGGGCTAAAATTTTGTCTTTTTTAATTATGAATCTAATAATAAAAATACAATTCTAATAAGAGCTTCTACTGTGTGTTCTGATAAAACCTCTATAGCAGGGGTGTCCAAAGTCTGTCCTGGAGGGCCTGTGTCCTGCAAAGTTTAGCTTCAACCCCAATCAAACACACCTGAACAGCTAATCAAGGTCTCACCATGCAGACTAGAAACTTCCAAACAGGTGTGTTGAGCCAAGTTGAAGGTAAACTCTGCAGGACTGCGGCCCTCCAGGACCGACATTGGACACCCCTGCTCTATAGACTTTAGAGAGCCGAACATTAGTTCATTCAACACAAATGAGGAACATTATCATTGAGCTGTTAATAGTCTGCACCTTGATAAAATGTGCAATCCTGCTTTAATACCAGACACACATCACTGACCGAGTGACCTTCAGTCATGAATGAACACTGACACCATGTGTGTTCTCGTGGAACTGCGTCTGTCTGTGTTCTGATGATCACTTCAGGTTTTGTATCTTTGACTTTCTGCATCAGATGTTAAGATGTTAAGCCTTGAATATGCCGTTATCATTCATGAAACATACAGTAATGATTCAACAATATTTCCCACGTGTTTCTTCCGCAAACGCAATTATAAAATTGGTTTTGGTTGAGTTTACTATACGACTGTTCTGAAAAAAGACTCCTCCTTGTTTAAACACAACAAACAGGTTTTTCTGGTTCGCCATTAAACTTCTGATGACACACAAAATACAATCTGCAAATCTAACGTTTCATCCCATCTGGACTCTGGCTAATAGATCTTGGTCTTATGTTCAGTGTTTGCCATGAGGTACAAATCAATCCAAGAGAACGATCTACAGAATTGTGTGGCAAAGTTTGAAAAGTGAACTGTACAGAAGTGTGCGGTTGATGAGATCAGGTTCATTTTCCCTTTAACCGTCCATTAGCACTCTTCTGTCGGCTGATGCTGTGATGTATAATGCATGTTGTCAATCATATCCAGAAGAGCCGTAAAAGCCTAAAGGAAGAGACGAGATGAGGCCGAATAAAAATGCCCGTTTAACTCTCTCAAATATTCTCTCTTAACTTTGCAGAGCTTTGAACATGTGAGTTAATATTTAGAAGCTGACACCTCTTCTCTCTCCTGAGCTCATCACATATCAATGATAGAGATTCGTTCGACAAAACTCACTTTCACACCATCGCTTGATTTTACACAGTGACACTCGCTGTGAACGTTCTTGATCGATGTTGGTGTGGGAGTTTTAAAGGATGAAGAGTCATCCTGAGTGTGAACGCTTGGCTTGAATACAGTTTTTCACATTGGGGTCAAACACATGAAACCAGACACTCTGAAAAATAAAGAGCAATGTTACATCATAAAGAAATTATGATCAAACAAAATAAAGTCTCATATATTTGAGATGTATGCTGGAAACTTTACTATCCGCTCTCATTTTGAAGTCGATTTTTCAGCATTGAAGCACATGTGCATGTGTGGGTCAATGTATCTACACTCATGAGAAACATGACGGTCATGTGTGTCCAGACCTCTAGCACAGTAAAGATCACAGACTTGAGTGGCTCAAACAGATGGAATAACAACAGCGTTCAGTAGTGTATACTTTCTTCATCAATTTTAAGGTTCAAATATGATTGATGAGTTAAAATGAGTTTTGGTAACAAACAACAAACAATACTAAAATCAAGAGGGACTGAATACAGAACAAACAGAAAGAAATAATCTCAAGCAGAGTTTAACGAAAGTACTGGACAGTATAGTATACATTTTATTAAGCCCTAAATGCCTAAATGAACATGAACTAAAATGACTAAAAGTATTGTTTAGTGTTAGCTAATATTCATTTGAGGTTCTGATAAAACAACCTGTGATTGGGCTAAAGTCTGGAAACAAACATGGACATACTGGACAATGATTTACATATAAACACATCCAGTCTCAAGAATGTTGATAGCTGGACACTAAAATTGATTCCATCTCATAAAGAATTATAAAACTTACACTTGCCAAGCATTGATTTGGGTTATTTTTCTTGTGTGATAGGGTCGGAGACATTTCTAATGCAATGTATTGTAATAAACATGAAATGTAGACAGTCAGCAAACAGCTTGCATCCCTTCAGAATAATAAAAAAACTGAAATAGTGCATTTGTAAGTGTCCTGGTCTCGTCTGTTCCCTGCTTGTGTCTCCCGATTTTTCCCCAAGGACTTCATCTCCCACAATCCTTCATGCTCCCTCACCTGCCAGCCATCACCCCTGTAATCCGAACTGCTTTTGTACTCACTCTTTGCCCGATTGTTTTCTGGACTCGTCAGTTGTAAAGTGTCTTATCGTGTATCTCCTGGTTGTATCCTTGTTTATATATATTAAAATTACCAGAATTTTTCTGTGGAATATCTCTTGTTTTTGGTCTGTGGCAACGTGTGACTATGAATTATTGCTTCGGCGACGCTCCAGAGGACATTCTTCTTTCCCAGCTATGCCAAGACGGCCGTCTCAGTATATCAGTATATCAAAATAACTACACACATTATATAGCCTGCATATTGTTATTAATAATAAAATCAAATGCATCAATCAATTCAATTCAAAATCTGGTATTTATACAGTTAAATCTATTATGTAAATGGAGAGATGGAGTCAGTAGTATTTTACAGAAGTATACATGACAAATGCTCATACATTACATCACTACTGATGGAGAGGCGTGTCCAAACACCATGTGTCTAATCACTTAAAGGGGCGGTAACATACACAGGCTTGGTTTCACAGACTAGGCTTAAGGCTGATCCCAGACTAAAATGAATGTCTTAACTCAATATAACAATATCTTAAAAATATATCAGTGCCATTGTTTTGTCTCAAGATGCACACCAGTAATGTATTCTTCTAAGGCATTTCAATAAAAGCGACAGAAATATCTTAATTCCACTAAGGCATCGTCCTTGCTTAAGCTAAATCTTGTCTGTGAAACCGGGCCACATTTTCTACCAATCTCATTTTAATTTTGAGTACCTATAGAGAAGCATTGTATCCTTTGTATTTTTGAAGAGTTTTTAGTCTAGAACAGGTTTAAAGTCTCGAATAGGGTTGCCCCGCTCAGAGACGCATCGACTGAGAAACCTGCTGAAAGTGCCCTAGTGATCGGTGATTCTATTGTCCGGAACGTTAACATAGAGGCACCAGCCACCATAGTCAAATGTTTACCGGGAGCCAGAGCGCCTGACATCAAGTCAAATTTAAATGTGCTGGCTAAGGCTAATCGTAAATACAGTAAGATTGTTATTCAAGTCGGCACAAATGATGTGGGATGGGGTTTCCCTCCTCTCTAGAAATTTGGCACACAGTCTTAATAATGCTAAAGACTGACTACCTGGGGCCCAGGTCAGGAATGAGACAGATTGGCTGAACCAACTGTCTCCTTGCCGTCTCACGTTACAGAATACACAAAATATACAACATGTAATAATCCCTTTTTACAAACAGCATAAAATAGAGACTGTGTCTGTCCCCCGGATTAGCAAACATAAGATATTGCGTAAACCTGTTGAAAGTAATTTAATAAACGTTAAACAAATCAAACATGAACAAAATACAGATAATCAACTGTTACGACTCGGTTTGCTTAATACATTTACATTTAGTCATTTGGCAGACACTTTTATCCAAAGCGATTTACAGTGCTTATTACAGGGACAATCCCCCTGGAGTAACATGGAGTAAAGTGTCTTGCTCAAGGACACACTGGTGGTGGCTGCTGGAATCGAACCAGCAACCTTTGATTTACCAGTTCAGTGGTTTAACCCACTAGACAACCATCTCCATATTAGATATTAATATTAGATCTCTCTCAAATAAAGCACTTTTTGTTAACGATTTGATAACCGATCATAAAATAGACATGCTCTGTTTGACAGAAACATGGCTAAAGCCAGATGATTATACAGTTGTGTTCAAAATTATTCAACCCCCAATGCTGTAAATGGTTTTAGGGAATTTAGTGTACATTTGTAATTGTATTCAGAATGAAATCCTAAAAGGACTTCTTAAAGAACCATATGCAACTAAAATGACATCAATTAGTTTTGTAATACAGTAGTAAATGTTTCTTTTGTGAATTCTTCATTGACATAATTATTCAACCCCTTAAAGACTACCACTCTGAAGAACAGAGGTTCAATGAAGTGTTTTCAATCAGGTATTGAAAACACCTGTGGATATCAGGGAGCAGCAATATAGCCTAATAAGCACCAATTAGGCAGCTTTAAAATGACTGTCATACTCAGCTCCTTCTAGACATTTACTGGTGTGGTTAGAAACATTGTGAGGTCAAGAGAATGGTCCAGGAAGACAAGAGAACAGGTGATTACTCTTCACAGGAAGGGCAATGGCTATAAGAAGATTGCAAAGATGTTAAACATACCAAGAGACACCATAGGAAGCATCATTCGCCATTTCAAGGGAAAGGGAAATGTTGAAGACTACCTGGTCGTGGCAGAAAGAAGATGCTGACTTCGACTGCTGTGCGCTACCTGAAGCGTAGAGTGAAGAAAAGTCCCTGTGTGACTGCTGAGGAACTGAGAAAAGATTTGTCAGATGTGGGTACTAAATTTTCTGCTCAGACAATACGGCGCACCCTGCGTAATGAAGGCCTCCATGCCAGAACTCCCAGGCGCACCCCCTTGCTGTCCCCAAAGAATAAGAAGAGTCGACAGCAGTATGCCAAAAGTCATGTGGACAAACCACAGAAGTTTTGGGATAGTGTTCTGTGGACTGATGAAACAAAATTAGAACTGTTTGGGCCCATGGATCAACGCTATGTTTGGAGGAGGGCCTATGAAGAAAAGAACACCTTGCCTACTGTGAAGCATGGCGGGGGGTCAATCATGCTTTGGGGCTGTTTTGCTTCTGCAGGTACTGGGAAGCTTCAGCGTGTGCAAGGTACCATGAATTCTCTTCAGTACCAGGAGATATTGGATGACAATGTGATGCAGTCCGTCACAAACCTGAGGCTTGGAAGACGTTGGACCTTTCAACAGGACAATGATCCCAAGCATACCTCCAAGTCCACTAGAGCATGGTTGCAGATTAAAGGCTGGAACATTTTGAAGTGGCCATCGCAGTCACCAGACTTAAATCCGATTGAGAACCTCTGGTGGGACTTAAAGAAAGCAGTTGCAGTGCGCAAGCCTAAGAATGTGACTGAACTGGAGGCTTTTGCCCATGATGAATGGGCGAAGATACCCGTAGATCGCTGCAAGACACTTGTGTCAAGCTATGCTTCACGTTTAAAAGCTGTTATAACTGTAAAAGGATGTTGTACTAAGTACTAAGATTGAATGTCACTTGGGGGTTGAATAAAACTGATAATGATGTGAGCTCAGAAAAGACATTTGTGGTTATTTCATTATAAATGTTATGTTATATTTGTCTGACCTACACGTGCCTCTTTGATTTAATTGTAAGCAGGATGACTGAATGATCATAATCAATGTCAAACCGACCAAAACAATCAATTTCAGTGGGGGTTGAATAATTTTGAACACAACTGTATTAATCTAAATGAATCCCTTCCCCAGGATTATTACTATAAACATGAGCCTTGTCTAAAAGGTAGAGAGGGAGGTGTCGCTGCACTTCAAAATAATTATTTTATAACCTCTCTTTTAAATACAATTCTTTTGAAGACATGGTACTTCACGTATCAACACCTAATACTAAGGACACAATTTTTTTTAAATATATTCTAGCTATTGTACATAGGCCTCCAGGGCACAACACAGATTTTATTAAAGAATTTGGTGGGTTCTTATCAGAACTAGTACTGGCTGCAGATAGAGTCCTTGTCGTTGGTGACTTTAATATCCATGTAGACAATGATACAGATGCCTTTGGAATGGCTTTCAAAGACACTCTTAACTCCATGGGCGTTAGTCAACATGTGTCAGGACCCACTCACCTTCGTAATCATACTTAAGATTTAATACTTTCTTATGGTATAAATGTGGACAATGTTAAAATCGTTCAGCAGAGTGAAGACATTTCGGATCATTATCTGATATTATGTTTGCTTCAATGGCCTACGGCTGCAAATCAAACTCCTTGTTACAAATATGGTAGATGTACCAAAGATGCGTTTCTCGACGTTTCTCATGGGTAAAAATGATGACGATCTTGACATTACTATTGAATATTTTAACTCTACCTTCTCGGAAACATTAGACACAGTTGCTCCTCTGCGTTTAAAAAAGATTAAAAATGGCAGCCCAACACCGTGGTATAATGAACACACTCAGGCTATAAAGAAAGCGTCCCGTAAAATGGAGCGGAACGTTAAGAAAACTAGTTTAGAGGTATTTCGTATAGCAGGGCTATTCAAATCTTACCCTGGAGGGCCGGAGCACTGCAGAGTTTAGATCCAACCCTGATCAAACTTGCACACCTGTGATTTTCTAGCGATACTGAACAGCTTGATTAGCTTGCTCAGGTGTGTTTGATCAGGGCTGGAGCAAAACTCTGCAGTGCTCCGGCCCTCCAGGGTAAGATTTGAATAGCCCTGCCGTAGAGCATGGAAAATACAGGAATGCCATCAAAACGTCAAGATCCGCCTACTTTTCATCACTAATAGAAGAAAACCATCACAACCCTAGGTTTTTATTTAACACTGTGGCTAAATTAACAAAAACTTTGTCGTCAGCGACTTCAGATTCTGATTATTCGCATAACAGTGATGAATTTATGAACTACTTCACTAGTAAAATCCAATATATTAGAGAAAAAATTATAACAATGAACCAGAAGTGAAACCCACTGAACAAACTAACTACAGCACCCCTAAGGAGAAATTGCAATTATTTTCTACAGTAGATCATGATGAACTCTCTAAAATCATTAGATCATCCAAATCAACAACATGCGTGCTAGACCCTATACCTACAAAACTACAGAAAGAAATGCTCCCAGAAATTATAGATCCTCTTCTCAGTATTATTAACTCATCTCTGACATAAGGACATGTGCCTAAAGCATTTACGGTGGCTGTTATAAGGCCCCTTGTCAAAAAAAAAAAAACTCGACCGAAGAGAACTAGGGAATTACAGGCCTATATCGAATTTACCTTTTATATCTAAAGTTCTTGAAAAAGTAGTTTCAACTCAGTTATGCTCCTTCCTCCAAAGGAATGACATTAATGAAGAATTCCAGTCTGGATTTCGAGCATGTCACAGTACAGAGACTGCTTTATCAGAGTTACAAATGATCTGCTTTTAGCGTCTGATTTGTAGCAATAAACAATGATGTGTCCCGCAAATCGCAAGTCCAGTACGGTGTACCACAGGGCTCAGTCTTAGGGCCTCTGCTCTTCGCATTATACATGCTACCTCTAGGAGATATAATAAAGCGACATGGAATTTGCTTTCACTGTTATGCTGATGATACTCAACTTTATATTTCCTCAAAGCCTCATGAAACCCAGCAGTTCCATCGAATAAAGGAATGCATAGTTGATTTTAAAAACTGGATGAGAATTTTTTTTTACTGCTGAACTCGGACAAATCAGAAGTGTTACTTACTGGACCAAAAACCGCCATAAGTAACAACCAAGAATACTGCTTAACTATTGATGGATGCTCCATAAAATCCTTGTCGTCAGCTAAGAATCTTGGCGTTGTATTCGATAGTAATCTGTCATTTGTGAGCCATGTCGCCAACACCTGTAAAATTGCATTTTTCCATTTTAAGAATATATCTAAACTACGTCACATGCTGTCACTGTCAGATGCAGAGAAATTAATTCATGCATTCATGACATCTAGACTAGATTACTGTAATGCACTTTTAGGTGGTTGCCCTGCAGGCCTATTACAAAAACTGCAACTGGTTCAAAACGCGGCAGCTCGAGTTCTTACACGTACAAAAAGAGCATATAACCCCGGTTCTGTCAACCTTGCACTGGTTACCTATAAAGCATCGCATTAACTTAAAGATCTTGCTAATTACCTATAAAGCCCTACATGGTTTAGCTCCGCATTATTTGAGCGAACTTCTATTGTATTGCAATCCTTCACATGCCTTACGCTCTCAGGCATCCTGTCAGTTGGTAATACCTAGAATTTCAAAATCAAGTGCAGGTGGTAGATCCTTTTCTTATCTAGCGCCTAAACTTTGGAATATTCTTCCCTGCACTGTCCGGGAGGCAGACACACTCTGTCAGTTTAAATCTAGACTAAAGACCTTTTCTTGTTTTTAAAGGTATATGCCTTTAGTTGTAATGAAAATTGTAAAAAGCGCTATATAAATAAAGTTGAGTTGAGAATATGGGTGATTTCATTTTACTGCCGACCGCCAATGAGATAAAAAAGATGATTGTATTTTGATGTGCACAACACAGGCAGATATAAACACAAGGAGACGCACTATGACGGTTCTTGTTAGAGCCGTCAAAAATGAAATGTCATCACATAATGTTCTCTATTTTAAAAGGTAAGTGACTGTAAATGTCAGCTTTATCATGTGTGTAAATCGAGGAAGAAGGTTAAATGAAACAAGAGCTTTTTCAGTTTTTATTCTTACAAGTACTCCTGACGGGAGGCTCCCTTAAATATTTAGTTTATACGTAATGTTGCGCTTAAACTACATTGAATGGTGCAACTCAAAAATATTTAGTAGAATGTTGTAACTTAGTGCCTGTTTAAGTCAAAAATAGGCTAAGTTGTAACTTACGCACTGCTGCTGCAACGGCCCCTTAAGTAAAGTTTTATTTGTATTATATTACAAAGTGGCGTAGACACCTATTGCTTCCGTAAGTGTTTTTATTATTCTGCTTCTTCTTCTGCATTGGAAGTCTATGGCAGCCCATAAAACCGTACATGGGAAAGTTGGCACACACATAGAGGACAGTCTGAATTGTTACCAGGTTAAATATGGAATCTCTGACCCAAGCTCCATAGCTCCAACAGAACGCCATATTTCCACATTCGTTCTTGCCTATAACATTTGAACAGTACATCCTAGAAATAAAATTATTTTTGTCTAATGCCGATTCGAATGGGATTTATGACGTAATTCTCAGTCATGAAAATTTTTCGGCCATTGAAATTTTCTCTAAAAACCTACTTTTTTGAACTTGTACGGTTTGCACACAGCCCCTTTTTCTGGTCCAGAGATATAAAAAAATTCATTTATGAAAACTTTGGTGTAAAATCAGTGGTCTTAAGAGTGAACTATTATCAGTACTGGAATCTTAAAATGACAATATACAAGAACAATTTGCAATAATACCATAAAATGAAAACAGAATATATGTGTTAAATGCACAAATTATATGTAAGATGTTTATGTTTATAAAGTATAAACCCCAAGAAGCAATTTCAGGAGTCTTTAAGCGAGTAAGCCAGTGGTGACAGTGGCAAGAAACCAAAACTCCTCTATAAATGTATTTTAGAATAAACCTCAGCCAGGATGAAAGACCAGACTCAACCAGAAGGGCCAGTTCTCTTATAGGATATTAATGTAACACTGCTGCAAACACACAGAGAATGAATACTGTAAGCTGTGTGGTTCTACGGAATTGGAAAGATAAGCATCTGGCTGAACTGGGACGAACACCAGAGGCCAGACTGACAGACCGGCTCTGGTGTCCTCTGGGACCCGAGAACGAGACATGAAAAACAAAACATACTATTAGCGTATGGTATAGTAAGTGAAAAAAAGTAAAACGGCATGATGGAGGTGTGTCCGGTTCTGACAAGCTAACTATATTGCAGCATATACTTGTTTAGACTGTGAATGCTTGATAAAAGAGATAAGTCTTTAGTTTAAAACTGATTGAGAGTGTGTCTGAATCCCGAGCATAATAGCCAAGAACGAAAAGGATTGACCACATTTAATATTGAAGGACCGAAGACTGTAGTTATTAGGAGGATTTTAATAGGCAGCCAGTGCAGTGATTATAGAATTGGGCGTATAACTACGATTGCTGCATTTTGAAACAGTTGTAGTTTATTCAGAAGCACTTCACAAGATTCACTGTGAGGTCATAAATTCATGAATAAGTTTCTCCACATCCGACGCAGAAAGCATTGGCCACAGTTTATGTTTCTAAGGTAGTAAAATGCTGTACAACACACATTTGTGACCCTGGATCACAAAACCAGTCTTAAGTAGCAGGGGAACATTTTTGGTAAAAGACAAAAATACATTGTATGGGTCAAAATTATTGATTTTTCTTTTATTGCAAAAATCATTAGGATATTAAGTAAAGATCATGTTCCATGAAGATATTTTGTACATTTCCTACCTTAAATATATAAAAACTAGATTTTTGGAAATGGATGGCCTGCCACAGTGCCTGTGATTAACAACTTCAAAGGCAATTTTCTCAATATTTCGATTGTTTTGCACACTCAAATTCCTGAGTTTTAAACGGTTAGTCTCAACCAAATATTGTCCTATTCTAACAACTCACAGCTCAATAGAAAGTTTATTTATCCAGCTTTCAAATTATGTAAAAATCTCAATTTCGAAAAATTGACCCATAAGACTGGTTTTGTTGTCCAGGGTCACATTTGAGATGCATCAGATGACTGAGAAGTGTGAAGAGTGAAGCACAGTTATAAATAAAATGAGATGGACAGGTATCAGAAATATCTTTCATTTCATCTGAAGAATAAATAAAAAGTAAATTTAGCAAAAATGGTCAAAAAGTTTGAGACTGTGAAATGTTTGGGTAATTTGCATTATAGATTTACTAGTCGGTGTCATTAGACGGATTAAAAGTGATGATAGAGATATATTGTCATCATTCACATGCCCTACTGGGCAAAGCCCTTGGAGTTTAGACCTTGGTGTACACAGGGCATTTGCGTGGCATTATGTAGACGTTCGAAGTGCACTCGGCAAAGGGAGTGATGTAATTTCCTCATTATCTTCAGCTAGCATGGTGTCCGTCAGCAGATGTCGCTGGTAGGCTAGTTGTGTATAGGTTTTTTTTTAATAGTTTATTACTTAAATGTTGTATGTCTGTACTATGTAGCACTGTGGTTCTGTGAGGCACGACTTTTCGTTCCACTGTATGTCCCCACATGTAGCGGAATGACAATAAAGCTCAACTTGTAACTTGTTTTAATTGCATAACTTAAGCATAAAACCTAACTGTTTGTAAATAAAAAAATATTAAAAAATATGCTATATAATAAATATATAAACTTATATATATAAAACTTTTTAAAATATGAAATGTATTGTTTATTTACCATTACACCCCATTATATACACAAAGCGTAAAGTGCTTCAAATATTCCTTTGATTTAACTTTTCCATCATATGAAATCCTACAAGCACATCTAGAGACTAAACACAAGCCATGATTGAGGTTAAAGGACGACAGGAAATTGTGTCCATTAACAGGGGCATTGCAACCCCAAATTTATTAACAAAATATTCAAAATACAGTCTTTATAGAGCTCTCTGTAGTCAGCTGTACAGTAACATTCATTTACAACAAAAATGTCATTAAAAAAGACCTTGAAGCTTATAGCAATAATATCAACAATCAATGTTGTTATATGGCAAAACAACACAATAATAATAATAATAATAGTTGTGTCCAAACAGGCAGAAGAAATCATACAAATGTAATACTCCAGTTATATCCCTTAATATAATACAGATTTGTCTCGGTTTGACTTTATACAGCTACGACTCAGTTTATGTACAAATGTATGTATTTGTATACAGAGCAACAACTATTAAACATTTGCATTCTATACAAAATGTACTTTCCAAAGAGCATGACGTAACTAGGAATGAAAATGCACATCTGGCATATAAATATATTATCCCCTGACAAGCAGAATTGATCTTGGTCACTATATACAACAACACGAGTAGCAAATCCAATCGCTAACAATGTACAGATCAGATGGAGGCCGGCGCTTAATCTTATTGCATAAAAAACTGCTCACGTCTACGATCGCACATTCAGTTGTGAAACAGACGACCACTAGCTCTAACAAACACTGTAAACAAATTGTAAGACTCTGTGTAAACACGTCCAATGCTGCGAGCATGCGTCACCACCCGACACTGTTCATGTGCATGTGATATTTCACTGCGGATAAGCTTTGTTCATCAACTTGAAAAAGCACTTAAGCCTGCTTTCCTACATGAAAAATAAAGATTATCAATAAAGTACCGTTAACATTGACATCTGAATGATGGAGCAGATTTCCACATCGTGTGAATCTTCCTTTGACACCTGTCTGAAACTGGATTGGTCTCAACATGATACAGACGGCTGAAATATAAGAGGGCTTGCTGACATCACACCACAAGTAAACGTTTTTCTTTGGAATAACATGCACTAATAAATTGTGCACAGTAAGACCAGGAATGTTCACAAACTGAAAAGTTTAGAAATTAGAAATCAGATAGGGTCAAAGTTGACTTTCCGTCTGGGGCTACTTCCTCCAGGCTCACACTGTCAGTTTTAATCACTGGTTAAACTCATTCACCATACACTGTTGTATTGGAGTGTTTGAAAGTTTTGCGTGAAATGAGGTACCAATGAAGACGCACAGATCTTCTGACGGCCACTGAAGGCATTCTTCTCCGAGCGAGTTTGTTGATGGTGAAGAATAGAATACAGATCAGTTCACATAAAACATGATAGCGGTGTACATCTGAAGAGTTCCTGCTCGAGTAAAACATGGATGGCTGTTGTTCAGATCAGTCTGTGATGCTGAGATGAACATCAGACGCCTGACTGAAGTCACACTGCAGACACCTGCTCATCTGAAAGAGATCCACAACAACAACATCCATCAATATAATGCGTCAACTGGGACTAAATCGCTTATAAAAAATATCATTTTCACACACGCATCATATTCATTTCTTTTTTTAAATACATGAAATCAATTTTGTGTTTTACTTTTTCATGAACTGTTTTCAGCAAAATAAAGTTTTAGCTTTTTTGCTTAGTTTTTAGTTGTCCGTTTGCATCCTCAATTGAATGAGACATTTAAACAGAAAATGAAATTACATTTATTTTTAAAACTATTATGTCTGATTACCTTTTATGTACAAATCATTTTTCTAATGAATGTGATTTTTGGTTTAAACCCTCTCACTGAATCATTTAGAGCAGCCACTGATTCACCGAATCAGTCAGATACTGTACGCATGGATTCATTATCAGTCAGTGACGCATGCACTCACAGAAACCGTCTGATGCGCGTTGACTCACTGAATCACTCAGACTTAATTCTGACTCACTGAAGTCATTTTACATTTACACATTTGGCAGACCTTTTTATCCAACGCGACTTACGTTGCATTATACTATACATTTGTTTCTGAGTATGTGTAATCCCTGGGATGAACCCATGACCTTGGTGTTGCTAACGCCACAATCTAACCACTGAGCTACAGGAAAAGCGAATATATGAAACTTTCAGTAATTACTGACGCTTTTCCACATAAAGATACATTCACAACAGACTTTCAGTACTTCTGTAAAAATAAACATCTATAGTTAACCAAGACCTAAAGTATGTAATATATTAAACACTTAAAGCAAGAGACGCGAGCGAAGCACAAGCACAGACTCAACAACGAGATTTCATCTGGATTCACAACACTGTCAGGAAAAACATGTTATGCCTGAATAAAAAAACATTTTGACTAAAGAAAATGAAAGCTATATTGTAACAATTTTGCATCGTTACGATCTTCATTTTCTTGATTGTTTTGGGGGTGAAATGCGAGGTTCCTCATGAGATCCAGTCACGTACCCTCCTCGCTATCACCGTGAGGAAGGAGAAGAACACTGGGCGGTCTGGACAGTGTCGGCTCAGCCAGGCTGTTTCGCAGCTTGCATCTCTGCAAGGCCACATTATAGTCGGGCGGCTTTATGTGGGCCGGCCGTAAAACTCCTCCTTCTTGTGCATGGGTGTCGGCCAGAGCCAGTCCCTGATAACCCGGCGGAGTGGGGGGCGGAGCTTTGAACCTGTCGTCTTTGCAGGGCGACGTTACACAGTACACTGGCAGGATCAGGTTGAAGGGACGTGACCGAGATAAAAAGGAACACAAAAGAAAGAAAACAAACACAAACAAACACAAACACAAGACAATTTAACAAACGGCTCACGAAAATAAAGAAGACATTGACTAAAAAAAATAAAGCAGCATGCAAGAGTCATGACCAAAGCAGATTTGCACTAGCCCTGATACAGCTTCTGTAGTTCTTCTGTTCGTTTGGAATATTGTACAGTGACAAGATGTGACTTTCCACAAACAGAATACAAAAGAGAGCTTTAAACTGGAACCTGAAAATATTTCTGCTTTGTCTGAATACAGTTGAACAAGATCTTCAAACAATATACAACAAATAAATTAAATGAGACGAGACTAGATGTTGGATCATTTCAGAAAGAGAGTTTGGGTCCACCGGCACATTTCTCATCTTATCCCTGAAAGTAGTGAAATCTGCTCGTATCATTTCCTACAAAACCTAATGGCACATGGGGCGGAGCCTCACCTATGAGTCCTTTCTCTGTACTGGACGTGATCGTTTTGTACGCGGGGTCATTGCTTTGGCTGTCAGAAGCCGCCGGATCTCCGGCTCTGCGTTTGATGGTGCCGTAAGCGCCCTCGTAGGTGTCAGACAGAGAGCTGGAGGATGTCCAGGACTGTCTGGAGTGACCAAGCTCAGAGCAGCTGTCCTCTGCCAGGCCCGGCACCTCGGCAATAGGCCCACACAGGGGCGTGTGGCGATGGTTGAGCAGGTCCAGAGCGCGCTGACCCGGAAGAGTCTGGAGGTTGTCGTGAGAGTTACTGGAGCAGGACGTCCAGCTCCCTCGGCCGCTGTCCGCCAGTTCAGAGGCCGGCAGCTCTTCAGTGCTGGTGGAGGAGGTAAACGTCGAGCCTCTCGTTACTGGATATCGGGCCAGAGATGAACTGAAAGATATGGTAGCAAAGACTATGAGTACATTGTTGAAGCGGGCGGACGGGTTGAGAGTCGATTTATAACGTCTGGGACCGTGTTTGAAAACCAATAAACCACATCAGCACATCTCAGACTACAAACCGCATCACTTTACAACCGGACACATAAACTGCAGCATGTCCGTCTAACAGATATTGAAGCTTACTAATGTTCCTGTGAAAGTCACTTAAACCGCGTCTGTTAAAAGGTTCACCTCCCTTAAAAAAGTGCTGACATGATTATGGACACAGAAGAGGTGTGATGATGTGTCACCTGGTGCCGGGGTGACAGCAGTCTGTGATGTTGCTGCTCTCCGGCGGGCAGGAAGCTGAAGCTGCGGTGAGCATGGAGTCTACGGAGCAGTTACTGACGATACTGGAGCGAGAAGAGATCTCGCTGGAGTCTGACAGATCCGATCTGCCGGCGGGCATGAGAGCGTAACCTATCAGAGATCAGACAGAGAGATGTGTCAGCGTCACAGAGTCTCTTCACAGGACATCACTGACGCGAACGCTGATAGACCAAACGTCACAAAAGCAACATCTGCCTTTTATTAGAACATCTATACACAAGCTTCACATGACATCATAACGCATACACATAACATCAAGGCAAACGATCACCAAAGCAACAATGAAAACCGTATCACTGTCTGAACTCTTAAACTGTTCCGAACTTCCTCTATAAAACACTGAACTGTTGTTACTCTAAACACACGTGAGAACACCACTGGAGATTTGGCCTAAATTTCTGAACAAACTATTCTTCAGTTCTCTCTGAGGGCTGTCTGTGTATTTGACTGTCTGTCACACAGTTTTTCGTCTCTTCTGTCTGTCTCTCTGCAGCGGCGCGGTGGACTGCGCACCGTCCTGTCTCACTGAACTGTCTGTCTGTGCAGAGCTGTCTCTGGATCTGAAGAGGCTGAAGGGGGATCTGAAGCGCTTGCGGGGGGGCTCTTCACATCTCTGTCTACTCTCCTCCTGTCTGCTCATCTGACAGGTCATCCTCAGGATGCGTTTCTGAAGGAAAGCCCCACCTATGCCGTAGGTGCGTCCTGTCGGCCCGCTGCCTGCCGCTCTGGTGCTAGCCTCGCTTGTGAGAGATGACGACGAACCCGACAGGTGCAGCTGACCGCTGTTCTGTTTAAGAGCTCCGCCCACTGTCAGAGAATTAAAGGAAGACTTTACTGAAAGCTCAAACACTAAAGACAACTTATAGGATGCAGGGGTATATGTGAATGTGTGTAATGTTAAATGTATTCCAATACTGTGAGTCAGTGAGAATACAGATTGGGTTTGTGGGATCCCACCTTTGCGAGGAGACCCCTGTGGGGAAACAGTGGGACTGGAGTGCAGGGAAGAGCCGGTGGACGGGCCCTCAGGTCTCCTCACACACGTGTCATCAGTGGAAGGAGCTGCTTTCTTCTGAGTATGAGGTGAGTTTGGACCTGAAGACAACAGAAATCTATTCAATAACAACATCATGACACTTCTGTTACTGTCATACAGTATATGAGCACATGAGATTTGTGTCTATCTATATATGATAATATGACCAATGTCATACGGTGAGAAACTTCTTTTCTATTGGTTTTAAGGTTGTTTTAATGGCTGTTCCAGAATAAATGTTTGTATTTATAATAATATGTTCTGTGCGTATTAATTTTGTATTTTTAAACACATACACATAAATGATTATATATTTAAGGGAAAAAAGGAAATTTAAATTATATATAAATATATACATGCAGATATTTCCTAAATATATGGGTCAAAGACAAAAAAGGGTTTAAGCATACAAACAATAAGTTTAATACTGCTTTAAATTGTTGTTGTTCAACAAAGTTTTCTGTTTAATTTAATTTAATTTAATTTAAAAAAAAAATTGTCACCCTGGACAACAAAACCAGTCTTAAATTGCACAGAACATTTTTAGAAATCGCCAAGCATACATTGTAGGGGTTAAAATTACCGAATTTTCTTTTCGCCAAAAATCTTTAGGATATTAAGTAAAGATCATGTTCCATGAAGATATTTTGTAAATTTCCTACAGTAAACGTATGGATGGCCTGCTACAGTACCTCAGATTAACATCTTCACAGGTGATTTTCTCAATATTTTGCTTTTTTGCACCCTCAGATTCCAGCTTTGTAAACACTAGTTGTCCTGCCAGATAATGTCCTATCCTAACAAACCATATATCAATAGAAAGCTTATTTTTTCCGATGATGTAAAATCTCAATTTCGAAAAATTTACCCTTAAGACTGGTTTTGTCGTCCAGGGTCACAAATATATTTATGACATATTAAAAGACCCAAATACTAATTAGTTGTAATTTAACTTTTTTTATTTGCCACTATCCTAAGTTTTGCCCATTAAAGTTTTTCTCATTTCAAGCACAATTAAATGTAACATGCTCCCTTATTTTTCTATATATTTTCATATGTACAAGTCAGAATAAGCATGTTGTTTTCAACCAAATTTTGACATTTAATTCTCCAAAAACTTTATGATTGAAACGATAAAGTAGACATTTTACTTACATTTAATGTGCTTTCTATGGACATAAAATCCCTTTTGTAAATTTATTTTAAAACGGACATCTTAACGTCTTTGGCCCACTTACATTTATGTGTTTATAAATACAAAATAATATGCACAGATATTATTTTAACACAAAATATTATTCTGGATGCGATTAACTGTGGCAGAGCCATAGGTTAATTATAACCCCTGTAGTAGTTAAAGAGAATATGAAACAGGAAATGATGAGATTGTGACGTACTGAATGCGGCGGCCAGGTCTTTAGCGATGCTCTTCTTGCGGAGAGGATACAGACTCACAGGAGGAACCTGAAGGACCTGAGAGACACGGTTCTGAGACTTGGCCGAAGACAGACCGGACCTCGTGGCCACAGGAGACATGTCGGATTTAGCGGAGCGCCGCTCGCTCAGGTTCTTAGATACTGCAGGAGATACACGCACAACATGAACGCTGGAAACTGAAGTGACACATCACAGGCACAATCAATGTGACGTCAAATCAAACAAGGCCAACTGAAACCCTAAAAGTCAATCCCAGCCCTTTCAGTAAATCGCCTGTTACTCTTCTCATCATAACCTTTATTTAGACTTTAGAAAGGCTGAAAATAGTGGTAAAAACAATGCCTGTCCATTTCCTAAGTGATAAAATTGTCCACCAGATGGCAGTACATAACCAAAAGTGTAGCATCACATAGAGTTTGTGAAGTGAGAAAACGCACGTGTGCTGTAGGCAGGTTCACACTGCAGAGACATGATCTGAAACTTCTCCTCGTCCGTCTCCACCTCCAGGTGTGCCAGGTACTGCTTCACCTTCCTGGCCATCTGAGCGTCCTCGTACAGCTTCTTAGCGTTTAGCAGCGAGCTGCGTCTCACGCGCTTCTTGTGGTTGCTCTGGACATCCAGCAGGTTTGAGTTGGTGCTGCCCTGACTCAGAGATCTGAAGAAGAGAGAGAGAGAAGCGAATGAGGAAAACTTGCTGGAACGCACGACAGTTACGCATGTTAGTTGACTGTTAAACACATCTCATATATGAGCACTCTGTCTACACTGAAAGCCACCTCAGATGTTCACTGACAACCGACCAATCAGCTGTGAGATCTGGACATTTTCCATAGTGAGTTTGGGAAGCAATGTTATGTGTTATATATGTCAGACACTCAGCAGTCATGCGACACATGTTCACCTGATGTTCATGAAGTGTTACATGACGTTTATTGCTTTATAAAAACTCATGGGCAGCAGGCAGGGTTCAGTCATGAGAGATGCACAGAAAGTTCATGACACATGCAGCAGACTTACCCTAAACTCTTCCATCTCTTCTTCCTGTAAGCAAAGCCCACGAGAGGCGGAAAGCAGGTTAACAGAAGAAGAGAGAGACACTCTCAGAAAGACCAGCACCAAAAACTGAAGGACATCATCCTACTCTACAGAGCTGTGTGTGTGTTGTGTGTACAGATGGGAGTGTGCGGCCGCACATCCATAACATTGAATCTCGTGGGTCATGTGATCAAACGCATCTATGAGCCTGGTTTAACAATGAGGACCCATTTGTAAACACAGAACCTTAGAAAGAAACGCATGCGTACAGAACCGAATTAAGCATCTTCACCTCTGTCTGAACATGAGCGCCGGGTCCATGTTGGCCGACGTCATGCGCACAACGTGTCGAATCTCTTTGGCGATCATTCGTAGCTTCTCAAAATTCACCAGGCCGTCCACACTGGAGTCGTTCCCTAAGCGAGAGGAAAACATGTCAATCGACAGACCAAGACACTAATTCAAGCAATTGCCAAAAGGGGCATGAGAGAGGGGGAGGTCCTGACCCTCATGTAGGAAGGTGAGATCTTTCTTCACCACAGGAAACAGAGGAATGATGGGCGGCTGGACGCTCTGACTGCTCAGGATGTTGCGGTACTTGGCCATGTTGCGTGACGGGTCAAAGATGTCTTGAAGATCCCGGAAGAGTTTCTCGTACTTACTGGGCAGTTTCTCCCACGTGCTCCTCAACCGAGCGACCGGGGCCAGGTTAAGACCACTGAAACCAAGCGAACCGTCACACGTCAGATATCCCACGTCATCCCATCTCAGATATCTGTTGGACTTAAGAGACGCACTCACCTGATGATGGCGAACATGGAGTTGAAGTTCTTACACTCGCGGCAGTGCAGGGCAATCTTGATAAAGTGTTTGATGGTCTTCATGCGTTTGAGTGTGTTGGGCTCGCCAAGGATCTCGGTGGCCACCCAGAAGGTCTCCTGGTTGATGATGTCCTCGAACTGCTTCAGACGGTTGCTGCCGCCTCCGCCGGGGTCCAGCTTGTACAGGTTGTCCACGTACTCGGTGGACTCTATGTTACGGAAGAGGCCAAAGTCTCTCATGGAGAGCTGTGTGGCGACCTCCACCGTGCTGAGCTGAAGAAGGCCGATCTGACTTTCCCTCAGCAGCTCCTGAGCATCTTCATCAGAGCACAGCGTCTCCGTCTCCATGTTGTTCTTCAGGTAGTACCTTTGAAGAAAATGTCATCTTTGTCAGCGGATCACCATCATGATGTTACTTGGGCTAATTCGTGTCAAAGGGTCTCTCACCTGCCGTTGAGCTGGATGCGGTCGGCCAGTTTGGAGAGCTGGTCGGGCAATCGGCGTTGCTTGATGACTCCTTCAGGACTTACGGAGACCTCGCAGAGCGAGTATGTATCGGAGGCGGCGATGAGACCAAACTCATGGACGACGTGCGACACAACGTCTTTGGCTGTGGTGTCTTTACTGATGATGATGTAGCAGCTCTGCTGGTCCGCCTTGAACACGCGGATCACCTGATCTGGAATGTCTGATAGCAGAAGAGTTGAACATTACTGACCTCCTCAAACACACAAGACAGCACATGATGTCTATAAACTCAAGAGAAATGAAAGGGCAGGTCATGCACATACACAGGGATGCAGTCATTCATGAGGTTAATAGTGAGTCTGGAGTGATACATGAACAAGCACTAAAGTGTCTGCTTGCCATTACACTCCGTCGTCCTCCACGGTTCTGAGAGTTTGTGCTTAAAGACTCATCGAGACTCAATCTGTCCGATCGGATGCTGGGTCAAGATCCTAACTCAATGGTTATGAGACTAAAGAGTTATTTATGAAACGTGACTGAAAGAATATCAAATCTCTTGAACAACGTGAGGCTAAAGGACTGAGTGATGCTAGGAGTATGGACAATACACACTGATTACTGATGTCATGTTAATACTACAAATATGATAATATTGAAAACAACATCAGCATCTGATGGACACTTCAGAATGGTAAGTACCTATTTGACAGTTTAATAACAGCATTAATGCTTTATTTATTTATTATTATTATTTTTTATTTAAATCGCAATATTTTCCCATTATAGTAGTGACGTAAATATCTGACAGTGGGACAACCCTATAGAATCAGGAATAACTACAAACCAAGTAAAATAGACAAAATAACCAAATCTAACAATGCTTTTAACTTGAATTGAACCCATTCTCCTTGAAAAGAGTCTAGCAAATCCCTTCGGATGATTCAATCGTACTGATGGTGTACAAAACTACTGCGATGAAGCAGAAACTCGTTCAATTCATTTGATGGTACAAACAACCCCATAGATAATAATAATAATGTGAGTAAACTTTGTACGTTAATGAGAAAATGCTTTATTTCCAGTGTTGGGTAAGTTACTCTGGAAAAAGTAATTAATTACTAGTTACTAATTACATATTCAATAGTGTAATTAGATTACTGTAGAAATTACTCTCTCCAAAAGCTATTTAGTTACTTATAAGTAATTACTTTCTATATCCTACGTCAACCTTGATTAGTTAAGTGATTCAAGGATAGACATGAAACGACTTTTTAATTCATTCAAACAAATCATAAAAAACTACAGAAAATAATATTTTGTGGGAATTATACAATAAAACACAGGTTTTGAAGTTAGA
The DNA here is from genome assembly GCF_015846415.1 of Triplophysa dalaica. NCBI lineage: Eukaryota > Metazoa > Chordata > Actinopteri > Cypriniformes > Nemacheilidae > Triplophysa > Triplophysa dalaica. The sequence goes on along the minus strand of NC_079560.1, from coordinate 19,565,256 downwards.
CTTTAAATTTTGATGTCAATTCAACTATTGCACACATAGATTACGCACAGTAATTCGTTTTATTACATCAAAAGTAACTGCAATTAAATTACAGTAGTAATTAGTAGTAGGAGTAATCCCTTACTTTACTTTTTTAAGGGGAAAAGTAATTCAATTACAGTAATTAATTACTTAGTAACCAGATACACACAACACAGTTTTTTCATTGATAACCTAATAAGTGTTTTTCAAAGTCAGACTGATACAGACCACTGCAGAGCTGGTAAACTGTAACTCATTTAAGAAATGATTGATAACACTTTACAGACAGTGTTTTTGTGAAAGTTTTTAAGCATGCAACGTACATCATGCCACAAAGCATACCACATGACAATGAGTAACAGTATGATATGAAACAGAAAGAGAGTCGAGACTGACTGTCTGAGCAGATGATGAAGCTGTACTTACAGTAGAAACTGGCCACTGGGTGAGGCAGAGGAAGAGAGCGAGAGAAAGAGAGAGAGAGAGTAAAGACATGACAATCGAAGGAGAAAATCTGATCAGCTGCTGGATGTGTGAACGAGCGCTCATTTAAGTGTGTTGTGATGTTTCACCTGATGGGTTGGTGAAGTCCAGAGCACTGGCGGCAGGATGGAGCAGGTCCGGGCTGCTGGACGACAGGCTGCCGGGGATGGGCATTATCGCCACGCTGTGACGGCACTGTTTAGTGCCCACGACACTGTCATCCTGAGACTGAGCCATACCAGAATCACTGCCAATGCAAATTTTAAAATTGGGTTTTAAAAAGCGCCATTTTTTGAAAACGATACCGATACTTGACAGATGTGTAATGTGGCACACATTACACTGCATTTTTGTCTTTTTCACTGATCTACGTGAATGAGGATCATTTTCTGTAGACAAAACTTCAAAAACGAACATTATTGTCATGTAAACATACTCTACCTGTGCATTTTTTTTATTTTCACACTTGATTTGTTGATCCAAACAGAAGTTTGCATCAACGTCATAAATATGAGATATATTCATGAGATATTATTTTAATGGTTTTGCTTCAGGGCTCAAATATTGTGTTGACCCAAACTTGTCTACTATTGTACATGAGAATGTGATGTGTATTATGACAGTTTTGGTTTCTATTGGAATAATTGAGCACACAATGGGAAGCACCAGCTATTTCTTTTGGAAACTGTTCCTTTGGCCAGCTTTCATCACATGACAGATGAATTTATGCCAAAATACAGTAGAGATGAATTGGACTTGCAGCCTTTGATGTCGACAACAAATGATATGAGAAACACTGCGCGTACACACACACACACAGGATAATGTGAGCCAAAGTGCTGTCTTCCTCTCAGAGAACCAGAGTCTGATCTCTTCATCCTGATAGAGAAGCAGCAGATCAGACCAGCGTCCACATGATCACAAATCAATTAAAGACACATGAGAAAATTTAATGGACATGGATGTTAGGTTAGTATGAATGCATGAGAAGGAGACTGTCCTGCACAAAATCTCTCAAATACAGAACATTTAATTTGGCCGTATATTCCAGAGAGCGTTTTCATTCCACACATGACTGAATGACTTCTCTGGATTGGTTTGAGTTCTAACTGATGCCTACAGCTATGTTCAGAAAGCATGCTTGTGCAGGTACATGATGTCACACAGGAACTGGAAGCGAGAATGAATGATTTTCATACAGGGCGGATCAGGTGAAAGAACATTTACACAGCAAATGAACATAAAGAGATACAAGATGATATTAAAACAAACTGAAACCACAAACAACGCTTCACACTCAAACTATGATCATGAGAAATATCCCTTTGGCTCGAGATGCTGGGCGGGAAAGAGAAGTGAAGTGAGAGAGAGATGTGCGGGTGTCTCTTACCCAAACAGTCCCCTGTGCGAGTGAAGCAGCAAAAACAGAAGAACAGTGACGTGAACCGACAGAAGCAAACAAACACGCAAACAAAAGCCTTACACACAAACACACACACACTATGCAGAGCTATCGGTGATATCGATTGTTTATGGTAAAATCAATCCTAAGTACAGTAGGTGATATCACATGAAGTAACATCCTGGACAGTGTACTTGTTTTGTTTGTCCAAACCAGCCTTCGTTTCCTCATGCACTCGTAAGAGTGATTCTCAGACGCGTTATCATTTTAAAGTTGAGAAGTCAGTTCCACGTTGTCAAATGTAATATTGTCCTCACCTGAAGGGTTTAGGTGGCAGAATGCTGAATCTGGTCTTCTCCAGCATCTTGCGGATCTTGTTGCGTCCTCCGGACACCGTGTTAGCCTTCATCTTCCTGTGACTCTTGCTATCGGTGGGAAACTCCATGTCTCCAGGCAGCTCAGCGATGGAGAAGCGATTGCTCTTCTTCTCTTGAATCTTCGGGATGTGCGGAGCACCGTTCTTCTTCTCATTCTTCAAGCGACTCTGAAGCTCTTTGAAAACTACAAGAGACGTAATGTTATTATCAAATCATTGATCTCACAACAACAAAGCGCACTGGTCACATATCCTAACAACTCATTTTTAAATCCCAAATGTTTAACTCAGCATTTATTTAGGCAAACCTACATTACATAACCAACTACTCTCGAATAACAGATCTGATTGCAAATCCCACTGTTTTTAAAGTTTTGCATTCACAATGATTCATTCAAATAAAATCTTTTTTAATTATGTAACTACGGTCAGGTCCATAAATATTGGGACATCAACACAATTCTAACATTTTTGTCTCTATACACCATCACTATGGATTTCAAATGAAACGAACAAGATGTGCTTTAACTGCAGACTGTCAGCTTTAATTTGAGGGTATTTACATCCAAATCAGGTGAACGGTGTAGGAACTACAACAGTTTGCATACGTGCGTCCCACTTGTTAAAGGACCAAAAGTAATGGGACAGAATAATAATCATAAATCAAACTTTCACTTTTTAATACGTGGTTGCAAATCCTTTGCAGTCAATTACAGTCTGAAGTCTGGAACGCATAGACATCACCAGACGCTGGGTTTCATCCCTGGTGATGCTCTGCCAGGCCTCTACTGCAACCGTCTTCAGTTCCTGCTTGTTCTTGGGGCATTTCCCCTTCAGTTTTGTCTTCAGCAAGTGAAATGCATGCTCAATCGGATTCAGGTCAGGTGATTGACTTGGCCATTGCATAACAGTCCACTCCTTTCCCTTCAAAAACTCTTTGGTTGCTTTTGCAGTCTGCTTTGGGTCATAGTCCATCTGCACTGTGAAGCGCCGTCCAATGAGTTCTGAAGCATTTGGCTGAATATAAGCAGATGATATTGCCCGAAACACTTCAGAATTCATCCTGCTGCTTTTGTCAGCAGTCACATCATCAATGAATACAAGAGAACCAGTTCCACTGGCAGCCATACATGCCCACGCCATGACACTACCACCAACATGCTTCACTGATGAGGTGGTATGCTTAGGATCATGAGCAGTTAATTTCCTTCTCCATACTCTTCTCTTCTCATCACTCTGGTACAAGTTGATCTTGGTCTCATCTGTCCATAGGATGTTGTTCCAGAACTGTGAAGGCTTTTTAGATGTCGTTTGGCAAACTCTAATCTGGCCTTCCTGTGTTTGAGGCTCACCAATGGTTAACATCTTGTGGTGAACCCTCTGTATTCACTCTGGTGAAGTCTTCTCTTGATTGTTGACTTTGATACACATTCACCTACCCCCTGGAGAGTGTTCTTGATCTGGCCACTGTTGTGAAGGGTGTTTTCTTCACCAGGAAAAGAATTCCTCGGTCATCCACCACAGTTGTTTTCCGTGGTCTTTCGGATCTTTTGGTGTTGCTGAGCTCACCGGTGCGTTCCTTCTTTTTAAGAATGTACCAAAAAGATGTTTTGGCCACGCCTAATGTTTCTGCTATCTCTCTGATGGGTTTGTTTTGTTTTGTCAGCCTAATGATGGCTTGCTTCACTGATAGTGACAGCTCTTTGGATCTCATCTTGACAGTTGACAGCAACAGATTCCAAATGCAAATAGCACTCTTGAAAAGAACTCTGGACCTTTTATCTGCTCATTGTAATTGGGATAGTGAGGGAATAACACACACCTGGCCATGGAACAGCTGAGAAGCCAATTGTCCCATTACTTTTGGTCCTTTAACAAGTGGGACGCACATATGCAAACTGTTCTAATTCCTACACCGTTCACCTGATTTGGATGTAAATACCCTCAAATTAAAGCTGATAGTCTGCAGTTAAAGCACATCTTGTTCGTTTCATTTGAAATCCATTGTGATGGTGTATAGAGCCAAAAATGTTAGAATTGTGTCGATGTCCCAATATTTATCGACCTGACTGTATTTCATTTATGTATTAACCCCCTTATATGTTTATTGTTTAGGTTTCTTTCCGTCTTTCTTCAGCCATTATTTTACTGTGAACTATTTGACTTCATAGACTCCCATTGTCTACAACAAAATGTGACTCAGTCTATGAAAACCAGGCTGAAGTCATTTTTCATTTTTCATGATTATATTTTGGTTTCATTTTATTGTTTTTGACATTAAATCTCCCTTCGTAATATTAAGAACATCTGTGAAATATTACCTCGGTATCTTTAATGTAGACTGAGGAAGGTCATATCAAAACATTTTTAATTAGTAAAATTAAGGACTGAAATCAAACTTAATGCTCCTAATATAATATAATGTGATATCATTTAATATAATATATTTAGATAAATAACCAAACATTGAAAATCATCTTGACTTTTAAGTGCTTTTTAATGTTTGGAATCCTTTTTATATTTGAAGTCATCTTGAGGTTAAGAACCATAATGTCATGACATACCAAAGATGTTGGTCTTGACGGTGAGAGAGAGGTGTGTGTTGTTCTTCAGGAAGTCCATTGCTTTGGAGTACGAGATGTTCTCAAAGTTCTGTCCGTTGATCTCCATGATCTGAGTAACGGGTAACAGGAGCAGATGAGTTTATATTGAAATATGGAGATGACAGATGTGGTTTAGAGTGGGAGGGGTACCTGATCTCCACGCTTGAGTCCCGCCTCTGCCGCTTTACTCCCCACCTCGACGGCCTCGATGAAGATGCCGAAGCCTCTCTCACTGCCGCCCTGAATCGCGAAGAGCAGCGCAGACTCTCTGGACGCCTTTTGAAGGGTGATCTGACGACACTTGGCTTTAGCGGCGCACGCGATGTTCAGCAGACGCAGGTGACCCTTCATTTTCTGACAAAAAGCATTAAAGGTGAATTACATCAAAGTGTGATAAATGTTGTGATTATGTGTGTAAAGTAAGGGAGTAATGTACAAGCAGCCGGTATCAAGTCTTGTCTCACACTAAAGGGGCTTAGGGATAACAGCCGACTGCTTCTACAATGTCCCGCTTATTGGTTACTTGCCACATGAGAGAAATACTGGACACGAAATGTGAATTTGAAATATTTTATTAGCGGATTCAGAACTTACTTTCGTTTACTTTCGGTTTTAAGGTAAGAAACGACGTTCAGATGTCACGACCAGGCAATTTGGTTTAATCATTTGTAAATATAATGTCATGTATGTTATTAAAAGACATTATTACATTGAATTTGACAAAAACCCTGTCAAAATGATTTGCTGCATCAGGGTTACCGTGTGTTAACATGTAAAGCAACCTAAAAACATATACTGTAAAAATGACTTTTGAAATGGCCATCACATCCCACTCTGCATGCAGTAGACTAAGTTACAGTTGTGTTGTTTAGTCTGATGAAACTCACAGAGGAATCCAGTAACTTCTCAAAGTCCTCCAGGAACTGAGTCATGACAGGATCTCCTTCAAAATCATTGAAATGATTGTTCACCCACAACAACACGATCCTCGTCACCTGAAGTGAAGATTTCAACCATTAGAATGGAAAACTACAAAAAGAAACACATAGGAATACACACACACACACACACACTGACCGTGTCTCTGAGACTGTCCACTTTGAACCATTCCAGAAGTTTCTTGCCCACTTCCATGGGGCTGGAGAGGAATGTGCGGTATGTGAGCAGAAAGTCCTCGATGTAAGTGGGGTCCACGACTGACGGCTCCTCCACCAGATGCATGATGAGACGCTCAGGTGTGCCCTGACACACACACACACACACACACACACATGTCTTAGAGTTAACACTAATGAAAGCAATGGAGCAGAAGACATTATCTGTCTTTATCTCTGTCACACATCGTTGTTTCATGTCATTATTTCAGAAGTGCTGCAGGTACTGTCGGGAAAGCGGTGATGAGCAACACTGATGCTCGCCTTAACAGACACCAATCCTGTCAACACAATGAGATGAAGGCCGTGACAAGAAACAACACGTGACCTTCTGCTACAGTAAATCAAACATCACATGTCTTACAGAAAGAGGCGTTAGGGTGAAGGGGATCAGAAACCAACATGAGCCCTCTGAAACAGTTTAACACTGAAGTGAAAGGTGAAGACACACATCACAAATACAGCACAGACAAACACCACGACACAAAAGATTCAAAGTCAAGAAGTATACAAAACAATGATTTCTTTCAAAGACTATATTGTGCGTTACATCAGAGAAAGGGCTTCGGTGCTATCATTTATAATTTGACCCTACCGCTGTAACTTATGACAACAATACCTGTTATATTTATGTGTGAACACACAGTAACCATCTGTCTGTTGGTTTATGTTAACCATCAGCCATCGTGCCATCTGCGACATCAGCCAGTGAGGAAGTGGTTCAGTGACAGAGCAAATAAACGGAGTCGTCCTCACCTTGATGACGACGTGTCCCTTCCTGGTGCCGCTGCGGTCCAGCTCTCTGTGCTCCTTCACCATGACGATCTCACCCTCCTCCTCCACTTTATGTGTGTTCTTCTCCACGTGGTTGAGGATACGACAGTAGTCCTCCTGAGCGATGCACACGAACTGATCCACAACAACATGAGGAAGAGCGATTAACTTACAGTACAGCAGAACATTAGCCCGCACCAAACACGGCAGCGGTGCCGGCTCATGACACATGAATAAATGTGTTGGCTGTGATGTGTGCAGAGTTAGTCTGTGCTATAAGGAATCAGAAGTGACGCTGTTGTATTAAGAGGTGTTTATATGTGAGGGCCCTGCACTGTCAGACAGCTCGGTTCCTTTAATCATCACAACGCTCAATCTGTCACATGATTGGCTAGAATCAGCCAGCATTGAGTTGGGAATGTTGACAGATGTGTTATTAAACTCACGGTTGAATGCAGTGAACGTGGTTCTAAACCTCTCTATACTGTATATGACAGAGAGTGTGTGAGAGCGTCGGGCATCACCTGGCAGTCGTCTCCTCTGGTGCGCACCACACCGTTCATGAACTGTTTGTCTAAAGACGGCGTGATGCCGAAACTGTTCCCCATACACAGGATCTCTGAGCGACCGTCTCCATAGGTAATCTCCACAGCACCATTGAGGATCACGTACCACAAATCCAACTACAAACACACAATGTGTAACATTTTACAAAATCCATGGGTACACCGTCTCGCTCTCACAAGCACATTCCTTTTAATATGCTAGTCAGGATATTACATAGACTTTCGTCGATTTTATATCAGGATAATGACATTCTGTCCTCTAACCCCACCCCTAAACTTAACCAGCCCACAAAAAAATATGTCTGAGTCACTAATAGTATGCAAAAAAAATGGTAGGCGAGAAATACCCGGATGGTCTACTGCTTCCGCATATTCGTGAGTGTGAATAGGATGGATACTTCTCTATTCCATAATGCCACGGGAGCTAAGCAACGGCCAAATTTCAAAAGCAAATCAGATAAAAATAGCGTGAAACTTTGAGTCGCGAATGTGCGCTTTTAATCTAAGTGCCAATAAATACATTTCTCAACTAAATTATGTTTTCATCAACGATTACGTTCAGGTTAATATGTAACAGGTCAGAGAGCATACTGGTCACATGGCCATTAAACATGGAGGAAGCAGTAAGTCCGAAATGTGTTCATACTACTCCCACTTACTAGAACGTACTGTTTAAAGGGTCGATAGATAGGTACTTATTTTAATTGAGTATGTACTGTCACAGTATGCGACATGGGATGCAGGGCATGTTTTAACCAGGCCCGGTTTGTGCCACATGCAAAAGGGTGGACTAGCAGATATCCTGGGTGGGCATTTACCACACACAGTCTATAGCCGCAAAAAAAGTAAGAGACCATTTTTAAAAGTTGTCTTTTTCTGATAAGATTGTGTTTTGGTAAAATTATCATTTTTGTTTATTTCTTTGAACTTCTGACTTTCATATGAAAATGTTTTTTTTTTGTTGCAAAAAATGAACAAAATGGGTCAAAAGAACAGAAAAGACGATCTGCGTTTTTAAAACAGATACATCGCAAAAAAAATGAAACAAGTTCATATTTAGTTTTAAGCAACACAAAACTAATGTTTGTAAATGTAAAAGTATTGTGAATTGCTGACTGCCACTCTTTAAGGTTTGCTTTTGTTGGAATTCAAATTTAAATGATCTATGATGTTATAAATATATAAAACAAGCGTTCATTACAGAAGACTGAGAGATTAAAACAAAAATAATTATTATTTTTTATTGCCTTTTATATAGTAATTGTGTGCGTTCATTTTAATGATGTTTTTCGCATGTGAACTGGACATAAATAGAAGCATATAAAGTGGGCTGGGAACAATCCCCATCACTGAACGATCACTGACTTCTGTTGTTGAATTTCACAAAATGCCTGTTTTAATGAATGAATCTAATTACACTGCACAATGAACTCTACATCATTTCTGCAGTTTGTTTATGAGGTCCGTGAGCGTGCCAAAACAAAACTATTTTCCACAGTGTTTCGTTACCATCTGCAGCATGAATTGGGGTGTTTGAGATGGAGGGAGACAGATTTATTTCTAAAGTGGGAGCTTCGTAAGATGGAGCTTTCAGTCATTACTGATGGTCAACAGGTAAAAATCAAGCCTAGTTTGTTAACAACACAAAATAAGACTGCAAAAGCTCCTGTTATAATAAATGAATCAGACTCTACTGCACAATTACTTTTACATGCTGTTTATAATAAACTCAAAGCAAGCGTGCAGTGCGCCTAAAATTCATTAGTATTTTGCTTCCACCATAGCATGTAGCATGCTTCTCTGTTACAAACAAAAGCCGATCTGTGAGTGAAGAGTGGCGTTGCTTCCAGCCAATAGAAAAATGTATTGTTATTTTTCCATTCTCATTGGGTGGGCAAGACAGACGCTTAGGTTGGCTCAGCCCACCCCTGCCCATGCATAGAAACGGCCCTGGTTTTCACCAGACATGAGGGGCGCGACAAAAACAAAGTGTGTGCACTAGCCATGCTTGTAAATCATACTTAACACTAGGAATTGAGTAACAAATTCATAAAAAATAATGATTCCATGAATTGATTGAAACAATAAAGATACATTGAAAAACACAAAATGTATATTTTTTACAACATAGAAAGTAGGGCTGGGTATAGGGCTGTCATGATCATGACATTTTGCTGACGATTAATTGTCTAATAAATGATTGCGATTATGGCGATTAACTGTCTGTTTTACGGCTTTTCTTAAAAGATTATTGATTTTTCTTGCCAGGCCCTAAGAGAAAGTCTGGATTCTTGAGTGAACTGTAAGGCATCCAACACTGAAAAAGAATGGGGTTATTTTAATTTGTGTTATTTTTGGAGTTTTTGGTCAGGTTTGTTTACCTCCTGTTTGTCCTGCAGTATGACGGTTCCTTCCTGTTCAAACACCTCAAACATCATGACCCGACACAACTCTCTCCTCACAGACATGGTCATGTTGGCAAACGCCGGCAGCTGATGCATGAACTCCAGCAGCTGCTCTGTACGGCACACAAACACACGAGCGAGAGACACGGGTGTCATACGTGTCTGATACATATTTACGACAACAAACATAAAATGAAACTGAATTACTGAATTACAGAGAATCATCAGCAATGAGTAGTTCATTCACTCATTCCCTCATAAACATTGTCATATGTTTTCCTTGTTTGAATCTTTACTTTTTTGAAGCAGGCTGGTTTGTCCCAAATTTAGTTTTTTTGATAGGAAGAACATGAACAGAATGCAAGAAGTTTTGTTAGCACAGAAACAGCCAGCGGGCACCATTCTGCTCTACAGACAGATTCATGGCTTTACCGATGTCATCGTCGGTCCGATCCACGGCATCCTTCTCCAGACACTCTCGCACCAGATCTCGAACCAGAAGAGCCTCAGAGGAGCGCTCAATGTCTTCATCTTCCTCCTCATCCTCAGAGTCCACAGGAGCTTCAGGAAGACCTGAGAGATCCACATCACCCATCTCACTCTCTGTGGCCTGTGGGTGACCAAACATCCACCATCACGGTTTCTCATAATGTTTCAGCAAATACAATGTTATGCATGAACTACCCTTATATTCAATATTAATGTGATGTAGGCTAACGTGAGCTTACAGCGGTGCTGTTTTCTGACATACAAGATGTGATTTTTGTGCTGCACAACTAGATTTACTCATTTAAATTCTGAATGCTAAAATCAAAGCCTGAACATTTGCATGATTTTCAGTCATTGGCTGTCTTTACAGTGCTGATGCAAAATAGTTTCAATTTTTTAAACCTGTGTGAGATGCAGCTATTTATAATGACATCATCCCCAAATAAGTTACAGTCCACTCAAGCGAAATGTCAGCGTCCACATGTTGACTCTTCAAGATGGAAAAAAGTTGTTCATCAATGCTGCTCTTTCAGAGTTTGATGGCTTTACAGCACTGAATAAATGTCAGGCTCCATAAAAGAAAGAGAAACGGGCAATACCTGATAGATGTCTGAAAGGCTGCTGCTCCCTGAGTCACTGGCAATGCTGCATCCTGATTGGCTGGCTGGCACATGGGGGCGGTCTGTCAGGTGCATCTTGCTGAGGTCACCAGGAAGCTGTTCAGACAAAACATGAAGACAGAAATGTGTACAAGTTTGCTTAAAATGTCAAGATATAACGATTCATTTACTGTGTGTACTTTCACAGAATATAGTGCTGCAGAAACACAATCACAACTACCACATGCAAATGATTTGATAAAACACATCCCAGAGAAGTATAACTCGTACGCCAACAAATCTACTGTATTTCTCACCCGTCTGAGAGAGAACATCTGACAGCTTAAATATTATTTGAAATGTTGCCTGGAGATGGAGGTGAGACACTAGAATTACTACAATGAAAAAGAAACTAAAATAATAATAAAAAATCACTCCATATAGCAATGTCGGAAAAAGTTAGCAAAATTGCTTAAAATTAAACTGAAAATAAGATGACAATACAAAAAACTATTTAATAAAAAACGTTATTGTGGTCCTGACTAAAAAAATGTTTGCTTAGTTTGTGACGTTTAGTGAATAAATCTAAAACGGGACACACTCAAAGCAGGCAGAATTCACGGTCATGCTTTTAATTATTGCCCACCCTGATCTCCAAACAGTCGAATCCTGCAATAAACACCAATAAATGTGATGTGCAGGCCAACTTTCTTCTGTTCTGATCATGTAAAACACTCTGTCATAACTCTCTGAGGTTCTTCAATCAGGTCAGAGAAGAGTTGAAATGAAGGCTGTATGAATCGTGACGTGTGGGCTCTTTCATCCTGTGAATGAGCCACAGTATTGGAGAGATGTGTAAAGGGCATGAATGATGTGTAAGGGTGGCAATAGGGCAAACAGAGAGCTGCTGCTAATTGGTGCAGTCGTACTGTGCTAATTCACAGCCCTGCCAGCTGTCCCCCCGGCCCAGGACCAATTAATGATGCCGGCAGATTAAATATGAATGCACGCTCTCTTTCTTCTGCCCTACGGACCACATCCACAAGACGACAGGATTTCTACTCCTCACGTGGCAGTGTGGACCTCAGAAATACTGCACACCTCTATCACCTGACAGATCTTCAGCTCGTGTGTAAAGTAAAATAATCATCATGTACGGTCCATACAGTGTAGATGAAGCTCTTCTGAGACTTCACAGTCCTCTCAGCAGGACGCCCTCATTAAATCAAACCCGGGCGTTCTCATTACGAAGTGACTCCTGGCAAGACAGACCTGTGGTGCTGATCATGGAATGAATCTATAGGTTAACCCAGATACACAGTCAGCCTGTTCTATAAATGACGCAGTACAGTCGAAACAACTAAAATCAGTCCAAACAGGCCAGTCTGCGAACCAGCTAGACCAGACGAGCACCACCTTGACAAAGACCAACTTGGAAAACCCAAACCAGCTAAGACAAGGAAATCAGTTTCAGGAAAAGCATTTTTTGGTATCCCCGGAATCAAAGCCATCACATGTGTTAGCGCAACACTCCACCGGGTCTCCGCTCCAGTAACAAAACACCATTACTCAAGAATGATCTACTGCTGTTCTGGTGGCAAACGTCAGTGAATTATTCATGTGTCCACATGTTCCCAGTCAAATCCAGAGGCAGTCAAACATTCGTCCACATGGCAACATTTCATCTGTCTAGCAGAGAGAAAACTCTCCACAAATACACTCCTGAACAAAATCTTAAAACCGGGGGAATCATTACAAGTATTCGCATTTATCCCTCATTTCAGGGTTAATATACTCAGACCCACAACTTCCTCATATTGAAGCCAAACTTCTCAAACAACTCAAGAGCTATTTCTGATATCAGACATTTGAATACATCACAGCAGGGCTGCCACAACATCAAGATTCAATACGTAAACAGCCCACCGGCACTCAATGGGTCAACTGATGAGGATAGAGTTGGATGGCACAGCCATTATTCCACCTCAAGAATCCCATTGCTGTGGTTAGTATATACTGTAACTAACAGTAAGTTTGGCATGTTTACCTGGGTAGTGGCCGAAACTGCTTCCCACTTCTTGATTTTGGATTATTCCATCAGAAGGCTTCATACAGTGTTATAAAGTGTAAGTGAAGTGGGGTGTTTAAACGGGTCCTGATGTCCAGCAGGGGTGAGTAACGGCTGCTTTAGTGCTACATGTGTATGGAGACTGAATGAATTAGGAGGAGTAGAGGATGGCGCACACGGCCCCCCGTCAGACGCTTCCTCCTGCGCTAATTCACTGAGAGTGCTCTCACAAATGAGCCTGCAGCAGGCAGCTATGATCAATGAAGGCAAGTCTGCTCCAGTTTAATGACATTACTACAGCATGTGCATTAAACTCTGAGTGAACCACTGGAACACTGACCTCTCCATCTTAACATGGACACCACACAGATACACAAACAAAAAACACACTGATGGCTGCTAAATCAAGCATTCCTGCATCTATTTCTCATACCATCAAACAAAGCCCCGACATCAAAGGTTTGTAAATGAAACATTTGAGCTTCAGCATAAAAGATATCAGAAGTCATGTGAGGTGAAGTGAGTTTAGATGTGACTCTGACTCCTTTTACCAGGTGTGGGAGTGTTTTGAAGCAAGAGAGAGTGAGAAACAGTGAGAATGAGGGAGTGTTTTGAGCGAGAGAGAGAGAGAGTGATAGTGTTATGAAACGAGAGAGTGAGTGTTTTGAAGCGAGAGAGAGAATGAGAAACAGAGAGAAAGAGGGAGTGTTTTGAGCGAGAGAGAGAGAGTGTTATGTAATGAGAGAGTGAGTGTTTTGAAGCGAGATAAGGTGAGAGAGTGTTTTGAAGTGAGAGAGAATGAGAAACAGTGAGTGAGATAGTGTTATGAGACGAGAGAGAGTGAGAGAGAGTGTTTTGAAGCAAGAGAGTGTTATGAAACGAGAGAGAGTTTTTTGAAGGGAGAGAGTGTGAGAAACAGTGAGAGAGAGTGTTTTGAAGCGAGTAAGCCGATAGATAGTGTTTTGAATATTCATATGAAGCGTTGAGATCAGTTGGTGGAAGGGTCTTTGTGGTTAGGAAGGCGTGATGAGAGCCGTGAGGCGGGGCCGGTGGCGGGACTGTTGTCGAGAGAGGACCGGGCCCGAACATGTTTGTATTTGTATTTATGTTCTTGTGTTTTACTTGCGTTTATTTTTTGTTCGCCGGCGGTCGGCCGTGAGGGGCCACCGGCTGTTATTATTTATATTAAAACTTTATTTAAATGTCTGCCGGTTCCCGCCTCCTTCCTTCCTTTATTTATTGTCTTATTTCATATTTCTGCAGTTTTCTTGTTTCTGAGCTATGAAATCAGCATCAAAACAATAGGTGTGTGATAGCACACATCCAGTACAGGATAAGCCATCCTGATGATCAGGAAGTCAGTTAGAGCTCTGTCCCGCTGGGGGAACCGTAGGGAGCTAAATGCTTAAAGACAGACCTGCCCTGCCCAGCCCAGCCCAGACGAGGAGTCCACCTCAGCGCCACACGCTCACAGATGCTTCCTGACACCTGCCCGCTTCGCCAGGACATCCACTGCAAACACTTTTATCCTGTTCTGTTAAGAGCACACGTTCTCCTCATGCTGATGGCAGATGGCATGGAAAAGCAATACTTCTAAAATGATGGAAACGTAATGATATGAGGCCAGACACCATCACCAAATAGATCTGTCATTGAAGTATCTAACTAAAACAACACTTGTAAACTTGCTAAAACTCAACATAGTGTCATAACCTAAACAACCACATTTATGAATAAAACACTTCATTTCATATCAAATATTTGATGCCATTTCAGAACAGACAGCAGACTGTTAAGATTCTCAAAGGTGAAGAATATGTTAATCTATCACAGGAAGCAGAATGAAAAGTCAGTAGTTTTGATAAGCAGTGGGTTGATAAGCAGTGGGTTTAAGCTTCGGTATGACGATACAGTTTAATCTAAACCTTTAATGTTAAGAAACAAAGAAAGGCCACATAAAAATGCGCTCCATTATTCAGTGGTGACTCTTAACGTCTGAATATTATCCAAACAGATGCTAAGAGCTTTTAGCTGCTTCATCCTGGGAGGTTTAGGGTGTCATGTGCGCTGGAAGGTTAGGCGATGGGGATCAATACACTTAGCATTAGACCCCGCACGTTAAATGAAGGCTCTTCAAGGCAAATGTTGCATGCACTTTGAGAGAGCGCCATTACCTTGAGTTTCTGCAACTCACGTTTATGCTGACTGATAGCAAATCTATGAGCGAAACCTTGACCATCGGCATTACTCCGCAAAAACAAAGGTCAGACCCTTGATATGCTTTCCCATCAGACAAGATTTGTGGCAATAAATCATCCTGCTATAAATGTCAAGTACTTCTGATCGCTTCAACAGGAACCTCTCATATTCACATCCATAAACAATAACACACTCTTCAATAAACTGTAATCAGAATTTTCTTCCCTCCAAAATTCGCTATTCTATGTGGCAGAATTTTTTCGATATATGCATTTTTAAGTTTAGAGTTTAAAAAGTATTTAAGAGTGGGTTTCTTGGGGTGAACTAATTTACCAGCTAACATTTCTCACAAGTCATTTAACTTCGCGTTGATTGATGAGACTTTTTTATTAAAACATTTGAAACATTCAAGTTATTCGGTGACAGACGCCACAGGTTATTGTGTCACTCTTGCATCTGCACACATGGATTTCCTCTAAATCCAGAGCCGATGACATCAGAAGTGTGCAGATTCTATGGGAACATACGCATGACACCGGCACGTACGTCGCTCAATGTAATCTATTCTCTCTCCGTGCATTTGTGTGGATCAGGGAAAGACTTTCATCAGAACGGATGGGCCGAGAGGTAGAGCCTGACATCAAGCTTGTCCATGGACATTAAAGAGGGGAAAATAGATGCTAAAGGCTTTCAGAAGGCCTTTAATAACACTGCCGGGTTGGTCGCTGCCAAGTTCAAAGATGGCCAGTCCCCAGGACATTAATGGAGCACAGAGAGTGCAGCCCAGACACTAAGCTGAAGGCCAATTATCGACTCCTGAATTATGAATGATGGAGCTCGGACATATCACAGCACGCCATGAGTCAAAGCTCACATCCCTGCACTCAACCCATCCTCTGTGTGCCTACGACTGCATATCTCAGATATCATTTCAAAAGGATTTTCATCCACCAGTGAAGGAAGAAAGATACATGCAAACCAGCGAAATAACAACAAACCTGAGATAAAGAGGTTAATTAACTTAAGAGAGATCATATATACATACAGATCATATATAAATTAGAAGTATGCAAAACATATTTTTCTTCTGAAACACTACCCTTCCAATAATGGGTCAGTTAGCATGCCTGTTATTGGCATTTTGGCTGTTTATTAGTACTTATAAAGCACATATTCAGAGACACAAATGCAACCTTATTTCTCAATGGTGCGACTAAAGAGGTTGCACCGGTGATCAGAGATAGTGAAGAGCAGACCCCCCCTTTGATTGGCCAATCCTGTGTAAACTATGGCATTCAAAGTTTTTTTATACAATGTTTTTGTGAGATGACAGAGCTTACAGTCTTTAGCATCGGGAGTTTTCACCGCTCCGCTGCTCATGCGATCACAAAACATACAAGTGATGATCAAAAGTCCAGACACTATGCACATGATAAACAACGTAAAACTTGCTTTAGTGGTTATAAGTTGTGGTCCGTAATGTTTGTTAGTTTCCTTATGTTGTGATAAAGTCAGAGCCCTCGTTCTTTATGTGTGCCCTGCACCATTTTCCTTTCTTTTGTTTTATTCAAACGGTTTTGTAAAGTATTTTTATAGACTTCAACACTAGGAAATGTTTCTTTATTAAATTGTTATTACAGTAAGTGTCTGACCACTGTAAAGTGACTACTACTTGTGATACTTGACTGTTCTGCTTTTATTTTTATCGCTTTAAACATGTTTTTCTCCAAATTCCATTTCTGAAAATCATAGCGCTTCATTCATCCTCAGCCATAACTCTTGTTACATACACAAGGTATGAGCAAAATAAAAACTGATTTTGAAAGGGCTTGAATATGGTATCAAAAACTGTGAAAGCCTATATAAATTTGCACCATGTGTTGGGTTTTCCCAAATCTAATCACATATGAACATAAACATTAAAAGATTAAATATATAAATGAATATGAATAACAACAGCTTTATTGGGCATTCGGTTGTATTAAAATACAACAAGTTCCGAGACGCAAGTACAGCGTGATGACGTCACAAACATACTAATTACCACTTAACGCCACCTTGCACCATAGTGATGGGTAATAATAGATTATGAGGGATTTTTTACGAGCCTGTCAGTCAAAATGACGGAAAATAAAATAGTCTAGCGCAACCTCTGGTGTGTACGTCTGAAAATGCGTGTGCTGCAGTCAGACAGATAGAGGTGAGCAGCCTAATGTCGTCAGTTAAACAGAGTGGATGTAGACGCAGATGATGAGAGAAGATGAAAATATTTTTTACAATTTACAAGTCAATTTTGCATATATGGACATTTAAAAAAATTTGTGAACTGGTTGAACCAGGTAAACGTTAAATGCCTTAAATGCGATGCTATAGAAAACTTGGGTGCACCTTCCTTTTGTGTTGGTGCACCAGTGCCCCGACCTTACTTACTATTAATAAGCAACAAATAACGAGTTTATTGGGGGAAAGGTCATAGTTAAGGGTTTGTTAATAACAAGAATTTCCCCCTATACTGAAGTGTGACCACACACATTATAAACAATCATAATACCATTTAATAAACCTGTAGTCTTTAAGTAAAATCTTAGCAAAACAGTTAGTAATGTTATTTTAGTTTTAGCCTATGTCTTATACAATTTGCACAATACACACTAACAAAAATATTCTGCTATTATTGTTTATTAATTGACATATGACAATTCAACTTTAATATTTAATACATTGTATAATAAACCATGACCTAATTTCTTGATCAAAAAGTATTTTGCAGGCAGACGTACTAATATGCAGCTGACATGATTAACTTGATGAAGAGAGGTCTTGACACTGGGACTGTAAGCTTCTTGAGATTCTACAATAAGAATTTGTTGGCTCACATTAGGCACCGACACACAGCAATAATAAACATCATCTTTACTTCATGAGTCTACTCTTATTAACATGATGCTTAAAATACTTCCATACATTTGTACATGTTTCAAATAATCACAAAGGAGCATCAAAGGTTGTTGTGTGGTTGGCGCTTACAAATGAATTTCTTTAAAGCGGCCCTGCAACGATGAGTCATTCATTCTGACTTCTTTACAATGTTAAACGTGCTGTCTTCTCATGCTTAACATGGTCAAAAAACAAGTTTGGCGTATGACGTAGTATGTCTGTGCTTTATACACAGCCCCAGCGATTGTACAGGTTTCAGAAAGTTTTTTTCGAACATATAAAACTGTTTGTTAACTATTTTTCTTAGTCCTTTATTGGACAATTCTCCCGGTAAAGCACGCGGCACACCAGGCAGCAGCATGTAGAGCAGGAGAAGGTACATGCGCAGATGTCACTTTCACTTGTGTGCAGTAGAGAGAGAGAGCATACGTTCGCGAAGTTCAGGTGTTTGTTAACTGCATTTGGGTGATGAATGTTGTATAAACAGTGGATATAACGAGGGATTTAGAGATTGTTAGAAACTGATATATGGAGCTGTCCCATTGCTAAAAGATGCCGGACATGAACCGCATGGGGTGAGTGAAACTGATGTCTGTGTTTTGTTAACAATGTGCTTTAGTTCAGCCTACCCCTCCCCCCCGCACATGCCGTATGATTTAGGAAGTAATCGTACAGCTGTATCTATCTTTTATAAATGTGATCAAACTAACTACTCTTAGAAGATGCTACGTATGCAATACTACTCTATAGGTACTCAAGATTATTTTGAGATTGGCAGAAACCCTGTGTTTTAGGGCCACTTTAAATGACTTAATATCTGAGTGTGAATTGTCTGAACCTTTCGGAGATTTTTGACCTGTACCATGCGACCGCAGCGTAAAGTAATGTTAATAAAAGAACTATAAAAGAACATAATTAATTGGTTCCTTTATATAAGTGTTTCTGTTCACAGCCAGTGGTTTCATTTCAGTTTTTGTTCATGTTCCTGTTTAAATTTAGTTGTTTTCAGTTTGTAATTTTTATTCCTTGAACCGGTTCAGAGCCCTGGTCACCAACACTACGAGCCCATTTCACACACATCTATAAACTAAACATGATAATAATGTAACGTTTTCACAAACACAGGTTTCTGTAGTTTACCCTGATAATAATCTTAACAATTAAAAACATTTACCATTTTAAAGTTTAAATTTCAGGCCCAAAACATTGCTGTTGTGTAAATGATCGGGCAAACTGTTTAAGGTTTTGAGTTTTCAGTGAAAAACAGTGTTGTGTCATTACAGAATATCTGCAGTGCTTTTGAGGGGATGAACAGTTGAAAGTGAGTAATGAATAACACACCCAACACATATACTTATAAAATGTGCAGCTTGAATGCAGGAAAGTCACTTTGGATAAAAGAGTGCCACAAATGTAAATGATGTTGTCAGCAGGCAACGAAACACTGTCTACACATTCAAACAAATTGACACCCTTTCTAGCACCACTTGTGAACTTGACCTACATCGCTCATACATTCAGTACACAAAGGACTGACAGGGCACAAACTGAACTATTAGGCAGGTTTTGAGCACAGACATTAAAGAAATGCACTGACACAGGTTTGGAGATCACACAGGTACACTGTGATAGTTTTGAGGAGATTTCAGCTGAAAGCGTTTGAATTGTAAACGAAAGTGTACATGTGCATCACTTCTTTCCAGAGGGCTTATTAGACACCTGTGATTTTCATAATGAAGATAAACGCCAGACGTCTTTAAAAAGAGACATCTGGTGTGGAGTTACTGTACGTCTGTCATTTTTCCAGCGCATCAGAAATGTCTCCAGTCTTTTAACAAGATGCAGTAAATGCAGCAAGACTGCAGCAACTCGTCTCAGTCCAGAACTGTCTCTCATTCATGTCCATTATTAACAGAGCGTCTTTCAGACAGGACCTGTGGATAAATACGGGAACCACCTGTAATGTCGCAAGAGAGTTGAAAGCTAAGAAGTCTTTTCTCTGTCAGCTGCACATCCCCACGGTTCCTTAAAGTCCATCATCCGGCTGCGCCCAGCAACAGTCTGCACAACCAACTAGACAAGATCTCTTGTGTAAGGAGCTCACTTTTCACCAAACAAACAAGTGGCAAAGCTTCACAATTCTGCTCAACATTTTCCTCATTGGATATTCATCATCCATTACATTACGAAAGTAAAATGGGTCGAAGCTGCATGTCTTTTTTGGTATTATTAAATACGTTTTCCTGTCTCAGTTTTATGACGCAACAATACGTCATTGGTAGCGTGTGAACACATCGATGCATTCAGAAGGTCCTGACATCTCAGCTTTTGGCTCACAAATGGCGTGAGTTTGGGGTGGAGGATTTATCTGACTTGATGTTTTATTCATGCAAAACGTTTCGATCCAGCAACAGAATATTCTGTTAGAAAGGATTAAATGTGCCTCTGAAAACATCACTGAGAAAAAATGCTTTCCATGAATAGTTTTCCTCTGTCTGAGAACAGATGCAGACACAATACAAAAACTGCACACTTCAATCCAAAAACAACACACACACACAAGCATGCATCTGCAGCAGAACAGCACACTGAAGAATTATGACATCACTTACTTTGGAGGACCACGGCTGGAGGCAGTTGGCATAGCAACGGACGAGGAAAGCCATTTCCCAAGAAGAGAGGGAAACTTTCCACACAAGAGAAACGACAAAGAGCAAATCTCTCAGAGAATCCTGAAGGATAATCGAACCACTTGAAACGAAGAAGAGAATCAACCTCTCCAGTTATCCATTTCAGCAGGAAATCACCTGGAACCTCATCTGCTCTCGTTCCTTCACAACTCAGTGAAAATCCAAATCCTGATGCTGCTGGCTACTAGACGCTCATCTCCACTTTCTAACACGACTTTGATACACGAACACAACTCCAAAAGTCCAGAAGTAAAAAGCTCTTTAAAGGGCTCCTGGCAGTGAATGTACTTTTCTGATCCAGTGCTTTTGTGCTGTATTTCAGATCAAGCCCAACGCAGTCGTTTTTTTGCAGAAAAGGTGCAGAATTGTGCGCCGTGCGCCACGTCTCCAGTCTCCAAGTGCACATCCCCAGCCGGAGACTTCAGGAGATCTCCCTCGAGAGGCGTCCATCGATCGGACGCTCTGCCACTCAAGACAGAAGGTCTAAGAGTGAGAGGCGCGGAGAGAAGCCCGGCAGATAAGCATGACATCACCTACATTGGGAGGGCTGTAGGAGCGGGTGGGGCAGGAATGGGGGACTGCATTAGAGCGATTGGCTGCGCGGAACACAGGAGACGCTGAGCATCTTTATTGATTGAAAAAAACAGCGTTTTCTCAAACGTCCTGTCCGCAAAAACACAATTCATAAAAGACGAAGATGAGGCATAAATTACTGCCAAACACACGCAGGGAAGTGTGACAAACGTTTGTTATGCTAATGTTCTTTCTGCACGCGTGGCACTCGACGCGACCTGTTCAACTCTTTTATGACGGTGACAAAGGCACGCTTCTGAAGTGCCGTAGGATAAAAGGAGAAAATGCCCCAAACTTGATGGTATTATCAGGTTTGTCAGCCGGTAAATTCCTAGACTGCTGAAAATGGAACGCGACTGACGGCTTTAAAAGCATGCGCTGAATAATGCAGCTGCATGCAAACATTCTTCTGAAGGCAGGACGCAATTGGAAGTGCCTGCTCGGCTCGCCTCAAACCTGAAGTATGACATCATCTTTTTAAGAAGCAGCCAATGGGAGCTCAGCGCACAGAGCTTCCCAAAGAACGAGAGAGGCACGGCGTATGATGCCCACGTTCAAATAAAACACGACTGGGTGTGAAGAATTGAGGTGAATCCCCGACAGATCGTTCTTACAAGACTTGAAGGAAAGAGAAGCAATAAAAACATCTTTAAAATCTTGAGGTTTGTAGGAAGAACTGATGTACAGACAGAAATTCACATTGTGTTGAGGCTCTGGAGTGTCTGATCTATAATCTATGATTATCTGACAAAATCGTATGTTACCATTAAAAAAGACAATATTAACCAATTCAACAAAATGTTTTTTAGTGTTATACAGTATGACTCATCACGATTTATCATGAAAAGATAAATGCCTTAAGTCAATTATCTCGAAAACGATGGTTCTTTTAAAACATCCTGCCCAACCAGACATAGCAACACCAACTCAAACAACAGAAGTTTGAGGAACTGTATGAAAATTTTATATGATGTCATTATTTGTACAGTTTTAAAAATAACATGTTTAGTCTATGAACTGTTTTAACGTTTGGATTATTCATGTCATTCTGTCATGTGACATAAATGTTTTCAAAGGCTTAATGTTATTGCTTAAGTGTACACTTATTAAGCGTGACAGTAACACACATAAAAAGTCTAAATTCACAATTATTGTAGACAAATACTCATATACATTATATATATTGGAAAGTGAAGTTTGGCTGTAGGGTATTGTGTTGAAGCTGGAAGAGGACATGATAGAGAATATGAGCTGTAGGTAAACAGACAGCAGATAGGATGTACTTCCTGTGAGAGAGTTAACGAAAGGGTTAAGCGGTGCGGCTTTATCCCGTATGCTGCTTAAGTAACGCGAGAGGTAATTCTCGCAGTAGCTCTTTCTCTTTCTGCTCACTGTGAGTATTCATGTGTGGACAATTAAACACTACAGAGACGCCTGAAAGCTGATTCAAGAGTGGCTGATAGAGCCTGAGGAGGAGTGCCTGTGAGGACGGGTGATGGGGGAAGGGGTCATCCTAATCCCCCCAGATCTCATTGTCTCGCGTGCTTGTAGAAAAGTGACAGTGATGAGATGATGGGTTTATTGTGGACATCTGCAGCGGTTAGTGTAAATTCAAATGGAATATTCAATGACTGTCGAAATCTTTGAGATGGGTCTAATGACTTAACTCATAAATCACACCGAAATACAACCAAACTGTTAAACTCAGCGAGTCTGTAATCCTATATTACACTCCGAAATGAAAAAGACAGAAAATGTGTTTGCTATGTCATTTTGGTTTGTTGTGGAAAAAGTTGAGGAGTGCAGGCTGCATTGTGTGTAGCGATCGCTCACAGAACAGGACTTCCTTCTATTTTTCCAGCTCTTCCTGTAGAGACTAGCAGAAAGAATCTGAACACATGCAATCATCCATCATCAGACATCTCCTCTGCTATACGTGGATGAAAATATAAAGCATACAGTATTGAGCATGTGAGGCAGGGACGGGAGGAGGCATGATGTCATCCTCTAAAATTAGCCCTCCAGCACAAACAGCAGCCGCAGAGAAGACAGTCCCCTCTCTCACATCCACATCCAGAAACTCACTCTCTCATGCAGATAAAGCCACAAGAAACATGTGAGGAGAAATCACCAGCGTATCCCCCATGAAACCCCCACACTGACCTGACCCACAAACAAACACGTCAGTTTACACAACCTTAACAGCTGAAGAAATGTCATCCAGAGTCCAGAGTCACAACAGATTTTCACCACGCAGTTATCAGAGTGGAAGGATTCAGGATCATGATATTATCACGATATCCATTGAAATTAAATAAAAGAATCATTCATCTTTGATATGTTGTGTTTCTCATTACTAGCAAGTGAATCACACTTAAATTATACTTCACATATACCTACTACACTGAATCATTATCATCGTGTAAGCATTACCACTTTATCAATAGGGTTTTTAAGCTTCTTTGGTGAAATTCGCATTGTGAAGCACGATAACAAACAGGTATAGAAATATATGTCCAACAAACTATTTTTTTGTAGAAGCAGTTTTTCCACAAAATGTCTAAACTTAAGGCAACTGGTGCACGAAGTAACTGTCCGTTCACATCGCTGCAGCCAAGAGCATTGCCCTGCCAACAACGCTGTAGAGAGATCCGTGGACGCTCCGGACGTAGACAAAAGTTTACAGGGCTGTGTTCTCTGGAATTCTCTCAAGCGATGGACTCCTACTATCCGATTGGTTGCCGCCAAACCGTGTCATAGCTCCCTACCATAAAGTTGATTTCAACTACGTCAACTGCCAAGATGTGCGCCGTTGCCGGCTCATATTGGAAATGAATGACTTCTGGCCCCTTCGACCCTCTTGACGGCGGAGGTGTGAATGCACAGTAACACTCATTGTGCTGAATGTGGAGATGGTGGTCTAGTGGGTTAAACCACTGAACTGGTAAATCAAAGGTTGCTGGTTCGATCCCAGCAGCCACCACCAGTGTGTCCTTGAGCAAGACACTTTACTCCATGTTTCTCCAGGGGGATTGTCCCTGAAATAATTGTACTGTAAGTCGCTTTGGATAAAAGCGTCTGCCAAATGACTAAATGTAAATGTAAATGTAAATGTAATGAATGTCCACAAACACAGTGCCTGCAATACCCCATATGAACACTGCCAGCCTTAAACATCAAGACATTTGGTGTTGTCAATGTTTCCACAAGGTGAAAGAAGAACCTCTTTCTTGGGTGTAAAGAGACCCAAGGCTCCAAGCTTGGATAGAGATGTCACCTTGAGAATCACATTAAACTTGAACTCATTCACTTACTCAAGGCTACAAGGACAGAATCTAAACAGACTTAGGGCTGCAACAACGAATCGATAAAATCGATTAGTAAAAAAGTTGTCAACGAATTTCATTATCGATTCGTTGTGTCGCGCGACGCGGAGACGTTTGGTTATTAAAAAAAACTTTATTTGAGCGCGGAGTGAAGTAAACACACTCGGTCTCTCTCGCGCACTGATGCTAGCAGAGTTCGGCGCCTCATATACAGGGCGGAGCAAAAATAAAAAACGAGCGGAGGAAAGATACATGACGGAGGCAGAGAAATCAGCGCGACACAAGTCATCATAGGTGCGGGAGCATTTCACACTAAATAAACAGAAAAAGTTTGTTAACTGCAAAATATGCAAACGCGACATGGCGGGAGCAACGCAGCAATGATCCAGCACCTGAAACGCAAACATGTTTGAGACATGTGATGAGGAGGAAGGGAGTTCAACAGCAGGTTAAGTCACTACAGAATCCTACTTTTGTTCCGTTTCAAAGTGAAGAACGTAATGTCCCTGGTGCGGATGTTTACTCGTTATCCAGATTGACAAGCATCACAAGTTAGCATTAGCTCGTTAATAACAGTATAATCAGGGGTGGTGTAGTTACTTTGCACTTTGCATTGTAAGACTAAAGACACGTTTTTATTCACTCGCCTTTTTTGGACCATTCATTTATCAATCTGTTGTCATGTATAGCTACACTGCAAAACTTCCTTAGTAATTTTGTCTAATTTCCAGTCCAAATATCTAAAAAATCTTAAATCAAGATTACTTGACAAGAAAATTAAGTGATGCTTAAAACTTCTGTTTGAAATTATATCTCATTAAGATTATTTTTGTACCCCATTGGCAGATAATTTTTCTTGCTTTAAGCAAACAATCACTTAATTTGAGGAGTTTTTTCAGAAAACAAGACATCATTTCTTATGCTTTTTCATGTGTCTAGAACATGTTTCTTCACATAAGATTTTTTTTTAAATTTGGACTGACAACGGGACAAAACTACTAAGTTAGAAAAGCAATTTTGCAGTGTATATTCTGTGCTTTCTCCCATATAGGTTATTATTGACAAATATATTTGTCTGTGTTGTACTTTTTAATTTAATTTTAAAGTTCTTTTATAGCTCTTGGTCATCTTAAGCTTTGTTAAAATGTGGTGTATAAATGAAGCTTGCACTTACTACAATGATGGTAGTAATTGAATGAATAAGCTTCAAGTGAATTTGAGAGAGAGTGTGTGTGTGTGTCAGTGTTTGTCAGTGTGTGCGTCTGCAAAAGTGTGTGCGTTTGCGAGTGTGTGCATCTGCGAGTGTCTGTCTGCAGTGTAGTGTAGAGAACAAGTTCTTACATTCAAACAAATCCTGTTAAGTTTTCTGATTTGTATTGTTCTTTATTTTTTATAAATTATTTATTGTTCTGGCAGCTCAGGTGGCACTTTTATTTAAAAAAAGTCTATATATTTGGCAGATGTAAAGCATACATGTGTATGTTTTTTGTGTTAGTCCATTTTTATTTTATTTTATTATTTTTATAACAGCTCAGGGATGTTCAAGGAGCAACATGCTTGTGCACTTTCTAAAGATTTTAGTTCTGTTTTTGAATAAAGGGTTGGAAATGAATGCTTTTCTTGGTTTTTTTTTTATCCGATTCATCGATTAATCGAAACAATTATTTACAGATTAATCGATTATTAAAATAATCGTTAGTTGCAGCCCTAAAACAGACACATGAGTGAAGACAACTGTCATTAAAAGATTTGTTTTATCTGCTGTATCTGGCAGAAATTAGGCCCGTTACCATATCAGTTTAGATTATGAGTCATTGTGATATCATCTGTAACGATACAGAGACAGATTCATTAGACAGTCGTGGAGTATTATAAATACACACATCATGCCATTCTGTAATGACACTGGCAGCTGTCTTCTCTAATGAAATTCCCCCTCAGGTCCCTCAGGTCTACGATGGAGTGCTCTTCTGATTCTTTTCTCTTTTGAGCTGAATGCCGAGTGAAGAAACCGAAGAGAAAGAGAACAGCACTCTGCAAAAGTCTTGCATGACAGATGATGAAGAAATGTGAGATTCTGTGAGCGGTGACGGCAGGAAGATAAACAGGCCAGACGTCTTGCACACTGACAGGAAAAACAATACCACAGTTGCATGCTGCTCTTGTTTACGTCCTGTGTTTTACTCTCTATACACTCATCACTTAAATATCACTGAACACCTGTGTGCACGTTCATACACACCAGAGTTTCCAGCGGGGGGGTCAATAACATTTAGGGGTTTTGGTCAAATGTCCCACATACTGAATGACAGCTGATGATTCAATGTTACAGTTTACCTTGTGAACAACACTATGATCGCTTGCACAAAACCTCTTTTATTTGTATAGAGCTTTTCACAATTTTGCAAAGATGAAAAGCAGCTTTACATACATTTAAAAGACACAGAATACATGGAATTACTGAGGTAAACACCTGGTCGAATACGAGCAATAATTCTTGAAACAGTGAAAATGCCATGCAAATGTCACAATATTCAATGTAATTACTACGTTAATATGTCAACTTCATGTTTTTATGTTCATTTTTCTTCTTCTTTTTTCAATAAATTACACTCAAAATACAAGTACATGAAAGCTGATAGAGCATGTGACCATCGTAACTCTTAAAGCAATTTGAAGTGTCAAACCAGAATTATTTTAAATATTACCATGTGTAGTATTAACACAATATCATTAATAATTCAGGGCTCTAAAGTGCGACCAGTTTGGTCGAAAATGCAACCTTATTTTTCAAAGGTGCGACTAAAAATAATCAGAGGTCGTACCGGAGCAAACAAGCCGTTCGAGAGAGAAAAAAGTCTACGAAACTCTGAAAGTCTCCCTGTGATTCAACAACAGACACACAATAGGCCCATATCCTGGTCTAAACCAATCAGAGATAGTGAAGGGCGGACCCCCCTGATCGGCCGTGGTCCAGATATTCCTGTACGTGTGTGAACCAGAGGTCGCGTAACCGAAAATTCTCTGTCATTGACAGATTTTGTAACGAGAGACGGAAAAATCTGAAGGCTGTCTGTCGTTTTGGCTGATTACAATGAGGGCAATTTGTTGGGGGCATGCAAAGTTGTCTTATACAATGTTTTCATGAGTTGACAGAGCTCCCAGTCTGCAGCACCAGAGGTCTCATGTACAAAGACTTGAGTTGAATTCATACTAAAACTTTGCGTACGGACAAAGCACATTCTCCCGTTAATTTCACTGTTAATACATCCGACAGTGAGCGTGAAAATTGCCGTACGTAACGTTTTTGTGAGTACGTAGCGTTGATACATGAGGCCCCAGGAGTTATCCCTTCTCCGCTGCTCATGCGAGCCGGACCGCGATCACAAAACATACAAGGGATGATCAAAAGTCCAGACACTGCACATGATAAACAACGTAAAACTTGCTTTAGTGGTTATTAGTTGTGGTCCGTAATGTTTGTTCGTTTTCTTGTGTTGTGATAAAGTCAGAGCCCTCGTTCTTTATGTGTGCCCTGCACCTTTTCCTTTCTTTCGTTTTATTCAAACGGTTTTTTGAAGTGTTTTTATAGACTTCAACACTAGGAAATGTGTTTTTTATTAAATTGTTATTAGAGTAAATCTCTTACCACTGTAAAGTGACTTTTACTTGCGATACTTGACTGTTGTGCTTTTATTTTCATCGCTTTAAACATGTTTTTCTCCAAATTCTCTTCCTGAAAATCATAGCGCTTCATTCATCCTCAGCCATAACTCTTGTTACATACACAAGGTATGAGCAAAATAAAAACTGATTTTGAAAGGGCTTGAATATGGTATCAAAAACTATGAAAGCCTATATAAATTTGCACCATGTGTTGGGTTTTCCCAGATCTAATCACATATGAACATAAACATTAAAAGATTAAATATATAAATTAATATAAATAACAACGGCTTTTTTGGGCATTCGGTTGTATTAAAATACAACAAGTTCCGAGACGCAAGTACAGCGTGATGACGTCACAAACATACTAATTACCACTTAACGCCACCTTGCACCATAGTGACGGGTAATAATAGATTATGACGGATTTTTTACGAGCCTGTCAGTCAAAATTACGGAAAATAAAAAAAGTCTAGCGCAACCTCTGGTGTGTACGTCTGAAAAGACGTGAGAGATGATCAGCCTAATGCCGTTAGTTAAACAGAGTGGATCTAGGAGCGAATGATTAGAGAAGATGAAAAGAACAATTAACAACTTTTTCGTGACTAATGTTAAGTTAAGGCCTGTTAGAACGAAAATCATAAGCAATGCTCTGACATGCAGCCCTCAACCTCCCAGGTTATGTCAAGCCCTTGTCCATTTATCTTGAGATCTTTTTAATTTCAATTCACTGAACCATAAGCACCAACACTTTTTCAGTAAGTTACCTTTCTTGTAGATATGTTCTTCCAATTAAGAGCTTTGTGTTGACAAGATTGTTAGTTAATAATCTACAAGTAAATTTTGCATTTAAAAAAAAGTGAACCGGTAAAACCAGTTAAATGTTAAATGCATTAATTGCGATAAGGGGGAAAATTTGGGTGCACCTTACTTTTGTGCTGGTGCACCTAAGAAAAAAAGTTAGGCGCACCAGTGCAACCAGTGCAAAAAGTTAGTCTAGAGCTCTGTAATAATTATTAAAACCAGAGTTATATTGGTATATTGTGACATCTCTAATCAAGAAATACACTGAAATTAATTTAATTTTGAAATTAAAAAATTACAATACCAAAATATTCATGAAATATTGCAGTGTTTATTGTAATTAGTTTTTCAATGCGGGTCATTCGGTTTTCTAAACACTCATAATCTTCAGTTAAAATCTGAAAATGCACTTCCATCCTGTAATGACCGTCTGAAATGACGTTTGTCCCCTTCAACTGTCAATCTCCTGCAAGTTCCATTGAAAAATGGAATGCCTGTTTTATATATCCAATCTGATCTCAGGGAAAGGCAAAAGCCACTATTTTTCTCATTTGAAATTCCATTTTACTCAGAAGTACGAAAGTAAAACGATAGTAACCTCCGGTTCACGGGGACTTTAAATCCTGCACACCCAAATTAAGTTCTCAGTGAATGCGCTGGGTGGCATTTTATTTGAAAACGGACCGCTGTGTCCACTTTAGTATGAGAAACAGTGCTGCCGTGACAAACAGCATTAATAAACCTGGACAACAAAGGTAACCTCTTCTACGCATCCATCACAATGAGAAGCTCTGTCACAGCTCATGACAGCCATAAACATCAACATCAGCAGACAACCATTCAGGAGTAGAGACATTTCTACACTGTATAACACACATAAGAACTGGAGAGTCAACACAATCCCATACACAAGACTGTTTTCACACTTTCATTCATCACTTAAAGCATAATTACTGCTGCTATAATGCCTTAGGGGCAATACTTAATAAATACTTACAGGTTTATTAACATTGGTTCCATATGTAAAGATGAAAACAATGCTTTATTTTCAGCTGGAAGTGTTCTGTATGTCTAGTACAGTGTCCTAAATACGGTGTCCGAGAACAACATTATCTTCAACACTGAACAAAAAAGTTTTAAAGGGTAAGTAGCATTAGATCATGAAAATTACATTTTTTGCCTGTGTGTTATGTTGCCGTGTTTGAAGGTAAGCAGTCTGCCAAGTTGTTAGCCCGAAGGTGAATAAATAACAAAGTTATTGGCATGTAAATAAAGGAGTCGACTCTGAATCACTCAAACTGTCCCTAGTAAACGAGTACCGCCGCATATCTACGTCACTAGACATAGTGCCCGACTACGTTATGCTGTGACTGTCGAGAAAACTTCACTCTCCTCCCACAAAACACTGTCGCTCATTCGTGATGCGCGTGGCGTCTAAAACCTGTGTTTTACACTGTGAAACTAAGTGCGTCTTATTTAAACTACCAAAGGAAGAACTTTTAAGGAAACAATGGTAACAATTCATTTTCAAATGACACCAATGGAGTATAACCCCAGGGTCTTAAAGCATAAAACATAAAATAAAATCTAGGCCTGGTCCTCTTTTGTCGTACACTCCAATCGCTCATCCTTTAATGCTTCCGATCTCCTCCGCGATGCGATAACAGAGCAACACACAGCTGACACTCATTGTCCTCACTCGCGCCATTCCCTAAGGGCTCTCGTCCTGCCTTGCTCGTTACAAACGCGTTTGACCAATCACAGCAGACTACACCATCTGACCAATCACATGACACTAGCGGATATGAGGGGATTAGACGGATGAATCACGGAACTAATTATTTGAGTCAGTCAAGAAGTAAGGTAAGAATAATTACCTATTATTATGACATAATAGTGTTTTTACACCTTCTATAAACATAAACTTGTTGTTGGACACTCCATAAACCAAAGTAGGACCTTAAAAATCATATGCTACTTACTCTTTAAAAGTGAAATTCCTTTTCTTACCTGCTCATTCGTATAATCCTAAAGGACCACGTGGGCAGACAGAGAGAGAAAACACAAAAAGACAAGAACATATCATCTCTCAATGTCTTCAAAACGGCACCTGATCTTACATTGTGTAACTGTTCATTTGGTTATCAGTGGTTCATTTTGCAATGATGTCTAAAGCACCACTGCGAGCAGATATTGCTTAACAAAGCATGTTGTTCCAGTAGTTAGTAATGTGTTCATGAGATTACTCAGAAGTGTAACTGAAAGTCAAGATGGACGTTATCAGTCTTAGAAACTCCACCTCAAACACAATGAATCAACTGTTGACAAGTGCTTGTGCTCAACTGGTGTACAAGTTCCTCTCTCACATGTCACTTTCATATAGAGCCCCAGACAATAAAACGAGCTACATTCAAAATAAAAGTCAATAAAATGTAGAATGTTTGTCAAGGCCCATGTATTTCATTTGTCATGGAGGAAGAAGTTCTCTTTCAAAGTTAAATAAAGGGATATGGTTAAGGAGCGGATGTGCAGGTTCTCTTACCGTCGCTGAGGGGTCCTGATTGTCCGTTATCAGTTGGCGCTCTCCTCGAGGGTTGACCTTACGAAAGCGCCGCCGCGAGTGCTGCTGAGATCCGTCTCTCTGTAGAGCCCCATCTTCACTATCGCTGGTGTTCTCCACCTGTAAAGAAGCAGTGGCAGATATCTCAGCATCCTGGTTGAACATCCAGTTCTTCCAAATCCCAGAGAGCCTATGGAGGCGTAGAAGACTCATTTTGGATCACATTTACACGCTACGGGACGAGAAGAGTGAACGCGGTTTGCTGAGAGAAAGAGGCGTTGTTCTTGACAGATGGAGGCAGCGAGCGAACAGCACAGCTACAGGCGGGCCACAGTTTCCTGTAGGAAGCCGTAAATACACAAATATCCTCTAAAAACAGAAAGAACAAGACTCTGGCTTTTCAATACGAACCGGCTGTGCAGAAACATGCATTTGTGTCTTATTAAATAGTAAATAACCTGTTTTATTGGTCAAACAACACTTTTATTTTTAAGAAGTATATGGTAAAGGCTAGTCTTTTTTAGTTTCTATATAGACCTGATAAAGGGGTCTTGATAAGTTTTGATTTATACCCAGGCTGACAGTATTTGTATGATTATACCTCTTAAGAGACTTAAAATACCAATGAATGTCAATCACAGAATACCTTCCAATGAATTCAATTTCCAATTTCAGAAATGTTGATTAAACACATTTTATTCCATTCAATTTTTTTTTTTAATTATCCATTTTAATGATGATTTTGCCAAATTTGTCAGCGCTACCTGCTGAAGAAAACGTTTTAGAATACGGCCCGCAACGTACACATAATTAAACAGAATTGACAGCGTAACTAATAGTAACAATAATGTATGTCTACAATACATATCTGTAGGTAAAGGGGAACAATATGCCAAGTTTGGAAAGTAAAGTGTTAAGAATAAGGAAATGTATAAATATATATTTGTGATGTCAAATCAAAAAATATTTGATTATAGTCTCAAAATATAAACATTGTTTTTGCACATTTTAGACATAAAAACTCATTAAAATAACTCATAATAACTTATTGTTAAAGTATATTAATTGTGACCAACAATCCTAAAATTTTCCAGCTTTCCTGTAGCTCAGTGGTAAGAGCATTGCGTTAACAACGCAAGGTTGTGGGTTCGATGTAAAATGTATAGGATAAAGCAATGTAAGTTGCTTTGGATAAAAACCATCTGCCAAATGCCTAACTGTAAATGTAAAATCAATCAAATAAAAATGAATCCAAAAGTCAAATTTAAAGTTGACAGACAGTCTTCTAACGGCTTTGCTTGCGCAAAAACTGAACACATCAGTTCCCCTTATTTTATGCTTGCTATAATAATAAAAGAAGACCCCGTACTTAGTAAATATCCACAGTATGTAAAAAATGTAGTGTAGGTTCACGCAAAGATTGTTGTGTAGCATACTGCAGGTAATGCACACCACTTTATATTAAAAAAGATACCCCTAAGTTTTATAATACTTACAGTAAAGATATTTGTATAATTTTTTGCCCCAAACTTTGCATATAGATCCCCTTTACCTAGAGATATGTACTGTAGATGTGCATTATTGTTACAGTTAGTGTCACTGTAAATTAGGTTCAATTATGCGGTACATGGCGGGCCATCATCTAAAGCGTTACTGAAATTTTAAGTGTTTCTATTAAAACACCATTATGAGCCATCAGCTATTTCTATTAAATCTGTTACAAATTTCCTTTTGTAGTGTGATTTGGGCATAATTTCAACATCCCAATAAATGGATTCCATAACATACCAGTAGAAACCATTATAGTTTCCATTAAATCCAAAGCTGTTCCCATTATAACCATTAAATCTATTTTCTGGGGTGTTTTGGCAGGGTTCTTTTGCATGGAATCATACCATTAGGTTACCAAGGAAGAGAACCACCACTATAAAGTTTTTACAAATTTCCCTCACCACAACTATTGAGATAACTCACAAATGATTTTTTTCTTCAGCTGAACAATAAAACA
The DNA here is from genome assembly GCF_015846415.1 of Triplophysa dalaica. Taxonomy (NCBI): domain Eukaryota; kingdom Metazoa; phylum Chordata; class Actinopteri; order Cypriniformes; family Nemacheilidae; genus Triplophysa; species Triplophysa dalaica. The sequence continues at coordinate 19,531,553 of NC_079560.1, read as the reverse complement.
TTGACAGCCATCTAAAATGTAAAACCGCAGCACGTGAGCTCAGTATAAACCTAACGTCATTATGCACTGTTTGACACGTTGAGAATAAAACAAACTGATCATAAACCATTTTGACTCCCTGATACCATCCAACAACTCAAACCTACTGCTGCGACATTACTGCCAACTCCAAGCAGCTCTTCAGATGTGTTTGAGGGATCACGCAGGACAAACACTAGAGCTACAGATTCACTAGATGGGTTTTCAGGTCAACGTGTACGTCATTCAGAGCAGAGGGAAAGGAGTAATGGTGGAGGCATATTAAATCTCTGGGAAGGAGGGTGAAGAGAGTGAGCAGAATCTTTTGAAGAGCTGCCATGTGCGAGCGGAGTAGTCATCCATCACAGCAGTAATGTGACACACAGATTTAACCATTCACACACACATGACAGAGTCGAGACGCAGGGCAAAGTGTGTGTTTGAGAGAGATTTAAAGTGAAGAGAAAAAGCTTGTCACCGTACACTCAGAGTTTTGCTCCATAATGATATTAGAGATGCACAAAATGATCAACACTGACTGGTGTTTGAAGAACTACTCAACTTTTCAGTCTTAAGAAAGCTCTGTAAAATTGGGAACCACCAAAAGAGTAATTCTGGTAATTCTGACCATTCTGAGCGGAGGTTTTCCCCGAGCACTTCTCTATTGTGTGTCTATGTGTAATGTGTCAGAATGGATTTCCCTCCACTGATCATGTGATACAACCATAAAAAAGAACTTTTCATTTCTACACTTCAAAATGGCATATTGGTTAAAGCCCAGACTCTTCCACGTCTCATCACGTGTGGTCATCTGATATACACAGAACGGTATGATGTCACATTTGCCCCGCTCATATCCTGCTGTACGTCATGTGATGGTGAATTCGATTACCCTGTCGGTTTATCCTGTGGGATGAGCGCTCATATATCTGGATGATCTTTCAGAGTTTGTGTAATAAAATAAGGATGATACTAGCAGACCCCTGATCTGGACCTCCATCTACAGACATGTAAAACCAATAGTAATGAAGTCTTGATACTCTCATAGCAGGACCACAAAAGCAATCAATAACAATAAATGAATGTGAGTGTGTGCCGGTAAACGGGAATAATTCAGAGATAATACGAAGCCAACAGACAGTTGAAAAGAAAAGGAATAAACAAATACATCACTTATATGTATTTTTAAATCATCCAAGTTAAAGCGATAGTTTCACCCAAAAATTCTCTCATCATATACTCACAGTAATAAAGGTTTGAAATGACTAGAGGGTGAGTAAATGATGACAGAATTTTGGGTTGAATCTAATTATCACTTTAAAGGAGTAGTTTACTTCAAAATATAACCTCATATTGACTTTTTATAGTCATTTGTCTCCATATTACAGCTATGGAAAGTCAAAGGGGGCTTATTTTAAAGTGAACAAATGCTTTAAGGTTACATTTACATTTATGCATTTAGCAAACGCTTTTATCCAAAGCGACTTACATTGCATTATCCTACACATTTATAAATAGGTAAACCCACAACCTTGCGTTGCTAACACCATGCTCTTACCACTGAGCTACAGGAAAGGTTAGAGTGCTGTGGCTGAAATTGTGACTTGAAATGTTATATCTGAGGGGTTAAACAATTGGATGTTCAGAAAGTATGAACTTTCATTTTCAGTGAGAGTTCATGACTACCAGCTGAGATAGTTATAAAGCTTTATTTCCTGCACACAGCAAATGATGATAATGATCATTCTCTACTGATAACAACCTTTACATGATCTAACCATCAACATGACACAAAAGTCAAAAGAATGTGCTAGTATAAAAAGAGAACAATAAGGAGCAGGACCAGATTCCACTCTTCAGAAACAGATTAGATCATGCACAACATATCTGATAAAGCGTATCTGTTTTTAGCTGTCAGGTTCAGAAACTCATCTCACTTTGTGAGGATTTGAACATATGTCCACTATGCAACATATTTAAAGGGGTCATATGGTGCGAATACGTGTTTTTCTGTATCTTTGCTGTGTTGTAAGTTTCCCATGCCCGTAAAATAGCAAAAATGAAAGTGTGGGAACAAAAGATGCATTCTATGTAAAAGCGAATGCTCACCCAGACCTGCCTGAAACACCTCTGTAACCACACCCCCACAAATCTACATCAGTTGCTGGTATGATTTGACTAAAACAACCCCAATCTATATGCAAGTGAGGTGGGCGTACCTGTCAGTACAATTGAAGAGATGATGCTCCAAATATGGTAAGGAGCGTGACATTTCAGTCACACGCTTGCAGTATTCCACCACGATCAAAACAACAACGTGGGATGTTGGGATCTGTTAGTCTTTAACAACCGTTGATGGCCATCATGTTAGTGGATGAGGTAAAGTTTTATAAATGTTGCGAATAATTGTGGTCCATAAATGAGTGACTGCTCGAAACAAGTTAGTGGCTTGCTAAACGCTAGACTCTACTTCCGCATATGTCCATGACACCGTTGTCATGCGGGTTCTACGTCAGCGGGAACAAAGGGTAACGCGGATATGACGCCATTGACAGGCGACTGCACAGCCCGTGTAACTGTCTAGAATGGCGATATTTCTCACGATTTACAAGTAGCTGGAAATATTTAAGATATTGTAATTACTCTGTTGAACAAAATATATAACACTAGCCTAGTGGTTTTTGGATATTTTACACATTGCATTACATCTAAAACAAACGATAATATTCATTTAAGCCCTGTCATATGACCCCTTTAACTCATGTGCAGAACCGGAATATTGTATTAAATGAAATGTAAACTTCCTGATGAATCGACGCCAAACATCACCAAGAAAAAAATTAACTTCTGTGTGTCAGTCAGCTGAAGGGCTTTATTCTGTGTGTTTTCTGAAAATTGTTTCACTTACCACAATCATTTCTGACGGCTCTAAAGTGATGCATTCACAGCCTCGTCTTCCTCCACGCTGAGTTCCAAAACTGCACGGAAACAAAGACAAACACATATTTTAAAACCCTCTGTCTTCACACGAGACACACGGTGCTAACGTTAGATTCTGGACCTAAACTTGAATTTGATTTGTTCAACAGGAAATTGTTGTTTAATTCAAACTAATCGCACCTTCATTACAGAACACCAAAGAGCACATTACAGCATGAAATCTGCACCTGAAGATTATTTTAAACGTTTCTTCCCAAGAAATGACTATCAAAAAAGTAAAGATACAAATGAACATTGAAAATGAAAGGCATGATAGCGCATGTGTAACATTCAGACAGTAGAAACAGGTCTCTGGCTCTGACCTGTCAATGAGGATTACATGCAAAACTATTTCTATAAATGAATCAGGATGATGCTGATTTACATAATGCAAGCGTGTATCAATGCATTAGAATAAAATGCTTCGTTTTAATACACGTTCAGAAAGTAAGTAGTATACTATAGTCAAAAGTATAGATGAAACCGAACAAAGTTTGCGAGCTTTTTCAAGACTAAGACAGACAGGTCATTTAGTGGTGAAATGTCTCTCAGATGACCTGATGCGGTGTGTGGATGTGTCTTTATTTTGTTAGCAGAGCGGATGAAGGTTCCATGAGGGAGATAGAGGTCAGGTTTGCTTTGACACCTCTCTTCTCTTCACACTCCAGCGAGACTGAACCCTGAAACTTCTGAAGGTCCTCCTCTCTCTGCATGACTGCATGTACTGAAACTCGGCTAAAACCATTGGTCCTCTCTCTATAATAATGTAAAAACTATTCAAAATCACAGCACCAGAAGTCTTTTTCTGAGCGTCACCTGATGTTGAAAATGCAGGTATGACCATTACTATTACTCAATCTTCTCGTAACCCATGCTGCGGTTGTGCTAAGCACCTTAACAGAGTGTTGAGACAGAGAGAAAAGGGTGGATGGATGGACGGATGAATGACTAAATTTGTCACAAAATTATCTGTATATCTACACTAAAGAAAAGTCCTGACCAATATCTAGATACCAAATGTCACAAGACCATCACTAGACTCATCTAGATTCATCAGGTTTGCAAAATCAAGCAGAAGTGAGACTTTTTAGAAGAGCTGAGCTCAATTTTCTCTTCCTAATATTGAAGCCTTTGGTGACAATGGCCCGTTTACATGACAACACAGTAGTGCTGACATTGAAACCACAAACCGGCACCAGTGTGTCCAGCACAGCGGAAAAAAAAAACACCCAACCGAAATAAAGCCTCGTCTCATCTGTGCTGTCTGAAGTTTAACATCACTTTACATTCAGGAAACTTTTGTTGTCTTTTCAGATGACTACAGTAAAACAAGACAAAAGAACAAAACCACAGAAAAAAAGATGTCAGGATTACTTACACGTCAGTTTAACAGGGGCTACACTGCATTCTCTTTAGGAATAACAGTGACTTATATATTAAGAAAACACGAGATGAGTCACACGAGAGTTGTTTCTCCATGACAGGAGCTCCACAAGTGTAAAAACTAAGTTACAAACTGAAGAAAATCCATGTCAAGCTGAGAATGAAAACAATGCAGGCAAACCAGTCGCAGGGAATTTCAAAGCATCTGAAACATCCCCACCTTCACAAGAAACACATTCTTCTGTTCCAAATATATTATCACCACATTCAGAAAGACATTTTCCAGCCTGAAATACTCATAAATCCACAAGTTAGAGGAAGAATGTTTCAATCCAGAAAAGCGGTGTTTTTTCAATGAAGTTTCCCGGTGTGTGTGTGTGTGTGTGTGTGTGTGAGGGGTGTTTCCTGTCTGGATGTGTGTTCTTGAAACACATGTGTAGAAACTCCACCACCATGAGTTCCGCATTCCTCACCAGACTGTGCCCCCACCCCAAACCACCCGGCCCTCCCAGAGGTCAGCACACACACACAATGACACACATTTCCCTATAAACTTTCAGAACAAATTCACAGCTAAAATTGACAAAAGAAGAAATAAATACTTTGAGAGTCACATTAGAAATCACATTTATTTTCTAAACAGTTAAACATAATTCTAAAGTGGTTAAACAAGCAGAAGTGTCACAAAACGCTTCATTTAAGAGTCTGACGGACATGATGAAAGCAAGGATTTGAGTCACACATTCATTATGTTCATTATGGCAACATTGCAAGGAGTATGTGATAGAAAGACCTGTTGACTCAACATTTAATGCTGACGGCCATGAATTTGGTGAAATAAATGTGTTGATTTGATCGTATTTATAACCAGAGCTAAAAAACTTGAACGCTTTAGATGTACTAGTTTAATTCATTGACTATTTGATCCTCCTGAACCGGAAGTCTCATCCTGGAATGAGGAGGGTGTCGCTGACATGACAAGCATGCACATGTGGAAGTAAAACTAGTTCAACCTACTGCTGTCTGAGACACTTCAAGACATTTGCAGTCAATAGAAACAATCACAACCCATTATTGACTGCGGTTTACACAACTTGCCTCTGATGACCTCATCGCTTCAATATTCAATCAGCTAAAAGAGTTTCATCAAAATAGAAAATAATCAGACTAGTGAAGTCTTCCCCCCTCACATCTGTTTCTCATGTAAGGTGATGTATGTGAGGTACATACAGATATTTTACATGGGAATACGACATTATGAATGGAAACTGGTCAAATAAAAGGTATTGCTCTTTCCATTTTAATCTGTTTAAAACAGTTTTTCATGTTTCTATTTTGTTTAAAAAAGCTGACAAACTTCTTATTTGTTCTTTACCTTTTATACCATGTATCTCATGTGAGGTGGTACTTACCAGCATCTCGCCAGGTACATGTGCTCCTTCACAAACACAGAGCCTGTGAGCAGAATGTACCAGCACGTGGAGATTGTGTCGGCACTGCGAAACAGAGAAACACGGGGATCATCATATAAACTCCATCAGTCATTTTGGTTCAGATAAAGACGTGAGAACGCTCTCAACACAACAGCACATGATCTTAAGAGCTGTACTACAGTACACACATACAGCAGTAGCTCAGTTTGGGCTGAACAGTGAACACATTAACACACTTCACCCCAACAGAGTAGACAAACCCAGAGAAACAAGAGAAACCAATTACTGGGCAAATCCATAAAGAGACGTGTTTCCTTATCTTCCCCTGATTAACAAGAGAAAGCTTCTTACAATGATTTAGAATTTGTGTGATATGATGGGTTTCACTTTGCGTCATTAATTCATCCCGTCTATAACCTTACATTTTACGTTCGAACAGAGATGATAAAGAGGCAAAAACTTTGCACTAAAGCTTTAATATCAAGATGACTAGTATGACTTGTATGATTGGTTCAATGGTTTAGTCTTCATTTTATTTCTGTCCTAATCTTTTTATACATTGTTATTATATTTGTAACTATTTTATAGCATCCCTTTTAAAGATCTTTGAATTTTTACTTTAAATCGATCTCTTTTGAAAAACCACTGCTACTTAAAGGAACAATACAGGGTTTTTAGGAGGATCTATTGACGGAAATGCAATATAATATACAAAATGATTTCTCGAGAGGTGTATAAAGTCCTTACGTAATGAACCGTTATGTTTCTTATACCTTAGAATAAGCTGTTTATATCTACATGCAGAGCGGCCCTACATACAGAGAATTCCATCATGTTTTGTACAGCAGCCCTAAACGGACAAACAACACTACAACACGCGGTTCCTCTCCCTCTCCACTGCGGTATAGAGGTGAAACGGATTGCGGATGATCTGTGATCTGTACGAATCGTACTCTACGGTTCGGAATGCATGTGACCCGCGGATTAAATGTAAATTTATTCATCATTGAGTAAGAGAGTAAAACGGCCTCTCTACAGTTTTAGTGCCAACGCGCTCTCGCTCTCTCTCTCCAGTATCTGGACGAGTACAATATTAAAGCGGTTCCAGATAAACAATGATGCTCAAAACTGTTCCATTACACAGCTAATATTACAACAACAACAACATATCTTGGTTCTAACAAACAGAGAAAACAATGTTACTCACATACTGATCTGAATCAAAGCAACCTCATCGGGGGTGATTTTAAGACAATCTTTTTCTCCAACGTCTCTCTGCTGGAAAGTATCTACATGGATATCTGTGACTATATCTGCTAAAAGACTTTGTACCACGGGTCCTAACGCAGGTCCTAGCTGCTGCCTGACTTTTATCCTTCTTTTCAAACAAAATCCACAGACCTATATTTTATGTAATATTTAAGACATCGCTCTTTCTACAGTCTTTCTAATGCCAGTATGGCATTCAACATACTTCCCTGCTTCAACATGAGAACAACATCTTTTTGTACTGTGGGGGCCACCGTAGTGTTTAGACTGAGCAATTTGTTACAAATCTATAATACAACGCTAGTGGTCGCTGTAAATCAAAAACAGCACCTTTAAAGCACTTTGAACTGGCTTCCCTGATAATCAACAGTGAATGTAATGACATGTTTATACCGCTTCGATGCAAAATTCTCATCTCTTAATATTTTATTAGCCTTTAATTTCACAGCAACTGCAGATCAAATCATCTTTTCCATGCTATCTTTTTTTATATTAGATTTATTTAATTTTACACAGCCACATAAGGTATTAAATATTTAAATCACTAATAAATGTCAGATAGATGTCAAAAGTGACATTTATTCTGCAGGAATCATTTGTGCCGAGCAGAGAGAGTGACTTACTAGAAGAGAATGCGGTTGGCTTCATAGTTCTGGTATCTGGCCGTCATGCACATGGACCTGTAAACACAGATGTGAGAGTGGTTGTAAAGGTGTGACGCTGACAGCCACTCGGGTCTCTGATGTACACATCCAGATCCTACCAAGAGGGCCGGGTCGGCCTCTGATCCAGTTGAAATAAATTTACTCAAATGAGATTCTGATTCACATCTCCTGCTGTAAAGCCAAACAGATCTACAGTACACGAAGCCACATGAATGAATCTATATACGCAGTGACTGATGGTAATGTGTTTTTGACCTCAGATACTCACCTGAGCTGATGTTCTCTGAGGTGAGACAACACGTCCATGTGGTACAGGTGACTGTAGATTGTGTTCAGGTCCTGGATGAGAAAACACCAACTTCATTAATATCATTCAATCTTATGAGACATTTGATACACAAAAGTGCTTAACAGTGCTGTGAATATAACAGTCCGATTCCAAAGCTACAGACAATGACTTTCTGTTAGTATCACTAATGTACATCTTATTAAACAAATCTACACTAATATCCATTCTATATAGTCTATGTATTTAATAACAAATACGATGATGTACTTACTGTAGATCTTCTTTGCTTCAAAGCATAATAGAAATTGTAACTATGAAACTATGAAACTGAACCCAAACTTTCATGACAATTAAGTACATTCTCTATTTTCCATTACTCTAAAGCAAAAGTTGTTGTTCTAACATTTACATGCACTACATTATAAAGAAAAGAAAATGAAACATCTAGGTCCTCAAAATAGGGTGCCTTTTCTAATGCAAAATCATAATTTCTCAATTGGGATGAAAAATGTTTTTATGCGTCGATGAGAACAGAAAGCAGTCAGATGTAAAGATGCTGTGCTCGTCATGACACATTGTTATGATAAATACTACCATCATATCATTATTACCTAAATTGTCAAAAATGTATAAAATCATAGTCACTCGGTTCAAATTTACAACACTGTGAGTGCACTTTGTATACGATGATTATAGAAAATAATTATGAATCAAACATTTCATGAGAACCAATAACAAACTCCTGGCTCTGAAATCAACTGATTTAAACAAGTTGTCAAACGTGTTAATTGTTTAGCCTATTTTAGTAAAAGTTCAATACTATGATATTACAGTAAAGATATACAATTACACTACTGAAGTACTGAAGTAAAGATTAGTCAATTAGCACGGGAGGAAAATCTGATAGTGTCACATCCAGTAAATCCAGTCCTGACACAGCAGTGAAGAACATCATCACACACGTGTGCAGTCGGGAATCCTCATACCAACCTTCACCAAAGCACTACTTTACATATACTGTAAAAAACCTGAACATCATTTTGTGATACTTCAACATTCTGACCAGTTTCAGGTTAAAGATTAGCTGTTGCCCCTGACTGAAGAAATACTCAAAGATGCGTGTCTTTTGTGTCAACCATAAATCATTTACAGTATTTCACAGCCGAAACAGTGTCTGACAAGTGGGGACACTAAATAGTGTGATGAAATAAAAACAGTAAACCATTCGATCCCACAGTGTCCTCTGCTGGTCTCTGAACAAAGCATTTTTATTTGCATTTAGACCATAGCCAGCGTGTGCACAACGAGAAATCCATTCAAATAACCAGAAAACCCTCTGAATTCCTTTAGCACAATAGTGTATTGTTGTTCTTTGAAAGACTACAGTACATATTCTTCTTATCAAAATGTAACATTTCATTGATGCTGTTATTTTAAGCAATATGTGGAGTAAGAAACTGAGCTCAGATCAGATGAACACGCAGCGCTGCTGCCACCCTGTGACACACAGAACAGATGTGCGTCCACCATCAAACCACTGCACAACACTTCATGAAGCCCAGCACAGAAACAGAGAGCACATTGTGCCCTTCACAACAAAACATCCATTCAGATCTGTGAAGAACAGAGCAAACCGTGTCAGAACATTTCACCCTCCAAATCTACACACAACTTATGGCTTTTATTCACAGCATCCATAGAGCTTTCACAACTTTAAAGTCACAATCGCCCTACTCACACAGGATTAGTATTACCTGGGGACATCTAGTCATTTTTAATAATTGCAGAGGTTGTCTTTGATCTTAATCCCACGCGAATCGGCCATGTAAAAAGTCCCCCACAAATGACCTCCCATATTTTGACGCACATCGAGGTCCTGTGATAATATTAGTGTCGTGCAAACTGCATCTCTGTGATTTGGAAGGCTCGTATATCCTTTTTCAGGGTTTTATCCGCCGTTCGGCAAAATAGAGGTTGTGTTCAAATGCTGACAAGCACGTCAAATCGTTATACACCTTACAAATATCCATTCAACTATATATACAAAATATATGCAAAGCCTTGCCATTATATCAGGGAAATATTGTAAATCACAGGCTTCACTTATCCCATGCGAATGCGCCACATGAAATACAGATGTGGGGCAGTCATTTCTAATCACAGAAGGTCCCCAGATAATACTAAGCCTGTGCAAATAGGGCTAATTATTTCTTTTTTATGGAATATTGCAGTGCTTAATAAAAAGATAATCTGTGCGGGTAATTTTTTGAAATGCTTGTGCCCTTATAATCTTTAATCAAAATCAAAATGCACTTCCACCCTCTAACGACTATATCCTTCTCTGGTTATGTCAGTTAGACGGCTTGGGCAGAGCATCTGTTAACTCCTCCCCTTCAACTCTCAGTCTGCTGCCAGATCCATTTTAAAATAAAACAGTTGTTTTTCTACGTCCAGTCTGTGTGTTGCGGAAAACACAAGCCACCCCCATTCATTTTCTCTTTCGATACATACATCAGAATACTGAAGTCAAGGAGATCGGCACTTCCAGTTCACAGGGAATTTAACATGATCATCCAATTTACATCAAATCATGCATGTTCTTCACAAGAGATGTGCTATTACTTTTCAAACAGAAGAGACTCTTGATTTTCATCCGCATGATAAAACAGACACAAGGAAACAGTTGAGTTTACTGGAGAAACACAAACTATTTGCACAGCTAGAATACCATCCCCTGTTTAGTTCAAGAATGATCCTTTGTGAAAATACAGTTAAAATGTTCTGATCTGCACGTGCTTCCCATTCATTCCCCGCCATAGTATTATTTGTCCCACCATAATGCTAACACAATTTCCAAGTTGCTTTGTATAGGCAAAGCACCTTCTATTCACATCCACGCAGGAGTGCACAAAACTTAAACTAACTTAGACTGTCACTAGATTTTCATTCATTCAGAATTCAGTTAATGTGACAGATGCAGACGTGTTTGAGAAATGCTGAACAGACGCTACATACAGAACAACATCAGTGCATTGACTAGCATGGGAAAACTTCAGCAATGCAGCGTGATGCCTGAACATGCAAATCACAAAAATCTCTCTCTCTCGACGCGTTTTGACGTGTTTCAGTGTGCTTCAGGGCCCAGTGTGATAAACTACACAACTGATCCAAGAGCAAGAGTGTCAAAAAACCTCCAGAACTTCTAGACACCACTCAAACCAAAATAAAAAAACGTATGTCGTTACCAACCGGTATGACGGTGTGAGAATAACGGAAGAAATATCTTAAAATCCCCTTGTGGTGAAAATCATTTTATTGTTGTTTATGTCTATGTGCAAGGCCGGATTATCCAATGGGCATTATGGCCCCAGGCCCAGGGGCCCATGCACTCTTGGGGCCCAAGCAAGGGGAAGGACATTTCACATAACAGTGTTTCTGCTATATTCTTTCTGCTGTGCACATGGAGGTGCGCACACAAAACAGTGTTTCTAACTTAGGGAGTCTGTCTATTTATTAAACTTTTACGAGCCTTCTAGCGGCTTTTATTCCGAAAAAGAGCATCTAGCCACTTCTTGGATAAACCTTACATTTCATTCAGTTGGAAAATGTTGCCAGTGCTGCCCTGCGACCTCAAGATTTCTCTTTCCAGGCGCAGGGATTGCCTTCCCTCAGTCTCAATCTGTTCGGTGAGCGGCAGGAAGAAGCAGCACATATATTACACGGTAAAACAGCTGACTCCTGACTGAAATGAGTAGCCTATGGCGTTTCCAACAACCTGTCACTGATATTGACTGTTTGGATAGATAAATATGAACACAGTTTGTCTGTAAATATGCACATGGTTAGGTAGTCACAGGCTGTGTGAAAGATGTGTGAAAATTCTCCGCTTTAATGGTGATTTGTTAGACGATGTTGCGTAAATCATAATTGACAATAGAAATTTATAATATGTCTATGAGAACGGCTTTATAGTTAGTAATATAATCAGAGTTACTACCCTCATGGTCATAAATCTCAAAAGGTAAGAGGTGTTTTTCCATGTATTTGGTGAATTTTATATTGATATAATGATGATCAGGTCTGCCTTACTTTACCAATATGTCCACAAGACACTCGTGCTCAGGGGTCTTTGAATTCTTAATCCGGGCCTGTCAATGTGGTGTTTTAATGGCCAAGTACACACTGCAAAGTTTAGAGAGTGACAACCGCATTTCAATGTGAGAGTGTCAGTGAATTCACTCAACAATCGTTCCATGTAAATTATCAAATGCAGTGGAACTTTAAAACAGACACAACACACAATACAACAGAAGAAACAGCGGTATTGCACTCAAGCAGTGGTCAGTTATTGCTTCCAAATTGACAGCAATGTCATAAAGTAATGCCATTCTACATATCACGATTTATACAATATCATCACTGGATCACAACTCATCCACAGAGACAGAATAAAACTGTGATGCATCCCAGAACAAATGAATGAAAGTAGTGATTTGTTTTATTTATACAGAAGTGGAGCATTTTAAAGTCAATAAACCCATTGCAAACGTGTCAACCTTCCTTGAATTTCTTGAATCATGATCATGTTCTTTAAGTGACAGATCAGATCCTTTTTCAGATAAGAAAAGGGTTTGGTGTGGAAATGTAACATAACTACATCACAGCAATGACGTGGCAAACTCCAGAAACCTTCTGACAACCTCCTGGCAACCTCGCAGAACTGACTAGCATCATGGTGGAGTTTAGCACAAGCAATCATCACTTATGTCTTCCTCTAAAAATCACGCATCACGTTAGTTCAGGCAGGTCACGTCAGTCAAGTTGTTTCTGATGGGTACCAATCCAATTTCGACACATCATAGCGGTTCATTCAAATCCCCGTTTATTCTGCCACCAATCTATAGCCTAGCAACATGCTGTTTTTAACCCCTCCCTTCATCCCAACTCCACCTTTATCTATTTATCCATTATCTGTGGATAAACTTCATTTGTATTGTGATTGTTTTTGCTACAGCGCAAGTTACTTGGTTTTTAAAATTATTGGATCTGTTCTGCTCCCCAAGTTTTTTTTTACTTGCTGCTCTCCCTGCTCTGTCCAGAAGTTTTCCCGGAACAGAACCATTCCGCCAACACCAACTAGATGTATTATTTTTTAACAAAATTGTTATTTGACGAAAGTGGTCCTGACTGAAATGTATTTCTGAAAATCTGATGATAGAGGAAATGTGCAGCACATGGCCATCAGGAGACTATGCAGTAAGCACTAAATTGTGGAGCAGCTTTACTCTGTTGTAGTTGTTCTTGTTTTCAATAAAGAAACAGTGCAAACATGACATTTCCCTGCTGAACTACACCTGAACTGCATCATTCTGTTAGTATCATTGTACTGCATTAAACCAATCAGCAGTGATCAGTGTTTTAAAGAGATCTCATGAAAGACGCTCACATTCCCAGCATGCCTTAAGATCATAATAGCAAACTAACATTACAGGTTTTACCTCATTCTTTACCAGCACAATGTACTAAAGGATAAAAGAAATGACATACAATGTGCCGAAACTGCTCCTGTATAAAGCTTCACACCTGCTGGAATATTTCATAGACAGAAGATATTGGCCTATTCTGAACACAACCCAAATTAAACCACTCGGTTTACTGGAACTTTAATCAAATGTTCACCGTGAATATTCTGGCTTGCCATTCTCTGATCCGCCGATAAATCTGCATATTGGGCCTTAATGCAAATTCTTCAAGTGTCAACAAAACTTCCAATTATCATAAAAAATTACAGATAAACAATAAATGAACATTAACATACAGATCTGCGTTATAACTAAATTTGCACATCATGCAAACCAGTTCTCATGCTATCAAACATGAGGTATAACTAATCTTAAGTCACAGAAATATTACTTAAAAGTATGTCATATCTCAAAAAAGTTGCCGTTTTGTCACATTCATGACATTTCACTCATCTTAAATACACAACATGTGTAACGACTGACATTTGTCTGCTGTCTTGACTCAACATGGGTTGAAAAAAAATACAAACAGATGGTGCAACATATTGGTAATAAATACATTATCTGAGTATTTAAATTTCAAGTTTTAACACTAAATGTCAAATCCATGATGCTGGAATTACCCTTAGCTTAGAATATTTATTTAAAGCAGAATAAAAAAAGGAATTATATCTAAGTGTCTGTTTAATGATAACTGTTTCTTTAAAAGGTCGTCCTTCAGCAGTAAGAACGTCCGCTTCTTTCAAACGCAGCTTGGCATTTCTTTCTTGTCCTTTCTTTGGCTTTTCTCTGCCTCTAAAACACAATTTGACCCGCAACAGATCAGGCAAAGCAGCCTCAGGAACGAGTCAGGCGGCATAATGCTATGGAAATTGAGACAAGGCAATATTTGTTTTGCTCTTACGTAACACTCGACACACCCATCTGGTGTTCTGGAAGCAACCTGAGGTTGCACAGTTTTCATTTGTTTGTTTGTTTTGCTGGTTCACTGTCCACATTTGCTGCATTTAGAGTTGACTATCAGAGAGAATCCATCCTTACATGCAGGAGCTTCAGAGTCTCTGTAAACACATGCACTCAAACGCCAACATTGATCTGTAGAGAGATCTAGACGAGCCCTTTCTATCCCAGCACACACTGCATGAATGAGAAGAAACAAGGAATGCTAGGATCAGGCTTACAATCTTTACTTTTCCTTGAGTAACGTCAGTCACAAGGCTATGTTTTATCGTCAAATTCCAATAAAACAAACCTTTAGACTTGAGCGAGATTTTAGACCCTGAACTTACAGTGAGTTTTTCAATATAATGACGCAAAATGTATGTCTTTTGTTTTTTTAACAGAAATAACATCTAGATTTGTAGGTTTTATATTTGATGCAGATTTGTGATGAAGATACTTGGAGTGAGACGACATCATGTCAAGACTGTCATGCTAACAAAATCATTTAGTTTTGCCCGCCAATACCAGCAAAGAAAATGGGTGTGTTATAAACCATTTACAGATGACTCAACATGTCATACAGAGACTCTTCACTTCACTTGTAAACATTTTGTACTGGATTACACAAACAGAAAGGCAAAAGAGTAGAACTGTGTCTAGACGTTTACAGGTGAAACCGGCTGTCTTGTTCCCAGGATGCAGATCAAAACACTAGTACACTAGTTGCTTCCCAGACAACATGTTATAATGCCTGCTAAGGCTGTGTCGATGTTTTTCAAATTGCGATGCTTACAATGTCCATCAGGTCAGTCATGCTGTCTAGACACGACAGCACACAATAGGTTTGGATAGTATGACGCCGGATGTATGGATGTAGTACTGTTGAGATGATACATAAATGTTTGTTTGATTAGCTGCTCATTAGGCTTTGGTATCACTTTGCGTTAAGGTAGCTTAGCTCACATTAGTTTGAGAAACATCAGTTGAGGCCCACAACTGCTATCAAGGTGGGCAATTTATTACCTTTTGCGGACTATGGTGTTGTTCACTTAGGCTGATAAAATTAAGCGCAGATTGTTATTCAGAGCCGGAGAAAGACCAACACTCCTGCGGTTTATCATCATCTGGCGATGTTATCACGTACAGAACTTAGAAAACGATATGAAGAGATCATTTAAAGACACACGAATGATTTTAAACGATGAATTAACCTAAATCCAAATAATGAATGCAACGCTAAACGCAGTTTATAACTTTAACGTTAACTCATCTGCTGAAAGTCTCGCGACGGGACATTTTGCCGAAAGAGTCGCTTCACTGATACTATAACTTAGTCCGAGTGTAACGTATCGTGTTATTCCTTTAAGGAAAGTGTGTGTTTGAGTGATAAAGTTACTTGTATTTAAACATTTTTACCTCAGCCGTTCGTCGTGATGGTTGAGTTTTCAGCGCGTTCTTCAGCGATAAATCCACTGAGGAATTCATATTAAACTCTCGGAATTCCACGAAATCTTCATATAGTCACACATGTAAATACAAAGAAATAGATCAAAAGATCAAGCAGATCCGCTGATAGAACACTTTCTGTCGTGATTCTTCACACAGACACAAGACTCGTGTGTCTGGCATTGATTTGCGTTAGCTTCAGTTAGCATGTGAAGTTCTTCTTTAAAATCGCGTTAAACTCTGCAATCCGGTCGAGAAACAACGTATGTCCTCAGACGTTATCCTTTATTTCCAGAAAACTCGATTTCTGACCCAAGAACATCATAAAAAGTCACAGCTTTGTATAATCCTCCACGCAAAAGCGACGTCCAGTAGTTCTCCATGACGGCAGCTAAGCTGCGAGCCGCCTCATACTTTCACTGAACTGAAACCAGCGCACACACTTATAATCACTGAGACCAGAGCATACTAAACTACACTGATCATCACTGAGACCGGAGCATACTAAACTACACTGATCATCACTGAGACCGGAGCATACTAAACTACACTGATCATCACTGAGACCGGAGCATACTAAACTACACTGATCACCACTGAGACCGGAGCATACTAAACTACACTGATCACCACTGAGACCGGAGCATACTAAACTACACTGATCACCACTGAGACCGGAGCATACTAAACTACACTGATCATCACTGAGACCGGAGCATACTAAACTACACTGATCACCACTGAGACCGGAGCATACTAAACTACACTGATCACCACTGAGACCGGAGCATACTAAACTACACTGATCACCACTGAGACCGGAGCATACTAAACTACACTGATCACCACTGAGACCGGAGCATACTAAACTACACTGATCACCACTGAGACCGGAGCATACTAAACTACACTGATCATCACTGAGACCGGAGCATACTAAACTACACTGATCACCACTGAGACCGGAGCATACTAAACTACACTGATCACCACTGAGACCGGAGCATACTAAACTACACTGATCACCACTGAGACCGGAGCATACTAAACTACACTGATCACCACTGAGACCGGAGCATACTAAACTACACTGATCATCACTGAGACCGGAGCATACTAAACTACACTGATCATCACTGAGACCGGAGCATACTAAACTACACTGATCACCACTGAGACCGGAGCATACTAAACTACACTGATCACCACTGAGACCGGAGCATACTAAACAACACTGATCATCACTGAGACCGGAGCATACTAAACTACAGATCACCACTGAGACCGGAGCATACTAAACTACACTGATCATCACTGAGACCGGAGCATACTAAACTACACTGATCACCACTGAGACCGGAGCATACTAAACTACACTGATCACCACTGAGAAAAAAAAAAAAAAGAGGTAGAACTATACTGATTGTCCAATGGCCAGGCATTCTTATCTCTCCCCTGCAGGTCCAACCTACAACAAATCAATCAAGGTCAAAATAAAAAGAAATTGTACTAGAAATAAGACAATCTGTCTTCCGTACAATGCCGTTAACATGGTCAATTGCAGAAACTTGATTTATGTTCGCTTACATGTCTTATGTTGTTTTTCAAACTCCTAGTTTTATATCACAGACTTTGAATGTGGTTTCAGACCTTATGACCACAAGAGACAGATGTCATGTAAGCTGATGTCATACCACAAATGAATCCATTCCTCTATACATACATTTAACGTGGTATTTTAGAATACTTTCATGAGATACTGATGATTATGTTTTATCCTGGTTAATCTCTGAAGATGATCAAAAGAAAGTCACACTTAAATCATCAAAGAAGAAAGCTAATGAATGCATTAGATCAGTTTTTTTTTGTATTTATTGCACAATATTCCCATAAAAATTGGAAAACAAAGGAAAGGTCACAAACAGAGGCCTTATGTACAAATACATAAAGAAAATGTAAGCAGTATATACAGTTTACATTATCAATGCATGCCAAAGTAAATAAATTAAACATCTTTTTGAATAAAGAAATGACTAGATATAAATACATATTTTTTAAAAGACAAAAGGACACAGATTTTTTACAAAACGAAACAAATCGGATTTGTTATACAGAAGCATCCCGTACACATTTTAACCAGCAAATGATCAGCAATGCCTCTTGCTAGGCTTGTTCTTTATGTCACATCGGTTAAGACTTAAATGCATGTTTGAACTAATCATTTGAAATGTACGCCCGCATTTCCCTTTACCGTCCAAGCACACTATAAATATCTTGATAGACTTTGAGGCATTTATTCCGATTCATTCATCTGCTTTCAGCAGTTACCACAGTCTCTTTATAAGCTGAGAGTCATTGCATGAAACATTGTTATAGCATTTCAATCTAAAGACAAGTGATTGTGCCAGAATCACTATATAAAAGAGTTCCAGCAAAAATACAATGTAGTGAGTGAATGGTGACCATTGCATGTCTCCTCCTCAACATCTTTTTTTAAGATTTGACCTTCCACAGCATTATGCGTCAGAAACAACTACGTGAATAAAAAAATCCAAAAAACATTTGAGTTCTCTTGCATCAACTAACTACTAAGGTGACTTGGTAGGTTTTACAAAAATGTGAATCCTCAGACCTCATTCACGGGCTATTGTACCACACTGTCATCTTTGTTAGGTGACCGAACAATTTGAATGAAACACTGTTTACTTTAAATGTTTCATTGTGTTTGTTAGAATATTGTGTTCGTGATATCGAAGGTTTGAGGTAGGAGCCATTTTCACTAGACCTGTAAAGAGGACACAACAAAGTGATTTGACTTGTAAACACATTGAATGGAATATACTTGATCGCCACTCCAATGATCATTGGCGGAAAATTGTCTGATAAATTCATTTAAAATCATAAAACTGATTCTATAATTACCCAATAAAATATATTTGTTTCTTATGTGATTTCAGAGAAAGCGCTAGAAAGTTCATAACTGCTTTTGTTTTGTGTTGTTTTGTCATATATTGTCTTTGGATTCTACATTCTTACGGGCTGAAGAAACAAACAAACTCAAAACAGGCTTTTTGGAATTATAGTCCATATGTCCATTGTCAAAAGTTATCTAGGTTTCTTCCTTAGATGCGACAGAGGCCTGCAGCTTTGCTGCCATCTCTAGGCAGAGCATCTGTCCTGCAGTCTGCTGACCCTGAGATGATTCCCACAGGATACAATAAACACTAAAGTTAGATTCAACAGCCCCCCTCCGAGGAGTCCCCGGGGCTTCAAGGTGCTCAACCCAGTGGTCTGTCCATGCCTGGAGTACACCGGCCTGCTGCTTCTGCTGACGGCGGGGAATGAAGAGTTTCTCGCTCTCTGTGCCACCTACAGGAGGATCTGGGCTACGTACGGCGAGTGAGTGCTCGCGATGGCCGCCAACAGGGGCAGATCGTTCGACTCGATCCTGCGAGTATAGAAAACAAATCTCATCATTGTCATAAAAAGCCTCTGGTGTCCTGGTCATCATTGGCACAGCAGATAGATTGGACAAAATATGAAAACACAAGAGAAATAGGTGATCTCACTTTTGTTAATAAGGTGCTGTGTGGACCACAATTTCAAACCTCCTCGCAATAGATTCATGCAAGCGAACAATGGATTGGAGGTGGTTCAAATAACTAGCGGTCTACAAAGAAACCGATGGCAATCTGAAACGGCTCGCTTGGATGACACAGTTTCAGAATCGGGATGTAATGATTCACATTGAGCCAGCTAAAATAATAATAATATGTGACGATTCAAACCGGTTGAGATCCAAGCCTGTATTTGAATCGCAATACATTTTTTGAACACCAGGATTCGCTGTGTTTTTGTTTTGTTATTCAAAATAAAATATAATTTTATTTAACGAAGAAATGTGCAGCATTTGAGAAATAGTAAACAAGCAGTTCTTCATTTTCAACTCATTTTGTAAAAAAAAACGTAAATGAATGGTTTTGGGAATTGTTTCATCCTTATTTCAGAATCATACACCTCCTAACAAACTGGCTGCGTGTTTTCTTTTCAGCTTTTCTGAGCTGGCAGATGTTTACATTTATGATTAAGAATTTGGCAGACACATTTATCCAAAGTGACGTACATTGCATCATACTATACATTTGTATCCAAGTATGTGCAATACCCTGGGATCAAACCCATGACCCTGGTGTTAACAGGGACATGCCCTAACCACCGAGATACATGCCAGAAACCAAAATAAAACCAAAAAAAGCTAAAAGAGTGAAAATTGTATCCTATTTCTGGGTGCTTATTATTTTGTTCAACCCTTAACTGAAATTTTTGTTAGAAGTTGTGTGCTTAAATGAATTCTTACCCCAGAACCATGCCCAGCTCTTTCACATGCACTCGAGTCTGTCCTTTCAAGTACTCAGCCAGCATTTTGCTCTTGAAGTACAGTTCCTGGAGTCGGTCCTCTAGATGATTTATACACTAAAAACCAGAACAGAACTTCATGTTATCCAGACTAACACATTTTCTGGCGTTTAATTGAGCTGACAGTACTATACTCTTATTGGTTGCAGAAACCATAATACAGTCATTCAAAACTGTACACAATATGCAATAGCGCATGCAGACCGTTGTGATTGGCAGGTGTAAAACGTTTCAGTTCAGAATTTTTTGCATTACATTTTGGATGCTTAACAAGGATGAATCAAGTGCTGGGTATGTAATATGCAACGACTGTGATGTATATGAAAGCCATAAGACTGGTACCTCTAATATGGTAGATCGTGTGTGCTAAATTTAAATATTAGATTTAAGTATTTACAGACAAAGACGATCGAGGTCGGGTTGGGTGCGGATATCTATATCAGAGAAAATTATACGTGCGGCTGGGTGGCGGGTGGATAATTTATTTGAAGCAGCGGATGAGGGTGAGATTTTAGCTTATCCGCACATCTCTACAGGACAAGGCCAAAAAAGACCTTGCGTGAAATAAACACCATACGGTGTTACCAAAGTCTATTGAGGGCTCAAAAACAAACGTGGTAAAATGAACTCACAAAGTTTGGAGACAGGTTGAGACGGTAGAGCTGATAAGTAGACTGCAGCAGGTTGGACACGAGGTTAGACACAAGAACATCTTTGCCCAGCTTGTCAGAAGATCGCCTCTGGCTACTGGCCACCTGCACCGTCCACTTCTCTGTGTCTGCGATAATGCAGACGGCCTCTGCGATAGGCTCATCCAACACGGGATGCTTCAGGGTGACAAGTAGTTCACGTTAGAATTCAATCTACATTGGAGAGTGCTTTGGGTGAAGTATTTGCGCGTAAGAAGTCCACCCTTAAATGTTTGAGGTTATCGGTTCAATGACATAGCACATAAAATGAAACTTATTCAAAGCTTGTCTTGATGTGTGCAAAACAGACAGGAATGGTACAGTAAATTTCCATTGCATAAACAGTGGAGGGCGTGGTATGTACTGAAGTGAATTATTGATTGTTAGGAACTGTAATAGTGATGCTTTTACTTTTACAACAGGTGTTGTAGGCTATGACATGTCTTTATAAATGAGGCATTGCATTTACCTGTACAGCATGAGCCAAGTCTGACACAAGGTTTTGTTTCAGTTTTTCATCGTTGGGCATGCCATGCAGAACAAAGTCTGGAACGTATGTGGGACAGTATCCACCAAACAATGACCTCCCGAAGTTGGCAATACTTGGTTTAGAGTAGTTCTCTACCAGCTTCGCCCTACCAGAAAGACATCAATCGTGTTTTTCATAGACATTAGCAAAACAGGTGGTCTAGATTGCTAAAATAAGTAAACTCACCCTGGTAAGGGCACCTCTAGTTCATCCTGCCAGTCGGTCTGCTCTTCGTTGTAAAACTCTCCGTTGGGTTCCTGTCTGGGCATCTCTTGTCCGGCATCCTCACTCTCGCTGTCCCCCAGCGCACTATCAGAGCTCTCGTTGCGAGGAATCTCCCAGTCATTCAGCGGGACAGTCTTCTTGTCCCCATCATTGTTTAGGGAAGGGACACTCAGAGAAATTTCTATGCCTCCGTCCTGCTCAATAGAACAGTGTGTATTACTCCTGCACCTCTCTTCTTCTGTGTGCTGGCGGTTGGGTCCAATGGTCCAATGGGATCCATAAAGGTTTGGTGTGTCCTTTCCTGCATCGCTTATCCCCGTTTGAGCGAGCGACTGTGAGACGTCATCAATAGTCCTCGTCTCCACAGGATTGTCATCATTAAAATACTCATCAAACATGTCCATGCAGTCTCCTTGAGTCCTCGGGCTCAACTGAGACATTAGTTTCTTGAAAGGCGGCACAAACAAAGCTGTCTTGCCATCGTTGGTCTTGATTTGGTCCACTTGCAGTTTAGTCTTGGCCTCGGCCTGCTGTACATCCTTAAGGAGCCTCTTGTATTTCTTGATCTCCTTTTCCACCATTAGTTGTCGACTCTCCAAGTCAGACTCAGGAGACATGGAGTCACCGATGAGGAATGTTACTTTGGAAGCGGGTTCATTGCCATCCTCATCAGTCATGCACAGTAAGCTCTTGTCAGGTGGCTTCCTCTCTA
The DNA here is from genome assembly GCF_015846415.1 of Triplophysa dalaica. Classification (NCBI taxonomy): domain Eukaryota; kingdom Metazoa; phylum Chordata; class Actinopteri; order Cypriniformes; family Nemacheilidae; genus Triplophysa; species Triplophysa dalaica. The sequence continues at coordinate 19,509,036 of NC_079560.1, read as the reverse complement.
GCAGAATGTTTGACGAATGGAAGATCTTGATGGGCACACCGACACCCTCCCCCTCAGCCCGCACTTCTGACAGCTCGTCCCCTTGTACCTCTAGCAGTGCTCCTCTCTCGCATGGTGAGGTGGAACCGACCCTAACAACCGTCTCCAAGCGTGCTTCAACCCGGGGGCTTTCTGCTTTTCTGCAGACCGGTGCATCTGCGTTGTTGTCCGCATCAATGACAGGAATAACGGTACACAAGTCTTTGCCATCATCTGGAGTCTCTGAATCCGTATACGTGCTGCCCTGTAGACTGTTCTCATCAGATGGGTAGCCGTCCTCCGTCTCAGCCCCCTGGGACAGGTAGTCTTGGCTGGGCTTATGCACAGTCACCAGAACGTAGTCAGACTCCTCCACCTCTCCAGGACGCAGCGATGTGGTGATGAGTGAGCCAGGCATCACGATGGCCTCGTCCTCTGCGCTTTCCAGCAGGTGCGTTTCCAGTAACTCGGAGCAGCGGATGAAGTAGGTCAGCACATAGAGAAGACGCTGAACAAGCTCCTGACGTCGACCGACCACCACCGTACGGGACAGACGCACAGGGGAGCCGATCGCCCCATACAGATCACCTGCGCAGGAAAAGCAAAATTTTAAAATGGCCATGAAATAAAAGATGCGAGGGTATTTTCACGTAATATGAACATAAACGGCAAAAGTACATATAGAAATTATGATGAATTTTGACTTTATGGTGACTGAGGTCGTGCAACAGGATGTACATTTCTCTTTCTGTTAAAATAGTTCTGGCTCTCGAACTGGAAAAGAGATCTTTTGAAAATATTGAAAGCTAAATTTAGGCAATTTTAGGCAAATTAAACAGTAGGGTAGAAAAAGACTTGATGACAATTATCCCCATTACTAATCTAATATTTAATAGACTGCAGGATACATCAGAACGCCTTTCTGCTTGATGTTACAGTGATGCAGATAATAATATCCACAAACACCGCTAGGTGGCGAAATACACATACATTACACTATTTCATGCATCATTTACCCAGTTGTGCCCAAAGTGGGTTGTAGGGATGTGTCTTTGCCAGCATGTCCACACTCTGTGAGGAGTGCTTCTCCAGGAAGATCTTCATGGGTGGCTGACCATTAGGCATGACTGTAGGAACCCAGCCTAGATGGTTAGTGAGAACTGCAGTGATAAGCGCAGGGAGAAATCTAGACAAAAGAGAGACAGAGAACAGGAGAAGCAACGCGTTACAAAAATCCAGTTGTGTCGTTCATATCTATCAGTGTAGAAGTATGTTAGGAGTGTGGTTACTGAACTGGTTCTTGGAGGCTTGTTCCATGAGCTGGGCCAGATCCCTCATAAAGTGGCCACACAGCTGGTTCTTCTCAGGTGGACCCGACATCATAGTGAGCCAGACGGGCTCAGACACACGCGGCATAGTGTACAGACTGCAGATGGTCGTCCTACGGGCCGTCCGCACACAGACACAAGAGTTTTTGTCAACGGAAGAAACAAAGACGGCTTCAGTTTCACAAGAGCTGCCCTGCAGCTGGGAAAGACCTTTACGGCTGGAATTTCAAGTGCTGGAAATGTCATGCAATGCGGGAATATGGCCAGCGGTACAGACCAAGAAACATTGAGAAACTAGCACTGGAGAATAACACGTAATACAGTTTTGTATCCAGAGAATGATCTTGCATACAGCCATCGCCTTCTATATTTATAAAACCTGTTATTTACTTCAATGATGTGTGAGGCATCAATCATATAAGTGTTAGTAGTAGTATCCATGCAGATCAGGCACTGGGAAATATGCAGATGTTTGCACAAATTCCGGAGTGTACTGCTAACAACCTGACACTTGATAAAGTCTCATGCCTTACTTCACTTCCCAGTACTCAAGTTAGTGTGTAGTATACTACCTATAAAAAGCTTTATGTAAGAGCCAGCGAACAGACACAAACTTCAGCCTGCTCAGCACTACATTAGGTAAGAGCCACTGTGTAACGTATATCAAACATTCCTGACACATTAAGTATTTTTTTTAAATATTTCTTGTTTTGCAATCTAAATTGTTGAACTGTACAATAAGAAATCTTCAAAAAGCAGTTTATATAATTCAAAATATAATTTAAGAAGAAGATGTACAAAAGGAACAATAAATACAGTGGGTACAGAAAGTATTCAGACCCCCTTAAATTTTTCACTCTTTCTTATATTGCAGCCATTTGCTGAAATCATTCAAGTTTATTTATTTTTTTCTCATTAATGTACACACAGCACCCCATATTGTCAGAAGAACACAGAATTGTTGACATTTTTGCAGATTTATTAAAAAAGAAAAACTGGCTGCAATATAACAAAGAGTGAAAATTTTAAGGGGGACTGAAAACTTCCCGTACCCACTGTGTATATGTGTGTATATATATATATATATATATATATATATATATAGTGTGAGTCATATCACAGGACAACCTTTCTTCATCATCCTCTCCACTGCCTCCAGATCTGTGACCTCACAGCCCTCATTAACGCTCATCTATGGATGTATATTTAGAGCAATTGAGGTGAGCGATTTGAAATATTTGTTTGTCCGTTCACTTGCACATTATTGACTATTCTGGTCGGTCCTGACAGTGTGTGAGGCAGATAAGGTTTCTGTGGGACTGGGGTCGGGTTGCTGTGGCTGTGGTCCAACAGGCATATGACTTCAAGTATGAGAAGCCAAATAAACTGAAACACTGACACGGCCGAGGCAAAAGTCTACACTGCCTTCTGCATCTGAGATTCGGCCATGATTAAGCGTCAATCCAATTATTGTCGTTAATAATAACAGGGCAAATTACATTGTGTTCATACCATGCATGAATAAGGATTAGAGAAGAGTACAGAAAATTACATTTCTTTGGTATCCTAAATAGATTTTAATGTAGTGGACTGTTCATTCTTTATTAATTCTTCTTGAATAATGAAGATAAACAACAATTTACCTACAAGATAAGAGTTAAATGTTTTAATCGCATGATGCTGATCTACAGAAGCGTTGAGGTTATTGTGTATTTAGTGCAGCTGATCTCAGGACAGTAAGTGTCTTTCACACTGGCCATCATCATCAGGTCAAAGATTGAACTCTTATTCTCATCTAGAATCCTTTCAGTGCATTTCCACTGGGCACATACAGTATAGCAGCAAACTGAACCACAGCACAGAGGTTCAGAGCCGTCACATGTTCACAGATTACACCGGTGTGTGTGGCATCATACAAACGGTTTAGCGGACTGTGGCTGAACTTTCAGTGGATGTAAATAGCAAAACCCCTGGTGAGCAGCGTTAACAGACATGTCAACAAGGCTTAAACATCGCCACACCTGAAACTCACCTAAATTCATTAAGGCCATCCACCATTCGACTGTACGCCAAAGCTCTCTGACTGGCATCCGCTGACCTCCGGCTCAGTATCATAGCCTTGAAACAAAGAGCCACAAACACATATCAGAAGACAAACATAACGCACAAGCACAGGCACAGGTCAGGTTGTTAATTGTTTGGGAAACAAGAGGCTGTTTTAAGAACATACTAACAGAATATTAATAGTGGAACATTAAGTGTATTCTTGGGCTGTGCAATTAATCCAAATTAATCGAAATAGTCAATTTTGGCCTTCAACAATTACAAAAACAAAGTAATCAAGGTAAAATGATTAATGGGCCACATTCCATTTTGCAAGGATCCTCTCATTTCTTGTGGAATAAATCCACAGCGAACCCCCTTCCTTTACAGTGATTCAGCTGTGCTATTTCTTTATGTTTATTTTTCAGTTGAATTCACAGTTTAAAAGCCAAGTTTTTTTTCATCGTGTTAAATATTCAGGATCTGAATATTGGCCAAAATCATTGTGATCAAGATTTTTGTCATAATCGAGCAGCCCTAGTGTATTTCATGCTTAAAAGCAATTACATGTTAAGGGGATTCAAGAGCAATTTTTGCCAGCATAGCATCAATGTCAAGGGATGCAGAATTTTAATAAACGCCACTCCTTGAAGGCCCATGTCTTTAGTGAAGCAGACGTAATCCCACCCCAACAAATACATTTCCAAGTGACATCAAAATTTTGTCAGCATTAACATTTGCATAAAACACCCCCTCCGATATTTACTTTAGGAATTTAAGGAAAGATGTTCAGAGAAAGAGTAGAGGACAGGTGGATGGATGCTTTAGCTTAGTTCATCAGACTGCAAGTGTTTTCTCCACCAAGTGCCTCAGAAACAAACTCCCAAGAACCAAAGCGTCAGGCACACCCAGAATCTAAATCCATTAGGGACGCTTTCACAAACATGTCTTACCTGTTCAATGGCACTTTTGAGTTTGTTCATGTGGCTCTCAAAGAGCGGAAAATGGGAGAAGAAGAAGTCTTGAAACTTGGCATTTTCTTCATCATTGGGTGACAGAAGAAAGATGACACCGATAGCGATCTTCTTCTTGCGTGCAACACCCAGGCTCGGACCGCTGTGCTCATCAGACATGTTGAAGCTCTCCTCCACAGACCTAAAAACATTTGACAACATTATTTGAAATATGTTGTTGTCCAACTAAAAAGGTCAGTTTTAAAACCCTCTGACATTTTGGTGATGACTGCATTACTTCATGTTAATAGCACAAACGGTGCAAGATGAGTTACATGAGAAAGAAAGTCGATCCAGCTTAAGCTTGATTTTCATTGCTGGTTTAAAATATCTTGTTTGGCGAGACAGACGCTCTGATCAAGGCCAGACAGATTCTGGAGTGTGTGTGAATGTGTTTTGAGTGCATCACACCATCGAGGGAAGACGCCGTTCTCTAAGCTGGTAGTCTGGCTGCGTATCCAGCGCCGCTGGTAGCTGCTCGCACAGCTACTGGTGAGAGAGGAGCCCGGCGATGGGAAGGGGGTGATCAACAGACTGCTTAGAGATGCTGTAGAGGAAGGAAGACAGGAAACAAGAGGAGGAGTGAGTCATTGAGTTCATATCCACCTTAAATGAGCTCAACTCTACATGGCATGACAGCATGACTCACCACATTATATCACATGCGAGCTATTCATTACGCCAACACAAACTGGGTTCAGGGAAGTTTTTCTTACTGTCGTTGGCTCTAAATCCTCAAACAGGATATCTACAGCATACCAACATGAGGCAGTGAATGTGGTGTCTTATCATTCAAATGATGTGTTTAGAATAATTGTGCACAATGACACCAGAAATTTCATGCAAGTCATTCGCTGTTGAAGTCATCAAGGACATCACAGATGGAGCTCATCTATAGTGCATCATGTGACCAATGTAAAGAATGAAGGCACAGTGAGCTCAGAGGAGATGAAGCATTTGTAGAGTCAGCCTGAATTAGCCTCTTCATTTACTAGAGCAGGCAGAACTGCTAAATATAAACGTTTGCATGTGACGCTGCAATAGACAGAAAAAGATCCCACCAATGCTGCCTGTGCTGACACTCTCCATTGCATTTTACATTTACATTTAGGCATTTGGCGGACGCTTTTATACAAAGCGACTTACATTGCTTAATCCTATACATTTTACATAGGTATTTGCAATCCCCTGGGATCGAACCCACAACCTTGCGTTGTTAACGCAATGCTCTTACATCTGAGCTACAAGAAAGCTATTTGCACACAACCCATTCTGCAAGCTATTCCAGCTTCGGTGAGCTTTCACAAATTTGCACGACCCTGATATTCCTTTGCTCTACTCTGTTTGCATCTGGCTAGTTGTCTGGCTAGCTGGCTAGTCGGAGACGGTGGTCTAGTGGGTTAAACCACTGAACTGGTAAATCAAAGGTTGCTGGTTCGATCCCAGCAGCCACCACCAGTGTATCCTTGAGCAAGACACTTTACTCCATGTTGCTCCAGGGGGATTCTCCCTGTAATTAGTGCACTGTAAGTCGCTTTGGATAAAAGCGTCTGCCAAATGACTAAATGTAAAATGTAAATGTAGTTGTGTTCCACAAAACAAACTATGGATCTTAATGGTGATGCGCGTCGTTTCTGTTACTAGCATCAATGGGGCATTGACCTATGAAATTGTTATTCAAATTGTTTTCTAAACAGACCAAAGCCACACCATTAGGGATATGTAACGTTAATATTTTATCGATAACTATATCGATACTGGTACCAATACTGTTAACAATGCTACGCTGTATAATTTGATGCAAAAACACAAGATGTGAAAAGATGTTAAACATTTTAAGTTTCTTTATTACAGCTGAACTTTAGAACTGCAGTTTACAAATAATTCTGGGCAAACAGATAACGCCACATAACAAAACGTGTGTGTGCGTTCCTTAGCATACCACTTACCGCACTTAGCATGTGCATAGGAGCACATCATAATGTAGTTCAACATACTTACCTTACATCACTATGGTTATTTGGCTGGTAGACCATAATTCTTATTTCCTTTCTGGTTTTAGGTCTACATAAATTAAAGTACTATTTTCTGAGCAAGTAAAAAATGTTTAATTATATGTAGTATTTTTTATAATTGTACTAGGACATTTACTTCAATTTACTAAAGTAAGTAAATATACTCTGCGGCCGAATGATTATAATCAATGTTATAACGTGACTTATTTTGACGGGTTGCCACAAAGGGGTGTTTGACGGAAGCTTCCTCGTTGTGAAACGCAGACGCTGAAAGCTCCACAACCGAAACTATGCCTATTGCGGAAATCATCTGGCCCTAGATATCGCACATACGTCAAGCAAACTTCGGCCATTCGGACATTATTCAGGGATGGAAAATGACAGGCAGCAGCCACTAATTTCGCCCTTTAAAACCCGAACAAACAGAGAAACAACGCAAGTATAGAAAACATTAGAGTTTTCGATACTCTGGTATCGACCCAATTATGTAGCAGTCCAAAAAGTGCCGGTTCTCGGTACCCATCCCTACAAACCACGCTTTCTTACACACATGTTTAACTGGGCTAGGAAAAATATAATTAACCGTAGTCATTTAGCACACCATTTCAATTTGGTTCCGATGCCTTGAAAACTCACCTGAGCGGGCAATTCCACTGTCTCTCTCATCGTACAGTCCTCTGCTTGGCATGTCCATGGGGTTACTGTGGCCTGAGAGAAAGAGAGAAAAACAGATATGACAAGATGCTCTGACAGTTTTCAACAGTCTCGTTGTCCACAGCAGTCAGCCACACCCACCACCCATCAAATCACTACTGTGATCTACCTACACAAGAGCTCAGACGCATGCAAACAGGCAGGAGAGAGGGGTAACGGGTGGATGGTTTAGAGGAAGCCTTCGGTCTTAAAGCTAGTGATGATACCAGAACAGATCTACCAAAGATATAAATATCTCTGAAGAGATGTGACACCACCAATAATGAAAGCTCTAGCAAAGGGCATAATTGCACGTGCACAGGAAAAAAACATGCGGACACTCGTATGTGCTCATGAAGCCTAATGTGCGCACACACGCACGCACACGCACGCACACGCACACGCACGCACACGCACATGCACGCAAACCTGAAAAGAAAGAGGCGCTCTTGATGAGACGGAGAGGGCCCTGCTCTGAAAGTGCCCGCCGTGGGCTGCAGAGCTGAGAGAAACCTGTACGGTACAACGGTCAGGAGGAAGAGACACAAAACTGTTAGTCAAGTATGGAAGAGACATACAGCACGACACAGACACATTTACAGCGGCCCCACACACATCATCCAACACAGCAATGTGTGCTATAATTCACACTCTTCAAGCAGAGCAATAGCCTGAACATTCTGGGGGTTCACACACAAGCACTGCTTAAAATACACAGAATTAAAGAAATAGTTTCTCTTCATATATAAACGAGTTGAGTTCATAATAAAAGGATTTGCACAACAGAAAAACACCGACAAAGTTGATGTTAAAAATTTGAAAACACTCAAATATAAATGAATGATCATCACACTTCCAGGTAATGTGGCAGGATTTTTACGGGTCAAGTCTCATGTTTTGGCTAAAACTAATTTCCCTTTTCCTTAATATATAGATATATTCTGCCTCTTTAACTGTCCACCAGGTGAAAATGTGTTAAGCCAAAAAAAATTAAGGAGTTATTCATGTCTGTGTCCCAGTTGCATGATGGTATTGATGAAAAGTAAAGCTCTTCTTAAGCAAATTAAAAACTATTTGTACTTTACATTTCTGTTCTTTTAACACACAAGTATGATAAAATGACAAACAACTTTTGGTTTGGGTCGTTACTTACACATAGCAAGAACATTGAGAAACAGCCACAAGGTTTGTGGTCGCTGTGTGTGTGTTTGTGTATATGTAAAGTAATTTCAGGCTGGTTTAGAAACAATCATAGGATGTTTTTGTGATGCTGTACCTGTGTTTCCCAGGAATCCATTGCCTACAGTGTTCTGGTCAGGTCTGAGCGCATTAGAGTCCTGATTAATGAACTCCAAACTGTCTTGCAGTCTGTCATGTAATAAAAAAATCAGTCAAACAACTGCAGGTAATCCACATCTACATTGTGTGCGTCCGTGTGCTGCTTACGTGTTCAGGCTGCCATAGACGCTGCCGCCCATCCGCGCTGTAAACACTTTACTGAGCATCAGCTGTGGTGGGGATCTGAAAACACAAAGACATAATTGGCACTGACCGTTCATCCCACACTACAAGAATGACTGCAACACGGCTGTCACCTTATCTGGTGAATCTTCAGCGTCGAGCCTTTGTAGCTCATGGCCACAGAACCAAACATCATTTCCCCGAGCATATTAGCAGCTGATGAGCACCTGGGTGAGCCCTGAGGAAGAGAGAGGGAAAAAACATGAGTTACACAGTCAAGCAAACTGGAATTGATAAAGGGAGCACGTCCACTTTGGTGGCAAAGCCCTTAGCAAAATGACTGCTTGCAACATCAGGAAACGCAATTTCACGCAACATTTCAGTGTCCAGGAACACCTGATTCCTTTGAAAGTCGTAGGAAAGCCGTAAGTATCACCTTCGAGTCCAGCTGTTTGTAATTTCAGCTAGTAATTGTGTGTCCTGGTTTCTTTTTTCTCCTATTCTCCTCAGCCATTTTGCTGCGTGTTTGACACCAAAGGGAGCGTGTCCCAGGGCGTCCTGACATGTTCACGTGGGAAAGTGACGTCAGCGCATACCCTCTCTACAAACTATTGCCCGGCAATAAAAACCAAATGCAGACTGCATGATCATTATTTTGGAGTTTACTCATCACGTATGGCAGTGACTTATAAAAAAACCTCTGTTTGAATATATATATTGCAAGTATGCTTATTCCCTGGTGATGAAACCCACGACCTCTGCAGTCCCCTGCAGATGTGAATACCAATAGAGAAAATTCACAAGTCGCACAAAGTTCGACCTGGAACAGTGCTCACCTGAAAGCGGTTTTGTTCTTTGGGTTCTGAGGTACAAGACGAGCTGCTGTCCAGAGAACTGGAGCTGCCCCCTGTAGGCCTCAGCTGACAGCACCGCCCAAACATCTTTGCCTGCGTCTCACCACACACCCTCTGCAAACAACACACACGGACAAACTAAACAAACAGTCATAAACACAGTGCTTCAGATTCTTATGTCTCTCAATAATTTCAATGTCAGTCTATCAAGCTTCTAATGGAGGTACTATTACATGTAAAACTTACATGTGGAATAACTTGGTGGAACAGAAACAAAAGATTGAAAAAATTAAATTATTTAATTATTAAATTATCGTGATATAATCAGAGTTAATAAGTGTTGTTGTGTCAGGGTATTGTGTGTGCGTTGCGTGCGTGGCTCAGTTTCGTTTATGGCTCACAGAGAGCGTCTCGTCCTGCCCCGTGAAGAGCACAAAGGAACTCCAGCATGTGACACTGTCATATGACTTCCTTAACAACTCGTGAGCTGAGCCGTTTGCTTATTCGCTCTCTTCTTCTCACTCTCAATAACTCTCTGTCTCTCTAACTCTATCTCTCTGGCGAAACAATATCCTCTGCCAAAAAATGTCATGTGATTGCAGCCGCAGTACAAGCTCCATATCAGCAATCTCTCAAGCCTCACCCTAACACATTAGACAGGCTGTTTATTACTCATTTGACTGCATTAATATGAACATTAGCTTTAACCGGACCATTATAAGACCACAGTCACAGGATCATGGTTTCATCTAAAGAGAACATAACAGATATCAAAAATGTCAAAAAAGTTATTTTTTACTTAAGACTACTAAGAAATAACAGAACAGCATAAAATAAAATAAAATGGTAAAGGTTAGGTTACACAAATTAGCGACGTCAAGTTTTAAAGACTTCAAATGGCATTTTGGCCTAGCGCTGGTTAATTTCTTACCCTGCAGTACACCGCTTTTTTAGATTTTTATTTATTTAACACTGCAAATATAAAAGGTCAGACAGAAGGTTTGTCCAAAAAAAGAAAAAAAATGATCTAGGACCATCGAGCTCTGAAAAGTACAAAGAGTATACAAGAATAATGAAACTGTCTATTTCATGTGGTCACTTACGACGGAGTGAAAACTCTGTATTTGTGTGTGTGTGCACTGGCTGTGCTGTTGGTCCCTAACCACCTGCATCTCATGACAGCTAATGACAAACAACCTGCAGACGTGACAGAGAGCAAGAGAGCAGGCGGGCACACCTCCCATCATGTGAATCTGAAAGAACGCTTACACATTGAGTGTCAGCTGATGCTATTATTATTGGCGATAAGGACTCTGGTTGAAACCGGTTGGGTGCCCAGTGCTCTCCTGCCCTCGGTGAGGCCTGGCAGGGGGTAGTTATCACTTACCGTGACTGGAGCGTCTTCTTGTGTGCTTCTCTTTCTGGCATCAGAGTCGAAGAGAACGTTTCTACCACGCCGCTCGCAGTCCTGGTAGACAATGAGGCGGATCTGACTGGGTTCCAGCTCCGGGGAGGCCCAGCTGGGGGGAGACAGACATGGACATGAGCAGGACTGTGGCATGGCTCCAGTACAGTGACTCTTGCGCAGCGACTACAGAGTGTTCTGGTGTGGCCGCATCGCTGACCACACTGACAGTTGACTAATAAGCTTCCTTTAACTGTCAGCTGCCATTGTTTGGTCGGATGTTTCGAAAGCTCCCATTCCTCGAAGCCGAACACAGGCCAGTGTAGTGAAGAGTGGCTGGCAAACAATGGGAATAAACAAAATTGGCTTTGGATAAGGGGCAGAGAAGGAAGGGACTGGCTAAGTCACAGGCAAGAGTTATTTATGTCAATGCAGGTGAAGAAAGGCACGAGGCAGACAGTTAAGTCCACGGCTGTTTACTCTTCCCACCAACTGCAAATTCCAAACAACTGCTCTCATTCAGTTCAGGGTGGAAAATGAGTCAAACATAGGCTCCGTGACTGCATCATTCCCATTATCAGAGTTCAAAACATCACGTCTTTGATTTACAATGAGAAACACGCTGTTAGACAGTAGGGGCAGAGCCCATACTTTGTTTAAATACTCCACAGCAGAAGGACTTTGAGGGATTCAGAAATCCTTTAATGAGCCAAGAATAACTTTCACCACAGGTCAGGCAGGCAGTAACACATTAGTCGTCTCACAATACAGCTGTGTGCAAACTAAAGGCTAATTCACATGATCATATCAACAAAACACTTGAGAAAAACTCAAATGACAAACAACGGGAACACAGTGAAACCCTTAATTTTACAGATTAAAATCCACACCATAATCATAACAGGCAATCTAGGCAAATTAATGTGTTGGTAAAAATACATGAATTTGGTTAATCTGATATGATTACGAACTAGTCTACAGCTCACTAGTCAAGAAAATTGGGGAGACACACTGAACGACTTCAAAACTGAGAAAGAAACCTCAAGCTGTTGACTGTAATCTCATTTACCTTACATAAATGTAATAATGATCATGGCTCACAGTAAGTAGGACATAAACAATCGCGCAGCACTCCCTCTCTCACACGGGGCAACCAACTTCATCCCAGCATTCCCAAAGTCACACTGCCTCTGTTTCCCCTGCACATGGTAAAGCACTATTAATCCAAGCGCCATACTAAAAATCTATAGTTTACTTCCAGAAAAAGTAAAAAAAAAAAAAAAAAAAAAGCAAGCAGGTGTCGAGTACCTGGGCATCTTTGAGATTTTGCCAGTGTGCTTTCCCATTCTCCCTAGCCCGCAGCTTGCTCTTCCTCACCAGGGAGCGCCGCTAAGAATAGCACTGAAGTAAATTCACAAAACAACATGAGACTGTCAGATGACCTTTAGGGCGAGCTGGACAGCACCTGGACAAAGGCATCTGTACGTCCTGGTTAGATATGGTGAAACTGAAGAAAGTCTGAGTGCGGCTGGTGCAGAGAGAGGACTATCCGTCCCCGGCTCTTACCTCTTGACCACAACACACAGCCCTCCCCTCAAACGACGCTCAGTGACGCACGGTTGCTTTGGGAGCAAGCAGGTGTTACATAAAATAACTATCTAGACCGTGACGCAGTTCCTGTCTGCCAGCCGGGGTCATTTTTGAATGCATGCAATGGGAATTTTTCCAGCCTGCATTCCTGTCAGCTAGCTCAGCCACAGCCTATACTGGCTACAAATGAAGACACCCTACAAGGTCGCTAAGGGTAATAAAATAATGGTCTCAGCAACAGCATTTATTCACAGCATTTAGGCATTAGAATTGGCACTTATACATCAGGCTTTATATAACACCATGGGCCGATAAAGTCACATTAAGTGCTACACTGGTCATAATAACATGTAGATCATGTTTATTTGACAGAGAGCTTCATCTTTCTGTCTTCAAAGGCTGAAGTCTGACAGCATTTAAGCTATATCATTTATCAGTGTGTGTTCCTTGGAAGCGAACCTGTGACCTTTTCACAGCTAAAGTGACACTCTACCAGCTCAACTTTAGGGATAGTTAGCTCCAGTATCTAACTAAAAAAAAACAGAGAGGGATAGGGAGAGAGAGAGAGAGATTGAGGAGAAATTAGATGACTGACTTCTAAGACTAGTCTAAGCAGTTTATGCAACCGGCCCCTAGCTTCTGTGTTTGGCAGAAGGTAATCCCCTGCCAGAGCACACAAAAGCTTTTGGCTCAATCACGAGCGATGTGCAGTATGATGACCCGTCCTTGCCAAATCCAAAGATATGCGAGCAGCCCTTTGGTTCTTCTTTGAGGGGGTCACCCATTCAGTTGCCCTCTCTGGTATTCTTAGGCATAGCCGGACTACTCACTATGGGCTCTTTATACACAACACGATGCCTTCAGTAGTGGTTCTGACTTCTGAATGTGAACATGACACTCATATGTTGTTGTGCTGTTTCGCACAGATCACACCATTACTTATATGTGCTTATTGTACTTCACACCATAAGATTCGGCCTTTATCAGCTTTAAAGAAAGAAAAAGAAATTCAACATTCAAAAAAACATTTATTAAAGCAGTAAGGAGAATGGCCGCAAAAAACTAATAATACAGAACGTAAGCTTTAGCAAATAATAGAGTACATTAGAAAACAGCGTTTCATGTTTATGAAAGCATAAACCTGGTGGCCCACACCACATCTGTTCTCAGCAAATCAATGAAATCTTAAAATGAAGACACTCTACAGAACACATTTTATTTGTTTTGTTGTCAGATGCCGAATGTTCTTTTAGCAAAACCAACCATTTCAAACGCTTGTGTGTGTAATACTCCCAAACATTATCTAAATGAATAAATAACATGCTAAATTTAATGATTTAAAAAAGAACATTTTGCATGTAAAGGTAAATGAAATGCAGGGTAGTGGCAGACGCGGTTTGCATTGATTCTAACGTCCAGAGTTCAAACCAGAAACACGAGGAAAAAAGCCTGATAGAAAGCAGTGCATTACAGCACATCTAAATACATTTATATCACATCTATTAACACCCACTGACTGCACGAGAATGTTTGATGACAATGTCACGTGCCAGTACCGCAGACAAACACAAGCAGCTTTATCGTCGCCAATAAAAAACGATATAAAGCCCATGTGTAAATTTAGAATAAATTAAACGTTGTTGTTTTACATTAAAAAGGTCAATAACGTTAAGATAAGTTACCTCTCTAGTGGACGGTGTAACTTGTTTAAAGAAAAAAAAACTCGTCACGCGCTTAGGTCTAATGTTGAAGAGAATAATGTTAAATTGAAAGTATAGATTTTGATGAAAAATAAAAAGGCCCGGGGAGTAATTAAACTCATTTTCAGATTAATAAACAAAGTGTTAGCTAGCACGAGGCTAAACCACTTATCAGTGCGCTAAACACAGTAACGTTACGCAGATGCAATTACAACACTACATTAAAAAAACGTTTCACATAAATAAGTATCAAATACTCCAGACTATATACATACATGTAGAGTGCTTCATAAACACAAAAGAAACGTACTATAACATTAGTGTGTTATAATACTGCTCACTCGAGACGTTGTTGTCTCAGAGGAGATGAGCGCGAGATCGACACGTACCTGAACACCGCATCCTCTTTATTACAGTTCACAGGCGCTGAAAACGCTTTTCCTTTGTTGAAGAGTTTATGAAATAATGTGGGAGCCATAATGGACCCACCGTACTAACATAAAATCCCTTTTTTTAGGTCAATTCCTGAGAAACGCTCGACTTCTGCGAACGGACTCCATTTGTGGGCCAGTCATATGACTGACATTAGTCACACGAGCTGCTTGGCAACGTTCTCCGCTGTCCTATTGGCCAGTCACTGCACGCACCAGATTGGCTAATATGTCTGCATCACGTGGTCAAAGCGTCGTGTTGATGTTTTGGGACTAGATGCATTAAGACTCTATATAGAAACTGAGTCTCACGGAATGCATTGAAAACGTGAGTCTTTAGTAGATTTATGGGCGGTTTCCTGCACATGGATTAGTTTAAACCAGGACAAGGCATTAGTTCAATTAGGATATTCAAGTCGTTTTAAAAGAACATACCTTATAAAAGGTGTGCATCTCGAGACAAAACAAACGCACTAAAATAATTGAAGATAAGTCAGTGCGAGTTGTTTTCGATCAAGTCACCTCTAACATTTGAAGTAGTCTGGGACTAGTTTTATCCCCCATAATGCACAGTATTACAAACCATCTCAGACCAAACAGTGATGCATTTCAATAATCGGCTAGATTAAAAACATGAAAAACGTTATCTTTTTATTCATCTTTTTTTACATATCTTTTTTTACAAATAATTAGACATAAATAAGTTATTTTTCCTCTATAAAGCCAAACATTTCATTCAAATAATTTATCCTCCAAAGTCCATTTTGAGTGTCAGAAGTCCTCCTTAAAACAATCTTTGAGAAAATAAAAAAAACCTTGCTTTAATCTCGACTGGTAAAAATCTGACTAAACTGAAAAAGAATAAAGATGATTAGAATATTTTAAACAAAGTAACTATGCAGAATTAATAGACATTGTTAGTTTTTTCGTTCTTGAGAACTGCAAAATCATTAGTTGGTTTCAGCAGAAAATGCAGTCAAATATAATGTCATTTGTTTTCTTTTTGTGTAAGGAAACAAATAGCTTTATGTGATAATTTTTTGTGTTGCTGAAGTATATGTTTAATATTTAAAAAAAATCATTACTGCCATTCTGTATTAATGGGGTCGTGAGAATGAACAAGTTAACCTATTAAAAATTTATGTAAGCAGCTTTCATTTACTGTCTTTTAGAATACATACTTAGTATGCCTAGGATGCACAGATATTTTGTGTATGAAAGGATTAAACTGTCTCACCTTATAGAAATGTTCACTCTCAGGTCATTAGACGCAGAGGGATCTGCGAACTGCATGGGGGTCTGGATGTTCCTCTGTATTTAGAAACATACATTTGTTAAAAAACAAACAAAACCCCACCACACAGACATAAATGTTATTTAGGAAAAACTGGCTTGCCCCCTGCTGGCCACAGTATTCCCTATGTACACTACACATAAGACTTATAAGCGAATGATATTGCAATGACATTTCACAACCTTGTTTTAATCTCCTGAGATGGGGGTGATAATATGGAGATTCTCTACAAAGAACAGAACAACACGCCAATTAAGTTTTTCTTTCTTTAAATTTCAAAATTGTCAACATATAAACTTATCTTATGTACCATATTACCAATAATGGTAAAATTACCATTTTAGCAGGAAACTGGAATGAGCATGTTCGTTTCAGTCTCCGAAAAAACGCTTCTCTTTCACATTCATCTGCAAAGTGAAAGAATTTTGCCGGCCCTGAGAAAATATCTTGGGATTCTTCTCTTGTGATGTCTTCTTTTTGTTTAACCAGCTCGTCCTGTTGATGTCCACAATGATGATTCTCTATTTTATTGCATCTATGGTTTGATATGTTCCTAATGCTCACAATATCACTGAACATCACTTTTCTGCATTTTATTGGTTTACTGGTTTCCTTTTCTGAAAAATGCTGAAAACGGAGACAAACAGATAAATATATTTTAGATACAATATGTGTGACCAGTCATAGGTTGCTCTACTCTGGACCATCAAGACTTTCTAGCAGTAAGCGAGGAAGAGAAACCAAGACGAGAAAAGTTTTATACTTGTAAGAATGTTACCACAGACAGGCAAAGAAAAGTCACCTGCTTTTTCAAAACAGGACCTACTGCCCTTTCATTCGCTGGTGCTCTCTTTTCATCCAGTTTTAACACACATCCTGCAAAAATCCAGAAACAAAGCATTGCTTATCATATAATGCCATGCCATTCATTTGTGACTTCTTTGTGGTGAAACTCAAGTGCTCTAACAAATACCTGATGCAATATCTGATGCCAAAGTTTCAGAAGGCACACATAAAGGGAAAAGGCTGGGAAAAAATACAACAGTCAAATCCATAACCTTTAACTCAATAACAGAGAATGTATATACAGTATATATATGTAAATTAAAACTTTTCTAATACAACATATTTTTGATAATTTCAACATAGGAATTTGCTATGACCTTTATACAATTTTAACAAGGTCCAGTTGATTTGATTTTATATCAAAACACACATACATTTAAAGTCGTCATGAAATAAAAAATGATCGTTTTAATTGTTTTACACAATGTTGAAGTATTTATTATAAATGATTTATCCGTGCAGATCATTGTTTTAAAAAAATCATTTGCACTTGTAACCTCCTCCTCCACCTCTGGAAACGACCTCTCTTCACTTCTGGTCAGGAGGAATGGCACGATGGCGGGGCTACAATGACTGACAGATTGCTAGCTCGCATTTAAATCTTTCACCTTTTAACGATCCAATCAGTTGGCGGTGGATGAAATCAAGTCCCGCCCTACGTTTTTTCTCATTTCAGAAGTCGTTTCACTCGTGTATATGTCACGATACAGAAAAAAAGACAATCATTACTTCTGGTTCATGCCGACTTTAAACTGTCGACCCCAGATTGTTCATGTGGTCTTAGATATCTGAAACCTGCTGTACTCTTTAAACGTCTTACCTTATAGGTGACAGAGAAAATGAATTCTTCTGTTTATCTTCAGCAGTGTCTAATGATAGTTCTGTAGACAGATTAATACATTTGAAAAAGTCTCGTCTTCTCAGTGTATAAGCATGCATGAACTCAAACACACAACGATGACGTACAGTACCAAGAATGGAGGAGAGGTTTGGAGGCTGATGCAGCGCTAAATCCTGCGCATGACTCAGATCCAGAAGTGTTGAGTTTTTCACACTGTTCATCATTCCGTTACCATCGACTACAGTGATCCCCTCATCTATGTGGTCAGGAGAAGTACACAAACAGGTGTTTTCAGTGGTTTCTTGAAGCTTGTGGTGGTCTCAATAGTATTGACCACACCGATCCGTGTATTTAATGTTACATTAAGTCTTATAATCCTGTTCTACGTTAATTTACAAAGAGCAAGAAAATACATTCCATTCTTTATCAAACAAATAAAAACCAAAGCTTGCTTTGGACTCGCATACAGATATGCCTTGTTTTGATTGATTTAAACCGCTTTTGTAAATAAAATAATTCCATGGTGTCCGAGAAGCCTCTGGATTCACTGCATGTAGATAATTGATGCTTCTGTGGTCAGCTAGAGTCGTGTATTATGATTGTTTATACCAAAATGATCAGCTCTGCGAAACTCCTCAATGGACGAAAGCGAGGAATCCATGTTTAAGGTCGGAGAATCATCATCGTCATCCAAACAATCCAACAAGAAGCTGGAAACCCCAGAGGGCATTATCATACCTGGCCAGGGACAGAAAACATAGGCTGAAGAGTCAATTTAGCCCCAATTAAAGTACTGAAGAGAAAGCATCGAACCCTACTTGTGGTGTCCTGGCTTGAGTCTTTGGAGGCACTGGCAGTCATCATCACCTGCACACGGGACTTTATATGAGCAGCTGTGCTGGTTCTCAGCGCAAGCTTGTATTTTAAACTTGTGAATAAAGCCTCATCTACCACATCACACCATACCTTACAATGACCTCTCCTGGATCCTGAAATCAATGGTCGGCCATTCAGATACTTTCCACCTGTCCTCACAAGTCTAAAATGAAATTCACACAAGAAAAAAATCTCATTGTCTTTGCAAGAGAAAAACAATCAAACACTGCACTGCAACCAATGACATTCTTACAAAACATTTTTGTATTGTTTTTGGTAAAAAAATCTAATTACAATTACTTGTCAGGAAAAGTGACCTAAGATATTTAGTCTTGTTGTATGAAAAAAATTGAAGAATTAAGTTTATGGTAAAAACAAGCAAAACAATCTGCAAATGGGACGAGAAAAAAATAAATAAACTTGAATTGGGTAAGTTTCTCGCCCCATTGGTAGATTTCTTTCTTGTTTTTACCATAAACATAGCCTACTTAATTCTTATATTTTCTCATTAAAAAGACACTATATATATGTCACTTTTCTTGTTGAATGTTGAACAAAGAATGTTTAAACATTTCTACAACAAAATAAGACAAAAACATTTTTTCGGTGTATTTTGTGTTTATTAGGGTGGTCACACTATGTACATGCTACTAAGGAAATTACTGCCTATGGAGACCAATTTTCAATTTTGCAACCTTCTACGTGGAACCATCTATATGCGTACGCAAACGGATCAGATGAAATGAGCCTTTGAATATATGCGCAGAGGCATCTCAGTCATTTAGTTTTGTACATTTGTACAAGTACATAACCGTTACGTGCAGAAATAAAGGTCTTCCTCAGGCTACGTCAGACTGCATTATGAATATGCACGAGGCAGGCGGTTCCCTCGGTTCCCAAGCAACAGGTAAAAACGCTTGGGGTGACGACAACTCACCTGTCTTTATTGCATCCAAACGAGTTTAATTTACTCCGCTGTCGACCACGACGAGCACATCCACTTAATATAGGCACACATGTTCTGACATCTGTTATAAAGAGTACACACACAATAAACGTGATTTCTGTGTTGATTAATGCTCAAGTAGGCCTACACACACTCATAAAACACAAAGGCATCGTACTGATGGATGAGGCCGCTCTCATTGGCGTCACATTGCGACCTTTTCCTCTTGAAGATTTCTTAACAATCATAGTAAACGCGACTCTTTTAAAGATAAACTATATAATTCATATGAAAGTAAAATGTATACTATCAATTATATAATGATCTAAAGTTCCGCTGCCATTTCCGCCATGACGTGTTGGTTGTTGTAGAGGGACACGCCCACTAATTAATAAACGTGCCAATCAACGTAACCAAGCAACACCAGTGTAATTCATTATTATTCATGAGCAAATTCTTTATCATCATCATCATCACATTTCCTTGCTTAACATGTCTGTCCAATATGTCTACAATTTATTAAATTGATTTTTGCTAATTTAGCTCTTAATATGTTTTATATAACCCATTGTTTTACGATTTCACTCAAAATAAATAATACAACATGGTCATTTTAACCCCTTCATGCATTCATTATTTTGAACATAGGCCTATTTTTCTGTTTTAATAATTAGTCTTTAATCAGTTTTTTATTTAGTTTAATTCAATTTTTAATTGCAGTAAATTTTAAATAATACAATGATTATACTGTAATGTTGTACTCGTGACCACCACAAGCAAAAGAGATACAAAGAACGCATCTTTATTTTTACATTTTGCTCAAACTCATACTTTGAGGATATGCAGAGATGTACATGCACAAATGTTTTCCAGTTTTAAAACATGAACTGTTCAAAATTGTTGATCAAACTTGCAGAAAGAAAAACTCCTTCTGTTTTGTACATAATGAAAGATGTGTAAGAAGCTATATGTCCAGCAATCATCTCAATTACTCTTCACACAGATATTAAACTTTCAACCTCAAACTCTGACAATGAAAGCAATGAAATTAGAAGGAATGATTATATAAAAAACAGTACAGCATATCTTTACAATTGAATTATAATAAATTAGTAATAGAAATAGACCTGATAGTCCATATCTGCAGGAAAATAAACCAAAAATGAGCAATACTTCCGTACAGGCTGTGGAATGTTAAATGCACCACATGTTAATGCCACGAAATGAAAAAGACGACTTGATTCAGATCTGTGCAGATTTTTATTTCTGGTATTACCCCGTCTTCACCCATAACCCCTCATTAAATACAAAGATAGAGTTCTGTTATCATTCAAGAACAGATTGTTGATTTTTTTCTACACTGCAAACCATTGCTTAAATAGTTTCACGTCTATTATTCTTCAAAATGTACACTACTATTGAAATACTTTGGGATGGAATGAAACCGAACAGCTAGTTCATTTGACAGCCCAAACTGTATGCATGGTATGCTCACCTTGATCAAGTGAGCCACATTTGCAGGCCTTCACTACACAGACAAGCATTAGAAAGTAATTCTAGTATATGTAAGTGTCTTTCGATCCAGGTCTTGGGGACCTGCGAGACACGATCTCATGGAATGCCGGGTATACGCATCATGCATTGCTTTGAGGTCGAAATGTGCCATACAAATTCCCTTTAAACCCATAAAGAAATGCTAAGGGTGAATGGACGTGTACTGTCGAGAGGGGTGAAAGAACTTCTCAGTCCTCTTAAGAAATGAAATGATGAAGCATGCATGCTCAAACTGCTTCTGTTTTACAGGAGGACTTGGTTTTGGTCGTAGCTCTGCCACATTTCTAAAGGCACACCAACTGTTGACCTTTACAGCCAAAGGGAGATTTACTCTTTAATTTACTCTTGTAGCGAGTAAGCTCATGCTTTGACTTGACGCCAATGGCTCATTTGGAGTATTTTGTGCCGGCTAGTGTCTGAATGAGGAAGAACAAAGAGGTGATGAGTGTCGGCTGTCACGAAAACGTCCTGGTCTTCTGGCAACATCACTATTACATGGAAATGTTGCTGTACAGTTGTTCGATCTCTGTCTTGAAATATTCCTTCAGCTCCGGTCGCTTGGCTTTTAACGTGGGGGTCAGCAGTCCGTTTTGTATGGAGAACATATCTTTATGAATCTGTATGTCTTTGACCTGGGAGAAGTAGAACAAGATCATTCACAGCAAAGAAATGTATACACTACAACAGCAGACGATTGTCTTTTTACATTGCATTGTCAACAGTAACCCCCATGGGTGTTGGACTTCGTGGGCGACAGTTGATGGTTTGGTTAATTTGATCAATAGCAGTGTTCGCTATAAAACTATATTTCACAAGCATACCTGCTCAAATGAATGGAGGCCGCTAGTTTTTCCCAAACGCACCATATCATCTAAGATGGCTTTCTTCAATTCCTGTAGACAAAAAAGTAACAACTATTAACTTATCTATGGTTGAAAAGCAACAGCACGTTTATAATACATTTTTCGTTTCTGTAACGTTACTTTATTTTCACACAGTTCTTCAAAGCATCCCTCGAAGCCTTTCTTCTGAGCCCATGAAGGAAATACCTCTGGATCGGGAACGACGATTCCGACCAGACACGACTGCACACACGGTCGAGAAGAAGAAGCAGTTAGTGTACACACATGACGTGCAGATGTGACATTCTAACATTAGAGACTAACCTGCAGGCTGTCACCGTGGACGTAGAGCTGAGCCACGGGTTCACTGCGGATGTAGATGTTTTCTATTTTCTCTGGAGAAATATATTCGCCTTGAGCTAGTTTAAAGATGTGCTTCTTTCTGTCAATGATCCTCAATGTGCCATTCTGATGATAAAAATCAGAACCAATTTAATCACGAGTGCAAAGAACAAACTAAAAAAATTGTCTATTTAGTTAAAAATAAAACCAAACAAATAAAAAGCCATCAGCCTTTGGAATCCCCCAGCCCCCCCCCCCCCTCCGATCGTGACCCCTGAGGTGATTACGTCATGTCAGGTGCAGCAAGTCAAACAGCGCCACTTTAAACATCCGTATGTGCATGCAGATTATTTTCAGGCTTTAAATTTAGGATATTTTCATTTGTCGAAATGAAATGTTGGTTGATATCTATCAAAGAATCAAAGACAACCCAGGGTGCACAGTTGTGAATAATGTTTGTATACTTTATCAACCTCCGAGGATAGTGGGGGTCTCGAGTCCCTTGCACTGTTATTTTGTTTGGGAACCCCTGGTCTAAAGGTCAGGAGCAGTCAATACTGATGGCCACTAGATGGCAGAACTGTTCGTGTTACCCTTGTGGGTATTTCCCCGTTTATTTTCAATGAACTACTCATCCCCATCATGCACTGAAAATAAAATAAATGCAATTGAATAAAAAAAGTAAACGCCCCAGCTGCTCTGTTAAAACCTCCACAGTCAGGAAGCGCTTTAAACATTCTGAAGATCCGGTTTTAAATTTCAAGCTTTGTTGGTGTCTATATGATAGATGGCCCTGGTTTTTTAAAACATGCAAGCATAATACACACACATATTAAAAAGACGTAGTAAAATATTTACCGGTAGCCATTTTCCAATGTCTCCTGTGTGAAGCCACCCATCTTTGTCTAGGGTCTCGGCAGTCCTCACGGGGTCCTTCAAATAACCCTTAAACACGTTTGGGCCTTTCACACAAACCTGACACAGAAAGAAAACTGTCATTGCTAGAGTGCTTTCAAACACCTTTCTGATTGTATTATAAAGACATCTGACCCACCTCTCCTTCTCCTTTAGCGGCGAAGTAATTCTTCTCAGCCACGTCCACCAGTTTAATGAGATTACATGGCAGAGGAGCTCCTACATGACCTACAGACGAGAAACAAGAAAGCACCTCTGCATATTTAAAAAATGTGAATAAATCTGTCATATTCATATGTTTTCAGATTTATCTATACAACAGAACCCAGATATTACATATGACATCAAAAGGGCAAAATCTGACAAATGGGTGGATTGAATGGTCAGCACATACCATAAAAATTCTTCTTTCATGGGAATCCATATTTAGGAGAATCTAGACAGCATTTTTCTTTAAATTGTATTGCATTGTTTTGGCACATTTGGCAAACTTTAACTTTTTTATTTTGGGTCAACATTGTTCTTTCTGTCCGGGACTATCAGAAGCAAGCAGCTATTGCTGTAACCTTGGTAAATCCGCACTGTATTAAAACAATCATCAGATCTAGCTTGAGGAAGTGTTTTAAGCAAAAATACTGGCCTTGCATTTTTCTTTTACAATAATGCCTCTTATGACATAATATATATAAATATGTTTAAAAAATAATTAAAAATAAACAAATCAGTGCTCAACAATGACTTAAAGGTGACAAAACTTGTTGAATGAGACAGTGTTGAATATGAAACATTATTTAGCAGTCATATTAACTTTGTTCAAGTAAACCAAAACTAGAAAAATACTCTGTACACATTTTGATGTTCTGCTGAACACAAAGAAAGATATTTTGAAGAATGACAGTAACCAAACTGATTTCATCCACTATTCACTCCCATAGTCTTTATTTTCCCTACTATAGCAGTAAATGGAATGAGATCTGTTTGATTACATTCTTCCAAACCTTTTCCATACACTGAAATGTCTCAAGTGAAGCACAAGAGGGAGCAGTTGACTTAAAAATTCTCAAAATGCCAAACTATGTCCTACTGTCTCGAACTAGAGGAGGATAAAGACAATACAATGATATAAACTGTTTATCAAATGATATCGACTGTCAAATAAGGTTCTTGAAGAGGTTTTGCACCTCTTGAACTTAACTCTCAGGATTACAGTCAAGTGTGTTTTGGCTCTTCAGGAAAAGGGTTTCACACCTCAAAATCTAGTGAATGAATGGCACTTTATTATTATAGCTTCACCTTATTATCACATTGACAACGGTCATTATACTGTAAAGGAATTACATGAGCGCCGTGTAACATTATTAGTCACATATAAGAGGTTTTCCCTTCAGCACACAAGGAAATGTCAAAAGACTCAAAGATTGCTTCTCTAGTAATCAAACCACGTGTTTGTATTAAAGGATCATGTGGCGTAATACTAGAATTTAAGTCATAAAAACAAGCTGGTGAGTGAGTGATTCACTGATCACGGTGTGAGTCATTCATGGACTTCAGCGCTGGGAAACACATGGGAAGTTTGGTTTCTTTCTTATATATGCAGGTCTCACCAGATGTCCAGTCTCCAGGTGTGGTGAAGGTACATCCGGCTGTGCATTCTGTCTGACCGTACGCCTCATACACCTGCAAACACACCAAAGAACATCACCCTAGAACATCACAATATGACATAACACAGAGCGATGTGATGTGGTGCTCGGACCTGACAGCCCAGCGCTGCTCTCAGAAAGCCCAGGACTGATGGAGAGGCCGGAGCTGCTCCCGTAATAATCATTCGCAACCTGCCGCCCAGACTGGCCTGAAACGTGACCACAGGCAAACATCAACATGTCTTCCCGTCAATACAACTCATGGCACCATATGTCTTACATGCTGTAGATCACACACCTGGATCTTATGGAAGAAGATCTTGTCCCATATGCTGTCGCAGCGGATGACGCCACGGCTCACCTCGGCCCCTTTTCTTTTGGCTGCAAAGTTCAGCAGCCAGCGTTTCACAGAGGTGTTGGCCTGACTGAAGATCTGAACACAGTACATAGCCATTATATACACTTAATGCTTTCACTAAATAGTAATAATAAAAGTTCACTTGTACCACAGCAACAGCAACAAACAACAAATTAACGAGAGCAAAGGTAACGAAAATAAAACAAGTAATTACAAACTTTGACAGATTTGATGTGATGTAGTGTATCTTTATTATTATAGCAAGTAGTAACATTTCTTTTCAATAAATATCTGAAAAGGTTCAGAGAGTTGAGGTTTTGCTTCTCTCACCTTGTCATACATGCGGTTCAGGAGACGAGGGACCACTGGGAAGATAGTGGGCCGGAGAGCCTTCATGTCGTCGGGCAGGAGACGGATGTCACCTTGGAAGAAGCCAATCCTTCCGCCATGACAGATTACCACCGACTAGAATGCAGCAAATACACAACAAAACACAAAAATCTTGTTTATTGCCAGTCGCACAAATGCTTTTAAAAGTCATTCTATACATTTGCCCGGACAATCCCGGAGAGAAAGGTGAAGAATGTCACAAAATGCCCAAACTTTCAAGCCAAAATTCATTATCATTCAAAAAAATATGAATACTTCATATTTCTACCCATTCACATAATATTTAATTCACTTCAATTTTATTCATATAGTGCTTTTTACAATGTTTTCATTGTTGCAACTTTACAGGAAGAAAAACAAAACAAATAAATCAAGAAGAGGGTTGAAAATAATACATGGTACATGGTAAGACCATTCTGTGAGGCAACGTTAGTGGAAATGACAGAGCCCTGAGCTAATCTACAATTAGTCATTTAGCAAATGCAGTGCATAACTTATAAGTGCTATAGAACTTGTCTCAGTTAGTCTAAAATAGTGCACAAAGCTATATAACCACATAAATATAGACAATACATATTCACATAAGCCTACATATATATTCTAATATCAGCAGTCTGCCATCTGACCCTAGTGTAAAATTTTTGTTAAAATGACCCTAAAAGAACAAGAATCAATTATTTTAACCTCAAATAAAACTGTTGTAGTATTGTATTTAATGTATGATCTCTGGCTGTGGGTTATGTAAGGACGCAGACCTTTAGTGTTTGTTAAAGAGGAAGTGATTTCTACATGTGTCTATGGTGTGTGTGTCTGTGTGGGTGTGGACTCTTGCTCTTGTTTATGCACACAGTCGATCCACAGCCAAACTGTAATCTGATACAGCAGAGCTGAATGAACTAATAAAAACAAAACCTGGTTTCTGC
This sequence comes from Triplophysa dalaica, assembly GCF_015846415.1. NCBI lineage: Eukaryota > Metazoa > Chordata > Actinopteri > Cypriniformes > Nemacheilidae > Triplophysa > Triplophysa dalaica. The sequence continues at coordinate 19,482,715 of NC_079560.1, read as the reverse complement.
TGGTGGGTGGGAGACTTTTCTTTATTACTCACACATGAGCTTAAAACTGTGAGATATTACATAATACAAAAGACTTCATAGGAAGACACAAATCTCACCTCAATCAACCTCTCAAACATGTGCGCTAGAGGCAGGAAGGAAATGAGAACATCATCTTGGTTTGGAAAGATGACTTTCTGCAAAACAGTAACACACACAGACGGACTTCGGTCAGACACAATAACATGTCTCACTCCACCATCTTTAACAGGGTTCATCTCACTAAATGACATTAATAAAACTGTTCTCACATCCGTCACTTTCAAGAAGCCTCCGAAGTCAGCCACAACGTTCCCGTGGGTCAGCATCACTCCCTTTGGATTTCCTGATGGGCAAAACACACATACTAAATACAGTAACTCTTTAGATTGGCCGTCGGTCGCCATAAATTCAACATTCAAGCATCACGTTGCTTTGGATAATTAAAGAATAAGCTATGAGGTGACATGTAGTCACACTTGAAAAATTTACAAAATATTTCGCATTGTCAGGTTTGAAATACATTACAACAATAGGCTACATATTTATCAAACTCAATCTGCTATAATATACAACCACAGACAGACTTAATGCTAAGAATGGACACTACTAACATCTGACAACCAGAATATGTCCAAATGTGTGCTACTTAAACACTTAAAACACTTAAAACACTTTGACATTTTATGCAATGAACTTTAGACTGTGGTTGCATATGTTCTGTGATGTTTCATCCTTATTTCCTCCCTTTCATTCTTCTACAGATGTTTTGAAGTCTGGCGAGAAATGTGCAAGAAGGAGTCGGACTCACTACAGAAAGGGAGTACCAGGAGCTCAAGGACACAACAATGTACCTAATAAAATGGCCACAAAACTAATGTAACGCCGCACTAGAATTGAAAGGAGTAGGGTGTGTACTAAAAACACTGTCAGACCCTTACAGAACAAAAATATAATGCAATATATTACATAATACATTTCCATATATTGGACTGTCATAGCTGTTGCTAATATTTTCAACATACAGCTTAATATACATTGACAGTATATGGATGTATATAGAACATAAAAATATATTATGAAACGAAGACAAAAACAAATGTAATATTCATCACATTTGATATTTTATTGAGTATTTATTGCACATAGATGTTCCCATGTAAATGTCATTGAGGTATAGTATACATATTCACAGAATGAATTAAAGCAGATTTCTAGTTCCCAGCATGCTTTGCTTCTGACTGCTAAAGGAGAGTCAAATTGTTTAAATGTAGGTTACCTTTTTCTGAATATTAATATAGGGGGAGATCTGTTAGTGTTTAATGTTGTATTACTTTGAAATTTAGAAGGATTTCTAGTCAGTGGCGCCAACAGGGGGTGGCCAGGGGTGGCCACGCCCACCCCTGGCCGACTCCTGGCCACCCCACTGGCCAGTATACATTTTTGTAGCATCAGTTATGCATTTCATCCCTAATGCACAGCCAGGCAGGCAAGCCGCTATAGACCTTCGATCGCACACAGTAGTCCGCCCCTCCCCCGCCTCCCCCGCCCCTCCGTCCATGCCGCTGTTGCGCAGTGCGTGCCCGTCGGTCAACAATTTCAAAATAAGTTAAGAAAGAAGACAAGAAGACTACCGGTCAGTAAATAAGTCAAAAATATTATTTAGTAAAAGAAGACGGGGAATTATGTGTCGTGACGTCCTTTTTAAGTGCCAAATAGTTACAGTATACTGTTACAGCAGCTTTTTGATGTGTCTTTGACACGTTTTGACAAGAGTTACCTAGCTAACGCCATTAGTAGCTGGTGCATGTATATGTTATGTCAATTTTTTTGCGTTTAAGCAATTTGGGTGCGCTGAGTGTAAAATCAAGAAGGACTAGGGCCATAAATCTTGATGACTTTGTGGATGTGTTTGCCAAAAAACATAGCAACAGGCGAATAAAGCTATTCTGAAGCCTGGTAATCAGAATCAGAGGCTATTGATCACTGTTGGGAAGTTCTTTTTGTAACAGTAATAATTATTTTTGTTTTACATTAAGCAAAGATATAAAAGTGTCTTACACATACTGTATAGCCTGGTAATCAGAATCAGACTATTGATCCCTGTTGGGAAAGTCCTGTTACATAAAGCAAAGATGTGATTGTTTCTGTCCTTGCTTTTATTTGTATCTGCCAGTATCTGCTTTTCCCCAGTAACTGTTCTGTTTGCAATAAATGCAATAAAAATAAACCTTATGCCAAATATAATTGCAAAATAAAACAGAATTGTTGTGCAACTCAAAATGTTAACTGTACTGTTATTAGTCTACGCACATTATATCATTAGTAATATTAAATATAACAAGTATATCAGTTGAAGTTTCCTTAAGCTCTCCTGTAGCTCAGTGGTAAGAGCATTGCGTTAACAATGCCTAAATGTAAGTCTTTCTGATAGTTTTCTACAGGCCGGTTTACTACAACAGTAGAATAAAATTCTGAAATGATGGTTTATAGTTTTGGGGTGCCACCCCAAGATTTTAAGTGGCCCCATCTGGCCACCCCTATGAAAAATTTCTGGAGGCGCCACTGTTTCTAGTATGTGTAAATGTGTGGGGTCACCGTGGTGATGAACAGTAGAGCCTGTGGTTAGGATAATGATTGGTCAAATATTATGAAGAGTGTATCATACTTAAAAAAATAAAAAATAAAGGCTGTGCACTATTTAATGCACATATATATATAATATGGCATGAGTAAATATATTATGGTCAATTCGATTATGGTGTAAACATTGGCTAACCTGTTGTGCCGCTGGTGAAGCACACGATTGAGAGATCGTCCGGTTCAGGGGGCTTTGAACACATAAACACATACAGTCAGTGTACTCCCAGTTGTTGCATATCAACATAATGAATTCATTTTTATTCATTCAAATGCAAAAAATTTAATGAAAACTGCTTTTTAAAATCACTTGGCTGAAGGAAGTTGGTGATATACATGTAGGACAATTGATCTGTAAAAGCAATGTAGAGTATGCCAGATCAGTTGTACACTACAGGTTTCACACTTACCACAGGCTTCCTGTGTTTCTCTTTACCCAGAGCCTAAAAAAGACATTGAGCAAACAAAAAACATCAGGTGTTATTAGGCAAGCACTAACATCCCGCCCCCCCCAGCCCTAACAATATTCCTGAATATTCCCACATTTATAGGCAACAATGTGCTCTCCTCGAGATTAGTTTCATGAGAAGCATTCATCTGATCATATTTAATTGTGCACGCAGCAGGCTTGTGCACGTCTCATTCAGGAATTTCTCGGATGGATTTTCCTGATAAACTACCGAGGAAGCTTCACGTGCTGAATGAAGTGAAGACTAAAATACACTGTTGGCTATGAATTGTGTCCAGTAGATGCTTTGAACCATGACCATTATGATATTTGATCATACATAAATGCCTGTAACAAAATGATGCATGCAATGAACTACAACTATTTTACTAGAAAATACCAACCCAATCAAAATATCCCCAATCCCCCACCCAGTCGAGCCAGCCTAGTATTGGGTCTGCCAGCCATTCATCAAAATAAAACACAGCAGGTACGCTGTTACAGATGTATTTAAAGATATGAAGACTTTAGTTCCAAAATGAGATAACCCCGTTTTTTTTTTTTTTTTAGATCATTTTTTTTATTATGTTATCATGTTTTTATTGTGTTTCATTGTGTTAGTTAGCTGTATTCTTTTTTGTAATAAGACCTTAAATTAAAAACAAACCTGCTGCAGTTTGATTGATATAAACTCGAATGCACAATAAAAAATCTTTATGAGTAATCTCTTTTTGTTAGCAAACTCATATACTGTTGTAGCTGAGCTACAGGACTGCTTTGTGGACCTACCTCGACGTCTTTAAGAGCCTGGATATGAACTGCACACTTCCGCCCTTCCTCCACCAGCTGAAGGTCAAAAGCATCCATGAGGATGATGGTCTTAAGACCCGGTGTTTCTCCTCTCTCAACCTTTCCCAGAAGCACCTTGGCTTTCTCGGGTTTGTCACAGATCACTGTGGCGATTTCAGCTGTAATAAAATGTTTATGGGAAAAAGCTGTAAGATGGCAATGCAGGCTGAAATGACTAACTTAGGAGCATTTGATGGTGAAAATGTACCTGTACCTGTATTAATGATAAAGCGTATAGCGTCAGGTCCAAGAGTATCATAAAGCGGCACCACCACCATTGAGTATGTGTAACATGCCAGCTCTGCTATGATCCACTGAAATAGATAAAGACGTAAAAAGAAACTCAACATCATGCATCTGTACACCTTGGTTTGGTATTTTGTTTTTGTTGGGGTTTATTTTACCTCTGGCCTGTTTTGTGCAAACACACCAATGAACTGATCAGTATTAGGCTGACAACCCTGAGACAGCAAACCAGAACCCAAGTTCTCGGCTCTGCTGAAGACCTACAGCAGATACAGGAAGAGAGGACATGAGGCCAGCCGCTAAACACAGAAATAAAGATACTACACTTCATTTCAACACTCGCCTCTTTGTACGACAACCATTTATAGGGCTGATTGGGAAGTCTGGAGCCTAAAAACGGTCCATCTCCTAAATAAAAACACAAAGCACGTCAGCATCGGAAGAACAGGTTTTTGATTTGCAGCACAATAAAAAAAATCGCAGTTACAAATGTGCAAGGTCAGGCTGCAGACCCTGAATGAATATTAGTGGTCACTATTTATTATTAATTAATTTGACACTAAAAACATTTCAACAATTCTGAAATGTCAATGTCATCTGAAACAAAGGTTTGCTCGGGTGACACTCACCGGTTATGTGTAGCCCTCTTTGAAAGACCTCATACATCGTCTTGGCATCTTCATGGTAGTGCGAGAGCAGTTTTGAGCTGCTGCCCATCATGGACCTCCGAGCGCCATCTTCCTTCTGAAAACACAGGTGAAAGAAAAGCTTTAACACACGTCACTGGCGTTTCAGTCCCGGGCTGTGACTTTCTGTCTCTTCTACTGAACACATGCACAAAAATATCACATATATCAAAGAAAAAGAAAATTAGACCGAACGGATGCAGTACATACCTGACACCAGTGGGCACATACGGTACAATACAGTAAAGCTCATTTGGGCTGAATCTACAGGTTAATGTTGTATAAAGCATGTGCTCACTGAAGTTTCAAAATACAATTTCAACATCTGCACAAAGAAGTATCTTTGAAGTGGTCGTCTGGTACTTGTTTGCATTTACATTTGCCTAAATTTGCATTAGACTCGACTCTATAGGATGTGTTTGAATTTTCAGCAGATGGTTATGAAACTGGGTGTGGTGCTCTTAGGCTACCTACACGTTACAATACCACAAAAACACTGAAACTTCTCCCGTGGCATCTGAGGACACTTCTTTGGAAAACCTGCAAGGCAACATTTCTCTCTGTGAATCATTGAAAATAAAAGGGTTTCCCGGACAGGGTTTCAATTAAGTAGTTTGAGTAGTTGTTTCCAAATATGCCTTATAAAAACCATAACTTTTGCTTTAACGTTTATGTAAGTCTGGGACTAGGCTTATTATTTTACTCTAGGACTAGGTTTATGCTCTGTACGGGAAACCCTGCCATAACGTCTACAACATGGGATTTAAAAACGTTTATGGGCCTGGACGTTTCATTCAAATATCAATATCCTTCTTTTCTTAAAATGGGCCGTATAGATGTATGATATGTTTGTTAATTGTTTGTAGGTAAGGATTCACACTAAAGTTTTAAGATGATTCAACTGGCCTCCTGTCTTAAATGTTTTGCTTATGCAAAAACAGTGAGCAGGATTCAGGTTAGAGCCAGATTAATTCAACACAGGGTTCAGGACGTGAGCTCATACAATGTAAATGGTGTAGGCAACAAAGAAGATGCAAGTGTAAACATGAATCCTATTTTTATCAAATCTGCAAAACTGGACCATCCAGATGATAAAAGGATAATGTTACGCTCGCCTTAACACAACCAGACAAAAGTCAAGACACACCCACGGTACTCATTCCTTATTATTACTACTGTCTACAGGTTACAAAAATAGTTAAATCATCAAAACTAGGAAGTAACAAAGAAAGATAATTTGGAATTATGACAAAAGATCAAAGCAAAGCTTGTATTGTAGCCTCTTTAACGCACTCCCAGCTTTGCAATTTAGGAGATTCTCTAATTCAATTTCTTATTTTTTCTTTGTGTACAAAATCTAGCTCTATCTGCACATTTGTTGTCTAAAAATTAAAGGAATGGTTAAGATTTTTCTCTATCAGCTAAAACAAATGCTCAAAATCAAAAGGTTGTAAAGGCTTTCCAAGCCTTTAACTGACAGGATAAATCAAAAACTATAAAGCATTTTTTTGCTGCCTTAAGTTTTAATAATTGTTTTTTTTATTTTGTCTATGTCTTATCAAAATAAGTTAACTGCATAAACTACTTTTCAAAATTTAAAATAGTAGTAAGGTCAATTTGATTGAAGAAACCTTATTGAAGTTGTGTTTCATATGAGCTAAATATTTGAGAGAGTCTGTGTCTAAACACCTGACCTACCTCTACTTCCTGTGACTGGTGACGGAGGTCACAGGGTGGAATAATGGCACGAGGGCGTGTCGCAAACCAGTAGGCCAGAACAGCAGTGATGGCACCCAAACCGACGAGCGCGGAGGTTGGAAGAGATTGTATGAGCTGTCCCAGCTCATCCAGCTCAGGCAGCTGTAGACCCAGCAGCAGATCCCTTGACTGCATTTTCTCCATAAGCGTGGAACTGAGCTCTGACACACAGACACACACACAGACACAGATAGACATCTGTTAGCCTACAACCAACAGACTGCAGGTGCATTTGTTAGGAATTTTACTATGAATTCAAGCCATGGCACATCAGTGTAGATCAGTGCAACTGATGACCCTGTGTGTATGTGTGTGTATGGGTTATAAAGTACAGACAAAAATAGAAATGTTCTCATTGTCTTAAACTGCTTTGAAAATTGGTTTGAAAAGAACATTTTATAGAAACTCTTTCTTTTCTCTATGAACATCCAACCCATTCTCATCAATTGCGTATAAATAACGCGCTGTTGCAATATCGTGTAATACCTACTCCAAAGTTCGATTTTGCGTGTATATGATGCGGCAATGTTTGAGAGAAGCCATGTTTGAGCGTGCATGATGAGGAAACACTGAAATAATTAAAATAATACTGTTAGGTTTAGGGTTTGGATACAAGTTAGTAAACCAAATTGCCGAAATGGCATGGAGAAAGAGGCATGTTGTTTGCACACAAAGGTTACTTTGGCGTACATATTATACGATATAGACACAGCACGTGTTATTTATACGCAATTAATGAGAATGGGCTCCAACATCAAAGGAACTCTACACACGCCTGATTTAAGACAAGACGTATGGACAGTTCCCTTAAGCTATCCCGGAGAGGTGTTCAATTCATACAAGTTGACCACTGGGGTGCCCCAAGGTTCAGTGCTTAGTCTCCTCCTTTTCTTTGTAACTCCCACCTCTCCCAAGGTCAAATTAGGGCAAAGGTCTTCTATTAAAACTACGATCATTCCTAACATCTCTGGTATTGTTGTCAGACATCTCAACCTAAAGTTGATAAACAAGCGATGCTAGACAAGCTTTTCAAAACATTCACTCTTCAAACTATACCAAACTGCACCCAATCCGCTAAAACCACAAGAGTTTTTATAATACACCTGAGCTGAAGATTGACTAACTTTTTGCTCCTTCCCTTTGTTAACCCAGGCCTTAAACGTACCAAAACTGTTATATTTCATTTATCTTTCACTCTTACCACAACTTCAAAAGTCATCTTAGACATTTTAGAATTTTCTTATACATTTTTTTAATGATCAAAAAAATCTCTAGACTATAACACCTTAACAGAAATACAGTACATGTATATGTCTGTATGTATTTCTTGAAATGTTTTAGCGCTAACAAACATGTTTAGATGACGGCTTTTCGGAGATGGTATGGATATTACTGAAAAGACAAAGCAATGCACAGACACACATGACATCAGAGTGATCAATAACCGCAGTTATGAGAGCAGAACCATCACACATGCATCAGTCTCATAACTCACCAATATTTAAACTCCAGCGGCTGAATTCATGCTTCTGTCTCTCTGAGCTGTAAACTCAGACAATTGACGCATCAGTGTGCAGTTTAAAGTTCACCGTCTCTGCTGTTTGGTTTGAATGCTTTTTCTGGTGACCCTAAGTAAAAGACATCACAGTTCTTATTACTTCTTGAATCTTTCTACTTATTGACCAACTAAAAGGATCAGTGGCTGTATGCTGTAAACAATCCAAGTTCACACTGTTCTCTCACTGAAATCACAGCTTACATGCAATGCTTAAAAAGTTAAAGTAAATCCTTTTCGGACACATCAGAGGAGTTTGTAACTTTCTCAACAATAAGGTCTACTTTTCATTTAACAAATGTGCAGTGACATTGTGGCATCACATCAAAAAAAGGGGTGGCGGTTTTTTCATTGCAGAAGAAATTACAGGACATTAGATGAAATTGGAGATTTGGATATTCTTCTCGGTTAATAAGGCTATCAATAAATCAATGATACTTATAGATCTCGTGTTTATTTATGCCAGCAGAACTGCTGAATTGTCTTTTGTGGTATTGATTTTTTTGTGAAGCCTTTTAAAGGGTGTTTACCCGAAGCCACAAGCTGAAGTTTACTTCCTCTGCATATGACTGCTGTCTGTGCACTTGTAAATAACTCAGATAAACAGTGAACCGCTCAAGGACTGTAGTTATTTAAACTATAGTGTAATACAAATAACTACATGTTTGACCTCGATTTGTAAATCCCCTGAAGAAATCTCTGCGCTTCTTTAGATGCTGGTTTTCACACGAGATCCTTTAGCACATTTTTTATTATTATTACAAAATTCACTGACAATCTGAACCAAATGTCATTTTGCATGAACTATTTTAACAGACTTGTTGTTTCTGAACAGTGAATAAACTGCAGAATATCAAGGTGTTACGTCCATCTAAATATTCACAGGGTGCAGAATATAGAATACTTTTCTTATGTGTATTTTCCTATTATTCATTAATAAACATTGCCGACCATAATTGTTAACCGATCAGCACTTTATGTACAAAAAAATTAAGTTATGTGCAATCATGCATGTTACTTCAAATGATACCTTGCACGCCTATCAGAAGCGTTTTCTCACCATCATGAATGACCCACTGTCATGACATCATGAAAATGAGGGGGGGGGCTGATTAGTTGTAACCGAAGGTAACCAGGTAACGTTATCTCTGAGGTATTAGTAATAACCTCTGGGGATCAATACTGGATGTCTGGAGAAAACATGATGAACCTCTGGGTTCCCACACCTTTCTAATCTTTTGTTTGGGTCTTTTTAGTATGTATGGGTCATCAAAGTTCATTGTTTAGCAAAGCAATGAAAAGACTAAAATAAAATGACCAGTAATAGTAAAAGAAAACAATTTCATACTACTGGATTGGAAACGGACTGAGAGTCAATAAAAAAATACTTTTATCACTGTTTAGCAAATCTAAATATCATCTGCCTTCAGACTGCATTCTCGTGTAGCAGCAGACTCTTCACCCCAGTTAAAATGGAAACATTTACCAAATACGCTGAAGAAATTCAAAAAGCATTTGTTATATACACACTGAAAAGATTTGCTTTGCATCTGCTTTCCATCATGAGGGAGGAGTCAGAAGTGCACTGCTCCGCCTCCACCACCTTACCTCACACCCCATCTGCAAAGCATCAGGAGCAATTAGTCTGCCCTATCACAAGAGATTACAGCCTATTAGTCCAGAAAGCTGATGGACGACAGTAACCCCTGCGCTTCACTGGCTGTGCAAAGTCTTTCCTGCTGCCCTTTCACTTCCTTGGAATTCCTTTCATTTCACACCAGGTCATTCACTGTGAATCCTTATATTGAGTCTAATTGATCAGTCCCATGTTAACTCCAATGAATCTTATTGCGTTATCAAATTGGAATGGAATATTGCAGTAGGCAAGCAGCACTGCTGCACCACTGATTATTATAAATCAACCTGGTATGACTTTCCACATTACAGCAGCAACATTGAAGCGCACAGAGAGAGAGACGGAAGAGAAAACGCATGAGCCAGCTATGAACCTTCCTGGCCACCGTATCACACCACCCTCAGCAGATGCAGCTCTGCCTGTGCCCCTCCCTCTGCTTAATCCACATCTCTCTATCTATACCCTTGACTACATGATACTGAGTCTTAGCTTTCAGCTCAGCCCTCACAAACACACATAATGAAATATAAATAACATCAATCGCATCACCTTAAACATCAAACAAGCTCAACTACAGACAGCTAGAATGTACCTATAAAGCAAATGCACGCACTTTAACAGACAAAGCTGCCCTTGCTCAACGTTAGATTTCATCTCGATCTATGCTGACGTCTTCCATTTTATCTGACCTATGAAAAAGAATTGTACCCTTATACTGTCATTTTGAATAAAACCAGGTAATGTAGACGTTACCAGGTTATGTGAAATCTTAGATCATCTGCCAAAAGAAATACATGATGGGCTAATTCGATTGTGTGACAGGGTTGTAAAGGTGGTACTCAATGTAATGAGCCACAGAATTACATGTGACCCACTAACCATCAGTAAAATATGCCCTGTTTCCTCAGCAAAAGGATTCTGCTGACTAAGGAACACTTTAATAATAAAGATTCATCTTCTCCATTCAGCACACCACAAAACCCTGTGAGACGCTTGCGGTTAAATCGTCTGACATTCAGCCACATGACTGCACCCATATGAGGATCTTTATTATGACATTTTTGCTGTGTGCCCCTATCAGCTCGCCGCGTCCTTCAAAGCAGAAGTGGTGTGGAAGAAGATGTGCATGATTTTCAGGTTAATTTCATTTCTTCATTGATCAGTCGTTTCTCGTCCATAGCTGCATTTCTTTTTTTTTGTCAATAAAGATAAAGATCTAAAAAGATCTAATATGGATGAAATATTGATTTGTATTTGATTTCTTAAGGCTTTGCTAGGTTTATGTGTCACAATAGACAGCACACTTCCATTAGAGACACTTGCACTGGTGTTGGTTCTCTTAAATCTTTGAATAATGAAGCATAGGATCAGATATTAGGTTTACCTCTGTCTCACAGCAAACCTGACTCCCTGCATTATTTATAAGGACCACATGGCAGCTGAAAGGCTCAGGTCAGACGCAGTAAGGTTTGGGGTGTCCACGCACTCTTCGTTAGCATATGCGACTATGAAAAATGTATGGTGTGTGATGCGCAGGCTTCTTTCAGACACACCGAGGGATCTACAGAAGCGTGTAAAATGTGCTCGGTATATTTCATAATGGGTTTCAGTCGTGATCTACAGCAGGCAGCTTGGAAACTACACGGCACTACTGTATGCAGGATGAGGCGCAATGACGTTTCAGAACCGCGAGCTGGACAGCGACTCTCGCTGTGACGTCACCAGCGTCTGCGCAGCGCAGCGCGTGCGGCACGGTACCGGTAAAACTGTAGTCGTTTAAACAAGAAACCTATTAAATAAAAATAAGAACACACATATTTCACTTCTGGGTCACACTATCGTGTGTCTGACTGAGATGAATGAGATTTACTCGTTATTAAAGCTGCTTCCACAAATTAAAGCGTCGCATAGGAGATCTCCATCATGTGCCGCATAATGAAAAACCATCGTTATCAGCATCTTACATGTTCACGGTCACTGCATTTGGAAAACATTTCATAAGCTTTGCCTTTTAAGCGAATATAAGTGAATTCGTATTCAGGATAGCTGTTGAATCGCATAAACTGTTTCTCGTTTGCAATGGCAGATATTCATGCAGTTAAGGCCTGCGAAGCTAAAAATGGTGAAAATGGTTTAAAAATGGACAGTATTATAATGTCCAGCTGCACGCTTTCCACACTCATAATACCCATTTCATTCACGACCATTGCTGCATTTCATCGTCGAGTTCAATTCACCACCGCTGCTGTGAACCTGTACACATGAGCCGGTAAACCAGCATCGATGCTTCCCATCATTCCTCAAGCAAGAGAGAGAAAATAAAGGCAACTCACCGAGCACAACCCAGACAGAGCCAGCAACTAAAGCGAAGGCGAGCATGTCTCAGTCATTGAGAGAGTTGGAGCACTGCTGCATGGAGAGATTAGCTATAAAACAGACATCCAGCACGGGCCCGTGCGGAAAGAGAGAAGGACGGACAGGTCTGAGTATGGAAATAAAGCCTCACCTCATCTCTCCTCCCTGATGGTGATGATGCACCTATGAGCTTTGCATCACGAGAGCTCCATGCGCAAGGTTAGCACGGATGGGGCTACACGCTGATTCCTAGTGATGTAAAATAGGTCACCGATAATATAGTGACGATAAATTAAAATCGGTTGGCTACGTAAAATCACACAGGATAAATCAGTTAGCCTACGTGTATTTACACTGAAAAACTGCATGAGCTACGGTTGTTGCTTTAAACAGACGACCCCTAAAAGGATATTTAATTAGGATGATCTTATTTAATAATTTTAGAGTCCAACATTTTTTTTTTGAAGATTTTGAATGGGGGGTATGGATTAGAAAATTTGTCACTCCGTTTTTTTATCATGATCATTTTTAAAACATATTGTGAGGATGCTGTCTATAATCTAGGTATTCGAGTAGTAGCAATATTACGTCCACATTGTTTCTAGGCTTATCTTTTGCTCCATCAGCCATCAACCAATTCCTGAAGGCATGACGGATCACGTGACACTCATGCCCCTCCCTTTTTCCTGTTTAACCTTGAAGGATTCTCCCTCTAGATGCGAGGACTCCAAATCACGTGATTTTTAGCTGTCTTTAGCTGAAGTTTATTTTACGCACCTTTTAACTATATCAAAAGTGCGTTTACTAACCTTTGCTAACGGTATTTGAACCAATATAAGATAAGATCAACAGATAAGAATCATCTGAATTTAGCATTAACATTCATGGCTTTTATTTCATTGAATTTATCCTATTCTCTGAACATTTTATTCAGTCTTGTATCCTGCACGATCTGATTATGACATTCATAATAAAGCATTTCACCAGAAAATCCAGACAATTTCATCGCAAGGTTCAGTCAAAATAAAATCATCTCCTCGTATTCAGTGATATTTGCTTAGATGGCAACAGTAAGTGACTTCTAAAAAAAGTATAAGTGGAATATGAAAACATGCTGATTTGTTGCAGGCAGCTGTCTGGAGAAGACAGGCTTCCCAGTGACGCAGCTGCTGTGGATTTGCCACACAATCCAATGTCACCGGGCTGTCAAAGCAGATGGCCGAGGAGAGATTTAGTACCCAGCTTACTCAAGCCAATTCTTCTCTGTTTCATATACCCTCCTGGCAACTGTGTGGCTTGTGAATTGTTTCATATGGTTTGGTTGACAAAACTGTAAAACCTTTGATTTTACATAAATCGTACGGCAGAGGTAATAATGACTAGTATGTGTCCCTAATAATCTAGAGTAGACAAATTAAGAACTCCTTATTAGGATTTTATTTTACAGATGGTGATTTTGAAATACAGACAATGAAGGTGAGTATTTCATCATCAGCTCCACCTTTTTCTCACCCCCTATCTCCACTGGGGTCTTTCAAGCCCCCCGCTGCGGCTTCTGGTTGGTCCTCCAGTGTATTGGCGTCTCCCTGGGTCCTCTTCACTTTGGCTCCTCCTGGGTCTTCAAGTCTCCCGGCTCCACCTTGCATCCTCACTCATTTGGCTCTGCCCTGGGTCCTTGGTTTTTGGTTTTCTTCATCTGTGTTAATATGATGGGTGACAGGCCGAGAGATGCATGGGACGGGGAAGGATATGTTTCATGATTTTTTCTTATTTATGAATACTTTATGACTAAAAATAAAGGCATATTATACACATGTTTAGCAAAGTGGTTTTTGCTTTACCCCTGTAATGCATGGCATCCTATTAATAGTTTTTTTAAGAAGAGTTGCTGAGTAGCTTTTTCAATTGTAAAACAATGGCTTTTATTTTTATTTTTGCATAACAGTTGTTTGTTTTTGTCGAAGCTTTAAAACTTGAATTGAATTGTAGCTCTCAGTAGTCAGTGTTGGGTGATTGGTTAATGTAATTTCATTACTTTCCCTTAAAAAAGTAAAGTAAGGGATTACTCTTATTTCTCTGATTTTGAATTACAAGTTATTTCCGATGTAATTCAACTAAATACTATGCGACGTATACAATAGTGGAATTGACATAAAATTCTAACTTTAAAATGCATGCATTAATGTATCTTTCTCATGTTTGTAATACAAGTAAGTTAATAAGAGTACTTTATGTAGTTGTATATAGATATAGAAAGTTATAAGTAATGGGTAATAAAATACTTTTTGGAGAGAGTAATTTGTACAGTAATCTAATTTATATGTAATTAGTAATTACTATATGTAATATGTAATTAGTAACTATTAACTACGTTTACAGAGTAATTTAGCCAACACTGCGAACAGTGAATAAAAATGAACTTTTCTTGTTCAAGACCAAATACGGTTAAGTTGTGTAATTTTAAATAACAAAAAATAATAAACTTTATTTTTGTTTCCTTTTATTTGCTTTGATAATTGTAAATGGCTTCTGGATTTTCCTTTGAATAAAATCTCATAAATATATAGTTATTGTTAATAAATAATTTTCAAATAGCCTTGCATTTCACATGTGTGTATGTGCACTTGTTTTTCGGTGAAGGTATGGATTTAAAGCTGAATGCACACAAACTCATGGGGACTCAAACTAAGGTCTCTCGGGTAAACAAGCTTATTAATTGTACAGAACCATATGCTTTTGAAAATATAAAAAAAATGCAAATAGTTTCCTTCTGTAATGGTTAGGTGTTGGGGTTCTGTTAGGGCCCTATGTACTGTCCCCATGGAGATAAAACAGAGACATGCGTTTGCATGAAAGAGTTGTAATAAGTGTGTAATATGAATGCAATCATATATATCCATGGATAACCACATACTGTATATAAGACGTGCAGGGCGTTTTTACATATATATGATTATTTGTAAAGACACCCTGCACGTCTTCTATATGTAGGCTATAGTATGGATAATAGGATTTCCAGGGGAACATCACTGGAATATCTTTGGGAAAACCCTGGAATTTACAGAGCAGAAACTCCGCAGGAAAATACCTCCTCTGCATAAGACACTCCCCCCGGGACACACCTCCTCTTCACGTGACACGCCTCCTCCGAATGGGACACGCTTCCGAAGAGCGCGCCACCTGCAGGACTGCTTGAAAATAACAACACATGGTTGAAATAACCTTCCGTGTTTCTTTTCGTATAGGCTATTTTAAGGTTTGGTCAATGCAAAAGTAAAAAGGCTGCAAACACAGCGCACTATACCTACCCACATTACTAACTATTTACGACTAACTCTCGGCAATACCAACAATCCCAAATCTCTGTATGTGAGGACTGTCACAGATCCAGACACTCCTGTTTCTTTGAAACGCTCCTTTTACAGGAAGGCATTTCTGATAACAGACGCCATCTACCGGTGAAGACACGCAACGTTTCCCGGAAAGCTACTGACTTCTCTTTCTGATGGGATTGAGACAAACTGGTCTGCTTTTAAGATATGATTGAATGTTCTTACATTCTTACTGAAATTGTCATTAAACACATAAAACGGATTAGTATATCTCTGTAGTGCTGACCCTGGCGCCCAGCATGCAGTTTTATACTGTAGGAATGTCAAAATATATAACCTGTAAAGAGAGCTTTCATTGTACTTGCATACACATTCCATTGAATTCAATCACTTACTTAACAACAATTTATTGCACGTGTAAGATCAACATAGGATCATATTTATTATATAATGCATCTGCGTAAATAAATATCAGCTCAGATGTCACGTGAACTGAATGGCCGTGTTTGCTGGTGTCGTATATAAAGTTGATATGATTCTTGTGTTGTGTTGTATTGGGGTGTGTTTGTATGTGTGTTGTCTTCCGCATGTAGTCAGTGTATCTCTTAAATGCATGATTTCTCGGAAATCAGCCCGTCGAAATGAGCAGCCGTTCTGTTCCAGTGCGCCTGCGCGCTGTCGGAAAAACCCAGCCAGCACGCTCTATATAAACGCGCGCGCCTACACACTTCACAGTACAGTAAACGCAACTGAACTTTGACAGAAGTCAAGCTGAACCCTTAAGGATATACGACTCTAAAGGATCTATTGCACTTGTTTTATATTTCTCTATTTGGATACAACCTCGGATTATACTGTAAGTGTCTAACATTTTTTAGCGTTTGCTTAAATGTTCCTGGGATGCATAAATTATAAGATTCTCATCAATTTTTTTTAAGAAATGGAATTTAAATCAAGAGCTAATTTTTCGCATGCAAAAATGAAAGCACACTTTTTTAGATTAAGTGTAGAATTGTACGTCTGCAATGTTTTAATAGCAAATCTACACGTTATTCATATAATTTTGTGCAGGAAAACGACGCGAATACGTGCATGCGTTTCCTGGTTTTGCACTTGACATCAGTAGTGACATGTTACACAGGAGAGATCAGAAAAAAATAACGTTTTTGTATGTTGTTGTGCTGCAGAAATCATGCCTGTGTCCCGAATGCGCATGCGACCCTGGCTGGAGTCTAAAGTGGAATCCAACACAATCGCCGGACTCGTGTGGGTCGACAAGGTAGAGTGTTATATTCTTGTCACAACAACAATTGCATTGAGTATGAACGAGCTGCTATAGAGTTGTCTTACACGTGAAGTGTTCTTATGCGTTCAGGACAAAATGATGTTCTCAATCCCATGGAAACATGCTGCTCGCCACGGCTGGGAGGTGGACAAAGATGCTTGTTTGTTCAAGCAATGGGCCATCCACACAGGTGAGACATTACGCATGCACACGCAGACCGTGCAAGACAAGAAACGAGCTGATGATCAACATGAACTTGAACTGTTGATCTTCGATGTTAGGTAAATTCAGGGAAGGAGTGACCCAGCCTGACCCCAAAACATGGAAAGCAAATTTCCGCTGTGCCATGAACTCTCTACCAGACATCGAAGAGGTAAAGGACAAAAGCGTCAACAAAGGCTGTGGCGCCGTGAGGGTCTACCGCATGCTGCCTGCCGTCACCAAAAAGAAAGACAAGAGATCTAAGAGCCGAGACGGCAGAAAGCGTGCGAAGGTGAGGAGAGAGAGTGTGTGCATTTCATTCTCATCAGAGTGCTGCGATTCAAAAAACATGTACTATCTATTGTTCACATGGAGCTAAACACCGTGTGTTCGTTTGTTTTCAGACTTTGTCGTCAAAGGTCAAAATGCAGGACACAGATGAAAGAATTACTCAGGAGAACACCATCGACAGCACTGAACATCTAAGTAAGAGCTTTTATCCTCAAGATTTTATGTTTAGGAAGATTCAACGTGTGTACAAAATTCATGTTTTCCGTATTGACCTGCAGGCACCACCAGCCCTACCGTTGAGGTCCCAGAGATGTCTGGGTTTGAAGTGGAAATTGGCCCCGACAGCACAAACGATAATTACTTGAGCAAGTTTCAGGTGTCACCAGTTCACGAGACAGGTAATAAAGGATCTTTTTGCTTCCGCATGCCATAAATGAGCAGTTGGTTTTGTCATGAGTTATGTAACGCTACATACAGCCAGGTATTCATTGCATTTTCTCTTTGACCCTCAGACTTCGAGGAAGATGCCAATGAAGCCATCATTGAGGTGAGTTGACGCTTCATAGTTTTCTGTGTTCATTGTGCCTTTTCATTGACAGGAATACCCCAGTGTAGCATTTCTCAAAAAGCCTGTCATGGGCCAAAATGTTCTTGCTGCTAGCCTAGTTAGCCTATAAAAGAACAAGCAAAACTCATTGGCTCACAAGTTCCGTGCTTTGCTTTTCCAGATCACACGGCAATTGGAACGCGATAGTTCGCAGTGGCTACAAAATTTCCAAGGAAAGGGGTTCCTGGCCAATGAAGGAGCCACAACAGAGTCTCTCAGTCCAGAGAGCCAGTGGAGCGAAAGCTCAGGTAAATGGCAAGACTAGAAAGGACATTAGTAGTCACATTCCAAACTATCCTAGACGTATGTCAGTTTGACTCAATGTGTTTTTTATCTTTTTTCTTTAGGAGAAGAGCTTGAATTTTGCTTATATACAGAACTGAACTCGGGCCTGCCTGAAGTCTCTGACATGTGCACCTACACGGAGATGTGGAACAGCAACAGCACCGTGCCACATCAGCCGCTCATGTGTTCTCTCTGAGAGCCTTGGGCAAATGAACTCTTTTTTTCTTACCTCAGACTCCATCCAGTAGACTCTTTCGCTCATGGACTCAGATCAAGTCAACCTTGTACCTCAGGCATACTTCAAAGTCTTGATCCATTCGAATGCATCCACCTGGACATTTTATATCAAGCTTCTTGTGTGTGTTTCACTCCAGGCCACAATCCCTAATTCCAGTCAGATATGTGTTACTTTGTGTCATTGTCGTCATATCAGCTCTTTTGCTTTTTAATAGATTCACCCTTGTTCTTGCAATCTCGGACTTGTCAAACGTTGTAATGACGTTTCGAGGAAAGTTTCATATCAGTTGGAGCATAGAATAGCAAATGTCTTATTAAATTCGGGGTTGTGGATTTGATGCCAGTTGTACAGCTTAAATCTCATCTAATGTGAATTTGTCTGATTCCGTTACATGCTCACGTCAGGGGTTTCTTACACATTACTCATATACATATATAGCAATCATCAAATGAAGCTGTTGAATTATGGAATGGGGTTATTCACTGTACATAATGTAAATATTTATTTGTAATAAAAATTTGAAAAATGATTTTCTTGTTTGTGATTTTTCAAAATGTTCTAATTGGGCTTATGAGGAAATACAATATGCAGCCTGTATGTGACCCTGGAGCAGCATGGGTATATTTGCAGCAAAAGCCAACAATACATTGTATGGGTCAAAGTGTAAAAAGAGGCAATCACAGGCTTTTTATATTTTTATATTACTTGAGTATTTTATATTGAACTTGAGAAACTTTTGACTCTGTCCTGGCCCTGAATCATACTGTCATTCTGCATTCTGCTAATTAATTGTTGTGACATCCTCATTGAAAAAATGTGTTTTGTTTAATTCAAAGAAGGGCACTTTTTATTTAGAAAATCACTTTATTTTTCTGTTTTGTCAATACAATAAACATCAGTAAACAGAATTATTGTTATTGAAATGAAGCCGCATATTTATTCACGTTGGATAAAAGTGTCCAAAGTCACGGAGCAAACATGTAATGAAGAACAAGAAAAACTAAGCTTCTTAAAAGACTTCATGTGATATTCATAACAAGAGAGGCGTTTCTTTTTAAATGTATGTCATTATTTACGTTATTACGCATGTCATTATTTTCATTATATGCATGTCATTAGATACTTTCATGTTGTTGTTGTCTTAATGGTAAATGACTTAACTTTGTCTTCATATATAGGTCAATAGGTTTTGCACTCTTGAGATCACCCTTTATGATACAGCATTCTCTGAAACACAAAGAAAAGGAAGAAATATGATATGAAGTTTTAGAATAGTTTCCTCAGATCTAAGATATATTGACTGATGAGATTTGTGTAAAACGCCTGTTTTTTTATACAGCACATTTACTGTCAAAGGTTTCCGTCGACACTGTCTGTGACCTGCTCCACTGTTATCTCTGTAGCTGGTTATCTTACCAGTCTGAATAGATGTTTTCATTGTCCACATTCCCTCTCAGCTGCATATACTGTACACTTAAGCATTTCATATAAAACAGACTAAAAGCATTTCCCTCAAAGCCTTCACAGAAGAGGTGATTATCATCTTGAGGAAATAAATTCACGCTACACGCCGTTCAGAACCTGTTTAACAGCATTCCGCACAAATCCACTAACATATCCCTCAACAAGAAAATATTTTGCTAGCTGCTGTTCCAGATAAAAATGAGTAATTTACTAAGGCACAATGACACAGGAACAAAGCAATTTAAACTCAAACATATTTTCAGCAATAAATTATAATGTATGCAGGTCACTTCAGGTCGTCATTTCTGTTTATATTTATATTCATGTCTTCACATTTACATGACTTTGAATACAGTGACGGCAAGGAAACTGTGATGGTAGATGCTATTGTTTGTTTATGTGCTTATGTGCGTGTCTGCGTGGGTGTGTTTGCTGGCTTAACCTACATTACAGAGACAAACGTGGCTTTACAATACAGTAATAATGATTTATAATAAATCATTTTAGAAAGAACAGAATCATTTTTAGATGAAAATAAAAAATGGGAACATAAGGAGACAGAAAATGTCATTAGCCGAGTATAAAAAAACAATAATGAAATTAAAATGCAAAGAACAAAAAAGATATCACACAAAAATAGCGAGCCGTTGTTCTGGCAACCAACAATTATAGTGCAAATAACATTTCTAACATTTCTAACATTTAGTTGAACGTTTATAAGAGAAACAGGTTTTGTTCCGTACCTTCATTTTTGTAACGCAGTGGACTGAGTGTTTGCTAGAGTGGTCTGTTACCGTTCACAGTGTTCGTCAAAATATCAAATGTAAATTTTGAGAATAGAGCTAAACTAATGCAATTTAAAAAAAACAAATGATTTTCCACATGTGTGTAAATATATTTATCAAAATGTGCTTCATTACGTGCAGTCTTTTAAAGATACATTCGAATAATATTGATATTGAAGCATGTGGCAGACGCCTTAATCCAAATTTTACTTAAGCTATACAGTTTCCTTGGGGTCTGATGTTTGAATAATCATCATACTACATAAGATTTGACGTTGTGTATTTGTTACTGTCATTGTTACTGACTGGACACTTGAATATTTGTCTGTAATTAATATTTTATGCCTGACAACAGAAACATTAAATATGATGACCACTTTGGCTTTATTGGGTTTTAAAATACAGTGAGTTCAAAGAACGCATGCACGATGCGATGACATCACAAACATGCTAATTGGCATGTAATATCACCTTGCACCATTGTGACGGGTAAGAAAAGATTATGATGTATTTTTGACGAGCCTGTCCATCATAAAAGTCTAGCGCAACCTCTGTTCCTGTGTAATAAAAGCCCTTATGAACATGAACAATATTTTTACTATACTAAGCATAGTTTCACAGTAGTATTTGCAGTAAAAAAGTACAGGAACCGTAAATTTACCATAGTTTTATTGTAGTAACTACAGTTTATCCATGATGTAGCTAAACTAGGCTAATACAAATTGTAATAAATCAGACAAAACATTGTTATGTGTATATATAGACAAAACGGTGCTCATTAGTATATATATATATATATATATATATATATATATTTGCAAAGCAGTCAATATGGAGGCTAAAGGACTTTATAGGTTTGATCTCAAAATGTTTTACTTTGGCTGTGGAATCCGAACTGGGAATCGATAAGAAGTGGAATCAGAATCGCTAAACTTCAAACTATACACAGCCCTAGTTGCGTCACATGGAAAGTGTTTGACTGTACCTTGCCAAACTGTTTTGCAAGATTTGAAATTTTGATGGGATGCAGTGGCACGGTCCTACATCTGAGTAATATTACACAGCTTGAGATCAGACAGTCATCGTCGGTCTGAGCAAAGATGCATGAAGTCAGACACCAAATCAGGTTCATGCATTAACAATGAGTTACATCTCACAGCCTGCCGTGACCGTCAGATATTCAACATAGTACTGGCGGCAGAAAGTAACTATTGTCCTGCGATCTCGCAGATCGGTGAGGACACCTGGAGTTCTCCTGCACCTCCCATGCCAGCCTTTTGCTACTGCTGGAACCCACACAATGGGGTTGAATGCCATGCCCTTAAGACCATGAAGCCCAGACACTCCTACAACAGATCTAATGGTGGTAATCTATCATTGATAAATTATCTTTTTGAGCAAAAAAATCAAAGTCCAACGTTGGTAACAGCCTGTTTTCGACCCGCTGATCTTCCACTGATGCTGTGCAGATGACAGATAGAAGATTCACCGGTTCTCATTGTGTGGTAATGATTCACATTCTGCACTGAATCTCTCACCCTGAAGATGTTTTAGATGGTGTATGCATCGCCCCGTCTCATTCATGCAGATGACATAAAGGCATGTCAGCGATTCTTGTCTTTGTTACTATTCTGCTCATTGACGTTGTTGTTTTCTTGTCACTCTGCTTCAGCTGGTTGGCTGTGTTTCTATTCAACTTCTTGTCACGGCATCTGTATTTCAAGCTTTACGTTTTGTAGGGTCAATAACATCTGAGAGTGATTATGAGCTCAGCTATCCAGTCGAGTAGCCACACATGAACACAAGTCTAACCACAATGCCAATGGATTGTTTAAGTATCTAGGTGTACTGAAGTGCATTTATCAACGGCAAGGCTACACAAACTTCTAAGTGTGGTCGACAAATCTCAAGAATATCAACATAAGGGGGCACATTTACATGCACAACCAGAAACAATGTACATTAACTTTTGAAAGTTACCTGTCAGTCAAATCTCATGTAATTGTGGTTTACTTGTGTAGCTGGGACTTTTTGTGTGCATTCAAACACTGATTCTTTGTGTGTGCAGATCGAGATGTCAATGAACGTGTTGTAACAGCTTCTCGTATCACAGTATCTCAGACACTCTTCTCTCTCTCTCTCTCTCTCTCTCTCTCTCTCTCTCTCTCTCTCTCTCTCTCTCTCTCTCTATGCAGCTCACTTCCCTTTTCGTTCTGTCCAACTATACGCAAGATGAAAAAGACCACAAAGCTTAAAACTGTTCTCATCTTGGCGAAAGAGGAACACTATTGCCTGTATATTCCACACATTTAATAAGATTGAATTATTATGATCATGCATTACTATGTGTTGACAAACTTAATACATTTTTGTGACAGTAAGAACAGTGTGTCAGTAGATAGACAGTTTAGTATTCTGTTTGGATTGACCAGTTAATGCACTTCCTCATTTGCCATTGAAGCTTCAGTCAGTAGAACAACAAAACCTAAAAGTACCGACATGACCACCTTCAGTTCAGAATGAGACCAATGTGAGACTTTATCTGTCCTTGTGTCATGTGAGTGCTTCAAGGTTCTTTCCAAACCATATTTACCTCATCATATAAAGACTCACTCTGTTGTGAGATGTATGTGAGAACTCTTACGTTCCCTAGAATGATGTTAAAGATTTGTTTTATTTTATTTGTGAATTGTAAAGTAAATGGTAGCTAATAGCATTTTTTTGTGCTATACATACACATATAGAAAATAATATTGTTTTATGCTATTTATATCTATTTATTTTTATTTACACAGTATATATACAGTATATATATATATACACTGTAAAACTTTGCCGTAGTTTTGCAGCAGGTTTGCAAGTAACTTAATGTAGATTGAATTACTTTCCTATTAGTACTGTTTTTAATTTGATTTAAACTTTACTTTGACCAAAATGAAACCACGTTGACTTTTGATATTCAGAATGAGCAAGAAGAGACTGGCATAAGTACAGCAACACAGCAAAAATGACATTCTTCTTAAGACTTATTTTCTCATTTTTTAGTAAAAATTATTTGAAACTTCTTAAATTACGATACATTTACATAACAAGAAAAATGACCTTAGATATTTAATCTTAGTAGAAAATATAAGAAATACGTAAATTTATGTTTAAAACAAAATTGTAAATTAAATCTACAGTAAATTACTGGCAAACCTGCTGCAAAACTACTGCAAAGTTTTGTGTACTGTATATGTTTTCCAGATAAGCATATATTTGGTTGTTATGTAAATGACATGTGACAGGGTAGCACAGTTTGAGGTTTAGAAGTGAATCTTTAGCAGTTTCACGCTATCTTATAAGAGTATACTGCATTTAAGATTATTTGTCATATTTCTTTTTTCATTCAAAATAGATGGACTGCTGACTGTTAGGATGTACGGATTATACCATGTTATTACCGTTACGCTGTGAAAAATACACCATTACGATTTATACTAAATGCATAGGTTGATGAAGGCCAGATCTTTATTCCAAAACAAGCGAAGAATGTTTGATCAAAAGGGGTTGTTTCAGACAGTAAAATTTGTCCTTAGCTGTAAGTAATTTATAGTTTATGGTATTTCTTTAAGTTTTACATGACAGATGAGCAGACCCTGTTTTCTATGAATCATTGAGGTCGATCTAGGCCCCCCTGCTGTCATCTTTTGCTTTTGAAACACGGTGTTGTTTATCTCTTTTACTGTGAGAACGGAAAGAGCAAGTCTTGCCAACAGCATCAGTGAGTCAGTCTATCACAGGGGTATCTCCCTAACAGGCCGCTGGTGGTATTTTCCCCTCAATTTAGCTACAGAGGAGGGCTCAACTATGCTGTAAATAATATTTCAAAACCTTTAAGTACGTATGTATATTATAATAATTTATTTTTTCATTTCACATCATAATTTCTTTATGAATTGTGGTCATTCCAGTCTAGTGTCTGGATTTCAACAAAATCAGAAGTTACATAAAGTCATCCAAAAGCAATGTGAATTACTGACAGCATGACAGAACACAAAAACTGCGATAAAATTCCGGATGATTTTTTTTTAACTTTCCCTAAATACATGTACAAATAGTACTGTTGTATTGCTTAAATTCTTTGCAAATGTCTTATTCTTTGCAGTTTTTGAGCATAATTGTTTCAGTTTTCATTTTCTGCAAATAGAAACAATATTTTAATTTGAAACTTGGTTGAAATATTGTTAGTAGTTCATACAGAATGAAACAAAAAGAATGATATTTTTATATTTAAAACAGAAGTCTTTGAAATGATCTCTTAAGTTTGTTCTGCGACTTCATATTAACAGTAGAGACGATATCACTTTACTTCCCTCAAATTCGACCCATAGAAGTGTTTACCTCAGTCACAAAAAGGTTTTTCCTTTAATGCAAATAGGTTGAATCTGTATGATATTCAGGGTTTCCTGCGGCTCTGTAACAGGAAGCGGATTCACTTGCAGTAGCAGATTTATCAAAAATAAAACAAAGTAAAAATTAATAAAAGAATAAAGAAACAAGGAACTAAAGTAATCGCTCAACAGGGACTCTAAAGCAACATCAAATAACGGCTGACATCAAACAACTGAAACACAAGGGATTTGTGAGAATTGAACATGATGACGAGGCACACCTGGGAAAGACTCTTTAACACCAAAACTACAACAGACTACAAAACACATGACACAGACAGGAAGTCACAAAAAATCCAACAGGACTTTCACACTACATTCGTATATTAAAACCTCATCGACTCCGTCAGTTATCTGGGGGACATAAACAATAGTGACTCCCAGAGTAGTTGATTAAAGTTGACTGCAAAGGATGTGGTAAAAAAATCAGGTGGTTTACTGATACACTTTCTAATCACCTTTCATAAACAAATAATTACAAAACACAAAGAAGTCCTAAACCAATTAATTACTATATTGAAATAACTTATCTATCCAAAGGATAAATGATTAGATGTGTAAAAATGGTGTAGGTTTATGGAAAAGGAAAGAAAAGAACAGATAAAAGTATGTTAAAACATAATTAGCACATAAAAAAGGTATCAGGTTGATACCTGAGAAAACACATTGCAATATCACAAAGCTGCTGTATTCCTTTAAATGTTTTATCAAAGCATATAGCCCTACAAAAAAAATGAAAATAAAAAGCTGTGAATATGCTGAACTTAAAGAAAATTGAACGCTTTGTTTCATGTGTTGTTAACTTGTATAAAACCCATAGGTAACTTTATAAATGCAACCTGACTCGTTCGCGTGATTCAGAATCGAAGCTTTTTCCCAAGCCAAGAACTTTTTTATTCGTTTTTCATTAAAGTTTTGGGTTCCTCGCCACCGTTTGCATACTGTTTTGCACTGGTTGCCTGGCCTTGACTTGACTTTCAGCTTTACAACTCGATAGACTGCGTATATTCACATACAGCAACATTGCACACATTGCATGAAATGTCATTTAAGGACATTGTAATAGTTATTCTTTAAGAAGAGATATGTACAGCAAGACGTTATTGGACATGGAATATTGATTTGAAGTATATTAGTAGTTTCCAAATAGTTTTGCAGCAAGACAAGACAAATTTCATATAGGTTATTTATTATACACACATATATTAAATTTATTTTCAATATTAAATTGCACTGGTCAAGATGACTCAGGGTACCCGGAATGTGCTTATCAGGGAATAACAGACCTTGAAATGTCACGACTAGCCAGAATCAAATATTCTAGAGCATCTTGTAAAATATTGAATAGGAATGAATGAATAAATGTTTCCAGTGCAAAAATTATGGGTTCAACTGGTATTCCTTGAATTTGCTGTAAATCGCTCTTTTGAAGTGTCCATCAATTGCATTATTATAATATTTTTATACCTTTTGTTAATCTAATAACGGGAAAATGATTAAACACATAACACGCAAGCCGTCCCAGTCACCAGCTATACTTGAAAACCTAAACGTTCTTCACCGGCTTAACCTCAAAATTTATCTGTAAATTATAATTTTAGAGGAGGACTGGCTCAGCATGTAAGATGTAATTTGCCGTTGCACCAACAGATTTGATCTTGTCTGCTGCTGTGTTATGTATTTGTTTATTTATGTATTTATAAATGTTTTCATTCTAAACCCATGTGTAGTGTTCATATTTTTGTTACTCATCCAGTGTTTGTGGTTCTAGTCAGTGGACCCGCTGCAGTTTTGAGTTTCACAGAAAATAATCCAAGGCCAATGAGTTTGAATTTGGGCTAAATCATTAATTGTATCATTTTTATCAAAAGGTATCAAAGGTTAACACCGTTCCAGCATCTCAGGCTTTATTCATGGTGAGAATTAGTCAATCTAAACAGAAGTCTGTCTCATACACTGATCGGAGGACGGACAATTTACAGTCTTGAGTTCACCTAATCAGCATGTCTTCGGGCTGTGGGAGGAAACCAGAGCACCCGGTGTCCCACGGTGGGGAGAACATGCAAACTACACACAGAAAGGCTTCCTGTCTCAGCCCAGACCTTCTTGCTGTGAGGCAACAGTGCTTACCACCGAGACTCTGTGCTGCCCCGTTTTGTATATGACATGTTCATCTTTATGTAAGAAAAGTGCAAAATTATAGCTGGACCGTTTGCAGTACTATACCACAGAACACAGTAAGATACAGGCTTGTTTCACGATGGGGATGCTGATTGCGATGTTTAATTCACACTACTGACATTCGTATATTAAAACCTCATTGACTCCGTCAGTTATCTGGGGGACATAAACAATAGTGACTCCCAGAGTAGTTGATTAAAGTTGACTGCAAAGGATGTGGTAAAAAAACGTTGAGGTGACGGATGAAATGTCACCCTCCTCTTCCTCTACGCATCCAGGGCAACAGGTTACTTCCGCTGATTGCTGTATTTTTTGCTTTAACTGAAATCTGATCTGAAAGTATTTGGGTTTAATTCGGCTACCATCTCAGAGTCAGTACAGAACGGTTTGTAAACCTCCACTGAGTATATTCACAGATACTGAAAACCAAGAAACATGACTTAATAAGTAAAATAACATTTCAGTGTAAATTCACATTTTATTTCTTGCTAGTATATGTTCCCAGCACATAAGTGCAATTAAATGACTCACATTCTCATTCTTAACTAGTTGCTTATTAGCATGCTTATTGGGTTTTTATTAGAAGCATAAATTATTGACTTCTTCTGCATGACCTTGTTCTTACATCCTATAATCCTACCCAATACCAAAACCAAACCTGGAAACCAATCTTGGTTTCAAGATGTCAAACGTGATTTTTTTTATACACCTGCATCAACACTTTTAATTCATAAAAACAAGGTATGACACGTTTTAAAGCATTCATTTAAGAACTTTAACACAAATATACAGCTTCACAGAATTTAGATTTTTTTTACAAAATTCTAATTACCATAACTATTAAAACTGTTAATCCCAGAGCATGTTTTGCTGAAAAAAGCAAATCCTAAACAAATTTTTCACAGTATAACAACTCATACATAATAAGACTATGAACTATATAGAAAAATATACACAAAAAAAAGATTGGTAATGAGATTTAAAAAAAAAAACGTGCTCACAATGTGACTAAAGAAAAAAACGATTTTAACTAGAAACGTGTGAAGTAATCTGTTATTCTGTAAGACATTTGAAAGGAAGCCTACTGGTATACACAAAATAAGATATTTTGAAGAATATTGCTAACTGGACCTCATTCACTTGCATTGGTTTTGTATCCATATAAGTGAATGAGGTCCAGTGCTGTTGGGTTATCAGCTTTCTTTAAAATATCTTCTTTTCTCTTCTGCATAAGAAAGAAAGTCATACAGGTTCGAAAATGCAGTAAATGATAACAGAATTTTCCTTTTGGGGAAATCCCTTTCATTTTGTTGTAACTAGCGCACTGTAACTATCTAAGTTGTTACTGTACAAAGCACAGTAAACTATTCTATAAAAATATCATTGCACTACTGATATTTTGCATAGAATACATTTTAACAATACTTTTGCACACTCATCCAACTGTATTTATTACCACTGTTCTTACGTTGCTGCTGTTCATAATGTGTATTTATAATCCTACATTGCTCTGTTTGTAATGTACATACCCAACGTACATCCCTACATTGCATTCCTATTTATATTCTGTATATACTCTGCTCAATACTGTATATAGCAACTCCACTGTACATTCTGTAAATCATAGCTTCACTTACTCTGCACTTTCATGTATATAAAACACTATACTCTTGCACTTCTGGTTAGATGCTAACTGCATTTCATTAGCTCTGTACTTGTACTCTGCATAATGACAATAAAGTTGAATTTAATCATCTAATCTAATTTAAATATCATGTGTGTGTTCAAACAGTCCTTTAAAATGTAACAGAGGATGCAAAAATCACTCATGAACTATTCTTTTTTCCACTGCTTCTTAGTTCTTAATTCATGTTTATTATACACAAATTTTGTTTTGTCATTTGGGACACGTTACGGTACTGAGAATTTCTGCAGAAAAAGCAATAAAATACATGAATAATTCCTTCCTATGTTAAAATTGTGCTTTGGGCAAGATTTAGAACACAGTCGTGTTTACTATAATCATTTTTTGTGTTACTGAATTATATGTTTAATATTTAATTTACTTAAAATACATATCCTCACTCGCTAATAACATAACATAAAATTAAAGCATGCATGCCCTAAAAATGAAAAGAAGATATTAAAATACAACCAGATATTAAAGCAATAGTTCACTTCAAAATTTGTCACCATTGACTTTTCATGGTAGGAATAAAAATGACTATGGAAATTGAATGGGTGCAAATATTGAAGCTTCTCCTTTAAAGATCTAAAAATGAAAAAAACATAGATTTTTTATTGGGATTGTTATTGAAGACAAAATATGTTTGATAAGCTGTAGCATGTAAAGTTTTGCTGTTTGACTTTTGTCAAATGTAATAATGGACTAAGGTTCAGTAGTACGGAATTACAGAGCAAACCATCCTATCATAACACAACGCTGGAAATGGCTGGATCCGTCCTGGACTCTATTATCCCACATGGTCCTCATTTCCAGCCCTGTTTAGATCCAATGTTAGCATCACTTTTGACAGCTGGACTGTCAGAAAAACACAGTGACCCCCTTCTCTAAACCTGTCACACGTTATTGCACGTTATATTACATCCATTAAGAAAGAAACAAAGCCAACTTCTTGATATTGGCAAACTGAGAGATCAGGCTTTCTTAAAATACAGCACCTAAACACTTACATTTTTTTTAATCCAACAAAAAAGCATGCAGTTTAAATATTGTGTGGACTTTTTAAAGAATCATGTGAAAACACATTACAAAGTGTGGGAAGACAAGACATGACAGATGCATGACAGATCACACGAGGCCAAAGTTTAGCAACACTTTTTTTTCCCTAACTTTTCCAGTCTTATGGACAATATAGAGGAAATTCAATACTAATAACAAAACCGTCTCTCCGAGCAACAGCTTTGATAGTAAACAAGGAAAGTAAAGTAGTCTTTCAAGTTTTGTTACTCTTTCATTCACGCAAGCAAGCATTCTTCAAGTCTATTGTTAAGCTTGGCAATGGATCCTCAATGCACTACAAACACACACACACCTGGTTATCAGTAACCCTTTGACATCTTGGCAGCACAGGCATGATAGAGAGGGTTTTCTACAACACATTACCACTTCACAAATCACATGCCTGGTTTCATTTTGACTCAGATGAATCTCAGAGACCATAACGACTGGCAATGAGGTCTGATGGCTAAAGGAACGTGTGGTATTAGACATGTGACTGCATTTGGATCAGCTGACGTTGCTTTTCACTTAAAGGGATAGTTCACCCAAAAATAAAAATAAAATCATGTTCTGATGGACACATAGAACAACATTTTTGTTCACACAACTATAAACTTGGTTGATCCAACTCAAAAGATGATGCTTTTACATAACTTGAATATATAAATTACCACACATGTTTAGCAATGGCATCACTGCATCATTTACTTCGAACTCAACATAGAGCACACCAACTTCAGTCATGGTAACAATCATCAAACATGACAAAGTAAAAAGGATCTCTAAATGCAAGTTGGAACCTTTCAAAAAATTGAATCGTTTGTTGAGAGTACACAGTTTGGCAAGTTGGTCAAACTTGGTCAAACTTTATTACACTTTGGACAATCAACAAAATAATCTTTGTTAGTACCACATTTAAGCTGATTTTGTTCAGTATATTGTTCAAGTTACTTTATTACCTTTGTTGGGAGAACAATTGGAAGTTGTATTTTTTACAGTGTGTGTTTTCAACTTTCTTTTTACTTTGGTAGTCGATGATGTACCAAATCTGAAAATTGTAAACGTTCTTCCAAATATCTTTCTTTGTGTTCCACGGAACAAAGAAATGTATACAGGTCTGAAACAACGTGAGGGTGAGTAAAAGAAGACAGAATGTTCATTTTTGGGTGAACTGTCCCTTTAAGACATTGAATTTCCACCATGAGAACCCTTCACCATCTTCTTCGCTGACTGAAGCCTGATTAAACAGACAGACATCAAAAATACAAAATATCCCCAAAGGAAGCGTGTTTAACTGATAAGATCATGCAGGTAGCTGTCTGAATCATGTTTAGAGCACTAAAAGATCTTTCACATCTTCTGTGAACCAATAATGTGAACCAATGAAACGCTAAACAGTAATTGTAATGACAAGATTTATCTAGTCATATAGGATGCACCTGCAGTCTTTCATGTACTATATCGACAGAACGAGGCCTTACCAAGCAGTAATGTCTATTGAGATTTAGATCATTTAGGAACCAACAGGGTTCTTGCATTTAAATGGCTAGAAATGTCACTCTACTGTCTACTCATATCTGTCATCATAAACTGTGTCTTTAACCTGACAACTCTGTGTATGTGTCTAATGATAAGTGTATATGTAAATGAATAACCATAATAAGAGCCACAATTAACCTCCTGCCACGTCATGACCTACATAAACAGTGTGATTTAAGAGTGAACGATAGGTCCCTTCAGAATATTTTCAACATCAAGGTCCAAGTAAATATTTGTGTACAGTTTTTAGAAAGTGCACCTGTGCAGCACATCAACATGCCTGTGATTTAAAATCTACTGACACATAAACGTGCAAAACTTCTGAAAAGCAATCCATACGGAGTTCATATAAATATTATATGAAGAATAAAACGTCAATAATAATGTTCAGTAGATCTTTAGGCCATAATGCTGTTAGAAAGTATTTGTTTGTGGCCGATGAGGAGGAGGAGGAGGAGTCAGTCTGTTGTATGCTGAGCTAAACAGAGGCAGCTTGGATTTCTTGTAAATCACGTGACTTTTGCTCCAGCAGTAATACTGGTGCGTGACCAGACCGAGGCGCCGTTGAGGGGAAATGCAGGCATTTACAAGAAATCCTCCTCTGTGTCAGTGGAATTCACCCAGCTTCCCTGGATGCCATAGTTTAACCCCACCTAGATGTTGACGAATTGTTAGCCTGTGGCATGCCTGTGCATAAAAACAAGAAAACTCTATCAACCTGGTGTCCTTATGTCACTCAACCTGCAGGCCAAACCAGAAAATCTATCTTCCAAACTCTATTACTATACAGAACTGAATACGACCTTCTCATATATATACTGTATAGTAATGTCTCGCAAGCCAACACACGTGAAAAGATATTGTATTATACCATAGTATTTACAAATGCTCAACCCCCCCAAACATTTTTTTAATACAGTTTACTATAGTTTACTATGGTTTAGACTAAGCAGGAAGCTGCATCCAGATCTGTACATGCTGTTGTTTAAATAGACGTTATATTATTGTGATCATTGCAGTGACTCTTTAGCATCTGTGCTGTTGTTGAATTGCATTTACAACAGTCGATATAATGTATAGGACTGAGCCGCCTTTAATGCAGGTTTATACAGTATGATATAAAGGAAGTGCGGTTAGAACAGCAGACGTTCAAAACAAGTTTCGGCAGTCTAAATGCTTCACGCCTGAGATAATGTCATGCTATTTTTTTCGTGCCATATCACAACCATGTCTGATGATCTGATTATAAATCCTTCAGCAGTCATTTTGACCTCATATTTACTGCAGACTGCTGTAGAATCATGACGAAATCTGGTTTGTGCAAAACTAAATGCAAACTATAGCCCAACAAAGCCCTGAATCATGCAAACCTCATTCACTTACAAAGTCTGACTGTTTTCTAAAAGAGTAGGACACACATTGTCAGAGGAGACAACGATTTGCCTAAAAGATCAACACCTGCAGTGAGTCACAGAAGTGGATGATCCAGTTTTATAGTGCTATAAACCCAAACTGGACTTCTAGTAAAGGTTACTTGGAGTTGATCCCAGAAGAAAATAAACCCTGTTATGGAACATTTATGGATCATTAAAACTGTATAATAAATGTGAAGTCGTTTTGATGCATTTTGATTTGATGTGGTGTTTGTTTAAATTCCTGTTTGAAACAGTCTCTTAATGTTGTTGCGTTCTGTATCTTTTGGAACATAATCCACACAGTTTCTCTGAAGCCTTACTTGCTATTTTACTCCTTTTAGACGCATTCAGGTTATCTGTACCCTTCTGTGATGCACTTCTTATTAAAGCACTTTAACAGTTAGATTTACATATAAAAAGGAATTACAGAGCCAAAATTACCCTCATTTTGAAAGCTCCTACACAAGTTCCTGTTATCTGAAAATATTGGTCACACATGGACACAGAGACACACAGCTTGTTTACAGTTAAAAGACATTACGGCACACAGCGCCCTCTGCAGGAGGAATTATTACATGTAACAACACTTTAACGGAAGAAACTTTCCCTATGACTCGTTGTTTTTGTGTATGGTATTTATATATATCATACTTGAACACATTTTTATTCAAAAGTTTACTTTTAAATTTACTTTGTATTAAATTTCATAAAACTTGTAGGCTACTGTGTGCTTTCTTCGTGTTTGTTAGCCTACATTATAGAACCTATAATATTCATATAGCATACGTTCGATGCTCAGCTTTTGAATCGCCCTCGCGATCCCCATTCTCTCTCAAATTCAAGATCTAATGAAGCTTTATTGGCATGATATTTTTTTTTTACATTGCCTAAGCAATCTCTCTCTCTCTCTCTCTCTCTCTCTCTCTCTCTATCTCTATCTATCAATCTCTCATTTGATTAGACTGACATCTAGTGGACAATCGTAAAAGAAACGTATACGTTCATATCGCCAAAGAATAAGTAGCTACTAAAACAGCTCAGAACAACGCTTTGAAACATATTATTCTATCTTTCAGATCATTGAATTTTAACAGTTATAAACTCAGTTAGACATTTTTTTTCAATGAACAATTGTGAACAGTATGCCTGGACGTGAGCAGATCATTAAAACCACTCGGGATCCATCATTCATACAGTTCACGTTACGTGCTCATTATAAGATCTTTTTACAACCAAATAACGTAAATGAACGTGGGGATCAGGTTAAATTGAAATGATATCAGGATGACAACCCAAACACAGTAAAGCCAAACACACGCACGCACGCACGCACACGCACACACACACACACACACACACAAGGCTGTTTTAAACGCTTTCACTTTCTCATTGGCCAAAAACACAACATGTTACATTTTCCATCCTAAACTCTATTTTGATGTACATTAAATGCAGTGACGACACAAGACATTTAAAAACACATTTTCTTTCGCTATCAGGTCGAGTTATTTATTTTCGAGTTGTTTAGCGAGTTATTATCAAAGCATAATGTGTTATGATGTCTTTACTGTACACACAACAAAAAACGTTTAACCATACGATAAAAGTTTGAGAAATGTCTTCGCTTACCTGCAGGTCGATTTTTAAGACATAATCCACAGAATAAAGATGATTTCTGCGCATCTCTGTGAAGCGAGTGTGGAGGTAGCGGGTGATGGACAAATGCGCTGTGGTATGTTCTTTTACTTTCACTTTTCATTAACTGCGATGGAGTATTACGTATGCATGTACATACTGTACACAACACACTAAAAAAGTCACAGAGGATGAGAGTATTTTACCTTTAGATGCGTTTTATACAAATGTATATGACAGGACAGGTTTGATATAAGCCTTCACCACACTATCACTATTTGATCTCTTTAGTAATTGGACCTGTCAGATGGGCCCATTCTGCACATTTTTTATGTACAGTATGCAAAAAGAACTCCTGTTATCACTGTTTTTCGGTAACAGTAGGCTAAGTCATGCTACAGAATGCCTCTATCATCTTGGGCTATATTTATATTTGATCAGAACAGAAAACTTGATTTATTCAAAGGTTCTTGTCTTAAAATACATTACATTTACATTTAGACATTTAGCAGACGCTTTTATCCAAAGCGACTTACAAAGAGTTTAGGAGCAATAAGCGATAGTTCATACAGGAGTCATAATACATTAGGTGCCAATACAAAGTTACTGGTTTCAACAAAAGCTAGACCACTACCTGTTGAGAGAAAGGGTTAGTGTATTTTTTTTTTCTCATTTGTTTGTCAAGTATTCACAGAAGAGATGGGTTTTAAGTAGTTTTTTAAATGTTGTGAGAGATGTGGTTGAATGGACAGAGATAGGAAGAATGTTCCACCAGAAAGGAGTTGTGAATGAGAAAGAGCGGGAGAGCGATTTACTGCCCTTATGGGAAGGCAATACAAGCCGCCGCTGGTTTGCTGAACACAGGGATCTTGATGGGGTGTAGGAGTGCAGGAGAGAGTGGAAGTAAGCCGGTGCAGATCCAGTGATAGTCCTGTAGGCAAGCATTAGTGACTTGAATCTGATACGGGCTGCAACCGGTAGCCAGTGAAGAGAGATGAAAAGGGGAGTCACATGAGCCCTTTTGGGCTGTTGGAAGACGAGGCGTGCTGCTGCATTCTGAACCAGCTGAAGTGGTTTGATAGCCTTTGCAGAAAGACCAGCAAGGAGAGTATTGCAGTAGTCCAACCTTGAGATCACCAGGGCCTGGACAAGGAGTTGTGCCGCATGCTCCGTGAGATATGGTCTGATCTTTCTAATGTTGAATAAGGCATATCGGCATGACCGTGTTGTCTTTGCAATGTGATCATTGAAGGACAGCTGTTCATCAAATATGACTCTGAGGTTCCTGGCTGTTTTGGAATGGGTGATTGTGGTATTGCCAAGATGGATGTTGAAATCGTGTTGGACCGTAGGGTGTGCCGGAAACACGAGTAGTTCGGTCTTGGCAGAGTTCAGCTGGAGGTGATGGTCTTTCATCCAAGCTGAGATGTCCTCGAGGCAGGCTGTAATGCGAGCTGCTACAGTGGTATCGTCTGGGTGAAACGAGATGTAGATCTGGGTGTCGTCGGCATAACAGTGATATGAGAAGCCATGTGCCTGTATGATGGGTCCCAGTGATGTCGTGTAGATGGAAAAAAGCAGCGGTCCAAGCACCGACCCCTGAGGGACCCCAGTGATCATGTGGTGAGCCGTGGACAGCGAGCCCCTCCATGACACCCTGAAGGATCTGTCGGAGAGGTAGAATTTGAACCAGCATAGGGTAGAGCCTGTGATTCCTAGTGGGCCAAAATTCCTCCACAGCGATGTGAAAGACTTTCGCAAATGCTTGATTGCAGTTGTTGCCGCAAAGGGTGGAACAACTAGTTATTAGGTTTAGGGGGAATAACTTTATCACATGGGGTCAGAAATGTTTGGGTTGTTATTTCCCTCAATATATAAAACCATCACTTAAAAACTGCATTTTGTATTTACTGTGGTTTTCTTTGAGTACAAATTTTTTCATGATCTGCATCATTTAAGAATGACAAATATGCAAAAAAACTAAAACTCCGGAAGGGGGCAAATACTTTTTCACACCATTGTATAGTAAAATACATCCATGTCTTTGTGGTGTTTTAAAATGCACACAAGTAATGTTTTTTGTGAGGCATATTTGTTAAAATTTCTTAAATTGTCAAATTAAACTAAGGCATTGACCTGGTTTAAGGTAATCCCTGTCCGGGAAACCGCCCCTATATAATGTTATAGGTTAAGAAAGTGATGTTATCTGTTCTGACAAACAGTGTGAAAGCATTTGTAAATTTGGCAGTAAAAATACAATGTTTTGGTCTTGGTTGAGCATGTATGTTAAAGAAGTTAAAGCATTTTAGATTTGTGTTGAATATATGTATTTCTGGATTTAGCCTACACAGCCAGATGTTGTGATAAATGTCGGAAGAGTTTAGGAAAACTGTTAAAAGTATTGGAAAAATTGTAATAGCAAGTGTAAAAACTGTAACTAAAGCTGCATTTCATGACACAGAGGAGTTATAGGTTTATTAAGGATTCATATGGAAATTGACTTTATTTAAAGACAAAACAGCGTCAGGTAACAGACAATAGTCAAAACAAAACAAACAAGTCTAATAGACCAAAAAGATTAAAAATAATAATAACACAAAAATATAAAAGCTAAACTGATACAGAATAAAACAGCATAAACGAAAAGTGAAGGAAAATGCTGTGGTGGGTTTTATTTTTATTTTCATTTACAATTCAAATAAAAACTGAAATATAACATCTACCTAGGGCTATTAAGAGTAAAATAAAGGTAGTTGAGGAATTTACTCAGACAGACAATTTCAATATATGGATGAATATCCTTAAAGTTACAGGGTTGGATTGGAAAATAAAACATCTGGTGCTTTTGTCCTTTCATATTATTTAAAGTGTTTGGTTTATTTTACTCTCATTTTGAACTGTCACAATTCTAACAATCACCAACAGAGGACGCAGTTCCTTCATGCCTTAGGTTTAGCAGGTTTTCCTCTGCATTGTTGCACTTTTCATTAAATCGGCTTAACACTGCTGCTGCACTCTAACCATTTCAAATATGAAACAACTGATGGTTTTAGTTTCTCTTGTAGAATAGCTGTAACAGACCAAAGTCCCATCTGAGAAAATTCTTTTGAAAATGCCGCTCCTTAACTGGACGGAAAAGAAAAAAACTTTCAATGTGAAGTTCAGATTTTCTCTTCCTTCGGGGTGACTGGGGTTTTTCCTTCCTCCAGAGTAATGTTATCTCTCTTAAGAAAACTATTTAAAAGATCAAATGAAATTAACAGGTAAACAAATGATGATGAATTTGTGTATTTCGTGTAGATTCAATATGTGGAGGTAGTCCTGAGTGATCCAAAACATACGTACCTCTTACATTTTTGCATTTGTTCTAATGTCTCAGGCAGCACTTTTCCAAATGTTTCAGGTAAAAATATGTTTGACAATGATGAAACGATGGTGATACTTCCAATCAGTATGTAAGGAAGATGTTTGTTAAAAGTCCCTGTATGAAAGAAAAAAGGTTTTGGTCTAGACGATGTTCTCATTATCTGGATTGATTTACACGGCAAAGGTGTAACAACTATTAGATTGTTGGTCATTTGAATTCCAAAACAAAATCTTTAATGTCTTTTCTTTGTCCTGCTATGATGAAGAAATGATCACATCAGAAAGGATTTGTGAAATCCTGGAAAGTATAGAACACAAGCTGACCTAAGAATATGACGTAAGGTGCGGTGATGCTGCCAATGCGAGCGGCTGAAGAGCACATGCCCATGCCCAGGTTCCTCAGGACAGTGGGATACAGCTCTGCTGTGTAAATGTACACCACAGTGAAGGACATAGTGAAACCAAACTTGCCAGCCATCTCCAATGCCAGAGTCAAGGTATGAAGACCTGTGAGAGAACTTCATCATTACTTTGTTCACTGCATTAAAATAACTGCTCCTCCTTTTTTCAGACATATTCCACCCGCCAAAAAAGAAGTACAGCGAAATAATTCATTTGATACTTTGGCAAAGTTTAAGTGTATATTTTAAAGAGTATATACTATGGCCCGGTTTCCAGACAAGGCTTAATTTAAACCAGGATTATGCCTTAGATAAATTAAGATATTTAAGTTATTAAATGCCGTATATAAAAACTTTACTGGTGTGCATTTTGAGACAACACAAAGGCAATTACATATTTAAAGATATTTATTTTCAAAAGATATCAGCTCAAACTTTCATTTTAATCTGGGACAAGTCTTAAACCAAGTTTGTGAAAAAGTGTAAAGTGTAAATAATGTTTGAATACCACCGGGAACTAAATTGACCCACTTTGTATTTTTGGCAGCGGCTATTTGCACTTGAAAATTGAAAGGTGTAACTGCTGTTAAATGTGCTGAGTACTGACATGAAAAGAGTAAAAACTGCAGTGATTGTTTCGTTTAAAACTGTGAAATATGAAATCTTCTAAGAGCATCATCTTCAAATGTATACTATATTCCTCTTGTGCATCATATAACTGTATAGGCTCAGAACCCGGTTCTCAGAATACTCCGTTTTATTACCCTGAGTGATCAAAGTCTTACATGTGTAAGTGTTGCTGTGTAAATGCTAAGCCTTGACCCCCAGTAAACTCAGATTTGACTGATTTTACAAACATTGCCGCAACAGCTAAACTAATCTCTGATGCATGTGCACAGTCCTGAAAGGGGAAATTTTTTTAATCCTGCCATGATTTACTCGCCCTCAAGGCGTTCGCTAAGACTTGGACATCTGTGAATCTTCACAACGCAAATTAAGATAGTTTCGATGAGGT
This sequence comes from Triplophysa dalaica, assembly GCF_015846415.1. Classification (NCBI taxonomy): domain Eukaryota; kingdom Metazoa; phylum Chordata; class Actinopteri; order Cypriniformes; family Nemacheilidae; genus Triplophysa; species Triplophysa dalaica. The sequence continues at coordinate 19,443,308 of NC_079560.1, read as the reverse complement.
CCAAGAACTTTCTGACTGCTGCCCACAGCAACTCAACTGACTTTAAAAGCGCAAAATATTGTCGCATTGCTTGAGGGTGAGTAACTCAGGTTTTTTTTTTGGCAGTGTTCCCTTTTAACTGTTTACCCTTTTATGAATAATTCAACATCACAGAGCTTTAGCCAAAGTTTCTTACGTTCAGGAATCATTTGGATGAAAAGCAGAAATGCTCCTCCGATGCTGAGGAAAGCAGCGAGGAGAGGCCTGCGTGGACTGCTCTTCAGGAGAAAAGTGGAGACAATATAGGCTGGCACTTCAGTGACAGCCGACAGAAAACAATTCAGAAAGGGATCTCCAATAAGATTTGAAGTGTTAAGGGATAATCCAAAATATCCCACATTGATGCCAACCTTACAGAGAAACAAAGAGACAACCATAATGACCATTGAATGATGTGATATGTATTTTTATTTTCAGACAATAATTTTGAAATGTAGAAAATGTAGTTTTTTTAAATGTATGGATTTGAAAGAGTTCTCAGTTGTGTTTAAGTCTCCTAAAATGAATTAACAAACAAACGAGAGTATAATCGCTGAAACACGTGAAGAGGTGTAAAATGAATGTAGATTGTAGAGGTCGAGTGATCTGGATTTGGGTAAATGTGATAAGAAATGTTGGAGAACATATCCAGATCTTCAATAATATTGACTTTTGATTGCAGACATGACAAATCTGAGCTCAGTGAGATTTCTGACTCTTTTCTGACACATTACTCTTGAGTAAATAAAGTCTTAAGCACAAGTTTCCATTTGATATTCAGGAGAATAAACTGAGATTTTAAAAAAGATCTCCTCAGTGATGTTTCTTCCTTATGTCGTGATATCATGCACATTGAAAGCCACTAGTTTACAGTTCACATATTTATTACCCAGTGAAATACTCACCACAGCATTAAACACATGAGCGTAATCTGGCGGATTTTGCTGCTCTTGAGAATTTGAAGCGTGCTGTAATTGCTGTTTTCTGCTGCCTCTTTGACCTGAAGTAACAATCAAACAACATTAAATTGAGTTTTTCCCACACACGCAATGTCATACGCCGAAAGGGTGCAGAAGTCAGACTCTTTGAAGATGACATCTGGAGCTGTGACGTTGTTTACTTTTGCTGCTCGCCTCACGATGGCCTCGGATTCCATCACTCTCCCCTGAGCGAGGAGCCAGCGGGGGGACTCCGGGATCAACCTGTTTGTGTTCGGGTTTGGTGCAACAAAAATAAACATCTACCATGGCAAAGTCAACAAAAGCACACCCTGTCAAATACTATAATGTCTTATATAGTCCATAGTACCACCACAGTGGAATGTAGACCACCGACAGTCCGGACAGAACCCTGAGCAGACATCGCCAGTCTCTGATGGCGAAAGCTATCCAGGGTAAAACCATGTAACCAATACAGTAATGCAGAAAGACTCCCAGTGTTGTGAACAGAACCCTCAAAGATTTACTTAACACTTCAGGACCTGAAAATGATATGTAACACGTGACGGGTCACATTCTGATGAAAACAATAACTGACATGTGACTGGATTATATTTTCAATCTTTTTCAGTGCAAGAAAGTTTGAAATGTAACATGCTTACCGAGTACAAATGCTGTGATGTACAAAGATATTTGAAAAGCACCCACGAAAAAGTACAAAATGCAAAAGAGCAGCCAGGAGTGAGAGAAGGACTGAGCGAGAATAATTAGAGCCTCTGCTGCTAGAGAAGTGAAAAGAACCAGCTTTCTGCCAAACCTGAAGCACGAGACACAACAAACATGAAATAAAAACATAAGCCATTCAAATGAAAAGCAAATAGATCATCTTCATTTATCAAAGTGCTTTATTATTTAAGACCCCCATGGAATTGGTATCACTTGAAAAATTGGTATCACTTGAAAAATGTGTATTCACCCTCTACATCAAATATGGCCAAACTCAACTGTTAGCATAAATGTACGCAGAAAAAGTCCACACTTGACTCAACCATGGGTAAAACAGCCCAGCATGTTTTACATTATTTCTTTTTTAGTTCTAGTTAGTCAATTAAAGTCTTCTTGAGAATCTCTCAGACACCCTCTACCCCATGGATGAGGACCTGTGGACAAACTGTAAACTATACCACAATTAGGCTTATTTATTTTTAATACTTTTATTTAAATATATTTTATTCATAAAAAATGAATAATAAATTATATAATAATGCTTTTACCTGTCAAAAAGTTGACCAGAAACAAGAGACCCCAACAAGTAACCAATGTATAATGTTGAGGCAGCAAAGGGAACTTTCCACTCATTGTCACACACTAAGTCCCACTGTGTAAGGAAGTGAATAAAAAGCAACAAAAGTTTGATTTGGAATAATGACTGTTGCCCGTATGATCTTAACATTTCATGAAGGCTCACTGGGGGAAAGGCGTACATCCGCTTGTCCCATGGCCAGCTGTGCGCAAGGACATCCGTACCGAGGGGGGCTAGGACAGGGAGTTCCAAAGTGGGCAACGGTTGGTGTCGCGAGAGGCGAACAGTTCTACATGGGCCTGCCCGAACAGCATCCAAATGAGCTGGACTGCGTGGGGGTGGAGTCGCCTATCTCCGCGAGGCGTATACTGACGAGAAAGCGCGTCGGCTGTCTGGTTCAGTTTGCCTGGGATGTGTGTGGCCTGCAGGGAGTGGATCACCTGTTGACTCCACAGGAGGAGGTGTCGGGCAAGTCGTGTTAGCTGTCGTGAGCATACGCCACCCTGACGATTGATGTACGATTGAGGCCATAGCCTCAATCGTTGAGATCGGCTGCAAGGTACACCCAGGGAGAACGGAAACTCTGTTTGTGAGTAAGTGGGTGCCAGGACCTGAGAAGGGCCCGGCTTTGAGACGAGACGTGGCTGTGATGGTCGGATCCGATGTTGTCTTCCCGACAGGGGCGCTTCTTGCGAGAAGGTTGCTGGCGGGGTGGAGGTTTCCCCCACGACTTCCTCTTCCGGGCACCTGAAATAATGGCACCGGGGCCGGGCGCGGTTTGGCACTGCGCGCCGACCCCAGGAACCACGTATCCAGCCGCGAGCGTTGGAGAGGAGGCAGTGGTGTGCACTACAACCCAAGGTTTGCGGGTGCCTGGGTTAGCATGGTTGACATCTCAACCTCTGCTTCCTCCTGAGCTCGACCCCTCTCGAGCCAACAATTCTCCCTCTGATGCTGCGAGCGACATCTCATCATCGTCACGCATCATTTTCAAATATGTGACAGAGGATCCGGACGGTTTGCCACTGTCAGTTGGGTTATGGTCAGATGAGCGAGGCGGGGTGCGAGCGGTCCGTCAGCGCTTGGCTGGCGGGTATACAGTTGAAAGAAAAGGTATGTGAACCCTTTGGGCTTACTTGGATTTCTTCATAAATTGGTCATAAAATGTGTTCTGATCTTCATCTAAGTCACAACAATAGAGAAACACAGTCTGCTTAAACTAATACCACACAAACATTATACATTTTCATGTTTTTATTGAACACAACATGTAAACATTCATAGTGCAGGGTGGAAAAAGTATGTGAAACCCTAGGCTAATGACTTCTCCAAGAGCTAATTGGAGCCAGGAGTCAGCCAACCTGGGGTCCAATCAATGTGATGAGATTGGATGTGTTGATTAAAGCTGGCCTGTCCAATAAAAAACACACACCAGTTTTGAGTTTGCTGTTCTGAAGAAGCGTTGTCTGATGTGAACCATGCCTCGCACAAAAGAGCTCTCAGAAGACCTACGATCAAGAATTGTTGACTTGCATAAAGCTGGAAAGGGCTACAAAAGTATATCTAAAAGCCTTGATGTCCATGTGTCCACGGTAAGACAGATTGTCTACAAATGGAGAAAGTTCAGCACTGTTGCTACACTCCCTAGGCGTGGTCGTCCTGTAAAGATGACTGCAAGAGCACAGCGCAGAATTCTCAATGAGGTGAAGAAGAATCCTAGAGTGTCAGCTAAACACTTACAGAAATCTCTGGCACATGCTAACATTTTTGTTGACAAATCTACAATAAGGAAAACATTAAACAGGAATGGACTTCATGGGAGGACACCACGGAGGAAGCCACTGCTGTCCAAAAAAACATTGCAGCACGTTTGAAGTTTGCAAAAGAACCACTGGATGTTCCACAGCACTACTGGCAAAACATTCTGTGGACAGATGAAACCAAAATTGAGTTGTTTGGAAAGAACACACAACGCTATGTGTGGAGAACAAAAGGCACAGCACACCAACATCAAAACCTCATCCCAATTGTGAAATATGGTGGATGGGGCATCATGGTTTGGGGCTGCTTTGCTGCCTCAGGCCCTGGACGGATTACTGTCTTCGGTGGAAAAATGAATTCCAAAGTTTATCAAGACATTTTGCAGGAAAACTTAAGACCATCTGTCCGCCAACTGAAGCTTAACAGAGGATGGACGATGCAACAGGACAAGGACCAAAAGCATAGAAGTAAAACAAAAACAGAATGGCTTTAACAGAAGAAATACGCCTTCTGGAGTGGCCCAGTCAGAGTCCTGAACTGCTGTGGCAGGACCTCACGAGAGCGATTCACACCAGACATCCCAAGAATATTGCTGAACTGAAACACTTTTGTAAAGAGGAATGGTCCAAAATTTCTCTTGACCGTTGTGCAGGTCTGATCTGCAACTTTAGGAAATGTTTGGTTGAGGTTATTGCTGCCAAAGGAGGGTCAACCAGTTATTAAACCCAAAGGTTCACATACTTTTTCCACCCTGCACTATGAATGTTTACATGTTGTGTTCAATAAAAACATGAAAACGTATAATGTTTGTGCGGTATTAGTTTAAGCAGACTGTGTTTCTCTATTGTTGTGACGATCAGAAGATCAGAACACATTTTATGACCAATTTATGAAGAAATCCAAGTAAGCCCAAAGGGTTCACATACTTTTTCTTTCAACTGTACACTTGCAGAGGTCCCCATATAACCAACGCTGCTAGCCCTAGCGGACATCAGGGCCTTAGCCACAGAAGTCACAGCCCGGGTAGCAGACAAAGTGGTGGCTGGTTCCCGGAGGAAGACAGCCACCAGTGACTGCAACTTCTGCATGACCATCTGCCCGCAGTGCGGGCAAGATGTTTCTACGAAAGCTACCTCAGCGTGCTGGACGTCCAGACACCTGATGCAGCTATTGTGTCCATCCCCCTCCTCGATCAGGGTACCGCACCCAAGAGAACAGCGTGACATGCCGTGCTGGATAAATGCTCAGTCCTTGAAAGGACTTTTTTTGAAAAAATTCTGAACACCTCTGGAACCACCGAGACGCCCAGGGGAAGGTCGCTGCAGGATAGGGACCCCTGATTCCATTTACTTATTTTACTCTTTGCAACCACCCTTTTTCTTCTTCCTGCTGTGTAGCTAAACAACCATGCCAACAACTGTGGACAGAGGTTAAGTGTTGTTAAATGCTGAAAATGCCTTGCATGCTCAACCCAATCAAATGCTATTTTCCTTTAGCTTATTGTAGACTTGATATGTAGTTGGATAAAGTCACCACATAGGATGATGCTAGCTTGAGGTGATTTCATCTTTTCTGCTTCTATAGTGCCTATAAGACAACCTATAGCTTCCTGACACTGTTCTTTCTTATTTACCCAAGGTGGCTGATAGAATAATGCAATGACAAGGGACGAAACCTGGGAAGTAACCTTGGTCTATGTTGAATCCACATACATTCTATATTTTCTTTCTTCAATTTAAAACATCTGGACATACAATCCTGGATACATAAATACCACCCCTCTCAGTTTTTTGCTTGAAACTCTACCTTTCCTAAAGAGTCCAACCTTCAATTTCCAGGGTTTCATCTGGGATATTTTCATGTGGACAATCTTGACATCCTTTGTTCTCATGAAAAGTTCAAACTCATCTTTCTTATCTTTGAGTGATCCAGGATTAAATAGCAGTAGATGTGGTAAATCATAGGCTGTTATATCCCAGGATGTTTGTTGAGTGACTTTCACCATACTGCAACCATTTTCCTATTCTACATTATTGATAATAGGGGGTTGCCAAGGATTTAAAAAAAAATCATTCTATTGTCTCCCTGAGGATATTGTATCAGATCGAGGTCCCCAGTTTACATCTAGTGTTTGGTCCGCCTTCTTCCAGCAACTCAACATCAACATCAGTCTCACCTCTGGATACCACCATAAATCTAATGGACAAGCTGAACGTCTCAACCAGGAAATCTCTTGATTCATCAGATCATGTTATCACCAGAATCAGTCGTTGAATTGGTTGATTGGTGACTCCAGATTGGAGTTGTTAAATCATTTGGGCCGAGTATGCAGAGAACTCACTCTGTAAATTCTCCATGGGACTCACCCCTTTTCAATGTGTCTTTGCTTTTTTAACCTCCACAGATAACTGTGCAAGAAACTCAGTCCCAGGCATTCAACTTATTTATACAGCTATACCCACCTATAGAGCTTTTCACAATGTGCACTGTTCCAAAGCAGCCTTACAGGAGCAAATCAGAAGAATAGAATAACACAGAAAGGTAACACAGCACAGTGCATGGTGTTTTGTAGAACAAGCAAGATCATTCTAATAAATAACTAGATGCAGTCTCCCGGTGAGCAAGCCAACACTGCCCTGCTGTGGTGAGGAACCCAAACTCCAATGATGAATACCAGAGCCGGGAGAGCCAGATCTCCTCTGACATGTCATAGCTACACTCAGTGACCCCCGACATCCGCGAAGAAGAGGGAGAGCCCACCCCCCGTGACCCAGGAAGTCCCACTTGCCGAAACCGTGCAGGTCCAACCCAGTCCCCCTCCGCGATCGACACCAGAAAACAGAGGAACAACCTGGGAAACGTAGTAATGGCATAATGTAACTTTATTCCTCTGTTGTCTGACATCGAGCACAAAACAAGACCAAACCAGACCAACACAGCCCCAACAAATGAAACCTCCCCAACCACAAACAACAAGCCCCCCCACTCCCCACAAACACCCACCCAGCAACCTCCAATCAGGGCCACTGAATGCAGCTATAACTTCAAATTGCTGTCATGTGATGTAAGTTTAGCATTATATACCAAGTATTGTAACTTTAGAATAAATGAGACTAGTAGTCCGTCTTTGCTCTTTGTTGTGGATGGAATTGCCTGAGCTGGGATGTTCAGATGGTTGGCTTTCTCTTGGGGTGTGATGGAATTGCCTGTGATGGAACTGGGATGGTCAGTCAGTCCGCAGGCTCTCGCAGGAGGAAAGCACAGGATTTTCTGCTGCAGTTGGCATATCTCTAGTTGGGGACGGGCATATGACGTTCATCTGGGCCTGCCGGAATCTCTCGCCGGAGTTTAAAAGAAGGAAATTAGTAGTCATTCAATCTTTTATATCTTCCATGCAGTCTGCTAATTTGGATAGCTTGAAGGAATCATCTGGTTTTGATGAGGTATATAGCCAAGTATCATCGGCATAACAGTGGAAGCATATTCCATGTTTTTATATAATGTTTGCAAGGGGCATTATGTATATGGAGAAAAGCAAGGGTCCTAAAACCGATCCCTGAGGTAATCCATAATTTACTTGCGTAAGATTTGACGATTTCCCATTTAAATGGACTTATAGATATTTGTCTGATAAGTAAGATCTGAAACATTGTAGTGCCTGTCCCTGAATACCGGTATAATTGTGTAAATGATCTAAAAGTCTTTTATGGTCTACAGTATTGAACTGTCGTGAGATGTTACCTTCAACGGTACTATAAGCAGGTTGTTTGTAACTTTAACGAGCGCAGTTTCAGTGCTATGATGCGGTCTAAAGCCAGACTGAAATCTTTTGTGCATGTCATTATTTTGTAGGAAAGAGCACTACTGAGTGGACATTACTTTTTCTAGCATTTTAGACAAGTAAGGGAGATTTGAAATCGGTCTGTAGCTCTTTTAATAATTTAGTTGGAATGGGGTCTAATGAGCATGTTGTAGGTATGGATGTTGCAATAAGTTTAATTATTACATGGGCATAATCACAATTATATCTGTATTCAGGGACAGGCACTGCAATGGTTCAGATCTTACTTAACAGACAGATATCAATACGTCCATTTAAATGGGAAATCGTCAAATCTTACGCAAGTAAATTATGGATTACCTCAGGGATCGGTTTTAGGACCCTTGCTTTTCTCCATATACATGCTGCCCCTCGGCAACATTATTAGAAAACATGGAATTAGCTTCCACTGTTATGCAGATGATACTCAGCTATATATCTCATCAAGACCAGATTATTCCTTTAAGCTATCCAAACTGGCAGAGTGCATCGAGTACATAAAACATTGGATGACTAGAAATTTTCTCCTTTTAAACTCTAGCAAAACAGAAATATTACTTATAGCACCAAAATCAAGTAAACAGAATATCTCTGATTACAGCCTGCAAATTGAAAGCTGCACTGTTACTCCAACAAATACAGTTAAAGACCTAGGCGTTATATTAGACGGCAACCTGTCATTTAAAAATCACATCTCAAATATCACAAAAACAGCCTTCTTCCAGCTTAGAAATGTTGCCAAATTAAGAAATAGTTTGTGTGTTGCAGACGCAGAAAAGCTTATTCATGCATTTGTGACCTCACCGGCTTGACTATTGTAATGCTCTACTTAGTGGTTGTCCTGTATCATCGATAAACAAAATACAGTTAGTTCAGAATGCAGCTGCCAGAGTTCTTTCTAGGTCAAGAAAATGCGATCACATAACCCCAGTTTTATCATCGCTTCACTGGCTACCCATTAAGTATCGTATTGATTTTAAAATTCTTTTAATTACTAACAAAGCCCTGAACGGTTTAGCACCTACTTACTTAACCGAGCTTTTATCACGTTACAACCCATCACGCTCTCTAAGATCTCAAAAGTTAGGACTTTTGACAACACCTAGAATAACAAAATCCACCAAAGGGGGACGAGCTTTCTCATACGTAGCACCTAAACTCTGGAATAGCCTTCCTGATACTATTCGAGGGTCAGACACACTCTCCCAATTTAAATCTAGATTAAAGACACATCTTTTCAGCCAAGCTTTCACTTAATGCATAGTTAATGAACAGCAGCTACGCTAATCATCCCAGCTCAGACCACTACATCCCCAACCAAGAGCAAAGATGGACTATTTGTCTTATTAATGCTGAAGTTACAATATTTGGTATTAAATGCTAAACTAAAATCACATGTCACCAGTTTGAGTGCAGCTATGACACGTCAGAGGGGATCTGGCCCTCCCGGTTGAGCCTGGTTTCTCCCGAGGTTTTTTTCTCCATTAATCAATCATTGGAGTTTGGGTTCCTCGCCACAGCAGGGCAGTGCTGGCCTGCTCACCGGGAGACTGCATTCATTCATTTATTTATTTAATTAGAAATTAGATATTATTTATTAGAATGATCTTACTCGTTGTATAAATACCATGCAATGTGCTGTGTTTTAACTTTTCTGTTTTTCCTGTTTGCCCCTGTAAAGCTGCTTTGAAACAATACACATTGTGAAAAGCGCTATATAAATAAACTTGAATAAACTTGAAAAGTTTAATTAAATCTTCCTGTTTTATAGGTGAAAAACACTATAGCTTTTCTTTTGGGGCAGTGGTTGATTAATTCATCAGACTCACCTGAAGGTTGGGTTTTTACTATGTTGTTTCGTATGTTTTCGATTTTCTCCATAAAAAAATCATGAATTCATTAAGGTGCGGCAGAATAGCCAGGTCAGATGAAGTCTGGTGTTTAGGATTTAGTGAGAGCCATAACCAGCGCGAGACCCTGGCGCACAGACTGACTTACTGGGTGTGATTGGATCGCTCTAGCTGGCTTCAAGTTTCTATTAAGTAAAACAAGTGATTTACAAAATTCTTATATAAGTTACGTTTTAAATTTTGCCTACTACAAATTTCAATTACAGTGTAAAAAATATGGTCCGATTAGAAGTCCGCAAACTCTTTCAGAAAAGTAGTGTAGGGCCCAGGGAATCTATACACAGTAGCCAATGTAAGAGAAAGCAATGTTTTTTTACTTTTGTTTGAAACAATTATTTTCAACGCAAGCACTTCAAATGATTTAAATGTATGCTTTGTTCTCCGAGTTATGGTAAGAAAGTCTCTAAAGATTGTTGCGACACCACCACCTCGACCAACTGGAAAGTACTGTTTATGAAAACTGTTGTCTGTGATCATTTCATTTACAATAACTGCCTTTGAATTTAGTGATCTAAATGTGCTGTCCTCAGTATATGTTCTGTATATAACTTGACAGACAGGTAAACTCTTCCATAGCATCAAGACTCTGAAGACAGTTGGCTTTTTGTCCACAGGTTTATTGACATTGCAATGGAAAGGTGAAACTGAAACATACATGGGCATAATCAGCACCATGTACAGATATATCAACTCAAATCATACTAATTAAATCCCTAAGGAACATTACCCTAGCACAACAGTACTGTAGATGGTAAATAACAGACTTCTAACAATAAACTTCACAAAATATAACAATGTCACCATATAATGATGTGCAATTGTAGATGTTGTTAAAAACAATCCATCCATACCCGTGATATGAATTGGGGGCCGTGATTATGTCCTCAGGGATTCCTAAGTGTCTGAACACATACAGTCAGGTCCATAAATATTGGGACATTGACACAATTTGAATGTTTTTGGCTCTATACACCACCACAATGGACTTCTTTCCCTGGTGAAGAAAACACCCTTACCAACAGTTGGCCAGATCAAGAACACTCTCCAGGAGGTAGGTGTATGTGTGGCAAATCCTTCATGATCCTAACCATACCACCTCATCAGTGAAGCATGGTGGTGGTAGTGTCATGGCGTGGGCATGTATGGCTGCCAGTGGAACTGGTTCTCTTGTATTCATTGATGATGTGACTGCTGACAAAAGCAGCAGGATGAATTCTGAAGTGTTTCGGGCAATATCATCTGCTCATATTCAGCCAAATGCTTCAGAACTCATTGGACGGCGCTTCACAGTGCAGATGGACAAAGCATACTGCAAAAGCAACCAAAGAGTTTTTGAAGGGAAAGAAGTGGACTGTTATGCAATGGCCAAGTCAATCACCTGACCTGAATCCGATTGAGCATGCATTTCACTTGCTGAAGACAAAACTGAAGGGAAAATGCCCCAAGAACAAGCAGGAACTGAAGACGGTTGCAGTAGAGGCCTGGCAGAGCATCAACAGGGATGAAACCCAGCGTCTGGTGATGTCTATTCGTTCTAGACTTCAGAATGTAATTGACTGCAAAGGATTTGCAACCAAATTTTAAAAAGTGAAAGTTTGATTTATGATTATTATTCTGTCCCATTACTTTTGGTCCCTTAACAAGTGGGACGCACGTATGCAAACTGTGGTAATTCCTACACCATTCACCTGATTTGGATGTAAATACCCTCAAATTAAGGCTGACAGTCTGCAGTTAAAGCACATCTTGTTCGTTTCATTTGAAATCCATAGTGGTGGTGAATAGAGCCAAAAATGTTAGAATTGTGTCGATGTCCCAATATTTATGGACCTGACTGTATGTGAATAGCAGCTTGGCTGTTTCTATGGCAGTGGGGTGGCCATTGAGAGAGGGCAAACAACAGGGTTTAGAGAAATAATCAACAATTAATAGCATACAGGGATTACCTTGAGAAGGAGGAAGGCCAATAACGAAAACACCCAAATGCGACCAGTGACGATTAGAAACAGGTAGCGGCATGAGCATTCCAGATGGTAGGTGGTGAGGAGACCGTGATTACGGTGGCTAGTGTCTCTAGTAATTCTCCTCGCTTTTTTCACACACTGTCTGGTGTAAATTTCCTGGAGAGTGGGAAGCTCACCTTCGACGGTGTTGCTGGCAGTTCGTACCACTCTCTGAAGGGCTTTACGAATGAGAGCGGTACTGTTACCGTACCAGGCAGTGACAAGCCAGTTAGGATACTCTCTACTGTGCCGGTGTAGAATCGAGAGAGGATATGGTGATTCATGCCAAACTCCCTCAGCCGTTTCAGGAATAAGAAGAGACGTTGGTGAGCCTTCTTCAATATGGCTTCGGTGTGAGTGGTCCATATGAGCTCCTCTGTGATACACCAAGGAACTTGAAACTGTTGACTTGTCCACTGGTGCTCCGCTGATGGTGATAGGATTGTGTTCTCTGTCTTTCCTCTTAAAGTCCACCATCAGCTCCTTGGTCTTACTGAGGTCGAGTGAGAGGTTGTGTTCTTTACACTAACATGACAGAGTGTGCACCTCTTCTATGTAGGCTGTTTCAGTTTGAGTGCAGCTATGACACGTCAGAGGGGATCTGGCCCTCCCGGTTGAGCCTGGTTTCTCCCGAGGTTTTTTTCTCCATTAATCAATCATTGGAGTTTGGGTTCCTCGCCACAGCAGGGCAGTGCTGGCCTGCTCACCGGGAGACTGCATTCATTCATTTATTTATTTAATTAGAAATTAGATATTATTTATTAGAATGATCTTACTCGTTGTATAAATACCATGCAATGTGCTGTGTTTTAACTTTTCTGTTTTTCCTGTTTGCCCCTGTAAAGCTGCTTTGAAACAATACACATTGTGAAAAGCGCTATATAAATAAACTTGAATAAACTTGAAAAGTTTAATTAAATCTTCCTGTTTTATAGGTGAAAAACACTATAGCTTTTCTTTTGGGGCAGTGGTTGATTAATTCATCAGACTCACCTGAAGGTTGGGTTTTTACTATGTTGTTTCGTATGTTTTCGATTTTCTCCATAAAAAAATCATGAATTCATTAAGGTGCGGCAGAATAGCCAGGTCAGATGAAGTCTGGTGTTTAGGATTTAGTGAGAGCCATAACCAGCGCGAGACCCTGGCGCACAGACTGACTTACTGGGTGTGATTGGATCGCTCTAGCTGGCTTCAAGTTTCTATTAAGTAAAACAAGTGATTTACAAAATTCTTATATAAGTTACGTTTTAAATTTTGCCTACTACAAATTTCAATTACAGTGTAAAAAATATGGTCCGATTAGAAGTCCGCAAACTCTTTCAGAAAAGTAGTGTAGGGCCCAGGGAATCTATACACAGTAGCCAATGTAAGAGAAAGCAATGTTTTTTTACTTTTGTTTGAAACAATTATTTTCAACGCAAGCACTTCAAATGATTTAAATGTATGCTTTGTTCTCCGAGTTATGGTAAGAAAGTCTCTAAAGATTGTTGCGACACCACCACCTCGACCAACTGGAAAGTACTGTTTATGAAAACTGTTGTCTGTGATCATTTCATTTACAATAACTGCCTTTGAATTTAGTGATCTAAATGTGCTGTCCTCAGTATATGTTCTGTATATAACTTGACAGACAGGTAAACTCTTCCATAGCATCAAGACTCTGAAGACAGTTGGCTTTTTGTCCACAGGTTTATTGACATTGCAATGGAAAGGTGAAACTGAAACATACATGGGCATAATCAGCACCATGTACAGATATATCAACTCAAATCATACTAATTAAATCCCTAAGGAACATTACCCTAGCACAACAGTACTGTAGATGGTAAATAACAGACTTCTAACAATAAACTTCACAAAATATAACAATGTCACCATATAATGATGTGCAATTGTAGATGTTGTTAAAAACAATCCATCCATACCCGTGATATGAATTGGGGGCCGTGATTATGTCCTCAGGGATTCCTAAGTGTCTGAACACATACAGTCAGGTCCATAAATATTGGGACATTGACACAATTTGAATGTTTTTGGCTCTATACACCACCACAATGGACTTCTTTCCCTGGTGAAGAAAACACCCTTACCAACAGTTGGCCAGATCAAGAACACTCTCCAGGAGGTAGGTGTATGTGTGGCAAATCCTTCATGATCCTAACCATACCACCTCATCAGTGAAGCATGGTGGTGGTAGTGTCATGGCGTGGGCATGTATGGCTGCCAGTGGAACTGGTTCTCTTGTATTCATTGATGATGTGACTGCTGACAAAAGCAGCAGGATGAATTCTGAAGTGTTTCGGGCAATATCATCTGCTCATATTCAGCCAAATGCTTCAGAACTCATTGGACGGCGCTTCACAGTGCAGATGGACAAAGCATACTGCAAAAGCAACCAAAGAGTTTTTGAAGGGAAAGAAGTGGACTGTTATGCAATGGCCAAGTCAATCACCTGACCTGAATCCGATTGAGCATGCATTTCACTTGCTGAAGACAAAACTGAAGGGAAAATGCCCCAAGAACAAGCAGGAACTGAAGACGGTTGCAGTAGAGGCCTGGCAGAGCATCAACAGGGATGAAACCCAGCGTCTGGTGATGTCTATTCGTTCTAGACTTCAGAATGTAATTGACTGCAAAGGATTTGCAACCAAATTTTAAAAAGTGAAAGTTTGATTTATGATTATTATTCTGTCCCATTACTTTTGGTCCCTTAACAAGTGGGACGCACGTATGCAAACTGTGGTAATTCCTACACCATTCACCTGATTTGGATGTAAATACCCTCAAATTAAGGCTGACAGTCTGCAGTTAAAGCACATCTTGTTCGTTTCATTTGAAATCCATAGTGGTGGTGAATAGAGCCAAAAATGTTAGAATTGTGTCGATGTCCCAATATTTATGGACCTGACTGTATGTGAATAGCAGCTTGGCTGTTTCTATGGCAGTGGGGTGGCCATTGAGAGAGGGCAAACAACAGGGTTTAGAGAAATAATCAACAATTAATAGCATACAGGGATTACCTTGAGAAGGAGGAAGGCCAATAACGAAAACACCCAAATGCGACCAGTGACGATTAGAAACAGGTAGCGGCATGAGCATTCCAGATGGTAGGTGGTGAGGAGACCGTGATTACGGTGGCTAGTGTCTCTAGTAATTCTCCTCGCTTTTTTCACACACTGTCTGGTGTAAATTTCCTGGAGAGTGGGAAGCTCACCTTCGACGGTGTTGCTGGCAGTTCGTACCACTCTCTGAAGGGCTTTACGAATGAGAGCGGTACTGTTACCGTACCAGGCAGTGACAAGCCAGTTAGGATACTCTCTACTGTGCCGGTGTAGAATCGAGAGAGGATATGGTGATTCATGCCAAACTCCCTCAGCCGTTTCAGGAATAAGAAGAGACGTTGGTGAGCCTTCTTCAATATGGCTTCGGTGTGAGTGGTCCATATGAGCTCCTCTGTGATACACCAAGGAACTTGAAACTGTTGACTTGTCCACTGGTGCTCCGCTGATGGTGATAGGATTGTGTTCTCTGTCTTTCCTCTTAAAGTCCACCATCAGCTCCTTGGTCTTACTGAGGTCGAGTGAGAGGTTGTGTTCTTTACACTAACATGACAGAGTGTGCACCTCTTCTATGTAGGCTGTTTCAGTTTGAGTGCAGCTATGACACGTCAGAGGGGATCTGGCCCTCCCGGTTGAGCCTGGTTTCTCCCGAGGTTTTTTTCTCCATTAATCAATCATTGGAGTTTGGGTTCCTCGCCACAGCAGGGCAGTGCTGGCCTGCTCACCGGGAGACTGCATTCATTCATTTATTTATTTAATTAGAAATTAGATATTATTTATTAGAATGATCTTACTCGTTGTATAAATACCATGCAATGTGCTGTGTTTTAACTTTTCTGTTTTTCCTGTTTGCCCCTGTAAAGCTGCTTTGAAACAATACACATTGTGAAAAGCGCTATATAAATAAACTTGAATAAACTTGAAAAGTTTAATTAAATCTTCCTGTTTTATAGGTGAAAAACACTATAGCTTTTCTTTTGGGGCAGTGGTTGATTAATTCATCAGACTCACCTGAAGGTTGGGTTTTTACTATGTTGTTTCGTATGTTTTCGATTTTCTCCATAAAAAAATCATGAATTCATTAAGGTGCGGCAGAATAGCCAGGTCAGATGAAGTCTGGTGTTTAGGATTTAGTGAGAGCCATAACCAGCGCGAGACCCTGGCGCACAGACTGACTTACTGGGTGTGATTGGATCGCTCTAGCTGGCTTCAAGTTTCTATTAAGTAAAACAAGTGATTTACAAAATTCTTATATAAGTTACGTTTTAAATTTTGCCTACTACAAATTTCAATTACAGTGTAAAAAATATGGTCCGATTAGAAGTCCGCAAACTCTTTCAGAAAAGTAGTGTAGGGCCCAGGGAATCTATACACAGTAGCCAATGTAAGAGAAAGCAATGTTTTTTTACTTTTGTTTGAAACAATTATTTTCAACGCAAGCACTTCAAATGATTTAAATGTATGCTTTGTTCTCCGAGTTATGGTAAGAAAGTCTCTAAAGATTGTTGCGACACCACCACCTCGACCAACTGGAAAGTACTGTTTATGAAAACTGTTGTCTGTGATCATTTCATTTACAATAACTGCCTTTGAATTTAGTGATCTAAATGTGCTGTCCTCAGTATATGTTCTGTATATAACTTGACAGACAGGTAAACTCTTCCATAGCATCAAGACTCTGAAGACAGTTGGCTTTTTGTCCACAGGTTTATTGACATTGCAATGGAAAGGTGAAACTGAAACATACATGGGCATAATCAGCACCATGTACAGATATATCAACTCAAATCATACTAATTAAATCCCTAAGGAACATTACCCTAGCACAACAGTACTGTAGATGGTAAATAACAGACTTCTAACAATAAACTTCACAAAATATAACAATGTCACCATATAATGATGTGCAATTGTAGATGTTGTTAAAAACAATCCATCCATACCCGTGATATGAATTGGGGGCCGTGATTATGTCCTCAGGGATTCCTAAGTGTCTGAACACATACAGTCAGGTCCATAAATATTGGGACATTGACACAATTTGAATGTTTTTGGCTCTATACACCACCACAATGGACTTCTTTCCCTGGTGAAGAAAACACCCTTACCAACAGTTGGCCAGATCAAGAACACTCTCCAGGAGGTAGGTGTATGTGTGGCAAATCCTTCATGATCCTAACCATACCACCTCATCAGTGAAGCATGGTGGTGGTAGTGTCATGGCGTGGGCATGTATGGCTGCCAGTGGAACTGGTTCTCTTGTATTCATTGATGATGTGACTGCTGACAAAAGCAGCAGGATGAATTCTGAAGTGTTTCGGGCAATATCATCTGCTCATATTCAGCCAAATGCTTCAGAACTCATTGGACGGCGCTTCACAGTGCAGATGGACAAAGCATACTGCAAAAGCAACCAAAGAGTTTTTGAAGGGAAAGAAGTGGACTGTTATGCAATGGCCAAGTCAATCACCTGACCTGAATCCGATTGAGCATGCATTTCACTTGCTGAAGACAAAACTGAAGGGAAAATGCCCCAAGAACAAGCAGGAACTGAAGACGGTTGCAGTAGAGGCCTGGCAGAGCATCAACAGGGATGAAACCCAGCGTCTGGTGATGTCTATTCGTTCTAGACTTCAGAATGTAATTGACTGCAAAGGATTTGCAACCAAATTTTAAAAAGTGAAAGTTTGATTTATGATTATTATTCTGTCCCATTACTTTTGGTCCCTTAACAAGTGGGACGCACGTATGCAAACTGTGGTAATTCCTACACCATTCACCTGATTTGGATGTAAATACCCTCAAATTAAGGCTGACAGTCTGCAGTTAAAGCACATCTTGTTCGTTTCATTTGAAATCCATAGTGGTGGTGAATAGAGCCAAAAATGTTAGAATTGTGTCGATGTCCCAATATTTATGGACCTGACTGTATGTGAATAGCAGCTTGGCTGTTTCTATGGCAGTGGGGTGGCCATTGAGAGAGGGCAAACAACAGGGTTTAGAGAAATAATCAACAATTAATAGCATACAGGGATTACCTTGAGAAGGAGGAAGGCCAATAACGAAAACACCCAAATGCGACCAGTGACGATTAGAAACAGGTAGCGGCATGAGCATTCCAGATGGTAGGTGGTGAGGAGACCGTGATTACGGTGGCTAGTGTCTCTAGTAATTCTCCTCGCTTTTTTCACACACTGTCTGGTGTAAATTTCCTGGAGAGTGGGAAGCTCACCTTCGACGGTGTTGCTGGCAGTTCGTACCACTCTCTGAAGGGCTTTACGAATGAGAGCGGTACTGTTACCGTACCAGGCAGTGACAAGCCAGTTAGGATACTCTCTACTGTGCCGGTGTAGAATCGAGAGAGGATATGGTGATTCATGCCAAACTCCCTCAGCCGTTTCAGGAATAAGAAGAGACGTTGGTGAGCCTTCTTCAATATGGCTTCGGTGTGAGTGGTCCATATGAGCTCCTCTGTGATACACCAAGGAACTTGAAACTGTTGACTTGTCCACTGGTGCTCCGCTGATGGTGATAGGATTGTGTTCTCTGTCTTTCCTCTTAAAGTCCACCATCAGCTCCTTGGTCTTACTGAGGTCGAGTGAGAGGTTGTGTTCTTTACACTAACATGACAGAGTGTGCACCTCTTCTATGTAGGCTGTTTCAGTTTGAGTGCAGCTATGACACGTCAGAGGGGATCTGGCCCTCCCGGTTGAGCCTGGTTTCTCCCGAGGTTTTTTTCTCCATTAATCAATCATTGGAGTTTGGGTTCCTCGCCACAGCAGGGCAGTGCTGGCCTGCTCACCGGGAGACTGCATTCATTCATTTATTTATTTAATTAGAAATTAGATATTATTTATTAGAATGATCTTACTCGTTGTATAAATACCATGCAATGTGCTGTGTTTTAACTTTTCTGTTTTTCCTGTTTGCCCCTGTAAAGCTGCTTTGAAACAATACACATTGTGAAAAGCGCTATATAAATAAACTTGAATAAACTTGAAAAGTTTAATTAAATCTTCCTGTTTTATAGGTGAAAAACACTATAGCTTTTCTTTTGGGGCAGTGGTTGATTAATTCATCAGACTCACCTGAAGGTTGGGTTTTTACTATGTTGTTTCGTATGTTTTCGATTTTCTCCATAAAAAAATCATGAATTCATTAAGGTGCGGCAGAATAGCCAGGTCAGATGAAGTCTGGTGTTTAGGATTTAGTGAGAGCCATAACCAGCGCGAGACCCTGGCGCACAGACTGACTTACTGGGTGTGATTGGATCGCTCTAGCTGGCTTCAAGTTTCTATTAAGTAAAACAAGTGATTTACAAAATTCTTATATAAGTTACGTTTTAAATTTTGCCTACTACAAATTTCAATTACAGTGTAAAAAATATGGTCCGATTAGAAGTCCGCAAACTCTTTCAGAAAAGTAGTGTAGGGCCCAGGGAATCTATACACAGTAGCCAATGTAAGAGAAAGCAATGTTTTTTTACTTTTGTTTGAAACAATTATTTTCAACGCAAGCACTTCAAATGATTTAAATGTATGCTTTGTTCTCCGAGTTATGGTAAGAAAGTCTCTAAAGATTGTTGCGACACCACCACCTCGACCAACTGGAAAGTACTGTTTATGAAAACTGTTGTCTGTGATCATTTCATTTACAATAACTGCCTTTGAATTTAGTGATCTAAATGTGCTGTCCTCAGTATATGTTCTGTATATAACTTGACAGACAGGTAAACTCTTCCATAGCATCAAGACTCTGAAGACAGTTGGCTTTTTGTCCACAGGTTTATTGACATTGCAATGGAAAGGTGAAACTGAAACATACATGGGCATAATCAGCACCATGTACAGATATATCAACTCAAATCATACTAATTAAATCCCTAAGGAACATTACCCTAGCACAACAGTACTGTAGATGGTAAATAACAGACTTCTAACAATAAACTTCACAAAATATAACAATGTCACCATATAATGATGTGCAATTGTAGATGTTGTTAAAAACAATCCATCCATACCCGTGATATGAATTGGGGGCCGTGATTATGTCCTCAGGGATTCCTAAGTGTCTGAACACATACAGTCAGGTCCATAAATATTGGGACATTGACACAATTTGAATGTTTTTGGCTCTATACACCACCACAATGGACTTCTTTCCCTGGTGAAGAAAACACCCTTACCAACAGTTGGCCAGATCAAGAACACTCTCCAGGAGGTAGGTGTATGTGTGGCAAATCCTTCATGATCCTAACCATACCACCTCATCAGTGAAGCATGGTGGTGGTAGTGTCATGGCGTGGGCATGTATGGCTGCCAGTGGAACTGGTTCTCTTGTATTCATTGATGATGTGACTGCTGACAAAAGCAGCAGGATGAATTCTGAAGTGTTTCGGGCAATATCATCTGCTCATATTCAGCCAAATGCTTCAGAACTCATTGGACGGCGCTTCACAGTGCAGATGGACAAAGCATACTGCAAAAGCAACCAAAGAGTTTTTGAAGGGAAAGAAGTGGACTGTTATGCAATGGCCAAGTCAATCACCTGACCTGAATCCGATTGAGCATGCATTTCACTTGCTGAAGACAAAACTGAAGGGAAAATGCCCCAAGAACAAGCAGGAACTGAAGACGGTTGCAGTAGAGGCCTGGCAGAGCATCAACAGGGATGAAACCCAGCGTCTGGTGATGTCTATTCGTTCTAGACTTCAGAATGTAATTGACTGCAAAGGATTTGCAACCAAATTTTAAAAAGTGAAAGTTTGATTTATGATTATTATTCTGTCCCATTACTTTTGGTCCCTTAACAAGTGGGACGCACGTATGCAAACTGTGGTAATTCCTACACCATTCACCTGATTTGGATGTAAATACCCTCAAATTAAGGCTGACAGTCTGCAGTTAAAGCACATCTTGTTCGTTTCATTTGAAATCCATAGTGGTGGTGAATAGAGCCAAAAATGTTAGAATTGTGTCGATGTCCCAATATTTATGGACCTGACTGTATGTGAATAGCAGCTTGGCTGTTTCTATGGCAGTGGGGTGGCCATTGAGAGAGGGCAAACAACAGGGTTTAGAGAAATAATCAACAATTAATAGCATACAGGGATTACCTTGAGAAGGAGGAAGGCCAATAACGAAAACACCCAAATGCGACCAGTGACGATTAGAAACAGGTAGCGGCATGAGCATTCCAGATGGTAGGTGGTGAGGAGACCGTGATTACGGTGGCTAGTGTCTCTAGTAATTCTCCTCGCTTTTTTCACACACTGTCTGGTGTAAATTTCCTGGAGAGTGGGAAGCTCACCTTCGACGGTGTTGCTGGCAGTTCGTACCACTCTCTGAAGGGCTTTACGAATGAGAGCGGTACTGTTACCGTACCAGGCAGTGACAAGCCAGTTAGGATACTCTCTACTGTGCCGGTGTAGAATCGAGAGAGGATATGGTGATTCATGCCAAACTCCCTCAGCCGTTTCAGGAATAAGAAGAGACGTTGGTGAGCCTTCTTCAATATGGCTTCGGTGTGAGTGGTCCATATGAGCTCCTCTGTGATACACCAAGGAACTTGAAACTGTTGACTTGTCCACTGGTGCTCCGCTGATGGTGATAGGATTGTGTTCTCTGTCTTTCCTCTTAAAGTCCACCATCAGCTCCTTGGTCTTACTGAGGTCGAGTGAGAGGTTGTGTTCTTTACACTAACATGACAGAGTGTGCACCTCTTCTATGTAGGCTGTTTCATCAGCCTCAGTGATCAGACTGACCAGCGTTCTGTCGTCGGCAAACTGTATGATGGCGCTGGAGCTGTGTGTTGCGACGCAGTCGTGTGTCTACAGGAGTGGGCTCAGAACACTTCCTTGTGGCGCTCCAGTGTTTAGGGTCAGTGGTATTGTTGCCAATTCTGAGTACCTGGCGTCTGCTAGACAGAAAGTCAAGGATCCAGCTGCACAGCAAGCTGTTCAAGTCCAGCGCCCAGAGTTTCACATCTAGCTTAGAGGGCACAATGGTGTTGAATGCAGAGCTGTAGTCCATAAACAACATTCTCGCATATGTGTTCTTTTTTCCAGGTGGGAGAGAGCAATGTGTAGTGTATGTGCAATGACATCATCAGTGGAGCGGTTGTTGGGGTATGCAAACTGTAGTGGGTCCAGTGAGGGAGGCAGAACATTGCAGATGAAATCTTTAACTAGCTTCTCAAAGCATTTGCTGATGATGGGGGTCAGAGCAACAATACGCCAGTCGTTTAAACAATTAATTTTTGGTTGCTTTGGTACAAAAACAATAGTGACTGTTTTGTAGCATGTGGATACAATGTATAGAGAAATGTTGAAAATATCCGTGAAGGCTTTGCGGATATCTACCGGTCGGAAGGATCAGGTTACATGCGCTACAGAGAAGATGAGTGACATAGCCTCTGTCGCCTCGATCACGGGGGTTCTCACAACACTAGCACTGTTATTTTCCTCGAAATGAGCATAAAAGGTGTTTAGCTCATCCAGGAGTGAGGCAGTGGCAGATTTTTTATTTCCTTAGAAGCCTAGAAGATGTTCAGTCCGTGCCACATACTTCTCGAATCAGTGGTGTTAAACTGATCCTCGATCTTGCTCCTGCTATGATGTTTGGCTGCTGTGATAGTTTTGCGGAGGTTATAGCTATCTTGCTTATACTCATCCGCGTTTCCTGAATTGAAAGAAGAGGGTAGCCTACCCTTAACCCACACCCTAAACCTAACCATGTAGACTATCTTAAGAGAATGTGAAGCTGACGTTACGCCCCATGTTGCAGTGGTGCCGCCATCTTGTAAGGTTTAACACTCCACTGCTATTATTGTTTTGATGTTTACTGTAACTTGTTTTGTTTGATATATGGAGACATCGAAAGTGAAAGATCAATGGGCTTTTCCTGAACGACTCTGCTTAATGCTATTTCAGTTTTTGTCAGCAAGATCGACCTACCATAGTTATATTTACTAATCAAACAAGAAAAACTAAATATTACATTGAACGCACCGGCAGCCATCCTCACAAAATGGCTCAACATTCAACGCGGCGTGACATCGATTAACAAGCTCTATATGCCATGGTCCTTGAACTTGCCAAAATACGGACTCCAAACACCAAAGATGTAGTGAGAGCCGTTTGTCATCGAAGTCAATGGATATCCCGTGCTCAGAGAGTAGGGAGCAGCAGTGAACACTGCGTTGGAACCATACAACGCAACGCAGCGTCTGTCTGTCACCTCCTGTTCGCGATGTAAGAATCAATATTGAACACACTCGACTCACGGGGATGAATCAAAATTCCCACCACTCAAACAAACGTTTGAACAATGCGTTGCGATGAACCGACTCCAAAACTGATCCATTCACATCACTGCAAGTGAATCAAATCTGATTCAAAACAGCCAACTGAAAGCAAGGAGCATGCGGCAAATATGTATTATTTGAGAAAAATATGCAGCTGCTAAAAACCGACCTGATTTTTAAAAGTTACGTTAAGAAATGCCGTTGAAGTCATATAGCCTACAACGCGTCTGCTGCTGCGTGTGTCTGTTTGCCCCCTCCCATCTCTGTTTAAAGCCGCTGACCTCATGATGGAAGACGCACTTGCTCTGAGGGCTTAAACGTGTTCATGAATGCCATGAACTTTCCAAACTACGATGATAGCACTGCGTTTCTGGGGGACTGGGGACCTTTTCAAAGGACTGTATTCGCTCTTCTGTGCCTGAGCATCATTCCTAATGCTTTCACGGGGTTATCGATGGTTTTCATAGGCGATACACCCGCTCACCGTTGCGTGATTCCCGCGGATCTGAACATCACGGCTGAATGGAGGAACGCGTCTGTGGCTATAGATGAGCACGACGGAGAAGCTCGAGTCAGTAGATGCTCACGACACAGAGTGGATATCATTAAAAGCTATTCTGACAGAGGTTTGATCCCGTGGGTGCATGTCAACGTGTCCGCTATTCCCCAGGAAAACTGTTTAGACGGGTGGGAATATGACAGAAGGACATACATCTCCACGATCGTTTCAGAGGTAACGTAAGTTAAGTAATGTGTGTTGGGTCGATCCTCACGTTTTTTGAGGAGGTCGTTTTCCTCAAATTAAGTCAAAAGCTTTTATATCCAATTCCAAAATCGAGTATTCGATTCAGGAAGACTATTACATTGATAACACTTTTTATTAAAAAAATATATATTTCGTGTATTATCAAGTCTGTATACAAATCGAATCGAATGAGGGTGGCAGGTCAAAGTTCAGTTCTATATGTTTTGTTCTCATTATATGAAAATGATTTAATGTTGCTTTGAATAATAACTAAGACTTTAATTTATGATCTGTACTGGTTTGTACATTGTGAACTGACATATACAATGTAACTCATTATATTTTTATTGCAGTGTAAAAGTTCAGTTGATTAGATTATTGAAATTGTTTACGGATAGTGTAAGGACATTTTTATTACAACGGCCAGTGATGTGGTATATTTTTAATGTGGGTCTTATTTTTTACTTGAAATCACAGTGGGATTTGGTGTGTTCAGACGGCTGGAGAGCTCCATTGACAACATCAATCTTTTTTTGCGGAGTTTTGACGGGTTCTGTGATCTCTGGACAGTTGTCTGACAGGTTAGAAACCACCAAAGCTCCTTTTACAAGCCCTGTGTCAATATCATTACATTTTCAAACAGAGATATCAAGCATTCACCGTAAGGCCAGTATATGGCAGTAGTGCATTATTAGAGAGGTCGTCAATATTTTCTGTATGTTTGAACATATTGTATGATGAAACAGCTTCGGAACTGAAACTATCGTCGTTCAAAAAGAACATTTATAAAAGAAGTTGTTGTTCACATCAACATCTACTTGAACATTATCACCTCCTTGACCCATTTACTGGTGCACAGTTGAGCAGATGATATTGATAGATCTGATAATCTTGTTATTGATCCAAAACGACACCATACCATTCGATCGATTTCTTAGGATTCGATCGATTTCTTAGGACAAAAACGATAGATCTAACTATCCTGATGATGTTTAGAACTAAAGAGGGAAAACAGCAGGCAGGAGACAAATAGAATAAAAGGAGCAGTTTATTAAATAATCTTAGTTGCTTTTCGATGATCAGTCAGACTAGAAATACATTCAGCAGGTATTGTTATACCAACACAGCCAGTGGAAAATTTCCGCTTCTCAACATTCATGTCTTGTTATGGAAGTAAAATAGTGACAAATGTGTTTGAAGCAAAGAGACATGCTGAATAGCACTAACTGAAAAAAAAATGCATTGTATTAACAGTTCTTGCATTTTAAGGTTCTGCAATTCAATATGGTTGTACATTTAAGCTGTGAATATTTCAAATTGAAACATTTCACACTCGGTATCACCGTCTAAAAAATAAAAAAACTAAATTCACCTTTTAAATTTCATTAAAAAAATTCAACTTGTTTTTAAATTAAACCTTTACTATTCTAACCTTTACTCGATTAAAAAATTCGCTTCCACAAATTCAGGGGTTCAAATTCGGCTTGAAATTCAAAGTTTCACATCCGGGAATCCCAGGAAAAGCAATAGAGCGCCGATTCTACAAATACATGATCTCTTCCTGGTGCCTGACCGCTTCACAAGCAGGTGGTGTAAGTCGGTTCTGACGTAGATCAAATCAAGAAATGCAGATACTCTTTATATGTTTGCCACACAGTCCACTCATCTGCTCGATAAAGTCAATTTAGTTGTTCTCATAGATAGCTTCTTATGCATCAGCAAGAAAAAAAATATTGACGTTTGTACTGGCAGCTTAGCTCACCTCTATCAGCCCTGGAAAGGACATGGAGCACGGGGACAATTCTAGGTGGCCTGGAAACAATCGAGTCATACATTTATAATATTAATTTAATTATTTTAATATTCTACCCGATCTCCTTGCACTGTCTATCTAGAGTACGAGTTTATGTTTGTATTTGGCTTGCTATTTATACGTATTCATTACTTTTTACGGGCATATAATACATTAACATTAAGTAATTTAGCAGCATTTAGCATTTTTATCCAAATTAACTTAAAAATAGTTCAGGGAGCAATAAAGCGATGTGTCGTACAGGAGCAAAACAATATTGGTTAAGATAGTGTGTGTAAATTACACCTGCGTATCAAATGCACGCAAATTTCTGTAGCTTGCCACATACAAACATAAAATCATGCTATTTATTAGCACCATCTTAAGTCATCAAATAATGGTTTGAGTTTCGGGGATTGGAAAAAATGGATATATAACAGTGCTTTACTGAACCATACTGTGTATTGAGTTTTTAAAATAAAATAAGTTAATTTCATGAAGCTATTTGAATGACACATGCCATGGTATTATTTTGGTATAAAACTAAATAGGAAAAAAAGCAATAAATATCCATTTAAAACTGACTACAGTATAGGAAATGAAAAAGTAGTGCAAACAGATATAAGAACAAGCCACAAACTATTTTATCACAACGTAAAATAATCTACAATATATATAACCTATTAAAAGTAAAGTATTTTCTTAAAAAAGTAATTGTAAAATATTTTGAAAATGTAGGATATTAATGCTTAAACTTAAACAAACTAATAACCACTTCAAAGAGACATATCAACAGAAATAATTATGCCTGCTTTTCATCTGAAATCTCTGAGGTCAGAACGAAAAATATAGCCAAGTATAGTCTATTAGGCTAAATGAAGTAATGAATAAAAAAACAAACTGAAATACTGCAATAATAAAGACACCTACCTATGCATCTCATTCAGTCATCATAAGTTTAAAGAGGGTAAACTTGATCATTTAACTGAACTGTACACGTACATTATAGACACTTTGCGATGAGGTGTACAGGTATGTTGGAGATCCTTATGGGTCCCAGCGGCTTCGGGTCTAACGTTGACAAAAGATCGTGTCCGATATGGCATGGCGTCTCTGGTAATTTAAAACGAATTTGCTTTTACCGAATCGACTTGAAAGACACAAATTAAATCAGTTTAATTGTTATGTAAACAACAAAATTTGTTAAACCAAAATTTGCCATACATAAATTGACATTTTTGCATTTTATTAACAGACAGCAACTCAAGCAGTTTGTTGCACGTTTTGGGGAACACCATCTTACAGCTGTTAGATCGATAACGCCGTGAGGTATCTTGCTTGGCAGCAGGCTGCAAGACATTTTGGGTCTAGTCTGGCTCTAAAGAAAGTGCTGTCTATTTGTATCTGGTCAATTTTATTTGGCCTGCTCAAGAAGTTCGCTTGGCTAAAAGATCGTTTTTTCTATTTTTTATTAACAAAATAAAAACGACGAACGTTTCCACAATTCCACAACATCCAGCATTTTCTGAGTGTCGCAAATTAAAACAAGATCATGTGAGGAAAATAAAAAGAAAGTCTGTAGAGATTGCTGCTATGTCATATAAAAAGAAGCACATACTGAGAGAGTTGCCTACGTGTTAAAATCGGAGCAGTTATCAGTGGGATGCTGGTTGAGATCTCAGTATTTGACCGACAATTAAACACAATAAATGTCATGATAACATTGATGATGCATAATATTTATGTGAATATGATGGTTGAAGTAAAACATAACCTAATTCCTTCTAGCCAGAGCAGGAGGGCATTCATAGTCTGAGCATAATAGGCCTAGAGTGTGTCTGTGCAAACTACTGGCAGTGCAAGCGTCAAAATTGACTTTATCGAGCAGATGAGTGGACACCGTGGAAAACATATAAAGAGTATCTGCATTTCTTGATTTGATCTACGTCAGAACCGACTTACAACACCTGCTGGTGAAGCGGTCAGGCAACAGGAAGAGATCATGCATTTGTAGAATCGGCGCTCTGTTGCTTTTCCTGGGATTCCCGGATGTGAAACTTTGAATTTCAAGCCGAATTTGAACCCCTGAATTTGTGGAAGTGAATTTTTAAATCGAGTAAAGGTTAGAATAGCAAAGGTTGAATTTAATTGAAATTTTAATGGAGAATTTTGATTTTTTAATTTTTAGACCGTGATACAGAGTGTGAAATGTTTCAATTCGAAATATTCACAGCTTAAATGTACAGCCATATTGAATTGCAGAACCTTAAAATGCAAGAACTGTTAATACAATGCATTTTTTTCAGTTAGTGCTAATCAGCACGTCTCTTTGCTTCAAACACATTTGTCACTATTTTACTGTCATATCTTGTGACCTTAAAAATTTTATATGAACATTCTGTTATGAATTACTCACACTGAAGTAGTACGATTACCCTAGGATTTCTTTTTATCTTCGGAAGACAAATTAAGATAGTTTTGATGAGGTTTGGCTGGGACCTTTCTGACTACCCATATAGACAGCAAAGTAAATGACAATCTGCACTTTGAAGAACGGTCTGTGCGCAGGAGTGGGAAAGCTACCAGATTTCATCAAAACTATCTTAAGAATGTGATCAGAAAGAGACCACTGGAAACCCATATCTACTTGTGAAGATAAATACTGCATCCATAAGATGCTGAATGAATATATATTATAACTAATAAACTAAATATATAAAAATAGTTAAGAAAAAAAAAACATTAAGCATGAGAAAATAAGCAATTAAATACATCAAAAATGTATGTCTGTACTCTCAGGACAGAATTTCATCATCTCTAGAAACACGTGCACACACACACACACACACACACACACACACACACAGAGGTTCTAAGAATCAATATGGAATGATGTTTTTGAAATAAACATGATAACCCCTTTAAAAACAGTTTGACAGAGAATATCAAGCATATGTAAATGATTAAGCTAGGTAAAATGTTCTTCTAGTTGCCTTTTCAAAATAATTTTATTTGCTCTTGATTTCCAGGTTTGGCAGGAAAATTGTGCTGTTTGTTACCATGGGGATTCAGACAGTATTTACCTTTATTCAAGTCTTCTCTCCATCTTGGCTCATTTTCTGTTTCTTGTTTTTCATTGTTGGAATGGGACAAATTTCTAACTATGTGGCAGCATTTGTTTTAGGTACATGCTTTTGATGTACTGTGGCTTAAGGTTTACATGTGTACATTTTAGAAGCCATCTTTCTTTTGCCCCTTGTTATTATAGTTGATTTAAGACATTTTTAAAAAGTCATATTTTTTTTCTACTTTTAGGATAACAAAATAATAGATGAATGTTTTACAAATGGTTAATATTTCACAGGGGATCTATTAAACACTCCTAAAAATTTAAACAGTAGAATCTGTGTTAATCCAAAAAAATTTCATTTAAGAACAGTTCATTCAAAAATGAAAATGCATCATTTACTCATCCTAACTGAGACCTAAATGTTATTTTTTCAGCTAAATACATGCAAGGATTTGTATAAAAATGTCCATTGATATAGTATTATTTAATGTCAACTCGAACAGTTTCCTGGCTACATTTTTGGATCTTGATAATTCTTTATCTCTAGTGAGAAGTAATAAATTGATGAAGAAAGACAAACTGCTACATTTAATGGATGAATATTTACTGAGTAATCCACTGTTTTGTAGACAGGGTCAAAATGACAATTTTTAGCTTAATAAGAAAAAGGGCAGC
Organism: Triplophysa dalaica; assembly: GCF_015846415.1. Lineage (NCBI taxonomy): Eukaryota > Metazoa > Chordata > Actinopteri > Cypriniformes > Nemacheilidae > Triplophysa > Triplophysa dalaica. The sequence goes on along the minus strand of NC_079560.1, from coordinate 19,413,910 downwards.
AGTTCAGACAGTTTGGAAGTTCTATTTGTAGAAGAATCTGTTGACTTAAGCAACTCGCCTTGCATGACATGACCAGGGATGCTAAAGGTATGAAACATCGGCTATATGCTTCTGCATATTTTAGCTCTTGGTAGCTCCAGAGGCAAATGTAAATGAAAATCAGGCAGCATTGATCAGGCTCATGAATCATCTTGCAATTTGTCGATTATGGTGTGTTTTGGAGCATAGCCTTTCAACAAGTAGTGTTTCTAGTTCATGACGAAACATCAGGCTTTATTAGACTGCCACAGGCAGTTCAACAACTATTTTTAACCCTTGTAATTTGGATTCAATTTTGTGAAAATAAGTCGTTTTTACCATCACAAAATACTGGATTAAACATTCATAAATTTTATCAAATATTTTAGCTTTCTTTGTCATTTAAGGATTTCTTTCTCCAGAAGAAAATTATGATCAACGTTTATGGTTGAGGTTTTTATTTTACATTTTGAAGCCCCAATAAGAGCATAATGTCTTCATAAAGGCTCCAGTGATTAATGCCTTTTGAAGCAAATCAGCTGGTTTTTGAAAAGCAAGAAGATTTTTTTTTATGAAATATGACACATGTCTGGTAATAAACTGTATGTCTCATTTCTTCTTGTGGGTGAGTAAATGATAAGAGAATTTTCTTTTTTGGGTGAACTTTTTCTTTAAGCTTCCTTCAGGTTTTCAAAATGTCCTTTTGTCCTAGGAATGGAGATATTGAGTGCATCAGTTCGTGACATCTACTCCACTCTTGGTGTTTGCCTTTTCTTCTCTATTGGGTATATGACACTTCCACTGGCTGCGTACTTCTTGCGAGACTGGAGGATGTTACTACTTGCTCTTACCATTCCTGGCTGCTTCTGCATTCCCCTGTGGTGGTAGGTGTAAGTTATGTGCTTCTCCAACTGAAATATTTCATCACCTCAGAATTATAAGGATCTATCTGACATTTTTGTCAAAATTGAGTTATTCACATATAATTATTCTGTGACAACCTATTAATATTGAGTTATGTTTTGCACATTTTTGAACTAAAATAATTTCTATACGGTTCTATTTGTGAGTTCATCAGTACTTTGAACACAAGAGGACTAATCACGATCAGCTTTTTTAAATTAAGTTCTTAAAAAAATCTTACATTTTAGACTAGAGTGTTAAGCCTTTAAGGTCAAATAGTCATTCAATTAGTTAGTGGGGTCTTAATTAAAAAAATAAACAATATATTTGTAACAAAATGTTTTTTGTTTGACCATTTAATAGTTATTGTACAATTCTGTGGTGCTAATTATTGTGGTAATATTTATTTAAATGTAGCATGCAGCATGTGTTTATTTTGCTAGTAAATTTTGAGCTTGTATCATTAATTACGACATATTGGTATATTGCAAATAAACAACAGTTCACATTTTCAAAATTATTTTACAATTGTCCTGTCAAATAAATATAGAAATTTCTGTAGTTCAGTGAAGGTGGGATCAACTGATGATGGGTAACTACTTCTGTCACTTGGTTTGTGAATAGAGTATTATGAGTATTAAATATTTTTCATATTTTAGACGTGGCCTTAATCATAAAAGACAAATAACATAAAAGTCAATTTTGAACGACTGATTTCAAGTAACTGTTAAATTGTTTGTTTTGAGCTCAGCGTTATGCCAGTCCTGTTGAAAAAATAACAGGTTATGCTGGTTTGTTTTGTTTTGATGCTGGTTTAAGCTGGTCATGTTCTGGTCCAAAACTGGTTTAAATTGGTTAAACCAGCATCAAAGCATACCTAACCCAGCATATGCTATTTTTTTCAACAGGGATTACCTATTAATTTATGAGTATGAGTAATAATATGAGGTAATCATTTTTCTGAATACTGTCGACGCATGTTCAGCATGTTAAACTTCATAAAGATACAGTAAAAACTAAATCGAAACAACTTTTATTTTAAATTATTACATTGTGCTATAAGCATGTTATTTTAGACATGTTATTTCAGAACTAGACAAAATATTTTATATTATAAAATATTTGGATGCTTTACTTGAACAAAAAAAGTTACAATATTAAATACATGTCATATAAGCCATGACATTTCAACACATTATTATAACACTTTTTTTTTTAAACAAGTAATGAGGAGAAAAAAATAAGTAAACCCTTTGTGTTACTTGTAAATAACTTCTTTCATTAATGTTTTCGAAGATAGAACCTTATAATTCAAAGCAGATTTTTTTTCAGAATTTCTGATTTTTTTTTACCACAAACCCCAAAAGAATCCTTAAAAAATTTCATAAACATCTACATTAATCATGTCCCTAAACAACAACTGCAAGCATATATCCAAGGAGTGCGTCGATATCCCCCGGGTGGAACGTCCGCCCGCGGTGCACCTGTGCCGCGGACGGCTACCACCTGGGGGGGAATCGGCCACACCTACCGTCCAAAGCACGTAAGACTTCGGCATCATTGGTGTCGAAGGCTTGCGATGCAGCGGGCCAGGCTGCCTCCTCTCTCTACGCCATGGCCATCCCGCAGGTCCGCCAGGCCGGGGAGAGAGCTCCACGAGGGTAAGGCCGACCCGGGTATAATGCAGGATCTCCGTGCCGCCACTGACAGCACTCTATGGGCGACTAAGGTGGCGGCGCGGGCCCTGGGTCGGACGATAGTGGTCCAGGAGAGACACCCCCGGCTATGCCTTGTGCAGAAGAGTGACACCAAGGAAGTCTGCTTTCTTGATGCACTCATCTCGCAGGGTGGGTTGTCGGTAACACCGTCGAGGACTGCGCTCAGCAGTTTTTGATGGTGAAACAGACCGTGGCAATTAGCCAAATTTTTTCACGCCGCGACTCGGCCGCCTACAGGCCTCCGAGATCTCACGTGACGTCTGCTTCCCTGCAATCCAGGAACCCTTCGACATCGGCTCCGGTTCCTGTGCCCCCACAGGCGGCACTCCGGAAGCAGAGGTCGAGGGGGAAACCTCCACCCCGTCAACAACCTTCTTCCGAGATGGGGGACTGACGGGAACACCCTTAAGGGAGAAAAACATCGGGCCCGAACCTTCACAGCCACTGCTCTGATCGGTCGGTACGGGACGATTCCTGCCTCGTCACCAAAGCCGGGCCCTTTTCACAACCTGGCGAGGCGTGAGGTCGTACACATACGACGGCTGTCACCACTCTCAAACTGACAGTGCGTGCCATCGTCCCGCCAGGCAGGTAAAAAGGCGGAGCCAACCTTCCCTCCGGGGACCCCCGCGACATGGGTAGCTCCGCCAGCCGACGAACCCCCCTGTGGAAATGATGAAGCAGACCGTCCCCTTGGTCACCCTGTCACAGTCCCTGGGAGCTCGAGAGCTGCCCACACTGTCTCGCTGGCTAATGAGGGCGGTCCGTCTTGGTTACTCGATCCAGTCCGCCAGAGACTCTCCCAAGTTTTGGGGCATCATCTCTCCCTCTGTCAGAGGCAGGGACGCCTCCGTACTTCGGGTAGAGGTCACCACCCTTCTGGCAAAACAGGCATCGAGTTCATCCCTCAAAACCAAGATGTTCAGTGGGTCACGACCCGCACTTCACCGTTCCCAAGAAACACGGCGGGTTGCCCCCAAAGGTCTGCGTACCCCGAACAGAGCACCTTCACAAGCTGCCATTCAGGGTGCTCACACAGAGGGCGTCCTGACATCTATCGGGTGTCAGGATTTGTTCGTGGCAATCGACCTGAAGGACGCTTACTTTCATGTCTCGATCCTCCTCGACACCGGCCGTTCCCACGGTTCGTGTACGAGAGGCGGGCATATCAGTACAGTATCCTCCCTTTCGGTCTGTCCCTGTCTCCACGGTCTTCACGAAGATCGTGGAAACCGCCCTTTCTCCCAGGGAGGAAGGCGAGCGGGTACTAAACTATCTCAGCGACTGGCCTATCTTGGCACACTCGTGAGATCTGTTATGTACACAAAGGGACCTGGTGCCCCGGCACCTAGATCGATTGGGACTCCAGGTCAACCAAGAGAGGGGCAAGCTCTCCAGTGCAGAGCATCCTCTTTCTAGGTATGGAACTCAACTCTGTCACCACGTCGGCGCACCTGTCTGCAGTATGCGCCCAACCAGTGTTGAACTGTCTGAAATGAACATTTTAGGCAGACAGCGGTCCCCCTGAAATAATTCAGAGGCTCCTGGGACACATGGCGTCCTCGCGGGTTAATACCCCTTGGGTTGATGCACATGAAACCGCTCCAACACTGGATTCAGAGTCGAGTTCCGAGGAGAGCGTGGCACACCGGCAGCAGGCGCGTGGTGATGACGCCCTGCTTCCGACGCACCCTAACCCCTAGTCTTCCATGACTGTTTTCGACGGACTCAGGTCCCTCTGGGCAGGTTATGAGACAGGTCGTGGTGACGACTGACGTCTCCCTGCAGGGGTGCTGTGCAATGTGTAACAGGCACGTGGGTGGGGCGTTGGACGAACCCCTGCCTGCGCTGGCATATCAATTGCCAAGAGTTGTGGGCTGTGCTATTGCACTGAGCAGGCTACGGCCTCTTGTGCGAGACAAGCACGTGCTGGTCTGAGGACAGCACTACAGCTGTAGCGTACACAGATCGTCAGGGTGGCGTTCGCTCACAGCAGCTAACACAACTTGCTCGACGCCTCCTACGGTGGAGTCAACAGGTGACCCGTTCCCTGCGGGCCACACACACCCCTGGCAAACTGAACTAGACAGCCGACGTGCTTTCTCGCCAGTTTATGCCTCGTGGAGAGTGACGACTCCACCCCCGCGCAGTCCAGCTCATTTGGAGGCTGTTCGGGTAGGCCCAGGTAAACCTGTTCGCCTCCCGTAATACCACCATTTGCCCGCCTGGTATTCCCTGCCCTCGGCACGGATATCCTGGCGCACAGCTGACCGCGGGATGGGCGGAAGCACACCTTCCCCCCCCCAGGAGCCTCCTTGCACAGACGCTGTGCAAGGTCAGGGAGCAGGAGCACCTGCTGGTTACTATTGGTTACACCACTCCGGAATAACCGCACTTGGCCTCAGAGCTGATGCTTTGGGCAGCGACTCCCCCTGAACCATTCCCCTGACAGAGGACCTGCTCTATCAGGGGAGGGACACGTTCTGGCATCCCAGATCAGACCTCTGGAACTCCCATGTCTGGTCTCTAGACGGGACGAGAAGATCCTGAGATGGCTACTCCCACTCTATGGCAGAGACCATCACCCAGGCTAGGGCCCCATCTACTAGGCGGTTACACGCCTCTAGACGGCGCCTCTTCTCGTCCTGGTGTCTCTCTCAATGAGAAAGACCCACTGAGGTGCTCGATCAGGATTGTGTTTTCCTTCTTACGAGACTGGAGACTAACATCTCCCCTCCACACTGAATGTGTATGTAGTCGCTATTGCCACTCATCACGACTCAGTCGGTGGAAAGTTTCTAGGGCAACACGACTTGGTCACCAGGTTCCTAAGGGGCGCGAGAGGGCGGAATCTGCCTCATCTCCACCCCATACCCTCTTGGGACCCTAGTGGTCCTGGGGAGCCTCAGTGCCCCCGAAGAGCCCCTCAGAGGTTCCGATCTTCCTCACAGAGTAAGACTGCCCTCCTGATGGCGCTCACTTCCTTCAAGAGGGTAGGAGACCACCGAGCATCCTCCGTGTCCCCGGATTGCCATAAATTCGGCCCTGGAAACTCTCGCGTTATCTTGAGACCCAGGCCCGGATGCGTGCCCAAGAAGTTCCCACTACTTCCTCCGGGGCCAAGTGGTGGACTTTCAGGCGCTCCCCATAGGGGAGTAAGACCCAACTCGATCAGTGTTGTGTCCAGTACGTGCTGGACCGCACGCAGAGCTCTGAAGCTCTGACCAGCTCCGTGTCTGTTGGAGGACAGCAGAAGGGGAAGGCTGTCTCCAAACAGAGGCTGGCGCACTGGGTCGTGGACGCCGTTACGATGGCATTCCGATCTCAGAATCTCCCATGCCCATTGGCAGTGAGGGCTCACTCCACACGGAGTTTAGCCACCTCCTGGGAACTGGCAGAAGCGCCTCTCTAGCAGACATTTGTAGAGCTGTGTGTTGGGCTACGCCCAAACACCTTCGGAAGGGTTAACAACCTTCGCGTAAACCCAGTGTCAGCCCACGTCCTATGTGGCGACATGTAGGACTGGCATCCGGGGGGGGTGAATGCCTGCGAAAGCACCATTCCACCCTCTAACAGGTTGGGTCAGTGTGCTTTTCTTCTTACCCAATCACATAGCTAAGAAACTGGTATCTCACCAACCTCCCTTCTTACCCAGACACTGGTTAAGAATAGGCATTCCATCCATCACTAAGCAAGCACCCCCAGGGGGCTGGCTGGGCAGAGCAGCCTTCCCCCTTAGGCCGGGATACCATGTGAGCTATCACAGATAGCTCTAACCGGTCCTAGTGCTACCGGACGTCTGTAACACCCCCTCCGTGGGCTGTTCCGTCTGATGTATCCTCATGAGAATGGTTCCCACTCCTGGTAACCCATGAGCTTCCCCAGGGGGACCTCCACCTCGCGGTTAACTACCCAGTCCGCACGTTCCATGCGTTCTCCTCCAAGGACGAGACCATACCTATATCCACCATATTCCTCCCCACGGGTAGGAGGTGGCCTCTGCAGCGCTTCTCTGATTAAGAGTTGCGCTCACCCGGTGTAAACCCGAGCCGGACGGCCTCTCGGCAGTAGAGAGCTAAGGCCTCGTCTGTGAAAGGTTACCGGTCAGGGCTGTACCCATCTTTCTCCTAGAAAGCTCTGGAACCCCCCGACCACCACACTGGAAGGTTACAGTTTCGCGAAAGCATCGAGCTGACACGCCCAGGCTTGTTACCGTCGCTTCACTAGAGATTGTGACGCGATACAGCGTTGTGGCGTTTTCCATAGGCAACCCCATCTATCGTTCTCGACACAACGTCGAGAGACCCACAGAAAGGGAACGTCTTGGTTACGTATGTAACCTCAGTTCCCTGATGGAGGGAACGAGACGTTGTGTCCCTTATGCCACAAACACGTATCATATTCTGCTGCAGTCGTGAGAGGCTCTCAGGCTCTTCAGAACAAAAGGTAAGTGAATGCTGCACGCCGACTTCATTTTATACCAGATATCCGGGGGCGGAGCACGGCATGCAAATTTCATTCGCCAAATTTCATTGGCCTTTTCTATAGTAGTCAGAGTTGATTGGTTCTCAAGGGCGAACCCCATCTGTCGTTCTCGACACAACGTCTCGTTCCCTCCATCAGGGAACTGAGGTTAGATACGTAACCAAGACGTTTTGGATTGCACAACTGGTTGTTTTTTTGAATGTCCATTGTATTAAAGAATACAATATCGGGGCGCAGGAGGCATTTTTAAAGAAGGGGGACCAAATTGTGAGCAGAATGCCAGATAATGACACTGTGTCAACATCGAACACGACATGCGCGACATGACAAAAGACAATAGAGCCCTTTCGAACCTATAATTGTTTAACTTTTTGTCCAGATTGGATGTGGCGCAGCTTACGTCTAGTGTAGACAGGGTTTAAGGTCACAATCCCTGATATAGGACCACCACTTCTGGCTCAATGTCAGACCAGTATCATATTTTAAACTTGCCAGATCATTAACTCAACTCAACCTTATTTATATAGCGCTTTTTAAAATTTTCATTGTAACAAAGCAGCTGTACATGAGACATTTTGACTATAAGCAAAACAATTAAAGTTATATACCTGTAAACACAAGAAAAAGGTGAAAACACAGAAGACAGACATACCCACATAAAAATGCTCCACATACACAATACGCACACGTACTAATACACATAGACATACACACACACACACAGCCGCGCACACACACACACACACACAGACAAGCACGCACGCATACACAAACACACACACATACAGACAACTACGCGCACACACACAGACAGACACGCATGCACGCACAGTGAAAGCACACATTTAAGATAAAGGAGAGAGAAACACAGGTCGAATATTAAACAGACTATAAATTCCTAGGGGATTCTAGTTTCTGAAAGCTACTGCCCCTGCACAAGCTCGACAGTGCTTGCACAACAAGGCTATAAAAAATAAATAAACTTACTAATAAGGTAAATTATAGATTTAAGATTATCATAAAAAATCTAATAGCATTTAAGATTTTGTATTGAAAACGTTTCAAGTCGCCATGTCTTTCTTTATCCTGCTCTATCAACTGCATCCTGCTCGCTGTTGTAACCTCGGAAAAATGAGACAAGTCAGCTGATAGTAGAGTACTGTTCTACACTCTTTAATGGCACAAGTACATCAGTTGTATGAAGTGTTCCTTGTTCCGGTTGATTAAACTAATGTAGACTAAACCCTCAGAGGATTTACATTACGGAAGTGTAGTGTATGAAAGATTAAAAAGATGCGTCTTTAGTCTAGATTTAAACTGACAGAGTATGTCTCCCTCCCTCCCGAACAGTGCAGGGAAGACTATTCCAAAGTTTAGGCATAGATGGGAAAAGGATCTACCACCTGCACTTAATTTTGAAATCCTAGGTATTACCAATTAATTACCATTAATGGAATAAAATTGATTCATACTACAATAGGAAGTAAGGGAATGGAGAAGAACATATACTTTAAAAGATCTAAACTTAAGGATGAGCAAAATGCTAGCAGACTGACAGATCTGTCGCCTCTAGACCAGCCTTGTATATGGAATGTCTCACCTTTAAACTTGCACAATTCTACTTTAAACTGTTTTTATTGTTATTTCACAGTATTTTCAGTTAATAGTTGACCATAATTACATAGGATGATTTATATGTTGTAAAGCTTTGAGTAAAGACCAAAGTATAGTCTAGCCGTCTACATGATGTAATTTTTGTCATCAGGAGGGTTTACACACTTTGTTTCATATAACCCCTTGCTAATGTTCTTGTAATTTGTAACATCTTATCTTTTTGTAATGTTCCAACAGTTATCTGTTTGTATGGCAAATTTTTTATTAGCCAAACAAAAAACAAACACGTTAAAGAGTAAGCAGGAAAAGACCTTTAGTCAGAATCCTGCATTGCAAATAAATTGTGTACTTTACGTTATTTTTGTGTGTTTTTGACCAGCAAACTATGTTTAATGAAGAATTGGTGTAAAAGGTAGAAACGAAAGAATTTCTGTCTGTAAGGATTTTTTTAGTCACCCTTTTAAAATCACTGGGTCTTACCTGGCCATCTCTAAAAAAATGTTCTGGCTACCCTCCTGAGCGCTGATGTAACGTTCCCTGTCAAAGAGGAATAATACCCTTCATAGACTTACCAAGGCTATTCGTAATAGATTTTTCCCTGGCCAATAAATAAACATTTTAGTTATTCTTTATTTGATTATTACAATGCAGAAGTCTATTGAACGCAAGTTGAGTATTAAAACTCAATAGCAGTTAAGTTTGTAGATAAAAGTGTCTAAATCCTGCTAGTCCTGAGTCTAATTTATGATGGCTGATACAGTAAAATTATCATAGATTTCATTTTCCAACTGAATTACAATAAATGTGATGCTTGTTTTGAGAAATTTTAATTAGTAAATCGTGCAAGCTGTTTTTCCCTTCTCAAAAGTGTGGGGCTACTGTCAACGGCATTAGAATTTGACATTTAAGATGAAGCATAATAGCTGGATGGAATTAGGTTATAGATTTATCAGGCGATCTCTATTCTTCTTTATTTACAGGTTTATTCCAGAGTCTCCACGATGGCTGCTGTCTCAGGGAAGGGTTGAAGAAGCTGAGGAGATTTTGAGAAAGGCTGCAAAAATGAATGGCGTTAAGGCCCCTGACGTCATTTTCCCCCAACTTCAGGTGAAATCCTTATGGGAACACAACGTGTGCTTTCCAAATGACAAACTGGACTTTAAAAGTTAAGATTTCTAGCTGTAGAGTAAATATTTACATTTAGCAGACGCTTTTATCCAAAGCGACTTACAGAGAGTTCAGGAAGAAATAAGCGATATTTCATACAGGAGCAAATAATGCGATAGGTGCTAAAACAAAGTTACTGGTTTCAACAAAAGCTAGAGCACTACCTGTTGAGAGAAAGAGAGAGGTTTTTTTTCCTCTCATTTGTCTGTCAAGTATTCACAGAAGAGATGGGTTTTAAGTAGTCTTTTTAATGTTGTGAGATATGTGGTTGACCGGACCGGTGTTTGGAAGAATGTTCCAACAGGAAGGAGTTGTGAAGGAGAATGAGCGGGAAACCGATTTACTGCCCTTATGAGAAGGAAATACAAGACGCCGCTGGTTTGTTGAACGCAGGGTTCTTGATGGGATCTATGACTGTAGTAGAGTGTGAAAGTATGTCGGTGCCGATCCAGTGATAGTCATGTAGGCAAGCATTAGTGATTTGAATCTGATACAGGCTTCAACCTGTAGCAAGTGGAGAGAAATTAAAAGGGTTGTCAAATCACCCCTTTGGCCTCTTGGAAGATGAGGCGTGCTGCTGCATTCTGAACCAGCTTGAGTGATTTGATAGCCTTTGCAGGAACACCAGCAAGGAGATCATTGCAGTAATCCAACCTTGAGATTACCAGGGCCTGGACAAGGAGTTGTGCTGGATGCTCAGTGAGATAGGGTCTGACCTTTCAAATGTTGCATAAGGCATATCGGCATGACCACGTTATCTTTGCAATGTGATCATTGAAGGACAGCTGTTCATCAAATATGACTCAGAGGTTCCTGGCTGTTTTGGAAGGAGTGATTGTAATATTGCCAAATTGGATGATGAGATTTTGTTGTGCCAGAAATATGATGACATACGTAGCAAAGAAAATACAGCTTTATTTGGATCTGAAATACAGAATATATTGTAAACAAACTGTTTTTCTTGGATCTTTTCAGGTTTAACTTTCAACTTTATTAACTTTTCAGCTATATTCCTTGTACACAGTCTTCATCTTCTTTGCATTATTCTATAGGAACAGCAAAAATTATTTGATGGGGTACTATTGGCATTTTGTTGTAATGACTCAATTTTCCCTCTGTCACATGTGGTCCAAGTCTACAGTGTCCTATAGACAATCAGATTTGCATATACACAATGTGAGCACCTCAACACACAAGCGGGCCTTCAAAGCTAATGTGCAAACAGTGATTTCTGTAACTAGACTAACCTGTGAACATACAGTACAGACACATTATTCTGATTAATTCTGAAATCAAGATTTAAACTCTGTTCATCTCTGCTTTAAACTCTTTAAGACATTTACACAGCACTGTATTGTAATACAATTTATACAAAATAAAATCAAGTAATGTAGGTTTAAAAATTTTTTTACAAGATATTTTAATAATCCTTTTTCATGATTACTGTTTGAATAAATTGTAAGATTTTTATATAGTATTTTTTAATTTTTTAATATTAAAATAGGCTATATGAATATATTTGAACACTTGATACTTACTGCTTATATTGTTTCATTTAGTAATTTCTTGGCAATCTTTCCCTCTGGTTTCGTTATTTGCAGCGTTTGTACAACAGTTTCGTACCTTTGAGGTTTAAATTCTTCACATGTTTTGCAGAAGGTGGTGGTAATGCACCAATAAACTGGATAACCACTGTTAAACACATAAGAAGAAGAAGAGCACCAGTTAATGCTCTCTTTTTCTTTGCGTACCGATTTGATCAAAGCTTGACTTGCAGGGCTGCTGAATATTAGCATGCTCACGCAATTATTTGAACTAGGTGAACCTGACTCAAATTAGTCAGGTCACATGATCTTCAATTTACCATTATGGTAAATTGAGCGTGACTGATGAGTTTGGTTCATTCAAGTCAGGTGATGGCTTTAACCGCCGCTTTTCTAAGCAGCCTTTTATGGAACAGGCCTCAGCTGCCATATTTGAATTTAGCACTGACGTTTGTTTTTGTTTCACTTTGCAAAACTAGCTCAAAACTGAGTGTGCTCCTACTAGGCTTATACGGTTGCCCCGAACCAGGCCCGAGCATGATTGTCTTCTCTTCCCGCTGACCTGCACTCAATTTGTACTTTATGAACCAGACCCCAGTCCTTAGCACGCTTTCATCATGACAACACAACTGCTTCAAAGTAAACATAGGCAAGCCAAGGCAAGTTTATTTATATACTGTTGCAAATTTCTTACACAATGGTAATTCAAAGTGTATATAGAAATATTTACAATAATCACAATAAAAACAAGGAATTTTAAAACGTTAAAAATGATTTAAAAATGGATTTAGAGTAAACTAAAACAGTTAAGAAAGAAATGTTATACAAGAAATACAGTGCAGTCAGTTCGGACATAGCACAGTGCTCTTTCAGTAAATGCAATGCTAAACGGATAAGTTTCAACTCTGTGGCTGTGTTTTATCACACCAGATCTCTTCTGGAAGCTGATCCCTGTGTTTAGAGTGAACCCTTTGTATATCTACTGTAACTGACTTGATCCTAGTGATCTGTTAAGTTTATATTCAGTGAGCATATCTGCAATGTATTTAGGTCCTAGAACATTTAGTGATTTATAAACAAGTAAAAGTACTTTAAATCAATCCTAAAAGAAACTGGAAAGGACTGGTGTAATATGATTTTCTGGTTCTAGTCAGAATCCTGGCAACAGTGTTCTGTAAGCTGCAGCTGTCTGATGGTCTTCTTGGGAAGGCCGGTGAGAAGACCATTCCAACCTGCTTTTCGAAGAAAGAACAAGTTTCTGCAAGTCTTGACTGGAAATAAAACATCTAATTCTTGCAATGTTTTTGAAACGGTAGTTTGCTGATTTAGTTACTGCTTTAACATGACTACTGATTCTAAGGCCTGACTCCAGAATCACACCAAGATTCTTGACTTGATTTTTTGTTGTTTGACCCCTAGAATCAAGGTATGCCTACACCTTGAGAACTTCATCTTTGTCTCCAAATGCAATACTTCAACAGTTGGATGTGCCAAAAGGAGAAAACTAATTGCATCAATGTAGTCATTAAGCGATAAGGCTAGGTAAATCTGGATGTCATCTGCATAGCTGTGATATGCAATTTAGTTCTTTTACATTATTTGACTTTGTGGGAGCATATACAGGATGAACAAGAGTGGCGCAAGAATTGAGCCTTGTGGGACTCCGCATGTCATTGACATCCACATAGACTTATGCACTCCTATACTCACATAATAACCTTTCCCATCTGAGTGTAACCATTAGGGCTGTGTGATTTGGGAAAAATATCTAATAGCAATTTTTTTGACAGACATTGCGATTTGATTTGCGATTTAATGTTTCAAAATCAAGCTTCAACTCTATATTGTCAATAATGTGCCGCACAGTATGGGTATAGTTACCCTGCTGAAAAAAAACAATCAAAACCATTAGTGTAAGAATGTAAACTTCTTATGTCCCCTTGTCTAAACAATATTCTACGGTTGAAGAGTCTAGTCGACTGAACACACAGAGTTTCAGGCCTGGAGACAAAGTTTGACACAGACACAAGTGCTTGTTCAATCAGAGTCCAAAGTTTATTGTTAAGGACTAATACTTATAAGCTTGCATCAGGAGGCGTCATATAAAACCACCAAAACAGTGGAAAATCACCAGACTTTCTGTTTAGTCTTTCCTCCTGAACAATCAGATATGATTACATATTTAATATTACAATAACAAAACAATTGTCCATAGGCATCATTAGGAACCTTGAGATGGAGAACAACAGATGCTTATATCAACATAATACAGCATAAGATCCGATACAACTTTCAACGAGGTTAAACAACAAGAAAGTAAGGAGCAAATATTATGAATAGAAGTGAATAATATAATAAAGGAATGAATACATATGATGAATATTGCAATAAACACAGATGCAGTATTTGTGGAGGACAGGGCGAAATCCAGATTCTCACAATTAGAGAAATTCTAATTGTTTCCATTAAAATTTTTTTTTGCTGTTTTGGGTATTATTGATATAGGAATTACTGTTGTTCTATAGGTTGCCAACTGCCGGTTACACAAATAGAATCTAAATATCAATGAACACTATTAAAGTTTTCATTCAAACAAATACAAGCCCATTATAACCCTTAAATCAATCAAATGTTCTATTGTATCAGTGAATTTATAAAATGGTAAATAGGTTACACAGTTTGATTTATTAATTTTTAAGTAGGCATGGGCCTATTTGGGATTTTAGAAACATGTAAAAAAATTGCTGAATGTTTCATTTCATCCAAGTAAAATTAGAAAAGCAGTTAGATAGAATTTACATTTGTTTGAAATGCAGAGCCAGGTGTGAGTTGAGACAGTGCATCAAGGCTTGTCCATATTGCCGGATGCGCTCTTGGAGACATGCGGTGTGGAGCCGGACTCGAGTATAACGGAGACAGCCCTAGACCTGATCCATTTGAGGATTGTCCCAGAAAGACCCAGTTTTCTAGTCTCTCTAGATGTATGTTTTGATTGAATGTGTCAAATGCAGCACTGAGATCTAGCAGTACCAGCACTGATATTTTGCCAGATTCAGAATTCAGGCAAATATAATTTATCTTTATGAGAGCTGTCTCTGTGATGCAGCCAGATCAAGATTGAAACTTGTCCAGATATTGTCCAGCTGATTAAAAACTTTATTTTTAAATAATCTTGCCTATAAAAAGGAAGATTTGATATTGAGAAGAAGGTTAGTCTAGCTGTGCAAAGTTCTGCATTGAAAGCATGAAGGTGTCACGAGATCTGAACAAAGAACCAAAGAGCTGAATAATTCTAGGAATAGTTTATTTGAAAATAGTCAAAATAATAGTCTAATTGCTGCAACATCCTATGCTGTGACCAGGGAATAATCAAACAAAAATCCACAGCAACAGAAGAAGAGTGAGCAAAGTACACAAGTCAGTCAAATGTGGGGCAAGCAGATCCAAAGGGCAAACTCAGGAGACCAGTGGAATCCTCAAGTTATGGCAGGCCTGATCCGCAAACAGGAAACCTCTGGGAAGCTGGGCAGAGAACACAGTGGAAAAACAAGAGCAAGACTGACCAGCAAGAGACCAAGTGTTGGTGAATCAACACTCTGGCTCCAAATGAAGCGCACTGCAGAGGGAGAAGGGAGAGAAATTAGCAGAGGATGAACAACAGGTGAGAGTAACGAGCAGCTGGCTAAATTGCCAAAGACACTCAGCTGTGCTAATGCAGAGCAAAGAGAGAGTAAACAGAAACCCTGTCAAAAAGAGATTGAAAGAGAAAATGGGGGGAAAAATCTAATCTCAAACTCGGGTCCTGACAGAAGGCTCTTTATAGATGCTGTGTTGAATTTCAAGTAATGTCTTCCGTCACATCTGTTCAGCTTTTCTGCATTGTCTTTTCATACTCTGTACTATTGTTGATTTTCTCCAAGGTGCTTTTCGTCTGCCAGTCTTCTGTCTGACTTTCAGAGGAGCAATATCATCAATAACATTCATAACTTTTGAGTTAAAGGAATCAAGGAGAAGATCAACATATTCTGCAGAAATGCTTGGTGTTAAATATATAGCCTTCCTAAATAGCACACTAGTGTTCTTATTGATGCATCTCTTCCTGACAGAGACAGATCTCGATTTAGTGGTAGGAGAGATCAATACTGTATTACAAAGAAAATACAGAGGTGAACAGAACATGCTACATCCTTGATATCAATGGATGAAATGTTTGTAAATCGAGTATGTCCATGATTTTGTGTGGGTCCATGCACATGCTGAGTCAGGTCAAAAGTGTTTAAAACAGCTATCATTTCTTTTGTAGTATTGATTTCTGCATTATCTATGTGAAAATTCAAATACCCTGCAATAGCAAAACAGTCAAACTCTGAGTAAACTATTTATAGACGCTCTGTGAACTCTTCAACAAAGGCTGGATAATGTTTTGGAGGCCTGTAAAGAATGATAAATTAAATGCTCGGGCACCTTTCAGCACAATACCTAGAAATTACAAAAACAAGTACTGACCAAATGATACTTGCAATGATAGACATCTTTGAAAGGAGCAGGTCCACTTGCACCTTTCCTAACTTCTCTGCAGACACTCATGAAAGTAAAGTTAGGAGGGGCTGTTCCATTAAGGACTGTTGCACTACAGCTGTCTTCTAGCCATGTTTCATTTGAAAGCGTAAAATCCAGGTTGTATGTAGTTATTAATTCCTTGATCAGATTTTTTTTAGTGAGTGAATGTTTAAAAATGCTAATTTGGTTTTGGTAATATAGGTTGCAGATTAGATCGGTTAGCCGTACGGGTTGAGATGGCCTTAGACTTTCTATATCGTGATAAAACAGAAAAAGAGAATGTAATTTTCATGGTTGGAGCCCCTTCCCCACTGTACATTGAGGATAGATTAGAGAATCTGTATAATTGTGTAGCATGGTGTCATTTGCCTGTGAAAAAAAAGTGTTTTACATCTGTAGATATTAGCTTTAATGCACTGCCGAAAATCGCATTGCGCGGGACCTCTGTGTGGCCCTCACGCACGCAGCTTCAGGCGGAACATTGCCCTCCATGCTTTCGTGAGTTCCGAAGGTTGGGTTTTTGGGGAACCATTGTGGCCCACATGCAGTACCTCTGAGTCCCCTGGTTGAGAACCACTACTCTACCAAGTTAATTTGACTCTGTTTATTACAGTTAAACGTAAACTAACTCATCAAGCATTTATGTTACACATAATGTAACATAAATTAACGATTTGTTAGCATTTAGTGTAGCTGTTTCTCCCTTAACATGCAGTTCTATTATTGCAATCGTGCATGCAGTTTATCAAGATTGTGCTCTTCATCTGTTTATTTCATATGACAATATTTCATGCTCATCAGAAAAAGAAGAGCAGAGAGGTTCAAACAGAGGCAGAAGCAGGAAGCTGCACAAGCCCAGTTTTTAAAGGACCCCTACCGCTTTACTAAATCACTTCTGGGGGAGGCGAGGTCTGGGACTAGGAGGTGGAGCAGTCTATTGAGGAGTCATTCTGTGACCCTACAAGAGACGATGCCCTGAAAGGAAATCATGGGCTTACTAACATCGACCCACCTACCACATCCCTCAGCACAGAGTGTCATTTTTGAGAGAGGTTCAAGAAATAGTCAAGCATGCAAGATCATCTTCTGCTCCAGGTCCCAGCGGTATACCATACAAAGTATACAAAAAATGCCCTAAGCTCCTCCGAAAGCTGTGGAAGCTTATACGGGTAATTTGGTCCAAAGGAGCCATTCCAACAAGCTGGAGAAGGGTGGAAGGGTGCTTTGTGCCCAAAGAACGGGCATCCACACAGATCAGCCACTGCCTACTTAGTGTGGAGGGAGCTTATTTCTTTGCTGTGCTTGCGAAGAGAATGAGCGCTTACATGATCCAGAATGGATATATTAACACCTCTATTCAGAAGGGCGGTGTTGAAGGGTTCTCCGGGTGCTTGTAGCATACAGGGGTTCTCAGCCAACTTATCCAAGAAGCGAAGGAGAAGAAACAACTGTTAGGCTGGACTTTGCAAATGCATATGGGTCTATTCCCCATAACTTGATCCAAGTTGCTTTGGACAACTACCACATCCCACATAACATCCAGGGAATGATCACCACTTACCTGAGAGACATCAAGCTATGATTCCAGTCTGCCAAGTGGCAACCAGTGGAGAAGGGGATAGTGACAGGATGCACAATCTCTCCCATCTTGTTCATCATAGGAACGAACCTGATCATCTCTGCAGCGAGTACAAAGTCAAGAGGGCCGAAGACCGCAGCACAAGCAATCCGACCAGCACAAGCAATCAGGGCTTTCATGGATGATCTTACCTTGTTAACACCAACTCACATGCAGGCAAAATGCTAGCAGTGCTCTCAGACATTCTGGAGCAGGAAAGGAGGAAGAAACAACCAGCCAAAGTAAGACCATTGCAGAGCACCATCGCCTTTTTGAAAGCGGGCAAAAGACCTTCCGTCCACAGCCAAACCAGGCAGAATCTCCTGCAGTTAGCCCCGGTATGGGAAATGGAGGTTGACCTCTGGAGGAACTCCACTGCCCTGTGACGGTACTGTCTACAACTCTAAGGCCCAACATCATCATGTGGTCTCCAAAGGGAAAGAAGATCATCCTGGTGGAGTTGACGGTACCGTGGGAGGTGGCTGTGAGGAAGTTGTAATTTATTGTACTTACACTGACTTTTATTTGAGAAGCAGTGCTTTAGAAATTTTGCTTCCAGGTGACATGGATACATTTAAGTCATTTACATGAAGTTTGGACCTATGGCGTGGTCTTTTGACTCTCCATATGAATATGGCTAATATTTTCTTAGCTGCTGACATCAGGTGGTCTTTTGCTTACCCTGCTGTTAGGTGTTTTGGATTTTAACAGTTTCCATTGCTGTGTACTAAAAGCTGTTTGTTGTAACACGTGCACTGCAGTCAGCGGAAAAAACTGGAAGGTTGCAGACCTACAGCCTCTGTGACCTGGTAAAGTCCACCAACATCCGCTGCATTACTCTCCTGCTGTTCCTGGTCTGGTGAGATAACTTCCATGTACTCTATCAAAAACAAATAACATATATTTATTTACAGTTGATGATGGTGGAACTATACACAGTAAATCACAGGCTGACTTTTTTCTCAGGTCATCTGTTTCCATTGGATACTGTGCCTTGTCTCTGAACACTTCCAATCTACATGGGAACATCTATCTGAATTGCTTCTTGTCGGCAGTTGTGGAATTTCCTGCTCTCATCTTGGCCTGGCTGATGTTTCGCTGCTGGTCGAGGCCTCTATGCTTGTTTACCTCTCTTTCATTTGGAGGACTTGTTCTTCTCTTTATACACCTCATACCACAAAGTGAGATCTGACATTGTGTTATCAAATCAAATCATATTAAAAGAGATCATAGTAAATGTCAGATTGAAAAATTACAGCAGTAGCTTTTTACATGCAATCCCATTTAAATCACTTGCTTCCAATACATGGAATTGTTTCATTTAATATAGTATATTGCATTATATTTTCCGGTAGTTATACAGTATATTTTCGTTTCAGAAAGGTAATAGGATTAGCACTGAAAAGATTTTAGTTAGAAATCATGCTGGGGAGTCTCAGCAACTCTTCACAGCCTGTAATGTTTTTTCAAATGATGTTTGAGCAATGTATTCTTCTCGCCATGGTCAGGGTGTCTAATGATGTGTTTTTGTGATGATTTTGTCTTCTTTTAACTTATAGATATGAATTCTGTTGCCATTTTGCTGGTCTTGTTGGGAAAGTTTGGCCTGTCAGCAGCCTTTGCAATAGTTTACCCTGCAACCGCCGAGCTTTACCCCACTGTCTTGAGGAACACTGCGTTAGGAGCCTGCTCAATGGCATCCAGAGTGGGCAGCATATCTGCACCATACTTCGTCTACTTAGGTCAGTGAACTTTTTTCTGTGTACACTTACGTCCTCACTGTTCTGCAATCGGCTAATGGAGGTGTGAGTAGAAACTCATTAGTTTTTGGACTACAGAAAATAATTATGAAAACAGTTACTTGAAAACAATACACCTTAATTTATATACAAAACATATGCATATATTTAAAAACAACGGAAGTTGACCAAAGTGCTTTACAATATGCTATAAGACAATAAAAAGACATGTAATAAATAGGCACAAAGACAGCTTGTCAAGAAAAAAAATAAGTAGTCAAAGAAAATAAGTAGATCTTCAAGTAAGATTTAAATACAGGCAGGGTTGGGGCAGTTCTTATATGGGTGGAGGTTATTCCAGAGTCTTGTGCTGGCAGCAGAAAAAGCATGGTCGCCACGGGTTTTAAGATTTAAGATGCAGCAGGTTAGAGTTAGAGGATCTAAGTTATCTCGACAGTGTAAAAGGCTGCAAAAGTTCAGCAAAGAACACTGGAGCCAAGTTGTGAAGTGACGAAAAAACAAACAAGAGTTTTTTTAATCAATTCTGTACTTCACAGAAAGCCAATGAAGTGAAATTAAAACAGGCATAAGAGACTCATATTTGCGCTTTCCGATGAGAAGCCGAGCTGCTGCATTCTGGACTAACTGTAGGCAAGAAACAAGACATCTTAAAAGACAAGAATGACTTTACTTTGGAAAGAAGCCTGAGAGGGTAAAAACAAGACATGTCAACAGAACTTATCTGCTAATCAAAATTCACGTTATTGTCATGCGAAACACCCATGTTTCTAACACAGGAGGTAGTGTATGGTGACGTATCAAAGTCACATTGATGGAAGTTTGTTTCAGAAAATTACATTTACACCACATAACATATCCAAACTGTCTTTTTAAAATAAAAAACGAGTTTGGGCATATTGGGTCTTAACAATAAATGAATAATTTCCATAGTTTAGAGTCATAGGAGGGGTTTCCCAGTCTGGAATTATTATTAACCAATTATTAATTATTAACCAAGCCAGGCCTTGGTTAAATTAGTTTAATATTTAAGTTATTTTTAAAACATTCTTTACAAAAATCATTACTGGGAGGCAAAACATTTTTTTTTACTCAATTTACTCTAGGCAAACAGTTCAAAAACAGAGCTGAAAAGGTGTGGACACAGTTGTTTTTGTAACTGACCTTATTGCGTTTGCAGGTGTAGTGAGTTTTCTTTTTTCTAAATCTGGCCTATAGTCATAACAGGTCAAGGCTCAACATCTGATTCAGTTAGATTCATCACTTGATCAAGGATATTAAGAAGAATAGAATTAGCACATGAGTTGTAAATAAATCAGATGTTTTGATATCCCAGCTTCCATCACGATGCTTTTATGAGATGGTGGTCATGTTTGCCAAACTACAGAGCTTGGCAATGTTATTATTTACTAAAAAATATTTATTGTCTTTTTCATTGCAGGAGGATACTATAAATCTCTGCCTTATATCCTCATTGGCAGTCTGAGTGTTTTCTCAGGGTTACTAAGTCTTCTTCTTCCAGAGAGTCTAGGAATGCCTCTGCCAGAGGCCATAAGTCACATGCAGAAAATATCTGGGTAAGACAAGATTCCAACAGCGACCTCTTCTGTCTGCTGTTGCGTGACATCACGGATTGTGTCTGTATGAATAGATTATAAATCAGCAATGTGTACAGATGACATTTTACAGGGTGCAAACTTAGAATATTCAATTTTGTTTTTCTTACTTTTTTTTAAATCATCCAATAAATCCTGTTTTTTTTCCAGGTGCTGTAAAATAAGGGATTCTTCTAATAATCCGACCAACAATAAATGTGAAGAGGAACATGAATCAGTAGGGTTAAAGGACTTTTCATAGATCATTGAATGATAGATTGGTAAAGAATTAACTAAACCCTTAACTTGTTTTCACACCATTTTCTCTGTCCAAGGGTTCCATTTTTGGGTGAACTAATCGATTAATTAGTTAATTTCTGAGCAATAAAATGATTAGACAGAGTGCTATTTCACACCTTGTGCAAAAACATCTATGCATGCAGGAATACATGGGTAACACTTAAAAGTATCCCACATAGCAATTATTTGTAGAAACATTTGCTTTGTGAAATGTGATATTACAATAGGAAAGAGTCTTTTGAAATATAGTAAATCTTTTAATATTACTTATTGAAACTAATTTAACAGTTTCAAGTGTTTTTGCCATTTAGTATAAATACAGTCATGGCCAAAATTGTTGGCACCCCTGAAATTTTTCCAGAATATCAAGTATTTCTCACAGAAAAGTATTGCATTGACACATGTTTTGCTATACACATGTTTATTCCCTCTGTGTGTATTGGAACAAAACAAAAAAAGGAAGGAAAAAAGCCAATTTGACATAATGTCACACAAAACTCCAAAAATGGGCTGGACAAAATTATTGGCACCCTTTCAAAATTGTGGATAAATAAGATTGTTTCAAGCATGTGATACTCCTTTAAACTCACCTGTGGCAAGTAACGGGTGTGGGCAATATAAAAAATCACACCTGAAAGCAGTTAAAAAGGAGAGAAGTTGGCTTAGTCTTTGCATTGTGTGTCTGTGTGTGCCACATTAAGCATGGACAACAGAAAGAGAAGAGAACTGTCTGAGGACTTGAGAACCACAAGTGTGGAAAAATATCAACAATCTCAAGGTTACAAGTCCATCTCCAGAGATCTTTATGTTCCTTTGTCCACAGTGTGCATCATTATCAAGAAGTTTGCAACCCATGGCACTGTAGCTAATATCCCTGGACGTGGACGGAAGAGAAAAATTGATTTAAGGTTGCAA
The DNA here is from genome assembly GCF_015846415.1 of Triplophysa dalaica. Taxonomy (NCBI): domain Eukaryota; kingdom Metazoa; phylum Chordata; class Actinopteri; order Cypriniformes; family Nemacheilidae; genus Triplophysa; species Triplophysa dalaica. Next base: position 19,391,716 of record NC_079560.1, on the reverse strand, counting down.
CGCAGAATAGTCCGGATGGTGGATAAGCATCCCCAAACAAGTTCCAAAGAAATTCAAGCCGTCCTGCAGGCTCAGGGTGCATCACTGTCAGTGCCTCTGACACTGGGTGCCTTGACTGCGTGCAAGGCATCATGAAATCTGAAGATTACCAAAGGATTTTGGGTCGCAATGTAGGGCCCAGAGTCAGAAAGCTGGGTCTGCATCTGAGATCGTGGGTATTCCAGCAGGACAATGACCCCAAACATACTTCGAAAACCACCCAGGAATGGATGGCAACAAAGCGCAGGAGAGTTCTGAAGTGACCAGCAATGAGTCCAGATCTAAATTCCATTGAACACCTGTGGAGAGATCTTAAAATTGCTTTTGGGAAAAGGCGCCCTCCCAATATGAGAGACCTGGAGCAGTTTGCAAAGGAAAAGTGGTCCAAAATTCCGGATGAGATGTGTAAGAAGTTTATTAATGGTTATAGGAAGCGATTGATTTCAGTAATTTGTTCCAAAGGGTGTCCAACCAAATATTAAAGGTTCTGTGTGTAAGTTTCAGAGGCCACTATTGGCGATGTAGGAAATTGCAACCTACAGCTCCGCCACCCCCCTCTCCCTCCCATTAGAGAAGCTACGGTTGGCGTCACAGGACAAAAGGGTTCCGTAAATGATAGCGGCCATGATCGGTGGTGTTGATCATTGTAATCTTCATCTCACAGGTGAACAACAGACTGAAGTTACGGACACAGGACAGAGATGTCGTTGTCTGAGACAGCAGAGAGTAACCTTTGCAAGTCAAGTGACGAGGCTTATTTACAAAGAAAAATAAATAAAATTTACTCAATTCACCATGTACTGTAATCGTTACAGTGAATATTATTGTTACTTGTTTAACATTGTGTCAGTGACTACTGTAGAAACATGGCTGTGCAATTTGATATATTACATGTAAGGGTGTGTCCGCGGTGTATATACATAAATGGCTCATTGTAAGGTAAAATAAAGATTTCGGTTCATTTTGTGAGGTATTTCTTCACCACTCACAACATAGTTTTGTTATATATATTACATTTTGGTAAATAAATCCTTTAAAATGCTACACACTGTACCTTTAAGTTAAGGGTGCCAATAATTTTCTCCAGCCCATTTTTGGAGTTTTGTGTGACATTATGTCAACTTTGCTTTCTTCCCCTCCTTTTGTTTGTTTTGTTACAATACTCCTAATGGGTATAGCAAAACATGTGTTAAAGCAAAACTTTTCTTTGGGAAAAATTTCAGGGGTGCCAACGATTTTGGCCATGACTATATGTCAGCGTTAAGGATATATAAAAATATTAGCGTGTATAAGATATAAGCACTTAAAACAATGAGTCTCTCATCTCCCCCAAAATGGATCAACTTTTTTATGACATTATTCTGCACTTCAGCATCTCAACAATTTGTTTCCAACCAAATGCTCTCTAGAATCTAGAGAATTTGTGATATACATTTTTTGGTGTCTTGTATCAAAAGGATACTCCGCTGTAAGATGAAAATTCTGTCATGAATTACTCACCCTGAAGTTGTACAATAACTCCTCCATTCATCTTAACACAAGTGAAGATCTCATAAAACTATAGATGATAGATGAAAGGGTTATCGTAGACTTCAGAGTGAGTAATCCATGACAGAATTTTCTTTCTATGATGGAGTGTCCCTTTACCTGTACGGACAATTTTTGCTACTTATATTATTATTGTTTCCACGCACCCTGAAAACTGTATTATTTTGGTTATTTATTTTTTGGAGCGCTGGCAATGGCTTTTTGATCTAACCTGATGTCAGCCAGTTATATTTGGTGTTTTGTTGTATGTGTCTACTACATAACGGATGTTGCTAATTCTTAACACTCTACTACATTTCCTCTTGGGTGTTCTTAAAAATGCTAAAACATGGTCAATGGAAAAAACTCATTTTAAATGTTGTTTATTTTGAATAACAACATTTGCTTTGCCTTAACTTTTGTTATGATGTCCTCTGCTGGTCAGCAATTAAGACAACACAGAATATTTTCTGAAGAGAGAAACCATGTACTATATCTTGCTTTTGTTTCAGTATCCATTTTGTGTCAGATATGCTGTAACGTGTTATAATGTGTGCCTAAATGCATTATTTGTAGTCTTCTAAAAGCACATCACTATCTCCTTTTGATAATGTTGCCTCTGAATAACTCAAACTTATTTTAGTTGGTGTGTGTGTGAAGTTGGAAAAAGTGCACTTTCTTGTTTTCTAGGCCCCTTACAGTAAACGTCAAATGTTTGTCCTGACAATGTTTTTTCATAAATAAACAGGTTCATAAATCTCTATGAACAAGCCCCATTAGTAACAGTTATTCAATGTATTAGAACATATTACAACTTAAAAATGAGATACTGTGGTATTATTTTATATTTAAAACCTACCCTATAAAGAAATTTCACAAATGCTTGCAATGTAAATTTAACAAAAACATATCAACATGATCCTGCATTATTCAGAGGACCCAAAGTGATCTTTCTGGCTGAATGTAGATTTCTCTTAAATGCTACAAAAGCTACTTTCATGTAATGGGTAGGCTGGTTCACCTTATATGTTAGGTGGTACAACCAATGTAAAACAAGAAAAATTGCGATTTCATCAGAGCTTTCTTTTAATAGTTTTTTTATGAAGTTGGTAACAAGGCAAAAGTCAATACAGGTCCAGGTCGAAGCCTGTTCAATGTGAATTAGTTGATAAAGTCTTAATTATTGAATGTCAAAAAACTTTGAGAAATAGTATTTACATGTCCGTAAGTGTCAACTCTCCATCAGATTTAAAATCCAACATATAGAGGAAACATCATTTAAGCACGGTAACAGAATCGGCAGTTGAAGACAATAAACGGTAAAAATAACAAGACACTTCTCTTATAATTCAAACTAGACTTTATTGACAAATCTAACACATAACTAACACAAACACAAATTCACACCGTTGCAGAAAGAAAGAGAGTGAGGATAAATGATGATGAATTCCCAAGTTTCTAGCGACATGTATGCAATTGACCAATGCCAAGCGAACCATCAATTATTTATTTAACCCGTGTATTGTTCAGTACCAGTTCAGCTATAGAATCTTGAGGCGTACCTTGCGTTTGTTGAGATTCCTTCAATGAGGATTAATTTCTATGGCGTTCTTTGTTGAAAGGTTTTTTTCAATTTTGCATTTAACTATTTGCAAAGATTTTATTTGAAAAATGTTTTTTTATTTTATTTACACAACCTATAAACACACTTCCAAGGCCACACAGTTTGCCGTTTTAGTGTTAGGATGATTTCAATTCAATTCAAGTTTATTTATATAGCGCTTTTCACAATGTGTATTTTTTCAAAGCAGCTTTACAGGGGCAAACAGGAAAAACAGAAAAGTTAAAACACAGCACAGTGCATGGTATTTATACAACGAGCAAGATCATTATAATAAATAATATCTAATTTCTAATTAAATAAATAAATGAATGAATGCAGTCTCCCGGTGAGCAGGCCAACACTGCCCTGCTGTGGCGAGGAACCCAAACTCCAATGATTGATTAATGGAGAAAAAAACCTCGGGAGAAACCAGGCTCAACCGGGAGGGCCAGATCCCCTTTGACGTGTCATAGCTGCACTCAAACTGCTGACATGTGATTTAAGTTTAGCATTTAATACCAAATATTGTAACTTCAGCATTAATAAGACAAATAATCCGTCTTTGTCTTGGTTGGGGATGTAGTGGTCTGAGCTGGGATGGTCTGATGGTCATATTTCTCTTGGCTGGTGGTGGAATTGCCTTAGATGGAGCTGGGATTGTCAGTCAGTCTGCAGCTGTAGCTGGCGTAATCTCAAATTGGGGATGGGCATCTGTCAGTCGTCTGGACATGGTGGAACTTCTTTCTACCTCTGGATGGGCATCCCGAGGCAGAGGCGGAAAGAGAATAAAGAGAATAATTAGTGTAGCTGCTGTTCATTAACTATGCATTAAGGGAAAGCTTGGCTGAAAAGATGTGTCTTTAATCTAGATTTAAATTGGGAGAGTGTGTCTGACCCTCGAATAGTATCAGGAAGGCTATTCCAGAGTTTAGGTGCTACGTATGAGAAAGCTCGTCCCCCTTTGGTGGATTTTGTTATTCTAGGTGTTGTCAAAAAACGTCTTGGTTACGTATGTAACCTCAGTTCCGACAGATGGGGTTCGCTCCTGAGAACCTATCAACTCTGACTACTATAGAAAAGGCCAATGAAATTTGGCGAATGAAATTTGCATGCCGGGCTCCGCCCCCGGATATCCGGTATAAAAGGAAGCCGGCGTGCAGCATTCATTTACCTCTTGTTCTGAAGAGCCTGAGAGCCTCTCACAACTACAACAGAAACGATACAAGTTTGTGGCATAAGGGACACAACGTCTCGTTCCCTCCATCAGGGAACTGAGGTTACATACGTAACCAAGACGTTCCCTTTCTGTCGGTCTCTCGACGTTGTGTCGAGAACGACAGATGGGGTTATCAATGGAAAACGCCACAAACGTGTATCGCGTCACAACCTCAGCGAAGCGACGGTAACAAGCCGGGGCGTGTCAGCTCGAAGCTTTCGTGAAGCTTGTAACCTTCCAGTGTGGTGGTCGGGGGGTTCCAGAGCTTTCAGGAGAAAGATGGGAACAGCCCTGACCGGTAACCAAACACGGACGGGGCCTTAGCTCTCTATAGGCGAGAGGCCGTCCGGTTCGGTTTACACTGGGAAAGCGCAACTCTTAATAGAGAAGCGCTGCAGAGGCCACCTCCTACCCGTGGGGAGGAAAATGGTGGGGAAAAGTATGGTCTCGTCCTGGGAGGAGAACGCATGGAACGTGCGGACTGGAGTTAACCGCGAGGTGGAGGTCCACCTGGGGAAGCTCATGGGTTACCAAGCTTGGGAACCATTGTCATGAGGGTATGGCAGACGGAACAGCCCTCGGAGGGGGTGTTACTGCGTCTGATAGCACAGGTCCGGTTAGAACTATGTGAGATAGGTCATAAGGTTTCCCGGCCTAAGGGGGAAGGCTGCTCTGCCCAGCCAACCCCCAGGAGTGCTTGCTTAGTGATGGAAGGAATGCCTGTTCTTAACCAGGGTGTGGGTAAGAAAGAAGGCTGGTGAGGTCCCAATTTTCTTAGCCAGAATGGGTAAGAAGAAAAGGGGATAGATAGCACCCTGACCCAACCTCGGGGAGGGTGGGAAGGTGCTTTCGCAGGCATACGCCCTCCCGGATGTCACTCCTACATGTCGCCACGTAGGACGTGAGCTGATACAGGGTTTACGCGAAGATTGAAAAACCTTGCGAAGGTGGTGGGCGTAGCCCAACCCGCAGCTCTACAAATGTCTGCCAGAGACGCGCCTCTGGCCAGTGCCCATGAAGTGGCTATACCCCGAGTGGAGTGAGCCGTAACCGCCAATGGGCATGGCAAATTCTGTGATCGGTATGCGGTAGTAACGGCATCTACGATCCAGTGCGCTAGTCTCTGTTTGGAGACAGCCTTCCCCTTCTGCTGTCCTCCGAAACAGACAAAGAGCTGATCAGAACTGCGGAAGCTCTGAGTGCGGTCCAAGTAGAGGCGCAGTGCGCGTACTGGACACAACACGGACCGGGTTGGGTCTTGCTCCCCGGTGGGGAGCGCCTGCAAGTTCACCACTTGGTCCCGAAAGGGAGTAGTGGGAACTTTGGGCACGTATCCGGGCCTGGGTCTCAGGCGAACGTGAGAGTAGCCAGGGCCGAAATCAAGGCAGTCCGGGGACACAGAGAATGCATGGAGATCCCCTATCCTCTTAAAGGATGCGAGCGCCGAAAGAAGAACCGTCTTAGTCGTTAGGTGAGTAAGATCGGAAGCTTCAAGGGGCTCAAAGGGGGGCTCGGCTAGGCCCCTCAAGACCACGTTAAGGTCCCATGAGGGTATGGAGCGGAGACGAGGCGGGTTGCGTCGTCTTGCGCCCCTTAGGAACCTAGTGACCAGGTCGTGTTGCCCTAGAGACCTTCCGAGCACTGAATCGTGATGAGAGGCGATAGCGGCTACATACACTTTCAGTGTGGAAGGGGAGATGTTAGTCTCCAGTCTCTGTTGTAGAAAGGACAACACGATCCCGACCGAGCATCTCTGTGGGTCTTCTCCTTGGGAGAGACACCAGGATGAGAAGGATGCGCCATTTGTAGGCGTATAACCGCCTAGTGGATGGCGCCCGTGCCTGTAAGATGGTTTCAGCCACAGCGGGGTGTAACCTACTCAGGGTCTCCTCGTCCCGTCCAGGGACCAGACATGGAGGTTCCAGAGGTCTGGCCTGGGATGCCAGAACGTGCCCATCCCCTGAGAGAGCAGGTCCTCTGTCAGGGGAATGGGCCAGGGGGGAGTTGTTGTCAAGAGCATCAGCTCCGAGAACCAAGTGCGGTTGGGCCAGTAGGGCGCAACCAGTAACACCTGTTGCTCCTCTTCCCTGACCTTGCACAGGGTCTGTGCAAGGAGGCTCACTGGGGGGAAGGCGTACTTCCGCTTGTCTCGTGGCCAGCTGTGCGCCAGGGCATCCATGCCGAGGGGGGCCTCGGTCAGGGCGTACCAAAGCGGACAATGGGTGGTGTCGCGGGAGGCAAAGAGGTCTATCTGTGCCTGTCCGTACCGCACCCAAATAAGCTGGACTGCACGAGGGTGGAGTCGCCACTCTCCGCAGGGTGTGTACTGTCGAGAGAGCGCGTCGGCTGTCTCGTTCAGTACGCCTGGGATGTAGGTGGCACGCAGGGAGCGGGTCACCTGCTGACTCCACAGGAGGAGGCGTCGGGCAAGTTGTGATAGTTGCCGTGAGCGCACGCCACCCTGGCGATTGATGTACGCTACGGCTGTGGTACTGTCCAGGCGAACCAGTACGTGCTGACCTTGCACTAGAGGCCGGAGCCTTCTCAGTGCAAGCAGTACAGTCCACAACTCTAGGCAATTGATGTGCCAGCGCAGTTGGGGGCCCGTCCAGCGCCCCGCTACCGCGTGCCCGTTGCACACTGCACCCCAACCCTGCAGCGAGGCGTCCGTCGTCACCACGACGTGCCTCGTGGGCAGCCCGAGGGGAACCCCAGCTCGGAGAAAGGTCATGGAAGACCAAGGGGTTAGGGTGCTTCGACATACAGGCGTTACCACCATACGCCTGCTGCCGGTGTGCCACGCCGTCCTCGGAACTCGACTCTGTAGCCAGTGTTGGAGCGGTCTCATGTGCATCAATCCGAGGGGAGTTATAGCCGCGGAAGATGCCATGTGTCCCAGGAGCCTCTGAAATAGTTTCAGGGGGACCGCCGATTGCTTGAACTGGTCCAAGCAATCCAAGACTGACTGGGCGCGTGCTGCGGACAGCTGCGCCGACATGGTGACAGAGTTGAGTTCCATACCGGGAAAAAGGATCGTCTGCACTGGGGAGAGTTTGCTCTTTTCTCGGTTGACCTGAATGCCCAATCGGTCTAGGTGCCGGAGCACCATGTCCCTCTGTGTAACAACAGATCTCGCGAGTGCGCCAAGATAAGCCAGTCGTCGAGATAGTTGAGTATTCGCACACCTCTCTCCCGGAGAGGAGCGAGGGCGGCCTCCACGATCTTCGTGAAGACTCGTGGAGACAGGGACAGACCGAAGGGGAGGACTTTGTACTGATATGCTCGACCCTCGAAAGCGAACCGTAGGAACGGTCGGTGTCGAGGAAGAATCGAGACATGAAAGTAAGCGTCCTTCAGGTCGATTGCCACGAACCAATCCTGACACCTGATAGATGTCAGGATGCGCTTCTGGGTTAGCATCTTGAAGAGCAGCTTGTGAAGGTGCCTGTTCAGGATACGTAGGTCCAGAATAGGGCGCAACCCTCCGTCTTTCTTGGGAACGATGAAAACCGGGCTGTAAAACCCGCTGAACATCTCGGCTAGTGGGACGGACTCGATCGCCTGTTTCGCCAGGAGGGTGGATACCTCTGCCCGAAGCACGGAGGCGTCTCTGCCTCTGAGAGAGGGGGAGATGATGCCCCGGAACTTGGGAGGGGCCCTGGCGAACTGGATCGAGTAGCCGAGACGGACCGTCCGCATTAGCCACCGAGACAGTGTGGGCAACCTTAGCCAAGCTCCCAGGGACTGTGACAGGGGGACCAAGGGGACGCCTGTTTCACCATTCCCACGGAGGGTGGTTCGTTGGCGGGTGGAGTCAACCGTGTGTCGCCGGGGCTTCCCCGGAGGGATGGTTGGCTCCACCTGTTTTCCTGCCTGGCGGGACAACAGCACGCACTGTCGGGTCGAGAGTGGTGGCAGCTGTCGGATGTGTGCGGCCTCACACCTCGCCAGGGTGTGAGGTCGGATCGCCGAGCACAGTCCGGGGGAGTGTGCGAACGGCTGGGGTGAACGCGCGGGGAAAACAACTCTCTTTGTGAGCAAGTGGGCGCCAGGCCCTGATAAGGGCCCGGCTTTGGAAACGAGGCAGGATTCGTCCCATACCGACCTGTCAGAGGTGGAACTGTGACGGTCGGGCCAGATGTTGCTTTCCCCGGCGTCTTCTCGTCAGGGGCGCTTCCTGGAAGGCTGCTGGCGAGGAGGGGGCCTAGCCTTCGGAGTCCTCTTCCGGGGTGCAGCCTGGGGGTGCGCCTTAACCGGTGTCGGGTTCGAAGAGGCCCTGGGCTGTCGGGGAGCAGGAGGTGCGCGGGAAGTCGAAGGCCGGGGGGCCGTCGATTCACGGCGCGGTAGAATGTGGCTTATCACCTCAGTCTGCTCCTTGACCGCCGAGAACTGCTGTGCGAAGCTCTCGACGGTGTCCCCGAACAGCCCACCCTGCGAGATGGGTGCGTCGAGAAAGCGTACTTTGTCGGCGTCACTCATACTCGCAAGGTTAAGCCAGAGGTGTCTCTCCTGGACCACCAGAGTGGACATCGTCCGACCCAGGGCCCGCGCCGTCACCTTAGTCGCCCTTAGAGCGAGGTCAGTGGCGGCGCGGAGTTCCTGCATGACACCCGGGTCGGCCCTACCCTCGTGGAGTTCTCTCAACGCCTTGGCCTGATGGACCTGCAGGATGGCCATGGCGTGGAGAGAGGAGGCAGCCTGGCCCGCAGCACTGTAAGCCTTCGCCACCAGAGAAGCAGAAGTCTTACAGGCTTTGGACGGGAGACGAGGTCGGGTCCTCCAGGTGGCAGCCGTTTGCGGGCATAGGTGCACAGCAATGGCACGCTCCACCTGGGGGACTTCGACGTAGCCCCTGGCTGCCCCACCATCGAGGGAGGTGAGGGAGGCGGAGCTGGTCTGCGAGGAACGAGCCGTGAGAGGGGCGCTCCAGGTCTGACACAGCTCCTCATGCACCTCCGGGAAAAATGGAACCGGGGGTGGGCGTGGCTTGACACCACGTTCCGACCCCAGGAACCAAGTATCCAACCGCGAGCGTTGGGGTAGAGGCAATGGCGTACATTGCAGCCCAATGCTGGCGGCAGCCCGGGTTAGCATGACCGACATCTCGACTTCTGCTTCCTCCTGAGCTCTACCCCCCGGGGGGGGGAGTTCGGAATCTTCATTGTCGGATGTCGGCATCTCTCCCTCCGATGCTGCGATCGACATCTCATCCGCTCTGCGATCCGTTGCCGAATGCGCAGAGGAGGATCCAGACGGTGTGCCACCGCTGGGTGGGGAATGGCCAAAAGAGCGTGCTGGGGTGCGAACGGCCCGTGAGCGCTTGGCTGGCGGGTTTGCGTCCGCAGAAGTCCCCAAATCACTAACGCCGCTAACCGGTCCGGAGATCTGGGTTTTAGCCACAGATGTCACGGCCCGGGTAGCAGACGAAATGTTGGCTGGTTCCTGTAGGAAGACAGCCAACCGTGACCGCAACTTTTGCATGACGATCTGCCCGCAGTGCGGGCAAGATGCGTCACTGAACGCTGCCTCGGCGTGCTGGACGCCCAGACACCTAATACAGCGCTCGTGTCCATCCCCCTCCTCGATGAGGGTACCGCACCCAAGAGAACAGCGGGACATGCCACGCTGTAGAGTTGTTAGTCCTGAAAAGGACTTTTGTAGAAATTAGCTCTGACACCACTGGAGCCGCCGAGACACCCAGGGGAAGATCGCTGCAGGAGGGACGATCCGCTGGGACAGGTCTTAGATCCGGCAGTGTAGTTGTAGAAGAAAGAACTTCAGTTTTTGTACTCATGAGTCGATGGCTCTGAAGAACAAAAGGTAAATGAATGCTGCACGCCGGCTTCCTTTTATACCGGATATCTGGGGGCGGAGCCCGGCATGCAAATTTCATTCGCCAAATTTCATTGGCCTTTTCTATAGTAGTCAGAGTTGATAGGTTCTCAGGAGCGAACCCCATCTGTCGTTCTCGACACAACGTCGAGAGACCGACAGAAAGGGAACCTAAGTTTTGAGATCTTAGAGAGCGTGACGGGTTGTAACGTGATAAAAGCTCGGTTAAGTAAGTAGGTGCTAAACCGTTCAGGGCTTTGTTAGTAATTAAAAGAATTTTAAAATCAATACGATACCTACTGGTTAGCCAGTGAAGCGATGATAAAACTGGGGTTATGTGATCGTTTTTTCTTGACCTAGTAAGAACTCTGGCAGCTGCATTCTGAACTAACTGTAGTTTGTTTATCGATGATACAGGACAACCACTAAGTAGAGCATTACAATAGTCAAGCCTTGAGGTTACAAATGCATGAATAAGCTTTTCTGTGTCTGCAACACACAAACTATTTCGTAATTTGGCAACATTCCTAAATTGGAAGAAGGCTGTTTTTGTGATATTTGAGATGTGATTTTTAAATGACAGGTTGCCGTCTAATATAACGCCTAGGTCTTTAACTGTATTTGTTGGAGACACAGTGCAGCTTTCAATTTGCAGGCTGTAATCAGAGATATTCTGTTTACTTGATTTTGGTGCTATAAGTAATATTTCTGTTTTGCTAGTGTTTAAAAGGAGGAAATTTCTAGTCATCCAATGTTTTATGTCCTCGATGCACTCTGCCAGTTTGGATAGCTTAAAGGAATCATCTGGTCTTGATGAGGTATATAGCGGAGTATCATCTGCATAACAGTGGAAGCAAATTCCATGTTTTCTAATAATGTTGCCGAGGGGCAGCATGTATATGGAGAAAAGCAAGGGTCCTAAAACCGATCCCTGAGGTAATCCATAATTTACTTGCGTAAGATTTGACGATTTCCCATTTACATGGACATATTGATATCTGTCTGTTAAGTAAGATCTGAACCATTGTAGTGCCTGTCCCTGAATACAGATATAATTGTGTAAACCAGGGGTGGGCAATCCTGGTCCTGGAGGGCCGCAGCTCAGCAGAGTTTAGTTCCAACCAGCTCCAACACACCTGATCAAGCTAATCAAGAGCTTCAGGATCAGTGTTTCCAAATCCTGATCCTCAGGGCACAACTCCCAGAATGTTTTAGATGTGTCTCTCTATATAAAACACCTGATTTAACTCATCAGTCTACTCGAAGAATGCTTGAAATATCTATGAACACACTGATGAGCTGAAACATGTGTTTTATATACACAGAAAAAACGTGGAATAGGATTTACTTGGAAAAAAGCTAGAAACAGATTTTCCTCAATTAATGAGTATGAATGACAATCAAAATTTTTACATATTAAGATGGAAAAGCAACCTTTTCTGACCCACTTAGACATCAACATTGGTAACAATTATCAAACTAATTCAAATAAACAGATAAACTGCAATGCATGCTGGGAGTCAGGAATGAGTTTTATACTATGATGTTACCCAGCATGCATTGCTACATGAAGTTTTATTTTGTTGATTGTCACCAATGTTGAGATTCATACACTGATTCTTCATGTCTTTCGCCTCAAAGATGACTTCATATATCGCATAGAACAGTTATGCAGAATATTTAAATATGTTCAAGGGTTGTGCTTCAAACAATCACATAATTTGGTCTCTATTATTATTATTTTATTAATACACCAACTGCACTTATACAGTTTCAAGAGCACAACAAAAACAAACACTGATCTTAGCCATGGTGGTTTCTGTTGGTGGATGTTTATTATCAAATTTCTAAGTAATCTTTACCTGAAAGTTCTAATGAAAGCTCCAGATAATTGTGTTAAACTTTTAAATGACAGCTACTTCAAAATGAACTCTCATTTCTGAGTGAAAATTGAGTAAATCCCAAATCAAGTAAATCCTACTCCACATAGTTTTCAGTGTTAGTGAAACACCTGATTCAATCATCAGCTTGTTAGTTTGTTCATTAGAGAAACATTTTAAACATTCTGTCAGTAGACTGATGAGTTGAATCAGGTGTTTTATTTAGAGACACATGTAAAACATTCTGGACATGGAGCCCCGAGGATCAGGATTATGAAACACTGATCGTGAAGGTCTTGATAAAATGGATCAGATGTTTTTGATGAGGGTTGGAACAAAACTCTGCAGAGCTGTGGCCCTCCAGGACCAGGATTGCCCACCCCTGGTGTAAACGATCTAGTAGTATTTTATGGTCTACACTACAGTATCGAAAGCAGCACTAAGGTCAAGCAGGACTAAGAGTGAGATGTTACCTTTATCTGATGCAATAAGGAGGTCATTTGTAATTCTAACGAGCGCAGTTTCAGTGCTGTGATGCGGTCTAAAGCTAGACTGAAACTTTTCGTTCATGTCATTATTTTGTAGGAAGGTAAACAGTTGAGTTGACACTACTTTTCCTAGTATTTTAGACAAGTATGGGAGATTTGAAATCGGTCTATAGCTTCCAAGTTCATTGGGGTCTAAGTTTTTTTTTAATGAGAGGCTTGATTACAGCCAGCTTAAAGGGCCCTGGGACATGTCCTAGATTAATTGACGAGTTGATTATGTTACAAATGGGCTCAATTACAGCAGGTAGTAACTCTTTTAATAAAGTAGTCGGAATGGGGTCTAATAAGCATGTCGTCGGTTTGGATGTTGCAATTATTTTAATTAAATCTTCCTGATTTATAGGAGAAAAACACTCTAGCTTTTCTTTTTGGGTGACGGTTGAAACTAATTCTTCCGACACACTTGGAGGTTTGGTTTTAGCTATGTTGTCTCGTATTATTTCGATTATCCTCAGTAAAAAACTTCATGAATTCATTGCTACCAAGGTGCAGCGGAGTACCCAGGTCAGGTGGAGTCTGTTTGCTTGTTAGTTTAGCAATTGTACTAAATAAAAACCTTGGATTGTTTTTGTTATTTTCTATGAGGTTACGGAAGTGCTCGGCCTTTGCTGCTTTTAGTGCCTTTTTGTAACAGCTTGCACTCTCTTTCCATGCAATTTTAAAGACCTCTAATTGGGTTTGTTTCCATTTTCGCTCCAGTTTACGCGTTTCTCTTTTTAGGGCGCGAGTGGTGTTATTATACCATGGTGCTGTGATCTTTTCATTTATCCTTTTTGACTTCATAGGTGCGACCGCTTCTAATGCATTGGAGAAAATGGTGCCCATGTTGCTGGTCATGTCATCGAGCGATTCTATATTTGTTGGCATGGTTATTAAAGGAGTCAGATCTGGCAGGTTCTTTATGAAACTATCTTTCGTAGTTGAGGTGATTGTTCTACCTTGTCGATAACGAGATATACAACTGATTTCTGCAGTGCGCAGTGTACATGTTATAAGATGGTGATCGGAAACATCGTCGCTTTGAGGTGTAATATCGATATTGGTTAGATCGGCTCCGTGAGATATAATCAAGTCTAGGGTATGATTAAGGCAATGAGTAGGTCTATTGATGTATTGTGTTACACCACAAGAGTCTAGTAGTTCTTTAAATGCCACAGCTAATGGATCGTTAGCAATATCTACGTGGATATTAAAATCTCCAAAAATCAGTACTTTATCGACGTTAACCAATAGGTCCGATAAGAAGTCTGCGAACTCTATCAGAATATTAGTGTAAGGCCCAGGGGGTCTATACACAGTAACCAATGTAAGAGAGACCAATGTTTTTTTACTTTTATTTGGAACAGTTATGTTCAACGCAAGCACTTCAAATGATTTAAATGTATGCATTGTTCTCCGAGTAACGGTAAGAAAGTCTCTAAAGATTGTTGCGGCACCACCACCTGCGACCAACCGAACGTGGCTCATGAATATAACCATAGCTTGGTGGAGTAGACTCATTTAGACCGAAGTAATCATTTGGCTTAAGCCAGGTTTCAGTAAGGCAAAGTATATCAAAACTGTTGTCTGTGATCATTTCATTTACAATAACTGCCTTTGGATTTAGTTATCTAATATTAAGTAGCTCAAACTTTAGGCGTTGGTTTTGCTCATTAAATATATTGTCTTTTGGTTTAATCATGATAAGATTTTTTCTCTGACTTTTAAATAAATAATTATTTGGTTGTATTATTCGGGGGACAGACACAGTCTCTATGCATTTGAAAGCAGTAACATTCTTAACTGTAACATTCTTAACAGTTGGGTGAGAAGAACACAGACTATGGTTAAAATTTGCACTTACTCGTCAAATGGTGCGTAGCGTCTTTGAGATGTTGTCCGACAGAATTTCCGCTCCATGCTGCTGGGGTGCAGCCCGTCGGGGCGGAAGAGCCTTGGTCGCTCCCAGAACAGATCAAAATTATTTACAAAGAGCAGCTTCTGTTCAATACACCATGACATTAACCAATTATTAAGCGTAAATAGTCTAGTGAACTTTTCGTTCCCTCGTCGGTAAGTAGGAAGCGGCCCTGATACGATGATCCTCGCCGATGATTTCATGTTTTATTTATGGCAAGTGTATTAACATGATAACCATTAAATTAATTTACAATATGCACACAATTAATATTAACCATATCCCCAAATAAAACGCTGAATTGACAGATATTTATGAATTACATGAATCACGTAAATTATACATTTTCCATCTAAATATGCATTTTGGCGTTTGCATCATTGGATACTGTCGGTTATTCAACATTTCTATCATCGAACACTAAACAGTTGTCAATTATTGAATGTAAAGCCACCTACAGTATGTGGTTTGATGCACAGTACTTCTTCAACTTTAAAACTGAAGCCAGTAGGAGTAAAATCTTTCCGTGACGGGTGGAGCTGTCACCGGACCTGCCACTGTTTTACGTGCCTGCCTCGCGACCTGCCACTGTAATATTGTGCAGTTTAGCGACCCGTAACAGTTATATTTTTCTTTTTTTCCCATAATGGTATGAACTGCGCGTCCAGTGAACTACTAAGCGTCGCGTCTGCCTCATCTTAGCGTTACGTCTACCACACGAACTCTGTTGAGCTGCCTTAAACTCAGACCGATGCGGAAGAGAGCAAACAAACAGCGCAACCATGCTTTTATTTACTTGTTAGTTTACTTTATTCCGCCAGTTTTACTACTAATGAAATGTAGGTAGGCAAGAAGACACATTGTGGCTTTAAAACTAAATTTAAAGACTGTATGTATTAAATAGGTATATACATTAGTCCTTGAAATATTACTTGTATTACTCATCAAACATGTCAGAGAAGGGGACGCAGAGAATGAAGTCCTGTCAGTAAAGTTATGTGTGGTAATGGAACAAGAGGCATCCATTATGAGGCATCCATTATTCATTAAAACCAGTCCGGATCAGAATCTGTTATTAAAATTGCAATAAGTGACGTCACGAACGCAGCGAAAGTAATTATATTATTTATATACAGCTACAAATCATTCAAAAAAGGTGTAACATTACTTACAGAAAAATTATGGTGTGAAGTTTTGAGGCCCCACCATCTTTACTCATCTACTCACAATCAGTCAGATATTGTTCGTTGAATTGCCAAGATTGTTCAATTGGTTATACTGTATTTGTTTTGTTTGCAGGTCGGGGAAAACGATTTAAATACTTTAGGCACACCAATACTCCTGGTGTAGTCTAACTCCGCTGCGTTTTAAAAAAACACGTGAATAGATGATTTATTTAGGAGTTTAATAGTGCCACCTACTTTATAATAGCCGACACCGATGGTTTGACAGGTGACAAATGTAATTTCAACCTTCAAATTGTATCAAGTATACTTTGCTAAGCATGGTCTATCCACCTTTTCTTTATCTTGTTTTTTTTTATTTTATTTTTTACTTTTTCTCAAACAAGCAATACATTTCAGTCAGATGTACCTCAGATATTATATGGAATATCTTCATATCAAATACATACACATACAAATATATGCCAATACATATACCATACAGTCGTGTTTGATGGACATCTACTCATCAGAAATGTAAAACCTTTTTTTTTTTTTTTAAACAAACCAACATAAAGGAATAAATATGTACACATAGGGAGTAGTCTTTCTGGGTGTTCTAAATTTTAACTAGAAAATAAAATGAGGTCTTTGAGATGTTGCATATTCGGTCCATTTTTTCCAGCACAAGGCAAATTGTTCCAGTTTATGATTTAAAGATGCTGTTATCTTCTCCAGTTTGTAAATGTCCATTGTAATTTCCATCCATGTGTTTAGGGTAGGGCTCTTGTGTGACAACCATTTCTTGGTAAAGCTCTTTTTTACAGCCACCAGCAATATATTCATTAAATATTGGTCTCCTTTTAACCATTCTTGAGGTATATATCCAAAATATAATGTTTTACTATCAAATGATATTACATATTGAAAAAAAATATTTTGTAAAACATTATGGATTCCTCTCCTCTTTATCTTGTTTTTAAAGATATTTTAAAGTTTATTGTCATACACTGTAAAAAAAATCCTGTAAAATTTACAGTAAATTACTGGCAGCAGGGTTGCCAGCCAGTTACTGTAAATTTTACAGCTACAGTACTGTAATTTAATTTACAGGCATTTTCTGTAATTGCATAATACAGGAAAATACTGTAATTTTGAATAGCAACAGTATAATACTGTATTTTTTACAGCCAATTGCTTGATTTTAATTTACTGTATTTAGAAGAAATACATAATCACTGTATATCCAGTATGTTTTGCATACTGGATATACAGTGTTTATTTATTTTTAATTGATACAAAAATACATTACAGACAAATTTTGTACCTTGTTGTACATGAAATATTTTTATTCAGTTACTACTTCATAGTAGCCAACATGGCTCTCTAAACAAGGAATGTTTAAACATTAATGTTTAAACAACACGTTAACCAACATAACCATCATCTAACAACATCGCAAAACAAAGACCAAGTGAGTCTGTAAAACGGTCCACATCTTGATCCATCAGAGCACAACAAGTAGCTAGAACTATGGAAAAGAAAAAAAGAGAATAGTGTTAGATATTTATAGTCAGAGGAAAAACAGAGTACAACATATACAGTCAGTGAATATTAAAATGGTGTAATTCAATGATGAGTTCTGTGTGTGTGTGTGTGTGTGTTCTTCTTACTTTTCATCGATTTCACTGAAAATTCATCATTGTGTTTAGAAGAGCGGCAACATGTGGGTTCACTGCAACCTGTTTCTTCTGTATCTGGCATTTTAGATGACACTTCTTCTTATTCCACTCTCTGGATTAATATCTACAAAGAGTCAGGAAAAACTAAATGTTATATATTAAATATACAAAATATATTATGTTAAAACAAATGAATTAAATGATCAGCTTGCTAGTGTTAAATAGGGGAGACTTCTAAATAATTTGCACTAAAAAAATCCATCTCTCGTTGAGAAATATTGTTTTAAAGGTCTTAACAGGTATATAACATTAACATATCTAGAAAATGCAACTAATACCTTTCATTGGACTCCAAGATACACCCTGCCCCATCCTGGTACTCAAGATTGAATATGTAACATGCTATGAACAGAGTGACAAGGCCAGACATGAAGCTGTGCTGAGCACCGTCACACACAACATAACCTTCAGTAGTCAGCATCCAGTGGCCTGCAAGTGTGTCCTAAAACAAACAAACGCATCACACTCTCCGATCCAAGCCCAGTGATGGTAAACCACCTCAACCTTTGTGATTCGTGTGCACTTTTTTCACGTGTGGAATGATATTTTACGCCGGGCCAGCGAGGCTCCTCTTCTCCACCAAGGCAAAAGACTGTTTCTCTTTCCTGACTTTACTTCGTCAGTTGCGAAGAAACATGCTGCATTCACGGACGTTAAGCGTCTGTTACTTTCGTGTCCTGGAGTGAAGTTTGGGTTGAGGTTTCCCGCTACTTTGAAGATCACTCTTCCCGGTGGAGCCACACACACATTTGAGGACCCAGCCACTGCAATGGACTTTGCCAAGGTGAACTGAAAGTCTTGCGTCTCTTCTGGAGCTACAGTTTGAAAGCGGCTGGCAGTTTGTTTGGTAAACCGGGGGTTAATTTACCCGTTTTCGGTTGGTATAAGCTGCCCTGCGTTAACTTCGTGTCACTTGGACTTCAGTCACTTTTCATATTTTGCTACTGTGTTTGTTTACATATTTATTCTACTTTATTACAAACTCGCATGAGCACTAACGTTACTGGTTTGTGCTGTTAACGGAGCGTGTTAGGATGTTTTTGGTAGTTCGTGGGTTTAGCGCGCGTCTTGTTTGGGAAGACGCTTCAGCTCGTGGGTTGGTGGGTGGGAGTGTGAGGAGTTCTCTTTTTTCTCGCTGTGTTTTTTGTGTTTTGTTTAGTCAGGTCGCTCATGTTTTAATTTATTTCTGTGTCTGTTATAGCCTACATTCCACGCTGCAGTGTACACTTATACTTGACTAGCATGCAGCAGTCTAGGATGTCACGACAATCAGGGACAGGACTCAAATTTCTTAGCTGGAACTGTAATGGTCTAAATCAGCCTATTTAACGTAGCAAAGTTCTTCACCATCTTCAACAATTAGGTGCCCATATTGTTTTCCTTCAAGAGACTCTTCCAGCCATATCAGATTAAAGGGGAGGTAGGTCAGTCAAGTATTTAATTCTAGTTTTAACGGTAAATCTAGGGGTGTTGCAATTTTGATGCAAATGGAAGGTTTGTGTTTGTAACGGGACAGCTATACAGTAATTTTGTGATTCTGGCTAATGTGTATGGTCCAAACTGGGATGACGAAATTTTTTCCATCAATTGTTCGGCAAAATACCTGACATGTCCACTCATCTACTTATTATGGGGGGTGACTTCAACTGTTGGCTTAATCCTGTATTAGATCGTTCTTCTACTAGACCAGGTGTGCCCTCAAAGTCCTCCAAGACCATTTTATCCTTTATGGATGAGTTCTCAGTCTCTGATCCATGCCGTTTTCTCAATCCGTCATGTAAAATGTATTTGTAACAATGTTCGCCTGGGTGTGGAAGAAAGGAGTCGGGGTCGGCGTGGCTGGGAAAATGATAAGATTCTTTATTGTACAATATTTCCGGATTTCACACTTCCGGTTTTCAAAATCAAAGTCCCATTCGATCCTTCTGGATCTTAAGATTCCGTCTGCCAGTTTTCCTTGGACGCAACGTCTCTGTCCTCTGGCGCACTCGTCTTCCCAGCCGCTCTCTCTCACCTCCTCCAGATCTGCCTTGGGGTTTTAAAGCGTCTCCTCGCCAATTACTAGAACGAGAATCAGGTGTTTTCACTAAACCGTTGATCTGCCTACTCACCGTCTTTCTCCCGACACTCTCTCTCCGGACAGACCGTGCTGAACCACGCCCCCCTCGCCACATACCCCCACCGCCCGATTCAGGCCGGGGCCCCATCCGGCCTGCAGCTTCCCCCCCCTCCTGGAGAGGAAGTCAGCCACAGCCATCTGCGTCCCCGGCCTGTGGATCACCTTAAATTTGAAGGGTTGTAATGCGAGATACCAACGAGTGATCCGTGCGTTGGTATCCTTCATGCGGTGGAGCCATTGGAGAGGCGCGTGGTCCGAACAGAGCGTAAACTCCCGCCCCAGGAGGTAATAGCGAAGGGTGAGGACCGCCCACCTGATCGCCAGGCATTCCTTCTCGATGGTGCTGTACTTCGTCTCCCTCTGTGAGAGCTTACGACTGATGTACAGCACCGGACGGTCCTCTCCTCTCAGCTCCTGGGACAGAACCGCCCCCACGCCCCTGTCCGATGCATCGGTCTGCAGGAGAAAGGGAATAGAAAAATCAGGAGAGTGCAATAACGGTCCGCCGCACAGAGCAGCCTTCACCTTGGTAAACCCCTGCTGGCACTGCTCCGTCCGGTATCTGGTGCCCCCTTTTTTAGTGAGGTCAGTCAGCGGGCTGGTGAGGTCCGAATAATTGGGTACAAACCGCATATAATATCCCGCCAGCCCCAGGAACTGGCTCGCCCAATCACTGCTGGACTCTTCTATTACCCCCATGTCCAGCATTGCTTCTAATTCCCTCTGAACCACCATTTTTTTGTGTTCAGGTAGTCTATATGGTCGGCTGCGCTCTATCGCACCCGGTTTGGTCTCAATGTGGTGCTCTATGAGGTTCGTGTGGCCGGGTAGGGGCGAAAAAACATCTGCAAATTCTGCTTGTAATCTTTCTACATCCGTGACCTGGGAGGACCAGAGATGATCTCCCCCTGGAGCCAGAGCGAGGGATTGCACTTTGGTGTTCACTTCTGGTCCGAGATCATCTTCTCTACTCACTGTCGTCGCCAGCATCACGGTGTTCGCCTCACTCCACTTTTTGAGGAGGTTGAGGTGATAAATCTGATGTGCTCCGCTCCTATCCGAGCGAACTACCTCATAATTGAGATCTCCTACTCGTCGTGTGACCTCAAACGGTCCTTGCCACTTGGCGAGTAACTTAGAACTGGACGTTGGGAGTAATACAAGTACCTTCTCTCCCGGTGTAAATTTACGTAGTCTGGCGCCCCTGTCATATTGCCGGCTCTGTCTGTCCTGGGCCTGTAACAAATTCTCCATTGAGAGCCGTCCCAGTGTATGGAGTTTTGTTCGCAGGTCCAAGACATATTGAATTTGATTTTTGCTCGCGGAAGGTCCGTCCTCCCAAGCCTCTCTTAGTACGTCTAAAAGCCCGCGAGGCTGACGACCATAGAGGAGCTGAAAGGGGGAAAACCCTGTGGAGGCTTGGGGGACCTTGCGGACCGCAAATAACAGGGGTTCCAGCCACCTATCCCAATTTTGGCGTCTTCGTGAACGAATTTTTCATCTTAGTCACAACAATAGAGAAACACAGTCTGCTTAAACTAATACCACACAAACATTATACGTTTTCAT
Source organism: Triplophysa dalaica (assembly GCF_015846415.1). Lineage (NCBI taxonomy): Eukaryota > Metazoa > Chordata > Actinopteri > Cypriniformes > Nemacheilidae > Triplophysa > Triplophysa dalaica. The sequence continues at coordinate 19,370,581 of NC_079560.1, read as the reverse complement.
GTTTTTATTGAACACAACATGTAAACATTCATAGTGCAGGGTGGAAAAAGTATGTGAACCTTTGGGTTTAATAACTGGTTGCTCCCAGAAATTATAGATCCTCTTCTCAGTATTATTAACTCATCTCCGACATTAGGACATGTGCCTAAAGCATTTAAGGTGGCTGTTATAAGGCCTCTTTTAAAAAGAAAAAACTCGACCCTAAAGAACTAGGGAATTACAGGCCTATATCGAATTTACCTTTTATATCTAAAGTTCTGGAAAAAGTAGTTTCAACTCAATTATGCTCCTTCCTCCAAAGGAATGACATTAATGATGAATTCCAGTCTGGATTTCGAGCATGTCACAGTACAGAGACTGCTTTGATCAGAGTTACAAATGATCTGCTTTTAGCGTCTGACCGTGGCTGTATTTCGTTATTGGTGCTGCTAGACCTCAGTGCTGCATTTGACACCATTGACCATAGCATACTTCTACATAGACTCGAAAATTACGTCGGAATTAACGGAATAGCATTGAAATGGTTTAAGTCTTATTTATCCGACCGTTTTCAATTTGTAGCAATAAACAATGTCCCGCAAATCACAAGTCCAGTACGGTGTACCACAGGGCTCAGTCTTGGGGCCTCTGCTCTTCGCTTTATACATGCTACCTCTAGGAGATATAATAAAGCGACACGGAATTAGCTTTCACTGTTATGCTGATGATACTCAACTTTATATTTCCGCGAAGCCTAATGAAACTCAGCAGTTTCATCGAATAAAGGATTGCATAGCTGACTTAAAAATGTGGATGAGTAACAATTTTTTACTACTAAACTCGGACAAAACAGAAGTGTTACTTACTGGACCGAAAACTGCAATGCGTAACAACCAAGAATACTGCTAAACGATTGACGGATGCTCCATAAAATCCTCGTCATCAGCTAAGAATCTTGGTGTTGTATTCGATAGTACTCTGTCATTTGAAAGCCATGTCGCCAACACCTGTAAAATTGCATTTTTCCATTTCAAGAATATATCTAAATTACGTCATATGCTGTCACTGTCAGATGCAGAGAAATTAATTCATGCATTCATGACATCAAGACTAGATTACTGTAATGCACTTCTAGGTGGTTGCCCTGCGGGCCTATTACAAAAACTGCAACTGGTTCAAAAAGCGTCAGCTCGAGTTCTTACACATACAAAAAAGTATGAGCATATAACCCCGGTTCTGTCAACCTTGCACTGGTTACCTATAAAGCATCGCATTAACTTTAATTTCATGCTTATTACCTATAAAGCCCTACATGGTCTAGCGCCGCAGTATTTGAATGAACTTCTATTGTATTACAGACCTCCACATTACGCTCTCAGGCATCCTGTCAGTTGGTAATACCTAGAATTTCAAAATCGAGTGCAGGTGGTAGATCCTTTTCTTATCTAGCGCCTAAACTTTGGAATATTCTTCCCTGCACGGTCCAGGAGGCAGACACACTCTGTCAGTTTAAATCTAGACTAAAGACTCATCTTTTTAATCTTGCATACACTATACCTCCATAATATTAATCCTCAGAGGATTTAGGCTGCATTATTTAGATCAACCTGAACCAGGAACACATCCAACAACAAATGATGTACTTGTTGCATCAAAGAGTGCAGAACAGTACTCTACTCTCAGCCAGTCTTGTCTCTTTGTTCCAAGGTTACCGCAGGATGCAGTTCATGTCCAGACCTGATGGCAGAGCTGAGAATGGGAAGCGGTGACCTGAAAAGAGCTAAGAGGATAGAGCTGGATAAAGGACGTGACAACTTTGTTTTTCCTACAACATTTAAAATGCTATTAGATTGTTAATGATAATCTTAAATTCTTAATTTTTATATTTTATTAAGCCTTGTTGTGCAAGCACTGTTGAGCTTGTGCAGAGGCAGCAGCTCTTGCCAGAGGGGAACTGGAATCCCCTGGTTGGGCCCGGGTTCCCCTGGGGTTTTTTTTCTCGATGGGAGTTTTGGGTTCCTCACCACCGTTTGCATACTGTTTTGCACTATCTGCCTGGCCGGGGGGGCTGCTTTCGAATTCATACTTGTATTCAATGTGTCTCATGTACAGCTGCTTTGTAACAATGAAAATTGTAAAAAGAACTAAATAAATAAAGTTGAGTTGAGTTGAGGTTGACCCTCCTTTGGCAGCAATAACCTCAACCAAACATTTCCTATAGTTGCAGATCAGACCTGCACAACGGTCAGGAGAAATTTTGGACCATTCCTCTTTACAAAATTGTTTCAGTTCAGCAATATTCTTGGGATGTCTGGTGTGAATCGCTCTCTTGAGGTCATGCCACAGCATCTCAATCGGGTTGAGGTCAGGACTCTGACTGGGCCACTCCAGAAGGCGTATTTTCTTCTGTTGAAGCCATTCTGTTGTTGATATACTTCTATGCTTTGGGTCGTTGTCCTGTTGCATCGTCCATCCTCTGTTAAGCTTCAGTTGGCGGACAGATGGTCTTAAGTTTTCCTGCAAAATGTCTTGATAAACTTTGGAATTCATTTTTCCATCGATGACAGTAATCCGTCCAGGGCCTGAGGCAGCAAAGCAGCCCCAAACCATGATGCCCCCTCCACCATATTTCACAGTTGGGATGAGGTTTTGATGTTGGTGTGCTGTGCCTTTTGTTCTCCACACATAGCGTTGTGTGTTCTTTCCAAACAACTCAATTTTGGTTTCATCTGTCCACAGAATGTTTTGCCAGTAGTGCTGTGGAACATCCAGGTGCTCTTTTGCAAACTTCAAACGTGCTGCAATGTTTTTTTTGGACAGCAGTGGCTTCCTCCGTGGTGTCCTCCCATGAAGTCCATTCTTGTTTAATGTTTGCCTTATTGTAGATTTGTCTACAAAAATGTTAGCATGTGCCAGAGATTTCTGTAAGTGTTTAGCTGACACTCTAGGATTCTTCTTCACCTCATTGATCTTTCTGCGCTGTGCTCTTGCAGTCATCTTTACAGGACGACCACGCCTAGGGAGTGTAGCAACAGTGCTGAACTTTCTCCATTTGTAGACAATCTGTCTTACCGTGGACACATGGACATCAAGGCTTTTAGATATACTTTTGTAGCCCTTTCCAGCTTTATGTAAGTCAACAATTCTTGATCGTGGGTCTTCTGAGAGCTCTTTTGTGTGAGGCATGGTTCACATCAGACAACGCTTCTTCAGAACAGCAAACTCAAAACTGGTGTGTGTTCTTTATTGGACAGGCCAGCTTTAATCAACACATCCAATCTCATCACATTGATTGGACCCCAGGTTGGCTGACTCCTGGCTCCAATTAGCTCTTAGAGAAGTCATTAGCCTAGAGTTTCACATACTTTTTCCACCCTGCACTATGAATGTTTACATGTTGTGTTCAATAAAAACATGAAAACGTATAATGTTTGTGCGGTATTAGTTTAAGCAGACTGTGTTTCTTAGATGAAGTTCAGAACACAATTTATGTCCAATTTATGAAGAAATCCAAGTAAGCCCAAAGGGTTCACATACTTTTTCTTTCAACTGTATGCTTCCTCCCCATCCCCTAACATATATAAGGATCGTCTCTCTCTTCAGGCTGAGTTTGATGTTCTCTCTACTAAAGAGGTTGAGGAGCTTCTATTTAAAGCTAAATATTGTTATTATGAATCTGGGGATAAGGCGACCAAAATTTTGGCCCATCAGCTTCGACAGGCTTCCTCATCTCTGCAGATTTCACAAATTAATACTCCTTCTGGCGTCACAACTGATCCTAATACAATTATTGATCAGTTTAAACGGTTTTACTCCTCTTTATATTCTTCTGAGGTTGGGTCTGATCTGTCAGCCCTGGATAGTTTTTTTGACTCCCTGGAGTTGGTTAAGGTAGATGCTAATATTGCTGAGCAGTTGGAGGGCCCAATCACCATAGATGAACTTAAACGGGCAACATTTTCTATGCAATCGGGAAAATGCTCAGGCCCGGACGGTTTTCCAACCGAGTTTTACAAGACATTTTGTGACAAATTAGCACCAGTTTTTATAGAAATGTTCAATGAATCTCTTACTCTTTCTAAATTACCTCAGACTCTAAATCAGGCCTCCATGTCATTACTCCTAAAAAAGAATAAGGACCCTCTGTCCTGCTCAAGTTACCGTCCAATTAGACTTTTATCTGTAGATGTAAAACTTCTGTCCAAATTATTAGCTCTGCGACTGGAATCAGTTTTGCCTTTGATTATCTCTCCTGATCAGACAGGTTTTGTTCAGAACAGACACAGGTTCTTTAATCTCAGACGACTTCTCAATGTTGTTTATAATCCTTTTACGTCAATGGGGCCGGAAGCCGTAATATGGTTAGATGCGGAGAAGGCTTTTGACAGAGTGGAGTGGAACTACCTTTTTTACGCTTTGGAGAGATTTGGTTTTTGTCAGGAGTTCATTTCTTGGATTAAGTTGCTCTATTCATCCCCTGTGGCTTCAGTCAGAACTAATGACACCCATTCAGATTATTTCCCTTTGCACCGCTCCACTCGTCAGGGCTGTCCTCTGAGTCCTCTTTTATTTGCTGTTGCTATTGAACCTCTGGCTATTGCGCTTCGTTCAGAGCCACGCATCATTGGAATAACAAGATATGGTCTTGAACAGAAGCTCTCTCTCTATGCCAATGACTTATTACTTTATGTGTCCATTCTCTCTGTCTCAGTTCCAGCTGCTCTTGACATCCTTAGTTCTTTTGGTCAGATTTCAGGCTATAAACTACATTTGGACAAGAGTGAGCTTTTTCCTTTAAATCAAGGTGCCCAAAATGCTGCTCAGGGTTTCCCATTCAAAATTGTTCCATTTGGCTTTAAATACCTTGGTATTCAGATTAGAGACCGATTTGAAGATTTGTTTGATTATAATTTTGCCCCTTTGTTAGATCAGATACGGATGGACTTTCAACGGTGGTCACTGTTACCTCTTTCCCTTGTGGCCAGGGTCAATTCGGTTAAGATGAATATCCTCCCCAAATTGTCCTATCTCTTACAGTGCATACCTGTCTGTCTCCCTCAGTCTTTTTTCACAAATTAAAACAAATCAATCACTGAGGTTATATGGAACGGGAATGTCCCTCGTTTGCGAAAGGAGCTGTTGCAGAGACCTAAGACCCTTGGGGGCTTGGCCCTTCCTAACTTGAGGTTTTAGTATTGGGCATCCATCCTTAGAGTAATTCAGCTTTGGATTTCTCTGGAGGGGGTACCAGTTCCTTCTACATGGTTGAATATGGAGATGTTCTCTGTCAAACCTGCTTCGTTGACTGCTCTCACCCACGCTCCCCTTAACTTATCTCCCTCCCCTTTTTGCAATAATATTTTAGTTGAATCCACTTTTGGAAACAATTTCGACGCTATTTTGGTCTACAGACCTTCTCTTCCCTAGCACATTTATCAGCTAACCCTGTTTTTCATCCTTCCTTAATTGATGGGGCTTTTTCTCTGTGGTCTGACTAAGGCATCAAGGTATTTAGGGACTTGTATATTTCTGGTACATTTGCATCATTCCAGCAACTCTCTGACAAATTTTAATTTGCCTAGACAGCATTTTTTTAAATATCTTCAGGTTCGTAGTTTCATCCGCAATCTTAGCCCCAATTTCCCAAGTCTCCCAGAGGCCTCTCTAATTGACTCTTTTTTTAACCCCATTGCCTACCATTAAGGGTGCTATTTCACGTTTATACAATCTTATCTATTCTTTGCAGCTTACCCCGCAGCATAAAATTAAAATTCAATGGGAGGAGGATCTAGGGGAGGGGATCTCGGAGGAGCTGTGGGATGCCATTTTGCGTCGGGTTCACTCCTCATCTATTTGTGCTAGACATGGTCTGACCCAGTGCAAAATTATACATCGTGCTCATCTCACTCGAGTTAGGCTTTCCAAAATCTATACTGATGTCGATCCCATGTGGATTAGATGTCATCAGGCTCCAGCTACCCATGTCCATATGTTTTGGTCTTGCCCTTCACTATTTAATTTTTGGACACAGATATTTAATTATATTTCTGTTTGTACAGGGGTTCAATTCGATCCAACAGCATGCACTGCTTTGTTTGGGGTTTTACCTCCTTTTTGCAGCCTTTTTTTTGGGGGGGGGGTTGTTTTTTTTTTGTAATTTTTTTCACTATTTAAACTATTACTATTTTTCCTTATCTGACTTTTTTTGTCTTGTCTGTTGTACTTGACACTGTTTTGACTCTCGAATTGTTACCTCTTGATTTTGTTATGTCACTGAAAAATCAAAAAAAAATGTTAAAAAAAAAAAAATCAATGCAGGCCCTTCTATTTGCTTCGGGAGTGTGCCGCTGTTTTGGTTACGGCTGATTGCACACCACTTGATGCTAACGCAAATACAGCTTAAATCTACTTGCTGTAAACTATAAACTCCAATCAGACTATCCATCCTGACGCCGTTCACGATTTAAATCATGCAGACTTAAAAAGTCGTTCTTCCCAAATTCCACCAGCACATCAAATGTGCAACAAGGGGGGAAAACAACTTGGACAAGGTGTACTCAAATGTCAAGACAGTTTACAGGTCAATTCCACTGTGTCATTTAGGACAGTCAGACCACCTTTCTGTGTTTTTAATCCTTTAATACACAGCTTTAAGAAGGAAAATGTCCTCCAATACCAAGATTGTAAAAGAAGAATGGCCAGAAGGACCCTTCTCTGGGCTCCAAGACTGCTTCGAAAGAACCAACTGGGATGTCTTTGATAATCTGAATTTAGAGGAGTTCACATTGACAGTACTCTGCTATATAAACGATCTGTCGACAATGTCACTGTTGACAAAAGCATCCAAATTTATTCCAACCAGAAGCCATGGATGACCAGAGACGTCAGGACCCTTTTAAAAGAATGTAATGCTGCCTTTAGGACCAGAGATAAAGCCCTCTACAGTGAAACCAGAGTCACTTTAAGAAAGCCATCAAGGTTGCAAAAGCAGATTAGAAAAGAAAGATTGAGGACCACTTCACCTTAACGACTTTGGCTGGGGATTTAACACCTGACAAACGTCAAAACCATTGATAAAAAAAATCTCTGACGCTTATGTCTCGCTGGCAGAAGAATTTAACTACTTCTTTGCCTGCTTTAAAGTGAGGGCGACAGAAACTGTCACATCACTCACACCTGCCCCCAGTGGACACACTCCCCCATTCACAATACATTAACACATGGAAGGAGTGTGCTCAGGGCTGTCAATTCAAGAAAGATGGCAGGCTCAGATGGAGTGACCGGAAGGGTGCTAAAAGACTGCGCAGATCAGCTCTCTGCAGTCTTCACAAAGATCTGTCAACAGCCGCCATCCCATCCTGCCTGAAGTCAGCAATAATTATACCATTACAGAAGAAAATGACTACCATTCAGTTGCACTTACCCAAAATTATTATCAAGTGCTTTGAGAGGTTGGTTCAGGAGTAAATCGAAGCAGGCCTCACAGACGCTTTCGACCCACATCAGTTCACATACATAACCAATAGGTCCACAGAGGTATGGGATCAGATTTGTTTCATTATTCTGAGTAATTAAACTACGATTCGCAAATAAATATATACAATTTCACAAACATTTTTTAAATCCACATATGCACAAAAGCGAACCATAAATACATGGTAGTCGTTCCACAAAAATAAATGAAATTCACAAATAAATACAATGAGATTTGCAAATAAAAATTATTTACAAATGTATTTAAATGATATTTATTTGTAGATCGCCTTCTTCACATTTGTGGATCGCTTTCTGCACATTTGTGGATCGCTTTCTGTGCATTTGTGAATCGCTGCACGCATTTGTGGATCAGTGCACGCATTTGTGGATTGCTTCTCTGTGCATTTGTGGATTCTGAAACATTTCTAGCGTCAAATCGTGCGCACAATCCATAAATAGGTGGACTCCGCCCACTATCTACGCAAGCCAATCGGTTAACTTCCGCTTTTGTTGTCCAATAGGCCACGTTCCGTTCTAACTTCAGCCAATCACGTTTTGCTCTGCACTAAGATGCAGGGAGCTAATATGGCGATTAGTGGCGGTCTAAAATGTGTGTTATACTAAGAAATGATAATGGCTTCTTCTTTATACTATGCAATGATCGCTTGTGTTCCTATGCATTGTCCGTATTGCTACATATCTGCTGTATTTAAACGTTTATGACTTGATAACAGCGTGCACGGACTGGAGTGGAAAATCCCGCTGACTAGGGAGTCGGGACTGATTTGGTCATCCAGCCAGCCTTTTTATTGTGTTAATGTACCAAAGGGCTAAATTCCGATTTTGGCATTCGATTAAATATAATCTGTTACTGCATGGTTAAGCAGCTATTTTGATCCACACACTCGGCGCGTGCCTTCTTTCAAGGTGCGCAGAGTTTGCAATGCGCATTGCAGCTGTCGGTGTACTGCAGTATAACGATGGCAGAATTAATGTGAGGGGAATCATCAGCATTGTGAATTTCTATGTCATTCATAATTCAAAATAAAACGTAATTTCATCAGTCACATCGGTTTATCCCATTCCTGAATGATCTCTGCTGCTGTCGCTACACTGTTCTGTTTACTGTCTAACTCTTTCCCATGACAAAACTATATGATACCTGTTATATACATTAACAATAGTGAGCGTAGTCTTTAGTGGCAGCAGCGTAAGTAGGCTATATTGCAAGATTATCATGTGGGATAAGTCTGTCCACAAATCCCCACATAGAAATACTGTAGTATTATGTAGTAGTCTCTGCTGCTATCGCTACACTGTTCTGTTTACTGTCTAACTCTCTGCCATGACAAAAGATGTCGATTCTTTTACTATGATCTTGTGCACACAATATATTCTTAAATTCAACCCCAAAAGTAAATGATGTAAGCATATACAATTTGTGTTTTCGAACCTAACCATAGTAAATATTGGTAGAGGCTACAACTGCAGATAATCAATTTACTGTAGTTAATAATAATGGACGTGCCAGTGCTCTCAGTAGCGTGTTATACGATAAACATCTCCATTTGGAGATGGTGGTCTAGTGGGTTAAACCACTGAACTGGTAAATCAAAGGTTGCTGGTTCGATCCCAGCAGCCACCACCAGTGTGTCCTTGAGCAAGACACTTTACTCCATGTTGCTCCAGGGGGATTGTCCCTGTAATAAGTGCACTGTAAGTCGCTTTGGATAAAAGCGTCTGCCAAATGCATAAATGTAAATTTACCTTGTGCTAAATAAATAATTATTGTTGGGTTATAATTATGTTTATATTGCTGCCTTTTAAATGACATATAGAACAGCTTTAAAATACTGTTTATTTCCATTATTTAATGGCAAATAAAAAAACAACGGGGGCATTAATAATGCAAGGGAGGCAACAACTTTTTCTTCGATGAAAAAAGTATGAAGCAAAATATGAAATTGCCAAATAAAAAATGAATTGAAGCCAATTGTACAAATGAATGAGTTCTCCATACAAATGCACAGAAGGCACTGGATATAACTGGTCATTTCAGTAAAGCCCTTTTCATACAGAGATCCCCGAGAATATGCGTATAGGTGTCCCGGGATGACCGGATCGGTTGATTTTGGTTTACAATGCCAGTGACCTGCAATAAAAAGGCAATTATTTTGAATTACTTGTTTTTGTTTAGAAAAAAAAGCATGCTCATGTAAGCTCGAATCAGTCTGCTAACAAAAAAATGGATCTTCCGCGTCGTGTACATCAAGAGACGTACTTTTAAAGATTGCTAAACGTTCAAGTTTATTGTGTTCTAGCAGAAGTGCTCTAGCATTGTAATTTTGTGTTGATCGATGAAGTAATTTAAAACTTGCTGCATTTAGAGGCGACACAGCATATTCTCTCTCAATTTCAGTAAACATGCTCGGGACACATACAAACTCCGAATACTACAGTGGATGCTTCGGACTGCTGAGCGAATCACTGGTAGACTACTGTTATCACTGCAAGAACTTTACTCATCCAGAGTGAGCGAGTAAAATGGCTCGCAAGATCTCGCTGGACCCCTCACACCCAGCACACCGTCTCTTTGAACTGCTGCCGTCTGGTCAGCGCTACAGAGCACTGAGCACCAAAACAGCCAAACATAGGACAAGTTTCTTTCCTCAGGCCATCTACGCCATGAACAGTTGAACAGTTAAATGTTCTCCCCATTGTGCAATAAATATGTGTGATACTAAACTACTCACTTATACTAATATTTATTTATTATACATATGTTACTGATTTAATAAATCATATCTATCCCATTACCTTACACAATTTTTATAGCACCTAATAACTTGTATGGCACATGCATAAAATATAGAATCCGGTTCTCTTTTGACATGAATTGTTTTTTTTACAATATGTGTATTGTCTATTACTGTCACGGTTCACGGATCCCAAATGAGCGCACGACCAAGGGAATACAAAACAAAGGATATTTTAATCGTCAAGGAGCAAAACACACGTTAACATTAACAACAAAAGAAAACCAGGAACGAGGAGTTTACAGACATTGACATTAATAATACTAGACAAAGAACTAAGGAACACACAGGGCTTAAATACAAAAGGAGGATACTCAGGCAAAACAGGATCAGGTGCGGGACTAATTAACAAAGATGAGGGACAGGTGAAAACAATGAACTAATCATGAAACAAGTGAAAACAAGCAAGGAAAAAATTAACTAATAATGAGACAATTCAGGTGAGGGAAAACCAAACATAACATACACCAACTGTGACATTACCCCCCCCCCCCTCCACAAGGCACGGCGTCCTCGCGCCAAAACAGTACCAAAGGGGGAAGGGGGGTGGACGTCCTGGAGACCGGTGCTGGGAACACAAGACAAGGTGAGACGGGAGGTCTCCAGGACGATACGTCCAGCTCAGAGGTTCAGGAGGCCGCCTGCCCGTTCGGGAGGCCTGGAGGGCGCCGGCCGTTCGGGAGGCCTGGAGGGCGCCAGCCGTTCGGGAGGCCTGGTGGGCGCCGGCCGTTCGGGAGGCCTGGAGGGCGCCGGTCTAGCCTGGAGGGCTATCCCTCCCATATGGCTCCCCCCAAAAAAATATTTGGGCTTAGTCCGGGAGCTCATATGGAGGTTCGCTTGGACCGGCTGGGCAGCAGGCTCTGGCGGCCGGGCAGCGGGCTCTGGCGGCCGGACGGGGGCAGCGGGCTCTGCCGGCAAAATCACGCGGCAAACCCGCAGGAGATGGAGAGCAGGAGAAGGATCATGCGCAGACGTCACTTTCACTTGTCTGCAGGAGAGAGAGAGCCTATGTTTGCGAAGTTCAGGTGTTTGTTTGTTCACTGCATTTGGGTGATGAATGTTATATAAACAGTGGATATAACTCTGGATTTGGAGATCGTTTGAAACTGATATATGGACGTGCACACGCTTACTGAGTTCCTCATGCACTTCCAGGAAACACAGCACCGGCCGCGAGCACTGGGAGAGGCAATGCGGTGCACTGCAACTCATAGCGAGCGAAAGGCCCGTGAAAACATGGCTGACATTCCGACATCCGCTTCTTTCTGAGGTCGTTCCCAGAGGAGGGAACTGCAAGGAATCATCTGAGTCAGTTGCCAGTAAGTCACCCCCCGATGCTGCAAGGGACATCTCATCATCACGCACCATTTCCAATACATGGTTGAGGAACGAGACGGTCAGATGTGACGAGGTGCAAACAGTTCGCGAGTCAGTGGCTGACAGGTTTAACGCTCACAGTAATCCTCACATCACCCTCGCTGCTCGCCGTAGCGGACGGCAGGGCCGTAGCCACTGCTTTTTCACGGAATGGGAAGCAGACGAGGTGGTGGCTGAGTCCCGTGGGAACACAGCCTCCTGTAAAGCAATGTCTGAATCGTGAACCGCCCGCAGTGCAGGCAGAACTTATCCACAACGGCTGCCCCAGCATGCTGGAAACCCAACACTTAAGGCAGCCATCATGTCCCTCCCAACTTCTCGATGAGTGTATTGCACCCATGAGAACAGCGGGACATGCAACGCTGGAGAAATTTGCTCATTTAGAGAAACAACTCGAACACTTCTGGAACTATCGAGACGCCCAGGGGAAGTCGCTGCAGGAAGGGACAGTCCACTGCATCACGTCGTGAGAATCCAGCAGTAATTCGGTGTAGAGTTGAAGGTTCGAAGTCGATCATGTGTGAAGGCTCCGAAAAACAAAGGGGTGAATGAATGCAGTACGCCGTCTCCCCTTTATACCCGGATATCCGGGGGCAGAGTCCGGCATGCAAATTTCATTCGCCAATTTCATTGGCCTGTTTCAAAACCAGTCGAAGTGATAGGTTGTCAAGGGCCAACCCCATCTGTCAGTTCAACACAACTACCTCGGGTCACGGGGAGCCTGCGCCTATCTCAGGAGTCATCGGGCATCAAGGCAGGATACACCCTGGATGGAGTGCCAACCCATCGCAGGGCACACACACTCACTCATTCACTCACTCACTCACTCATTCACACCCTACGGACAATTTTTCCAGAGATGCCAATCAACCTACCATGCATGTCTTTGGACCAGGGGAGGAAACCGGAGTACCCGGAGGAAACCCCCAAGGCACGGGGAGAACATGCAAACTCCACACACACAAGTCGGAGGCGGGAATCGAACCCCCAACTCTGGAGGTGTGAGGCGAACGTGCTAACCACTAAGCCACCGTGCCCCCCCCAATGCACATATTATTTATTTAAATGAATAAAAATGTCTGTTTATTTAGTTGATATCATTGTTTTCACATAAAGCGGATGTCACTTGTGGAAGATGATGACACAAGTAGTATTTTTGATTGATTGAGGGTTGTCATGTCTTTTTATTACATAACATCTCATTTGTTTGCTAATATGAGAAACAGCAACTCGTCACTGGAAAAAAAAAAAACAGTGTATCACAGTTAAGGGGGTCACACAGCGAATGCAGAAGGTATACCGCAGTTTGGAAAGCCACAGATTTAAAACCACTAAAAGTTTCTGTGGGGAAAGGGCAGAAATCCATTAGGTTCTGTGCTATTTTTGTCTATGCTTCAATAGTTGTTTGCTCATCTGTATTTAATTTATATATATATAATGGATGTATATATGAATGGATGAATGCATGTAAGTTTAATTAGTGGAAATGCATGTAAAAGAAGACTAGAATGGTTTCAATGTTACTTACCCAGATATTTAAAAGAACACATTTAAAAGCTGTACCCGCAATACCGACGTACCGCAAAACCCGATAGTTTGGCTTAAGGTTATCACACTTGTGATGGACTAACAATGTAACAAGGAATGGCTGGTGAGTGAAAAAAAATGGTTTAATAATAAAAGGTGAAATCAGGAACAAACCGGGAAATAAAAAAATCAGGGAACATCCATGGAAACGGGCAAATCCAACAAGTGAGCAGGCAAGAATACAACATTACATTAATACTGGACAAAGAACACTGAAACAGGCATGGTATAAATAATGTCCGGATAATGGGGTGCAGGTGTGAATGAGGGACGGGTGATAGTTATAAGTCTTAATAAGACACAGGCAAATGTTCAGGCAAAAACAACAAGGGACAGGCGAGGGAGTGTGGCAAAATCACATCCCTGGGCAAAAACGAGGAAAACACAGACTAGGGACAGACAGGAATATCAAACATGGATTACATTGGACTACATCAATACCACCATTGATAGTGTCACAGCCCAGAAGCAGATCACCATATACCCTAATCAGAAGTCATGGATGAACAAGGAAGTGTGTCACCTGTTGAAAGCACGCAACACTGCCTTCAGATCAGGTGATGCACAGGCCTATAGTACTTCCAGGGGAAATCTGTAGAGGGCCATCAAAAAGGCCAAGCACTGCTACAATTTAGAGCTAGAGGAGCATTTTTCCAATTCTGACCCTCAACGCATGTGGCAGGGCATCCAGGCCATTAGTGACTACAAACCCAACCACTCCATCCCCATAACCACAGATGCCACCTTCCTGAGCGAGCTTAATTACTTTTATGCACGCTTTGAGAAAGACAACAGGGAACCCGCCACCAGGCTCACTCCTTCTACTGACCACCCAATCATCACACTAAACTCCGCAGATGTTTACACTGCACTAAGCCGGATAAACGCACGCAAGGCTGCTGGCCCTGATGGCATCCCTGGTCGCATACTCAGGGCATGTGCGGAGCAGCTCGCTGGGGTCTTCACGGATATCTTCAACCTGTCCCTCGTCCAAGCAGTGGTTCCAACATGTTTGTAATCCACCTCCATTGTGCCCATTCCGAAAAATTCCAGCCCGACATGCCTGAACGACTAGCGCCCTGTAGCACTCACACCCATTGTCATGAAGTGCTTATCTCTACTCCTTTTCACACTCGACTTCAGACCTGTGAATGGACCTAACTCCTTCATCAAGTTTGCAGACGATACAACAGTGATTGGTCTCATCAGCAACAACGATGAGACTGCTTACAGGGAGGAGGTACGGCACCTGGCCACATGGTTCTCAAACAACAACCTGCTCCTTAACACCTCCAAGACAAAAGGGATCATCGTGACTTCAGGAAGGTGAAAGGAGGCACACACGACCCCATCCACATTAATGGGATGGCTGTTGAATGTGTTTCCAGTTTTAAGTTCCTGGGGACCCATATTTCGGAGGACCTGTCCTGGACCACCAACACCTCATGCCTGGTCAAGAAGACTCACCAGCGTCTCTTCTTTCTGAGGACACTGAAGAAGAACCAACTGCCTTTAACTATCCTGGTGAACTATCGCTGCACGATAGAGAGCATCCTGACCAACTGTGTCACAGTCTGGTACGGGAACTGTTCTGTTGCTGAGCGCAAGGCACTGCAGCGGGGGTGAAAACAGCCCAGCGCATCACAGGGACTACACTCTCTTCCATTGAGGACATCCAGAAGAAACGCTGTCTGCGTCGAGCTAGCAGCATTCTCAAGGACTCCTCTCACCCCGCTCATAGACTGTTTACTCTCCTGCCTTCCGGTAGGCGCTTCAGGTGCCTCCGGACAAGAACCAGCAGACTAAGAAACAGCTTTTTTCCCAGAGCTGTTTCATTATTGAACTCTGCCCCCCACTGATTCCACTACCCCTCATAACTTTAACTTTAATGCTGCTATTACACTTTACATTGCACTACATGGCTGCATGCATGACTGAACTGAACACACCAGTACTTCATGTTATCTGCTCTACCGGACTGTTTACACACCACAGCATCATTTGCACTCTATACTGCTCACTTGCACACAAGGAATATTATACTGAATGCTCATTTGCACTAATGGACTACTCTTATAACTGCATTACCTCATCTACTGCACTGTAACTTTCATAACTGCATTAACTCATCTACTGCACTGTAACTTCAATATCTGCATTAACTCATCTAATGCACTGTAACTTCAATAACTGCACTAACTTATCTATTGCACTGTAACTCTATTAACTGCATCTACTCATGTATTGCACTATAACTTCAATAACTGCATTAACTCATCTACTGCACTGTAACTCTATTAACTGCATCTACTCATGTATTGCACTATAACTTCAATAACTGCATTACCTCATCTACTGCACTGCAACCTTAATAACTTCATTTATACTGCACCGTACCTTTATTAACCGCATTTACCAATGGCCAATGTCTATAATTAATGCACACTTAGTCACTTGCACTACTGTGTAGTCTAAATTGTTATCTGTTCATAAACACCTGTACATTAATGTTCACAGTATATAGCCTTTTGTATATATTGTCCATAGTACATACCAACTGTCATATTGTCATAGAACATTCCTTCTGTAAAGTATTTTCATAGTACATGCCCATTGTATAGTATTTTCCTAATATTGTATTCTGTATTTATTCAAACTGTATATCCTGCACTTGCTAATTGCACTTCTGGTTAGACCTAAACTACATTTCGTTACACTGTACTTGTATATGTGTAATGACAATAAAGTTGAATCTAATCTAATCTATTGCTGAGGATATGCAGCAGTAATTTAAATCCCTGCTTGGTGTTAGACCATCTGATTAATTGCTAACATGGATGTAATTGTTCAAGAAGGTATGGTTCTTTTGTTTGGTCAGTGAAGATTCAAGACCCTGAATCCAAGTTTCATCATTACTTGATCATTGAGCCATGCTGCCATATACTCGCAAGCCAACCAGTGATCAAAACAGTATTTACTTGGTGAGATCTTTAGCCAGTGTTCATACCCAAGAGTGCAGAGGCAATACTACTAGATCATACCTTAAAGAGCTAAAAGAAATCGCAAAGCTCAGTGGGGTAATATTTGAAGCAATGTTAAGTGAAATGCTTGACAAAAATGGCGTTCTGCACATGGCGTTCCAGCCAGAGGCAATCCTTGACTCCTCTTCAGGGGAAGCAGTTGAGCACCCTCGGGAAAATGTGTATTTATTCCGTTATATGTGTGGCGGATCATGTCAAAATACGTGCCTGCTGCAGACGCATCAAAGGGTTTTCAATAACAGAGACGCTTGCGTTTGCTACATACTGGCTTAGTCTCATCTGTAAACAATCATGTTAAGTGTTAACGCAGTGTCTTCTGATAGCGAGCGTCTCTTTTATCATAAACCCTTTTGACGCGTCTGCAGCAAGCACATATTTTGTCATGATGTGTGATGCATCTAGGTTCACGTGAAGCGCTGAACACATATTTTGAATTCCTGCTTCCCCTGAAGAGGAGGCACCGATCACCACTGGTTCCAGCGTAGATCTCATTCTGACCGATCTTGCAATATCTGAACTTGGTTCAATAAGATCCTGGACAGACTTTTGCCGGCAGCTGCTGATGTTATTAAACATTTGAGTCCTGATGCTTCCCC
Source organism: Triplophysa dalaica (assembly GCF_015846415.1). Classification (NCBI taxonomy): domain Eukaryota; kingdom Metazoa; phylum Chordata; class Actinopteri; order Cypriniformes; family Nemacheilidae; genus Triplophysa; species Triplophysa dalaica. The sequence continues at coordinate 19,353,709 of NC_079560.1, read as the reverse complement.
AATTGCTTACCTGCAGTTACTCGATTCTGCTTTCGGCACATTAGAAGATGGTGACAAACTCTTTACTAAGTTTATGAATACTTTTCAGGATGCCGGAGAGCGACCTTCAGCTTACTTGTCTAGAAGATCAATAATATCAGAATGGAAATCAGCAAAGCTCCATGCGACCTTCAGGTCAGTCTGACTTCAGTACATCAGAAATTAGTAGCTCTGTCTGAATTTCAGACAATTGATCACAAAACCTTGGAGGAAACGGTAGAGCATCTTAAAGCATCAACTTGTAGCCTTGACACCCTTCCCACATCCTTTTTCATAAAAGTGTTTAACTGTTTGGAAGCAGATTGGGTGAGGAGAGTGTTCTAGCAAATAGGGCGGAAAAGTAATAAAAACCTGCTGGACCAGACAGGGTGCTGGCTGGACCGGACTGGGTGCCTGCTGGACCGGACGGGGTGCATGTCAAGTTGCACGTCACGTTGCACAATGAAAGAAATCATGCGTAACTGAACAACATTTGATTCTTCCGGCTGCCAAATATCACGTTTGAGCAGCGCTATTCAGAGTCTAGAACAACTAACACATTGAAGTGCTTGTACACATTGTACTTATGCAATAAAAAAAAGTTTTTACATGTCTTGCGAAGAGAAAACACGTTTCTTGTTCATTTCCGTGCGTGGCCTCAAGACGAGCATGGGATCTTGTTAAAAAGGACACTCCACCCAAAAATAAAAATTCTGTTATGGATTACTCACTCTCTAGTTGTTCCAAACCTGTATACATTTCTTTGTTCGGTTGAACACAGATATTTGGTAGAATGTTAGCAACTGAAAATTCTTAATAGCATTTAGTCAATAGCATCATTGACTAAACATTGATGGTAGTCAAAGGTAACCCATAATTCTTTGCTTTCCTAAAAACCCCAAACATCTTTTGAGTCCAACAAAACAAAAAATATATTCAATACCTAGGAAACCATTCAGATAAGTAAATATGACAATATAAACGTCTTTTGGCCGTTGTTAACTTTGATTTGACACTAGAAAATAATTGGGCTAGTTTTCATTCCTTTTGGGCGGGGTTTGAGGGCTCATTGGGCTGCTTTCAGAAAGCTAGTTAGCAAGGTCCCTGCGACCAGAAGCAATGACAAGGTAAGCTAACGTGATGACAGCTAGAATTTTATATGATAGTTCAGTGATGGGGTGGGACTATTTTGTATTGAAATACCTTTGAAAAAAATAATTGTATTTTGTATTTAATAAAGAAGTTGATTGGTAAAGTATTTTGTATTTTGAAAATACAAAAGAACAAAGATTTTTTTAAGGATGTTAAGTTCTACGTCTGTAGTTATTTTGGTGAAAGTAATGCAGGAGTCATATAACGCATTACAATTATGAGACAGTAAGATTGTAAGGAAAGGGATTACTCCTAAATAACAGTAACTAGTAATCTGTAATGTATTACAGTTTGGAAGTAATTTACACAACACTGGTCACGGAACGTAAAGACAGAACCCATGGGCAGGCAGGAAACGGTTAACAACAATGCATTATTAATGTGTAAAAACACAAAACAAAACCCCCGATGGGGAAAAACAAAAAATAATATGGATTAACCAAAAGAAACACTTCCCACGAGGGTGAAAAAAAACCAGTGGAAAAACGTACACTTAAACCAGAAGGTAGGACAAGACTAAGAACAGGGTAATACTTGAGAAGAACTAAACAATTAATCAACAGGTATCATTGAAAAATCGCAAGGGACAGAGAAAAAAGAAAAGTTTGCCCTTTAATAAAGGTTCAAATTGCCACCTATACATGTCAGGTGAACCAATTCATTGAAAAAAATGAATTAATAATTATCACAGTTAAGAATAGCTATAAAATTGTATTAACATCAACAATGATTTCTTCACACAATAAACAAATGGAAAACATTTTTTGGGTTTATTTTGTGATTTTATTATAAATATCTCAGCTGGGTATTTTGGACACATTCACCTTTATTTCTACCCTTATCATTATTCACAGTAAAAATTATGACTCAAATTAAATCAAAGACAATTATTATTATTATTTAGATTATTGAAGGGATTATTTCGAATATATAGATAGATATATTAGTCTCTATACATCCATACTAATACAAAATTACTAAATTTAAAGTTGACTAATATTAGCATTTTAATAAAAAAATGACACAACCCGTCTTGACAATAATACTGACCTCAGATCGAAACATGGCAAGTTAAGTAGGCTAATGCCATACAGCAATGAATCGCAAAGGGGAGTATGGAGGAAACTGAAGGTTTGCAGTGACAGAAAGACCAAAATCGTGAATTTTCATGTAACAACTCCTTTATTATTTTGGATTGGCAACCACGTAAAACACATCGTAATGCTCTTACATCGAAAACAAACATTTAAAAATTCCAGGTGGCCTGTCAACTGATTTGGCCTGCTGCCAGCAACCTATGGCATTTTTCACAGTCAAATGTCGATACCATGTTATTGTAGCGTAAACGTACGTGCAGATTTATTTTGCTCTCGCTCAAAACTGGACGAGTGCTTCTTATGCACAGTGAATCAAAGGGCAGGCGTCCAATCTTATGCAAGAGCAAAATAAGTCCAGGTGCGAGGAAAGCATCTTCCTCGTGCGAGCGGAGAGCATCCAGTTCTGTGCATGAGCAATAGAAATCCGCTTTCGTGCGGAGAGGTTCGTGCTCACACATCAATATTGACGTACCTTGGTGCTAAAAAAAACATGCTCTTGACATTTGTTACTAAAGTCACACCATAAAAGACTGACATAAAGTTAGCTTGACGTTGGGCATTCAATATTTGTAAATTTAGGGACCGTCAACAAAGTGAGATTCACGTTTCTAACGTCATTCAAAACATTCATAAAGCAGTGAAGGAGAGATTTTTGACAGCACAATGCAATTGTTTCTCTTCACACATACAATTTAAGCATACAATGTTTTTTGTTTTCCTATTATAAAACCTAAAGCTTTAATAAATCTTTACTTTAAGATAGACTTGTAGTATAAATCATTGAAACATGCTTTTGTGGTTTGGATATATGATAAAATTTGTTTTCTCGAAACTTTATCAAGAGAAACTGTATTTATTTTGCTCATAAACAATACATTTGCATTGTGTGATGATTACAAAGCATTCTACATTTAATAAAAAATAGATTTGTGGTTTGTGGCCTGAATTTTTCTCCCAGTCCGGCCCTGATCGAGGGAAGTAAGGGCGACAGAACTAGTTTGACGTGTAGACGCAGAGAAGGGGACGTTCCAGGTCTTACTAAGCTCCTCGTGCACTTCCGGGAAATACGGCACCGGCGGCGGGCGCTACTTGGAGAGGTATTCCACTGACTTGGCTTTCTCCTCAGCTCGCCGTCTATGGTCTCGCCGGCACTGGGCACGAGAGTACTTCGGGGATACTCTGGCAGCTAGTGCAGACTCTGGCAGCTCCAATGGCTCCAGGAGTTCAAACGAGTCCGAATTAGAGTCCAAAGAACACTTGTATTCTGGTGAAGTGAGCGACCGGGGCATCCTCTCACAGAAATCCATAAAAATCCTCACAAAGCAGCAAGCGAGCCCTCCACACAGTAGTACCCCACTCATTAGCAGAGCTAGTGAGCCGCGCAATGAGGAAAGCCACTTTAGACGTAACTGTATGGAATAGATGACTCCGCTGACGCATCCTGGCAATACACAGGGTCAAGAAAAAATGGCATGAATGGGGCTCACCACCATATGTCCCGGGTTCAATAAGGTCAGATTCAAGTGGGTTCCCCGGGCAGTCAACTGGGAGGGCTGAATGGAGGGAATCTGACCCCGTGGAGTCTCTGGTTTGGTCAGATCGTTCGGTCATGATTCTTAGACAGCAAAGACTCAATACACCAGGGCTACTGAAAGTCCGGATACCGGTCTGGATCCGGACCAGGAGGGAATTAAATCCGGACCCGCTTGTTTGACTTGTGGCGCCGCTCCGCTCAGACCAATCAACGCATAACATCACATGACCGCGAGAGAGAGAGACGAGACCCGCCTGCTCTGTATGCTTTTGAATTGCTCTCGCGATAGTGCGATGTCAATTGCTTCTGTGAAATCCAGTAAGCGTATGAAGTTTGACGTAATCAAGCGGGTTAATAAAACGACACTTCACCGAGGTGCATGCGCGGTTCTATAGGTGAGGATGTCCGTTACTAAAAAAAGAAAAGTTCACGAAGAAAACAGAGCTTTTAAAGATGACTGGACAGAGAGGTACGGATTCATTTTGCCCCAATCCAGCACAAAGCCGTTCTGTTTAATTTGAAACAAGACAGTTGGAATTATAAAAAGTGGAAATGTCAAACGGCACTATGAAACAAAACACAGATATTTTTAACAGCAGTATCCACACAACACAGAGGTGAGGACAACAAAACTACGACAGCTAAGGTCTTCATATGAATCAACAAATAAGTTGCTTGTGAGAGCTCTGACACAGCAAGAGAGAGCTATAGAAGCATCCTTTCGAGTGGCCTGGGTCCTAGGCAAAAATAAGAAGCTGTTCTCTGATGCAGAGGTAGTTAAGGAGTGTTTAGTAGAGATAGCAGAGGCTTTGTTTGAGGGAAAGGAGAGACAGGACATTTCAGAGAAATTTAAAAAAAAATCACTGTCCAATGACACTTCAATCAGGAGGACAGAGGTAGTTGCCCATGACTTAGATAATCAGTTAACTGATGATATTAAAGATGCACCCTACATTTCACTTGCAGCGGATGAGTCAACAGATGGCACAGACCAAGCCCAGCTATGTGTGTTTGTCAGATACTTAAGCAAGGGGACATTCTGTGAAGACTTACTGGGCCTTACTACACTCTGTCACACTAGAGGAGAGGACATCTATGAAGCTATCATGCAGATGCTTAATGAAAGGGGAATTGATGTCAAGAGTGTTGTGTCCATTGCTACTGATAGTGCTCCAGCCATGATAGGGAGTGAGAAGAGAGCTGTCCAACGTCTGAAAAAGGAGCACTCAAGCCTGCTGACATGCCACTGTATAATACACCAGTGTATGCTGTGTGCTAGCCTTGGAAAAGAATATTCAGACGTCATGGACACTATTAGGAAGCTTGTAAATTACCTGAGAGCATCCTCTGCTCTTCAGCACCGTCTTCTGCAAGCATTCCTGACTGAGGTGAGTATTTATTTTACTTTTTACTTGTACTGTGTTTTAGGGTGGGTGGGTTTATTAAGTGGTGACAGACTGCATCCAAATAATAAGGGCATCAGAGCCAAAGCATTTACATTTTAAACAATTGTTATTAATGGTTTACCAAGGCAAGTTAATGCTCATGCAGGGAAATGCTAAATATCTCCTCACTGCCTGATGTCTGATGAATCCAATATTTAAAAAATGTATTTGTCATGTATATAATAATTTTTAATAGTGAATAAAATACTGGAGAATATCTAATTGTATGAATTTGGAAGGATTAACAGTTTTCTAATCTACTAACAACAGCCTTTAACCTTTTGCATTTACAGGGTGTTTGTGTTCATTTTATTAATATATTGTGGAACACAAAAAGATCATGTATTTATTGTTTTATCTTTTATCTTTCTAGGTAAATGCTGCTTATGATGACTTACTCCTCCATAACAATGTCAGGTGGCTGAGTAAGGGAAGAGTCCTGCAGAGATTTCGGGCCATCAGGAAAGATTTGGAGGTGTTTCTGTCCCAGCAGAAGAATGTCAAAGCCAGACATTACTTGGATTTTCTGAGAAATGATGACAACATGGAGCTTGTGGCCTTTTTAGTGGGAATAACATCACATTTAAATGAACTTAATCTGAAGCTCCAGGGCCAAGGCAACATAGTGTGTGTTCTAATGGCTTTGTATGCCCTAGCGCCAACTTTGCCTGTCCAGAAACGTCGGGGTATTTAAACGCTATACATCAAAAACGTTAAATTCCGAAATGCTCTGTTTGGTAAAGCTGACCATGTCTGTCGTTATCCCTGCTTAGAGCTTGTGTCTGAAGATGTCCCACCCATACCATATCAGTGAGCTTTCACTTCTCAGGCTGTTGTGATTGGTCGGTCCCCCTCTCAGTGCATGTGTATTCATAAGCTTTGGCTTTTAGCAATAAACAGTAACAATGTCACCAACTTCACTTTATCAGTTAAAAACATGCAGATTGTTTGAAGTGTAACAGAGGTCTGCTAGTGTATGTGCGAACGTCAATCTTTGTTAGAGATCCCGTTCTACTATGGCGAGGGAAATGACACCGGACCAATTGGGTCAGACCGGTTATATGAACACTAATGACAGAAGCGTTGGTTATCTTAGAATGTGTGTAGCTGAATTCTGATTACCAGTTGTAGAACTGTGATGAAAGTGAGAGTAATTAAGCGTGCAGGTCAGTCAAATGTTTACAATCTCTGATAACCAAACACTGCTCCAGTGGCTCTTCCTCTTCTCTGAGGAAGGCCTCGCCCCTTTTTTGACATATTCCTTTTGCCGGGATACGAAATAGTGACATCATGTACCTGGTAAGTAAAGGGCTTAAGTCCGACTCCAGCTGTTCTCTGTAGTCTTTGAAAAGCGAATTCTGATAAAGACAATATATCACTTGGCATTGAACTTTGAGCTTTATCATTTTGCAGATATTGTTTATGCTCTAACGGCAACATTACACACTAACTAAAGTATGAAATTTGGCATCACGGGGAAGGGCTACTTCCATTTAAATCCCTTAAATCCAATTTTCCTGCAATGCTCCCGTGCCATAGTCATATCCTTCGCAATGCAATAACAAATAGCGTCAGTTATTTTTTTCCATCTTCTTGAACCCTTTATATATTGCGTGGCATTTTTGAATGCTTGTTATCGACATCTGCTTTGTGAATCCACTTGTTGCTGGGTTATTGTCAGTGTCTTTCTGTTTTTGAGCCATGCACTGTTAATATTCAGTAATGAGATTGTGCTCCAAGTTTTGAATCAAATTGGGGGTGTTACCTTTGGTCGTCAAAACTGTTTTTCTGCTGTGTTTACATCTGGCATTCTGTCATTTGGTAATACCTAGAAATCAATGAAGGTGGTAGATCCTTTTCCTATCTAGTGCCTAAACTTTGGAATAGTTTTTCTTGCACTGGGAGGCAGACACACTCTGTCAGTTTAAATCTAGACTTAAGACACATCTTTTTAATCTTGCATACACTACACTTCCATAACATACATCCTCTGAGGGTTTAGTCTGCATAAGTTGGATCAACCAGGAACACTTCTAACAACAACTGATGTACTTGTTGCATCAAAGAATGCAGAACAGTCTTCTACTCCTAGCCAGTCTTGTCTCTTTGTTCCGAGGTTACCACAGTGAGCAGTTCATGCCCAGACCTGATGGTAGAGCAATGAGATGCGCCGACCTGACAAGAGCTTAGATGATAGAGCTGGATAGGACGCAGCGACTTGACACGTCTTCACTGCAAAATTTCAAATGCTTTTATATTATTAATGATAATATTAAATCTATAATTTACTTTATTAGTAAATTTACTTGTGCAGAGGGGAACCGCAGCTTTTTCCTGAGGGGAACTGGAATCCCCTGGTTGGGCCTGGGTTCTCCTGAGTTTTGGGTTCCTCGCCACTGTTTGCATACTGTTTTGCACTATTTGCCTCACCGTGGGGCTGCTTTATGGTTATGGTTTCAGCCATCTCACTCCTCTTAAAAATCTGATAACTAAGTCATGTTTCCAAACAGAGTAACCATCGATACCGATTTGGGACACCACTATCGACGCTGCATACAATTTCAGAGTAGATGGCAAACAACCGTCATCTAGCTGTAGTTGCAAAAATTCTAGGATCCCTGACATGGGACAGTGTACCGGGTCGTAGCCATTCTCTCTGCAATATTTAGCGAATAGCGTAAATCTAAATGTTTGGGATGGATCAGCAAGCATCTAAAAACAGGCTTAACGGTTGGAGTGCTTCGCTCTCTGCATTTCGATATGGCCTGCATTGAGCACTTGAGAAGTATTTGAGCAAGGTATTCCCCCGAGTAAGGGGGAAAACTGCAAGCTCTCTGTGACACGATGGCTGTGCTTGCTGTACATTGGCATGGGAAACGTGTGTATGTTGGGGCGCTCTGACCTCAGTGTTATTTGGCATCACAAAGGTAAATGTTCCCATGGCGTCACCAAAGAGGCCAGTGGAGGAAACAGGGGCATTTAGGAGAATCCTCCTATCCTTCAGCTCAGTGAGGTTGAGACTCAGGGGACAGTGCAGCACCACCGTGTAGCCCATGCTCACCCCAATAGCCTGTGCAGATTTTTTTAAATTTGCACAGAAAAACAGGGCGTCGCAGACTGCGCAATAAAATCTGCAGAACAGACTTTCTACAACATGTCCAGACTAAAAATCTGGCCAAAATCTGAGCAAAAGTCTCGTTGTGTATTCCAGCTTTAACAGAATATTTTGGGTCACTAAGTTTTATGACCCGCAAAATGGTCTACAACCAAATTTTATGAGCTAAATCCCAGGAGAATGGCCACAAAACAACAAATGTGAGTATTAATATCTGATAAAACTGTAGCCAATGTATGCTTTAATTGTATATGCTTTCTATACTTTGTATGCTTTATTTACATGAGGTTTTTGTTTATCCATAATTTGCAGGCCTATATTCAAATAAACTCCCTGAAACCATTTAGTCTGTCCTTATGCCAAATATTTTTTCTCCACTAAGTACTTTAAAATCCCAGGGATTTCCCCTTTTTTTAAAAAAGGTTTCCATGTTTACATTTTATTCTGCAATTTAAAAAAAATTGCGTCTGATTTTGTCCTGGCTACTCTGCCACAATTCTTCTGCATTTAACGTTAGTTTTTTTTTTCTTCATGTACCAGACAGACTTGGTGATTTTGAGACCAGATTTACTTGTGAAGCACAGGCTGTTGTCAGACTCCCTCGAAACAAAAACTCTCTGTGGATTATTACAATAAATGGCAAAAGGAATGTTATTAATAATGTTAAGAAATGTAAACTGATATACTGGCACCTAATAAACAGTAGTAGCATATTCTCTATTTAGCTATGTGAGACTGTTGGTTGCTATAACCTTATTAACAAAGCTAACTCGATCGTGAAACTTGGCACAGTTTTACCAATTTGGTATTGTTTTAAATACAAGGCCACCCTTTTGTCCAGATCTATTATTGACAACAATTAATGTGGATGATGTCGTCACTGCGGTTGTTGCCAGGTCTATGGCGTCAAATTTGACGTCACTGGCACATCGCACCTACAGCCTTCAATCTTACGGACTTGTGATCATTTTATGACACATTAAAGCTTTATTGAAGCATGTCTACCCCGGCCAGACGGCGACTCATGCGAGATTTTAAAAGGTTTGTCATAATCGAACGTTATATGAGTGCTGTATGTTGATGTTATAGCTCGCAAGAGATGTGTTTATGCTAGCCATTAGCAGCGTTAGCCAGGCAGGGCCCAGCCAGCACGAGCTGAAGTACAGCTTTTTTGTTTTATTCCACGTTCACTTTAGTCCCATTTACTATTTACTTGTTATGAAAGACGAATGAGAGAAGCATCGCTATGCATGGTCGCAGCTAGCTCGTATACTAGCTTTTTAAATAACAGTGATATGTTGCTGAGAATACGTTGCCATTGCATTGTGGAGATCGTAACATATTATTAGCAATGTGTTCTGATACCTTGGAGTAAATACCATGGTATGTGAAGATTATTCTGTACCATGGTATTTGTAAAAAATACCGTTGTACTTTCATGACTGTACCATGTTGACTTCTGGGGGAGGGAAATTACATTTTTGGGAATCAAATGGTGCATAATGGACAGAAATGGTGCCATGGTTTTGGACACGTACCATATAAATGATATCGTTTTTTAAAGTACTTTAAATAGTCTGTTACTGTTGGTTGTAATGGTGCTGATCATTTGCCTCTTTGTTTTGGCATTTAAGCAAACTCGGCAGGAAACAAAAACACACTAAAAACAAACAAACTAGTATAAATGGGAGCAATGTTATAAACTGCTACAAATGATCCTATTCATGTCTCTCTTCTTTATGAATTTACTTTTGTTTGATGTAGTTTATGTAAATAAGCACGGTGGTTTGTCTTTGTGATTCAGTGTACATTGAATTAGAAAAAAAAGTTTTGCTGTAAACAGAGAAGTAAAGTAGCAGTCTGCTGTTCACACTGCCAGTATTAGAACAGCTTATTTTACAAAATTATCTCTATTACATCGTTTTATTTTATATACAAATTGTTGTAATCGTTTCATCTTGATTTTTTTGTTTTTTTTTACAAATCACGGTAAAACATTTGAGCTGTTTGAGACTAAAACAAAAGTCTTGTTAATAGACTTCAAGAAGATCCTCCGACTGGTGTAAGTGGAGCTCCTTCAGAAAACAACATCATGCTGTGGAATGCCGTGATTTTTGGGTATGTTGCCGTAATTACGAATTTAATGAAATGGAAAAGAGTTCATTAAATTCAGTTCATAATGTAAAATGGTAACAATTAGTGTAACTTGAAAACCTAGACAGTAGTTTCTTAAAGAACATTACCATTTCTCTCTGCTTCTCTACAGGCCTGTAGGAACTCCCTTTGAAGATGGTGAGCCAGTGTTTTGTTCAATTAAGCAATAGTTAATGATAAATAAGATTTGCTTGATCATTTGAAAGAGGCTTTTGTATTAGTACTTATTTGACATTTTGCTTCTTCTAATATAAGATTTTTACATGAGAATTGAAAGGCACATGGTGTTTGGTATCTAGAGTTGTTGCTGAAAGATGTTTTAATATACCTGACCTTGTGTACATTTTTCTCTCTGCAGGAACTTTTAAGCTTGTTATTGAATTTTCAGAAGAATATCCTAACAAGCCTCCTACAGTTCGCTTTATCTCCAAAATGTTTCACCCAAATGGTGAGCTTCTAGAAATTCTTACGGTATCCAGATTCTTTGCTGAAAGTCATGCACATGTTGGAAACTAATGATACTCTGTCTTATATTAGTGTATGCAGATGGCAGTATATGTTTAGACATACTTCAGAATCGATGGAGTCCCACATATGATGTTTCTTCTATTCTAACATCCATCCAGGTGGGTCAAGTTGGTATATAATGGTGTTTTTCAAATGCTGTAACGGGTCAACATTTTTCATAAGATTGAAACAGGAGAATTCGAATTAGTTTGCATTAGCTTCAGATAAGCCCCTGCATTTAAAAGAAAGTAGATATATGATACATACCTGCCAAACCAGCTAAAAGTGAAGTGAAAAAATTATACAGAGTAAAATGACTGTAAGAGCTTGTTGACACCTGGTATTTGTCCACTTTTGACCACTTCCAGAGATACGCAAAAAGTATTAAGTACAATGTTTTCTCACCATTCTAGCTTTCTAACACGACGTGGTCTCTGGCTGTCAGAGCAGAAATAAAAAATGCTGCTCTCAGTATGGTTTTCTGCCATCTCCGGTCGCGCTTATTTCATCCATTCGATTAAAAGATCTCAAAAAGCCCATCAATTTACCTGCCCAGAAATCAGGACAGACGTGGACAAACGAGATGGATTAAACACCAGGTGTTAACAGGGATGTATGTCTCTTTTGATCCGATCGATTAAAACGCATCTTAATACCAGGTATAAACAGGGCCAAAGATTAATGTTTCATCACTTTCAGGACTGAATATGTCAACCAGACAGATTATGTTGTTTCCAAGAATTGTATATTGACAGTATTAAGTATCACCAGAAACGGTAAATGAATCCATATTGACCTTGTTATATTAGGAATAAGACAGATGTTTCATGTCAGTTACAGTCCAGTTCACAATCATTGGCAACCCTTTTTTAGTACTCAATTTGCAAGGACAACAGCTCAGTAAACTTGCCATCTATTCTCCAGAAAAACTCTAAGATCATTGCTCCTTACAGAATATTGGAAGGACTGGGATAGCTATGGCAGACATGGCAAAAGAAATTAGAAACGCATTAAGAGAAAGGGGAATGGGAAAATAGTACTTCAGAGATTTATTTTACTCCGAAGAATGACTAGGGGTGCATATAATTGTGACCAATGTGTATTGGAGAAAAACATCTGTCATCATTTGTTTTTTACTTCAATGAAATGTTAGGACCACATAACATTTGAAGATTTATTTTCAGAGCCTTCTGTGCCCTTTGTTCCCAATGGTGCCATTAATGTTAACATTTACAGTTCATTGACATGTTCATTTTTGTAAAACACGTTCACTCTGCTCGGACACATGTGGTAGAAATGGAGTAAATAGAAATGCAAAATAATGTCAATTTTTATCAAGAAAAGTACAAATATTTGTTTTTTAACATTGCTATTTTGGTGTGAAATGTTTTCTGGAGAGTAACCCGATAACAGTCTGAAGTCCTTGTTTTCCCTGATATTGTCAGTTAATAATTGTGTAACTGTGTTTAGTCTCTGTTGGATGAACCGAACCCGAACAGTCCAGCCAACAGTCAGGCCGCACAGCTCTATCAGGAGAACAAACGTGAATATGAGAAGAGAGTGTCTGCCATTGTGGAGCAGAGCTGGGTCGACTCGTAACGCTGCTGACCTCATCAGGAACATCTCTGACAACAAGTGCCGCCTGTGCAACGGACTGCACTCGGTTCATACGGACATGCATTTCTGTGCAAACACATTTGAAGAAAACCAACTATATTTGTGTGCTTATTTATTTTTCTTTCTAACTGCATGATAAATTATTGCTAACAGCATTTAAGACATGCTATTGTTGGATTGATGCAGTTGATGTTTTAAAGGAATGCAGATTGTTGGCAAAAATGTCTCACGCAATCCCTGAATATTTCCAACTTCAAGTCCTTTAGTAAACCATTACTACATTTGAGATGGAAATCTCTTCAAGATTATGTACATTTGTAATCTACATAATCTTTCCAAAATAAATTTGGCTATAGGAATCATCTTTTTGTATCTGTATTTGATACATCTTTGCATTCACGTGTTTGTGCTTCAAATCAAACAAAGAGGGCGTGTATACTATAAACTATGTCCTATACACAGTAGGATGAAAGTGTGTTATATTGTTAATGGGGATGTTTTGAAAGTTAGTTTCTGTGAATTTATCATATATGAACATTTATACTTCTAATATGCTGTATTAAAAAATAAAAACATTTTCAGACTTGGGTGTTAAGAAATGTGTACATTTTATTGTAGCGAATTCCAAATAAAAAAAGAATCACACAACTCAGTTTACATCATCCCCTACTTAAAAATAAAAAAATACTGGCAATCACCTAAACATCTGTGGCAAAACCTTTGAAGACAAAGATTGCCATTGCATACCGATGTGATGAGAAAAAAAAAATCTCCTTTCTCATGAAGGTTTAAAGGATGCTGTTAAAACAACAGGGAATCTTGCAGGCGTCACCTCTGTTGGAAAAAAACAACACAGCTTCAGTTTTGTGGTCTTTTATGTTTACAGCACGCTCGGAAAAATCACCTTTACGCTACTCTGATGTATTTCATAAATAAATAGCCATTAGCAGCGTTAGCCAGGCAGGGCCCAGCCAGCACGAGCTGAAGTACAGCTTTTTTGTTTTATTCCACGTTCACTTTAGTCCCATTTACTATTTACTTGTTATGAAAGACGAATGAGAGAAGCATCGCTATGCATGGTCGCAGCTAGCTCGTATACTAGCTTTTTAAATAACAGTGATATGTTGCTGAGAATACGTTGCCATTGCATTGTGGAGATCGTAACATATTATTAGCAATGTGTTCTGATACCTTGGAGTAAATACCATGGTATGTGAAGATTATTCTGTACCATGGTATTTGTAAAAAATACCGTTGTACTTTCATGACTGTACCATGTTGACTTCTGGGGGAGGGAAATTACATTTTTGGGAATCAAATGGTGCATAATGGACAGAAATGGTGCCATGGTTTTGGACACGTACCATATAAATGATATCGTTTTTTAAAGTACTTTAAATAGTCTGTTACTGTTGGTTGTAATGGTGCTGATCATTTGCCTCTTTGTTTTGGCATTTAAGCAAACTCGGCAGGAAACAAAAACACACTAAAAACAAACAAACTAGTATAAATGGGAGCAATGTTATAAACTGCTACAAATGATCCTATTCATGTCTCTCTTCTTTATGAATTTACTTTTGTTTGATGTAGTTTATGTAAATAAGCACGGTGGTTTGTCTTTGTGATTCAGTGTACATTGAATTAGAAAAAAAAGTTTTGCTGTAAACAGAGAAGTAAAGTAGCAGTCTGCTGTTCACACTGCCAGTATTAGAACAGCTTATTTTACAAAATTATCTCTATTACATCGTTTTATTTTATATACAAATTGTTGTAATCGTTTCATCTTGATTTTTTTGTTTTTTTTTACAAATCACGGTAAAACATTTGAGCTGTTTGAGACTAAAACAAAAGTCTTGTTAATAGACTTCAAGAAGATCCTCCGACTGGTGTAAGTGGAGCTCCTTCAGAAAACAACATCATGCTGTGGAATGCCGTGATTTTTGGGTATGTTGCCGTAATTACGAATTTAATGAAATGGAAAAGAGTTCATTAAATTCAGTTCATAATGTAAAATGGTAACAATTAGTGTAACTTGAAAACCTAGACAGTAGTTTCTTAAAGAACATTACCATTTCTCTCTGCTTCTCTACAGGCCTGTAGGAACTCCCTTTGAAGATGGTGAGCCAGTGTTTTGTTCAATTAAGCAATAGTTAATGATAAATAAGATTTGCTTGATCATTTGAAAGAGGCTTTTGTATTAGTACTTATTTGACATTTTGCTTCTTCTAATATAAGATTTTTACATGAGAATTGAAAGGCACATGGTGTTTGGTATCTAGAGTTGTTGCTGAAAGATGTTTTAATATACCTGACCTTGTGTACATTTTTCTCTCTGCAGGAACTTTTAAGCTTGTTATTGAATTTTCAGAAGAATATCCTAACAAGCCTCCTACAGTTCGCTTTATCTCCAAAATGTTTCACCCAAATGGTGAGCTTCTAGAAATTCTTACGGTATCCAGATTCTTTGCTGAAAGTCATGCACATGTTGGAAACTAATGATACTCTGTCTTATATTAGTGTATGCAGATGGCAGTATATGTTTAGACATACTTCAGAATCGATGGAGTCCCACATATGATGTTTCTTCTATTCTAACATCCATCCAGGTGGGTCAAGTTGGTATATAATGGTGTTTTTCAAATGCTGTAACGGGTCAACATTTTTCATAAGATTGAAACAGGAGAATTCGAATTAGTTTGCATTAGCTTCAGATAAGCCCCTGCATTTAAAAGAAAGTAGATATATGATACATACCTGCCAAACCAGCTAAAAGTGAAGTGAAAAAATTATACAGAGTAAAATGACTGTAAGAGCTTGTTGACACCTGGTATTTGTCCACTTTTGACCACTTCCAGAGATACGCAAAAAGTATTAAGTACAATGTTTTCTCACCATTCTAGCTTTCTAACACGACGTGGTCTCTGGCTGTCAGAGCAGAAATAAAAAATGCTGCTCTCAGTATGGTTTTCTGCCATCTCCGGTCGCGCTTATTTCATCCATTCGATTAAAAGATCTCAAAAAGCCCATCAATTTACCTGCCCAGAAATCAGGACAGACGTGGACAAACGAGATGGATTAAACACCAGGTGTTAACAGGGATGTATGTCTCTTTTGATCCGATCGATTAAAACGCATCTTAATACCAGGTATAAACAGGGCCAAAGATTAATGTTTCATCACTTTCAGGACTGAATATGTCAACCAGACAGATTATGTTGTTTCCAAGAATTGTATATTGACAGTATTAAGTATCACCAGAAACGGTAAATGAATCCATATTGACCTTGTTATATTAGGAATAAGACAGATGTTTCATGTCAGTTACAGTCCAGTTCACAATCATTGGCAACCCTTTTTTAGTACTCAATTTGCAAGGACAACAGCTCAGTAAACTTGCCATCTATTCTCCAGAAAAACTCTAAGATCATTGCTCCTTACAGAATATTGGAAGGACTGGGATAGCTATGGCAGACATGGCAAAAGAAATTAGAAACGCATTAAGAGAAAGGGGAATGGGAAAATAGTACTTCAGAGATTTATTTTACTCCGAAGAATGACTAGGGGTGCATATAATTGTGACCAATGTGTATTGGAGAAAAACATCTGTCATCATTTGTTTTTTACTTCAATGAAATGTTAGGACCACATAACATTTGAAGATTTATTTTCAGAGCCTTCTGTGCCCTTTGTTCCCAATGGTGCCATTAATGTTAACATTTACAGTTCATTGACATGTTCATTTTTGTAAAACACGTTCACTCTGCTCGGACACATGTGGTAGAAATGGAGTAAATAGAAATGCAAAATAATGTCAATTTTTATCAAGAAAAGTACAAATATTTGTTTTTTAACATTGCTATTTTGGTGTGAAATGTTTTCTGGAGAGTAACCCGATAACAGTCTGAAGTCCTTGTTTTCCCTGATATTGTCAGTTAATAATTGTGTAACTGTGTTTAGTCTCTGTTGGATGAACCGAACCCGAACAGTCCAGCCAACAGTCAGGCCGCACAGCTCTATCAGGAGAACAAACGTGAATATGAGAAGAGAGTGTCTGCCATTGTGGAGCAGAGCTGGGTCGACTCGTAACGCTGCTGACCTCATCAGGAACATCTCTGACAACAAGTGCCGCCTGTGCAACGGACTGCACTCGGTTCATACGGACATGCATTTCTGTGCAAACACATTTGAAGAAAACCAACTATATTTGTGTGCTTATTTATTTTTCTTTCTAACTGCATGATAAATTATTGCTAACAGCATTTAAGACATGCTATTGTTGGATTGATGCAGTTGATGTTTTAAAGGAATGCAGATTGTTGGCAAAAATGTCTCACGCAATCCCTGAATATTTCCAACTTCAAGTCCTTTAGTAAACCATTACTACATTTGAGATGGAAATCTCTTCAAGATTATGTACATTTGTAATCTACATAATCTTTCCAAAATAAATTTGGCTATAGGAATCATCTTTTTGTATCTGTATTTGATACATCTTTGCATTCACGTGTTTGTGCTTCAAATCAAACAAAGAGGGCGTGTATACTATAAACTATGTCCTATACACAGTAGGATGAAAGTGTGTTATATTGTTAATGGGGATGTTTTGAAAGTTAGTTTCTGTGAATTTATCATATATGAACATTTATACTTCTAATATGCTGTATTAAAAAATAAAAACATTTTCAGACTTGGGTGTTAAGAAATGTGTACATTTTATTGTAGCGAATTCCAAATAAAAAAAGAATCACACAACTCAGTTTACATCATCCCCTACTTAAAAATAAAAAAATACTGGCAATCACCTAAACATCTGTGGCAAAACCTTTGAAGACAAAGATTGCCATTGCATACCGATGTGATGAGAAAAAAAAAATCTCCTTTCTCATGAAGGTTTAAAGGATGCTGTTAAAACAACAGGGAATCTTGCAGGCGTCACCTCTGTTGGAAAAAAACAACACAGCTTCAGTTTTGTGGTCTTTTATGTTTACAGCACGCTCGGAAAAATCACCTTTACGCTACTCTGATGTATTTCATAAATATTTCAAATAATGAATGAATGCATGCATGCATGTGGGGACGATGGGTGGGTTACTTGCCTTCTGATGTTGTTTGATCAATTCCTCTCTGGTTTTAAAAACAGGGGCATCCTCCACAACAATCCCGTCTGCCATGTCTTTCACTTTCTCCAGCAGTTCTGGATGGTACCTGCAAAGATAAATGTTAAAAGCTTGGATAACTACTATTTACAGCCTATTTTAAAATATTATACACAAAATGTAACTATGGGTCAATGGTATACAAGCAAATCATAATTGGTAGCTGAAATATACAGCAGCGTTAGTCACCTTTCTAAAATATCTCATGGTGATTGGTTACTTTTGGCACTAGGCAGTCAAATAATTGGGTAATAAATCAATGTTTAGGCCTTGTTTAACCTTTCTCCGTCTATAAAGAAATATAACCAAGGAGTGAAACGCCTAGAAATCACAAGTACACCAGAGTATTCAAAGTAAGAAACAGAGTCTCCTGACAGGGCCTAAACTAAACGGCCCACACGCAAACAAATTCACCCGCTTAAGTCAAGAGGAGACGGCAGATATTATTAATGTCATGTGTGACTGTATTTAATAAAATAGTATGCTAAAAAGTCTTTAAAAAGCATTATGGATGGATGGATACATACAAATAAATAAATAATTAAAATACTTTGGATCAGCAAAGTATATTTATGTAAATGCGCTTTGCAAAGTCACACTGTAAAACACACAATATTGAATCGAATGTTGATTGATCATAAGATCAGCAACAAGTGGGCTAGCCTATTACCATAAAGCATTCACATCTATCAGAAGAGCTAAAGAAAGCATGACTTAAAACTTCCCTTCATAAATGTATTGACGGACAGAGATGAACAAAATGTAGAAACAGTTTCCTTTTTAAAACTGTTGAATATATTCATCTAGACATAACAGTTATGTTATTTAAGTTTTAAAAACATAAAATAATACATGTTTATAATATGTTGTTATTGTTTGCAGTCGAACCTGCAGCCGAGGAACACGTTATTCGCCCACACCATGGACAGCGCGAGGAGATGGTCCACGTGTGGGTCCTCGTAGTCGTTGATGTTTCTGAATATAAACTCCCTCCTAGGTTTCCAGTGTTTGTCGCTCTCAGAAATGGTGCGAAAGGTTTCCACGAGATCTGATAAATGTCTATTCTGTTCAATAAAATCTTCAACGTCTGCAGCCGCCATCTGTTCAACCAAAAACGATTACGTCACTCCTCTTCTTCCGCTCTACTCGTTCTTCTCTCCCTCTTGGAAAACGCGACACACTGCCATCTAGGGTCATGAATGTGCCATCTAGTGTACTACACTGTATTTACCGTAACATAGAGGTCGGGGTTAAATTGTCAGGGCCAAAAGATCAGACACGCACCACGCAGTTATTTAATACAATACAATTATATTATATTATAGTTGTTATGCATACATCATAAAAGCTGACTAACACACATACCTTATTCATTGACACAAAAATCTTAATTCTTCTATATTATGGGGGGAGTACAGTGGCACATGGAGCCAGGACACAGCACAGTTTGGGTATTTTGTCTGCATCTGTGTGAGACACTGCATCAGATTGCTATGACAAAATAATCACATGCTTTATGTGTGGCTTGGGGAAAAAATCTGATGAGTTGTTCACTTGGTCATGCGAACACTATAATTTGGGATACAAATGTGCTTCTTCGGCAAAACTGTGGTCCTGTGTCAAGAGAAAGTTTATTTACAACATTCATGATATAATATATTATATTCAGTACATATCATATATAATTATGCTATATGGTGTCAATGGAGCCAGTGTGGAATTTTATGAACTCTCAAAGTGCCAGAATTTGTTCACAAATCACGGCAAAAATCCCTAAAGTGCAATATTCTATCTAACACTTATGCATATTATATTCATTTATATTTATATTATTACATTAATGTACACAATTGTATACTTTGGACTACATCTCTATGTAGAGTATATTAGTTTTTACAGTATTTCTAGTACTATGCATAAATAAGAAATATGTTTCATTATTGCATAAACTGAAGCAATAGGGATTGATAGTCTGCTAAAGTTTTTTCCCAACTAAATTCCCCTTTCTGCGCTATTTATTTATCACAGTGTCCTAAAATAACCAAAAAGGCGATTTTAGAGTGGATTACTTCAGTTGTGCATGAAGTTTTAAAAACTGCGCTATTTTGTTATTAATGCAGACATAGGCAACCCCAGCTCAGCTCATGCCTTTCATGCATTTTGCTATATCACGTTATGATTATCAAGAAACTTTAACAATGCATCAAATAGCTAATGATGCCTCTTCCCAAACTAATCTAGAGTAGAATAAAAAGTGTAAGCACGATCTCATCCCTAAAGCATTTTGGCTGTCGTTTTGATGGTATTCTTGGATCGAGTTGTTCAGTGAGAGTGAACTTGTCATGTTTGTCGTGTTAAACAGCGTTTCCTCGTTCGTGTTTGTTCACGGCTCCCCCCACAGGACTCACTGTAAAATGGTCGATGATTTTTGGTGAACCGCCCCGTTCGCTCATTTGAGGAGAGCCGCTGACTTTCTTCTTCACGCTTGCTTCTCGATGGACATTTTAAAACTTGACAGGTAGCGCAAAAGCCTTTCGCCGCGTTTTTCTTTGCCGTGCGTGACTCTCGCGAGCTGAAACACGGCTTTCGCCGCTCGCTGGTAACGGAAATTTTTGGTACGTCATTAATATGGCGCCAAAAGAGTTATACAGTAAGTGTGAGCTTGTGTTGCTGTAGCGTGAGATCTCTCTCACCTCAGCCTGTCCTGTCTAACGTTACGCAGTAAAAAATCGCCTGTTCGGGGGATATGAAACAATTTTAAACGCCTCACTTGACGGACATTAAACGGCATGTAGACGCTTGTCGTAATTCAAAACTGTTTTGCACATTAAATCGATGTCCTGTCACGTCAGTCGAGCAGTCGGTTCGCGTCACTTTGCAGGATTGTGAGGAAATAACTCGTTTTTCTCGGACAAACGGATATTATTTGCCGTGAGTGTGGAAACAGCGATATTAGGAAGTCAGCGGATAACTGCGTAGGAGGGCATCGCAGAAAGCCGTAGTATGCCTTCGGATCGAAGCTGCTGTGGATTAAATAGAACGACAGGAACTTTTATTCGGGCTGATGATGTGGAGGGGAAATCGCACGAATACAGTGTGCTGAAGTGAGCTACATGTGCTTGGCCTCAAATGATCCGTTGATTTCTACCCATCCGTGTGCATCGAGGACATCACGCCCTCTCCAACAAACCGCAAATAAGGTAAAGCGAAAAAATGTGACATCTTTAATAAGCATATAGCAACACACTTTCTCAGGATTGCTCCATGTAGGTCAGGTATGGGTGTTTTATAGCTGTTGGGTGTGTTTTATTCATGTTGTCTTGTCTAATAACAAGTTTAGATACTGCCGTTTAGTATTGTATAATCATATTTGCGGATTTATGATTGGAATGTTAAATTTTTGCTATTGTGGTTTAACTGTGCATGACCTATCCGTGATACTATGTCGGCGAACTCTTCTTGTTCGAGTTTCTACTGTGGCTAGAGGTTTTACGCGACATATTTTACGTCCGAAGTGATAATGACAAAGTTATATAAAAGTGCGATGCATTTTGTGTATTATGCAGCTTTAACACAGATCACTTAAACTTGAATCCAATGCTCGTTTTACTAACACGTTATGAACATTGAATGACCCAAGCAAGCATCTTTGGACAGATGAAAAAACAAGCCCAGAGGGTCATGAGCCACGCCCCCTAAGTCTTCTGCTCAAGGCACGCAGCGGCGTGACATCACAACGGAGGGGGCGTGGTTGTTGTTTACTTTCGTCGACTGCGTGTGACGAGCGACAAAAAGGAGTTCAGGTCATCATGGATCATGTTATCACACCAGTAGTTTCACCTACAATCTAGCATTAGTCAAAACCTGTTAATGTTACCTGTTATCACCTTCCATCAAACAATAAAAATGCACTGACAACCCAACTGTATTGCCTTGGCCAAATTTCGTACGTTTGGTGGTTTTGTTTATGCTAAAGTTTTATTTGGAAACATTTGGTATTTGTTTTTAATGTTGATATAAGACTCTTTTCTTTTGCTGTCCAAAATGTACATGGATATACACTTACAGTCTTTTCATTTCATTAGCATTGATTAAGAATCATTCCTATAATCAGTATTAAACAGCAGTTTTGTAATACTTGTGTATTCGTTATAGATGCTGTTTTTACCTGAAATGTTAAAAATAGGGGAATTAAAAATAAAGAAAAAAATGTCCATGCTCAGCATGCTCGGTCGGCCATCAGTTTGACTAAAAAAATGAAGAAAAAGCATAAGTGTTATAAGAGATTTGCCACCAGGCCTGAACTCATCTCAAACTGACCTGTAGAGCAGCTAGGCTACATCCATGTAAAATGTGCTTCTCTGGCTGATGATGTGTGATTGGTGGAGAAGGAGGTAAGGCAGTCACATGGAAGGGTTGTTATATGTGTGCATTTCCCACATGGGGGCAGGGGGGCTGCAACTGGGTCTGTTGTTCATGAATGAACTACCGCCTGTGGGATTTCCTCTCTATGATGTTACCCCCTTACAACCAAACCGTGACCTCCCACTGCACAAGACAAGGTGTCAAAAATACAAATACTGGAAAGGAATTCCACACATGCCTCTTTGCTTTGCTGACATGTGTGCTTCTGTTTGACTCTTGCCTAAATGTTCATCCAAAACACAAACATCATCCCGAATGCGCTGACTGCACTGTCAGCATCTAATAGCTAGCGCCAGGATGACGTCTCTTAAAGAACAGATGAATATCCTCCTCCAGAGAGATGACTCATGCAGTATTTTTGATCCATAAAGCGGAGTAGTGCTTATCCACTGAGGAACTAAAAGAAGACAAAGAATATTGAAATCATTTTATCGGTCACACCTGTGAGATGCACACAGTCTGACACAGAACAATGTACAGAAAAGGGCAACAATTAAGAAATTAAAGCCAGAATTTACCCACCCTCATGCCATACCGGGTGCACATCATGGCCTGCAACTGGTGCCACCCAACTAGGCCCGCCCTCTTAATTAGTATTACTATTTTTTTTGGTGTTTTAGTTTATTTTGTGAAGTAGTAGTTCATTGTCAATTATTATCTTTAAGTCATACTATTCAGGGTTCACAAAATTTCAAAATCGCTGGAAGGGAGACCCCAAGTGAATGAATTTAACTAGCCCACATAATTTTTTATGTAAAAAACTGGATAGGACACCAACATTTTCAAAACACAAATTTCAACAAATGTATATAGAATTGTCAAATATATACATTTTGGTTTTTGTATTAACAATATGGTACATGAATAAATCTGAATCTGAGAGATCCTCTTTCCCAAAAATTTGAAGAAGAAAAGGCGAGGTGCTTGCAGCCCGAAGAAAAGTAAACACATCCAGTATATAAATTTTATACAATATACTGTATAAGTATATATACGGTTTTTTTTTCTAAATTCTGTATTTCCCATTTTTACTAATACAATATTGTTGTATTTGTCCTATTATAATACTATCCTAGATACTGTAATGTTTTTAAACCTCACTATAGTAATTAGTAAAGTATTTATTTTCTACAGTTTGTAAGTTTAATATAGTGCTGAATACTATACTGTGTATTAGTGATGCACCTAAATGAAAATTCTGAGCCGAAACCAATACTGAAAATTCAGGATGCACATGGCCAAAAACTGAAACCGAAAATTAGTTAAAAAAAACTTTTTTAAATATGTTTTATATAATTGTATTAATTAAATACACAGAAACTACAAAAATGAAAGAAACGTAATTTAAAACAATACCAACTATATTATTCTTCCTTGGTCATTGCAACACAATCAAATAAAACTTTTTTATAAAAACTAAATACTGTACTTCATTTATTAGTTTTAGCGTTTGTTATGGCGGGCCTCCATGATCACCCTTTAATAACAGCTAGAGTGAGAGTAAGCGCGAGCACCGCAGGGAGAGATTTCAGCTTTTATTTCTGCCATCAAAATTTCAGTGCATTACTACTATATACAGTTGTGTTCAAAATTATTCAACCCCCAATGCTGTGAATGGTTTTAGGGAATTTAGTGTACATTTGTAATTGTATTCAGAATGAAATCCTACAAGGACTTCTTAAAGAACCATATGCAACTAAAATGACATCAATTAGTTTTGTAATACAGTAGTAAATGTTCCTTTTGTGAATTCTTCATTGACATAATTATTCAACCCCTTAAAGACTACCACTCTGAAGAACAGAGGTTCAATGAAGTGTTTTCAATCAGGTATTGAAAACACCTGTGGATATCAGGGAGCAGCAATAAAGCCTAATAAGCACCAATTAGGCAGCTTTAAAATGACTGTGATACTCAGCTCCTTATAGACATTTACTGGTGTGGTTACAAACATGGTGAGGTCAAGAGAATGGTCCAGGAAGACAAGAGAACAGGTGATTACTCTTCACAGGAAGGGCAATGGCTATAAGAAGATTGCAAAGATGTTAAACATACCAAGAGACACCATAGGAAGCATCATTCGCAAATTCAAGGCAAAGGGCACTGTTGAAAGGCTACCTGGTCGTGGTAGAAAGAAGATGCTGACTTCGACTGCTGTGCGCTACCTGAAGCGTAGAGTGTCAGATGTGGGTACTGAAGTTTCTGCTCAGACAATAAGGCGCACCCTGCTTAATGAAGGCCTCCATGCCAGAACTCCCAGGCGCACCCCCTTGCTGTCCCCAAAGAATAAGAAGAGTTGACTGCAGTATGCCAAAAGTCATGTGGACAAACCACAGAAGTTTTGGGATAGTGTTCTGTGGACTGATGAAACAAAATTAGAACTGTTTGGGCCCATGGATCAACGCTATGTTTGCCTACTGTGAAGCATGGCGGGGGGTCAATCATGCTTTGGGGCTGTTTTGCTTCTGCAGGTACTGGGAAGCTTCAGCGTGTACAAGGTACCATGAATTCTCTTCAGTACCAGGAGATATTGGATGACAATGTGATGCAGTCCGTCACAAACCTGAGGCTTGGAAGACGTTGGACCTTTCAACAGGACAATGATCCCAAGCATACCTCCAAGTCCACTAGAGCATGGTTGCAGATTAAAGGCTGGAACATTTTGAAGTGGCCATCGCATTCACCAGACTTAAATCCGATTGAGAACCTCTGGTGGGACTTAAAGAAAGCAGTTGCAGTGTGCAAGCCTAAGAATGTGACTGAACTGGAGGCTTTTGCCCATGATGAATGGGCGAACATACCCGTAGATCGCTGCAAGACACTTGTGTCAAGCTATGCATCACGTTTAAAAGCTGTTATAACTGTAAAAGGATGTTGTACTAAGTACTAAGATTGAATGTCACTTGGGGGTTGAATAAAACTGATAATGATATGAGCTCAGAAAAGACATCTGTGGTTATTTCATTATAAATGTTATGTTATATTTGTCTGACCTACACGTGCCTCTTTGATTTAATTGTAAGCAGGATGACTGAATGATCATAATCAATGTCAAACCGACCAAAACAATCAATTTCAGTGTGGGTTGAATAATTTTGAACACAACTGTATAGTATAGTACTGTACTATGCTATAGTCTATTGTACAGTACTACGGAATACTACAATATATAGTTAGATCAAAAAGAATATGATGGTCAGTGATCCAGTGATGTGTCATTTGTAGCTTGTTATTTACGTTGGTGACTGTGAGTGACACTGGTGTTTGTCTTCTCCTTTACTCATCAAGGCTGCGATATCCGATCTCTTCCATTCGATAATGCTTATCTGTACGGTACTTAAACGGTATTCTTATCGGTACTTTTTGATAGAAGGATATGTCTTATTGTGGATGGACCAGCGGAATCAGGAGTGGGTTGGTTTGCTGCAGCCTAAAAAGCATTTCAAAATCTTTATAAGGGTAATAGAATTTTACTCTAAATAGTTATGTATTTGTACATGTTTATTTTGTGTATATTGCACTTAATTATTTCAGTTCTCGGTGTAATAATAAATAATTACACATATAGGCTGGGGGGAATATTTTGCGGAATAAATATATATACCGCAGAATAAAATGTCATCCGTAAGAGATTTTTTTATTCGGTGTATTCGGCGGAGTGTTAATAAGTAGGTGCGGATAAATCGGTGCTCTGCAAGTTGGGCGTCATGATGACAAAAACATGTGATTTAAATTACCCATAACAAATTAACAAATCAAACATTCTTTTGACCGTCTTTCAGTCTTTAGTTTTGTGATCGCTCCAGTCTGGCAATTTCTCGCTCACCCGCAGTGCTCGTGCTGGGCTGCAGTGCTCTGCGCATGCATATAATAAAGCTCATTTTCAGGTATTTCAAAAGTCAGGTCACTTTGTAAAGCTGTTAATAGTTTTAATAACGTTTCACTTCAGGCGAGCCAAGGCAAAACTCGCGTTTGCGCGATGATGCTTGCAACGTGAGCACTTTTAGTATGAGATGCGTGTGGAGTCACCAGAGACTCGCATTGCAAAGACAATTGCGAGAACTATAGCGTACTTTATTGCAAAAGAAATGCTGCAGTTCAGCATGGTGGAGAAGTCAGGCTTTTGTTTACTGTTATAAAGGTTTGTTGGTATTACTTATTACAGATGCTGTTGTTGATCTACCTCAAAGTTTGCCTTGATTGTTCCATGTTTACATTAAATTGAAGTGAACACATTTTGTAACATTTTAAGTTCAAAGTTAAAGTTTGTTTAAACTTTTATCTTAATATAAGTAGATTAAGACATAATTTTTGTTTTAGTTTTTTTTCTCTGACAAAACTCATTTTATTAGCTGTATGCCTTAATAATGTGGATCAGTTAAAATACAGTGGTTAAATACTAACTGTTCTACTTAAAAAAAAGGTCAAGAATTATCGATATCGAACGATATGAAGCATCATATCGTTTATATATATTTTAGCCATATTGCCCAGCCCTAGTGTATAATATAGAATTAAAATAGGAGATTGTTACCGTGAAATATATCGTTAGCGTGAAATAATACTATTCATTCCGTGAAATAGATTTTTGTTATTTCCAACCACTCCTAGGCTGATTTTTTAGTAGTTAAGTAGTTTAACTAATAGAAAATGGATTAAATGTGTAATTTCTTTTCACCCATGTGGAATTAGCATAGTTTTAAGGTTATGGAAACCTTAAATAGGGCAATAGCATGAGCATATATTATATAAAGAATGTCAGAGTTTAAGTAACCTCTGTTAGCATTCAGCATACATACCCAAAAAAATTAGGTAAAGGTGGTGCCATCCTGATTTTGTACACACACACGAAGGCCTACCGTAGTTTAAGTGGCTCAACCAACCTGACTTTGACATATTTAAAAAATTGAATGAAAATTTAAAATTTAAATTTTTCATATCTTGCATTCTGTGTGGTTCACTTTAAATGATTCAATGATCTCTTATATTCGAGAGTCTGAGGCGGCACGAGATTTGATGGAGGCGGCTGCCTTGAATTTCTCTAAGCAGGAAAAACCCTGCAAACTTGACCAATCCAAGTTAAGAACTGCCAAAAGACGTTTCTATTGCTGTATTTGCTTGTTATGAATCTCAGAGGGGAACCCAATTGCAAGGCAGAGGCAGGACGAAAGGAGGTGAAGGGTAACAGATTTATTAACAAAGAACAGGGACAAAAAAAGCAAAACAAAACCCACGAGGGGGAAAAAAAGACAGGATAAACAATAATTCTAACAAGGACACTGACTAACTAAAACTAAGAAAACAAACACTTGAACAACAGTAGCATTAACTAAACTAGACTTACTACATGGAGGGAACAGGACTTGTTAGACAAGGGAACAGGATACAGCTACACGAACAGACAAAGTACTTGATACAAAGACCAGGTAGGATCAACATATCACACAGGTACAGACAAGGTACAGCTTACAATGAACGCGCACAGGACAATGAAACATGAGGACTCTTTATAGGGAACAAACTTAATAGGGAACAGGGATAAACACTCATGGGAAGGTAATTAACACAAACTAGGAAACAGAAGGGTAGGAACGATGACGCAGACCAGAGAGAGAAGAAATCATCTCTCTCCCACATGAAACAGGAGATCCTGTATGACAGAACCCCCGCCTTAAGGAGCAGCATCCTGATGCTCCTCAAAGGCACAAACAAGACAAGACAGACTGGGACACTGACAAGACCAAACAAAACATGGAAAACATGACTAGGGGCAGACAGGCAAGAACAATAATCGGGTTGGGGTGAGACAATAAAAATAACAAACAAGGGAGGGGGAGTGGGGGCAAACAGGAAATCACAGAGGGAAGTCCAGAAGGGGCAGGGCTGGGAGGGGAAGTCCTAGCCCTGGGGGACGAGCGCGGACAGGGCTTGACGCCGGTGGGAAGGCCGGCTGAACAGGGCTTGACGCCGGTGGGAAGGCCGGGCTTGACGCCGGCCGGAGGGCCTGCTGGAGGGCCGGGCTTGACGCTGGCTGGAGGGCCGGGCTTGACGCCGGCTGGAGGGCCGGGCTGGGTGCCGGCTGCTGGACCGGGCTGGGTTCCGGCTGCTGGTCATTTTGTGTCCAGGATGTGCATGAGTGAGTTTGGAGACTTTTATATTGTGATAGCTTTGTGTAATAAACAGAGATTTATTTGTTAAACATTTTGTATCTGTGCTTTATGAGACCACATATTTGTTTTGTATGTATTTTTAAGTTTAATACAGCACTTAATTACATTTAAAAAAATCATACTTTTAAGTAAAAATACTTAAGTAAAGGAAAATGGTAGATTTTAATGTACTCATGGATTTAAAGTAAAAAAAAAACATTTATTTATGGACTGTAGTGGAATAAGTATGATGTGCTTCATACTGTAGGAAAGCATTTTTTGTTCACTGGTACTCTCTTTAAGTTTGCTGATTCTGTCCAACTCGAATCACACAAATACTCCCTACAAACTTTTAAAGGAGAAACGCGCTGTGGCGGAAAAATTATAATAAGAACGGCTGCTTATGTCATTAAGAGAGCGATTTCTGAAGTGCTTGTTTTTTCAAAGGGTTGCAGAGATAGGCTCACATAAAAATGTTAATGATTTCCTTTTTCACGTTTTCTGTGTTAGCAGATGCACAAGAGACCCGATTTTAGCATTTAAACATGGAAAGTCTGTTTTTCATGAAATCATTCCTTTAAGAGAAGTGGATGAATTCACGTTATGTATATCCGACAGATCTCGACTGGCAGAAACAAACATGGTGGTGCCCAACGTGATTATTATAAACAACAAAACACATGCACATATATGACAATCGGAATGTCAGACATTTCATGATGGTTAACAGTTTGTGAATTGTTTTGTGTAAAAAAGAAACATTTTGTTAAAGGAATGCATCAGTCATACAGCTGCTGTGTCTCTGGGGGGTGTCACATGATAAGCAGTGCCGCGTCGCCATGGAAATGTTTATGGGATAGGCTACCTTCTTAACGGTCACTTTGGAAAGCTAGTCAAACACTGTAACTAGTCATTGTAGTACTAGCTAGTCAAACACTGAAACGGGTGTCAGGTGTTGCCAAGCTTTAGGAATATGGTTTTCACACCCAAAAGGCAAAAAAAGTGAAAAGCACTCTGGAGACAAATACTCGTTTGTGAGTGTCAAGGAATGGCAAGCTCTTAAAACGTGGGTCTAAGACTGCAGCTTGTGTATAAATGCTGGTCGCAAGATTTCCCATCAATTCCCATTTCTTGTCAATTTCTTCTGCGAGTCGTATCTTCATTGCTTTTGTGATCAGGCTGTTATCATCACGTAGCACCAAATGGCATCTTTTCATTTTTATTACCATAGGCACTGTTCGCGTTGATCACGCTTTGTTTCTTTTGATGTCATACACTGACCAAGCTGCGCAGCGCCGTGAAGTTTTAACGTGCATACTGACTACTTGACAACGCGTCATTTTTTTTTGGGGACTTACCAACCAATAAAAATGTATTCGACAAAGCCTCCTTCACATCAACTAACATTTAGTCCACTATTTGGGGGCAGCCCTGCTGCTTACAATATCAGGAAACGCAATACCGCGCAAAATTTCAGTGTCCAGGATCACCTGATTCCTATGTAAGTCGTAGAGATTGTAGTCCAGCTGCTTGTAATTTTAGCAAATAATTGAGTATTTTTGTCCCGGTTTCTTTGTTTCACCCCCCTAAAGGGGGGTGTGTCCCGGCGTGTTCACGTGGGAAAGTGACGTCAATGCATACCCTCTATTGTCAGATCGTTCTGTTGCCAGCCTGCGGATCGCCTATACATGATACTATTAAGGGGCGGACCAATTTATGCCTTTATCTATGTATGTATCTACAAACCCATGTCTAACCACAATTAGCATTCTATCAGAATGTGAGTTCAGTGCAGCTGGCAACATTGTTATTACCCACACAACCTTTTAAACAAGAGCAAGTAAACTATTGCTGCAAGTTAATATCATTAATCTAAATGCACCATTGACGCCCGCTTGTGGTGTTATTATTTGATTGCCAAAACGGAACAACTCGTTCACTGGTTTTAAATCCTCACACGCATATCATCTCCTGCAAGGGAAAGTTCGAGCAGCGCGCATGACATGCATATACATTTACGCATTTGGCAGACGCTTTTATCCAGGGTTATTCCTACATAGAGAAATTGGAGGCGGCCGCCTCCGTCAAATGTTGTGCCACCTCAGACTCTCGCCAAAATTATGCGGGGTGTCTTCACAAGACATGCTGCATGCATTTCACAGATTGTCATTTGTAAATGCAGTTGTGACATCCAAATTTGCAGTTCGGACAAAGGCGAGTACTTGTAAAAAATGATGTATTGAATAAATGTAAAGATTTATACTGGCAGCTCATAGCAGTTTCTGGTTTACTGTTCATCAACATTCCAGTAAAATAAGCTTCCTGAAGAGGTTTTGCACATCAGAGTATTTAAAATGTCGTAATGCAAAACTTCTGATTGCCCATCGATTTCAATGGGAAAGGCCAAAGATAATATATTAACAAGGTGCGACCCTGACATTGCAATAAATTGTAAGAAATGCAATGTTAATTAGTATGGCTGCAACAACTAATCGATAGCATCGATAATAATCGATAATGAAAATAGTTGTCAGTAGGGCTGCAACTAACGATTATTTTAATAATCGATTAATCTGTAAATAATTTTTTCGATTAATCGATGAATCGGATAAAAAAAAAACAAGAAAAGCATTAATTTCCAACCCTTTATTCAAAAACAGAACTAAAATCTTTAGAAAGTGCACAAGCATGTTGCTCCTTGAACATCCCTGAGCTGTTATAAAAATAATAAAATCAAATAAAAATGGACTAACACAAAAAACATACACATGTATGCTTTACATCTGCCAAATATATAGACTTTTTTAAAAAAAAGTGCCACCTGAGCTGCCAGAACAATAAATAATTTATAAAAACTAAAGAACAATACAAATCAGAAAACTTAACAGGATTTGTTTAAATGTAAGAACTTGTTCTCTACACTACACTGCAGACAGACACTCGCAGATGCACACACTCGCAAACGCACACACTTTTGCAGACGCACACACTCACAAACACTGACACACACACTCTCTCTCAAATTCACTTGAAGCTTATTCATTCAATTACTACCATCATTGTAGTAAGTGCAAGCTTCATTTATACACCACATTTTAACAAAGCTTAAGATGACCAAGAGCTATAAAAGAACTTTAAAATTAAATTAAAAAGTACAACACACACAAATATATTTGTCAATAATAACCTATATGGGAGAAAGCACAGAATATACACTGCAAAAATTGCTTTTCTAACTTAGTAGTTTTGTCCCGTTGTCAGTCCAAATTTAAAAAAAAATCTTATGTCAAGAAACATGTACTAGACACATGAAAAAGCATAAGAAATTATGTCTTGTTTTCTGAAAAAACACCTCAAATTAAGTGATTGTTTGCTTAAAGCAAGAAAAATTATCTGCCAATGGGGTACAAAAATAATCTTAATGAGATATAATTTCAAACAGAAGTTTTAAGCATCAATTAATTTTCTTGTCTAGTAATCTTGATTTAAGATTTTTTTGATATTTGGACTGGAAATTAGACTAAATTACTAAGGAAGTTTTGCAGTGTAGCTATACATGACAACAGATTGATAAATGAATGGTCCAAAAAAGGCGAGTGAATAAAAACGTGTCTTTAGTCTTACAATGCAAAGTGCAAAGTAACTACACCACCCCTGATTATACTGTTATTAACGAGCTAATGCTAAATTGTGATGCTTGTCAATCTGGATAACGAGTAAACATCCGCACCAGGGACATTACGTTCTTCACTTCGAAACGGAACAAAAGTAGGATTCTGTAGTGACTTAACCTGCTGTTGAACTCCTCATCACAGACTCAAACATGTTTGCGTTTCAGGTGTTGGATCATTGCCGCGTTGCTCCCGCCATGTCGCGTTTGCATATTTTGCAGTTAACAAACTTTTTCTGTTTATTTAGTGTGAAATGCTCCCGCAACTATGATGACTTGGGTCGTGGGGATTTCTCTGCCTCCGTCATGTATCTTTCCTCCGCTCGTTTTTTTATTTTTGCTCCGCCCTGTATATGAGGCGCCGAACTCTGCTAGCATCAGTGCGCGAGAGAGACCGAGTGTGTTTACTTCGCTCCGCGCTCAAATAAAGTTTTTTTTTAATAACCAAACGTCTCCGCGTCGCGCGACACAACGAATCGATAATGAAATTCGTTGACAACTTTTTTACTAATCGATTTTTATCGATTTTATCGATTCGTTGTTGCAGCCCTAGTTGTCAGCGAATTTCATTATCGATTAGTTGGTCCATTACTTCACTTGCGAGCTGCGCTGTTATAAAACTAGCGCATCCTCTTCCATTTTACAATGACCGTTTTATATATGTCTCTGTGCAGCATGAGCTGCGCAGTTTCAAATTTAGACGTGTCTCTCCGTGGATGCATCTCTCCATGCAGCATGAGATGCGCAGTTTTAAAGACACACGTGTCTCTCCATGGATGAGTCTTTCGGCGCGGCACAAGTTGCGCAGTTTTAAAGTCACCCGTGTCTCTCCGTGCATGCGTCCCTCCGTGCAGTGCCAGGTACGCAGTTTTAAAGTCAGACATGTCCCTCCGTGCAGTGCGAGGTGCGCAGTTTTAAAGTCAGACGTGTTATGCATACATCTCGTCAAGCAGCGCAGTTTTAAAGTTTGAAGGGGAGAGGTGCTTTGAATTACAAAATTAAAGATTTTATTATTAAAACCCAATTTTTGGCGTTTGCACTTTGCAAAGTACATAATAGGCTTAATACCCTGGTTTGGGGGTTTATTTAGTTCAAGGTGGGAAGTTACAAAGTATATTTACTTGGGTACTGTACTTAGGTACACTTTTTGAGTATTTGTACTTAAGTAGGGCTGGGCGGAATGAGGGAATATTGTTAGCGTGTTTGGGAGAGACTATTGTCAGCTACTTTTACTATGACACACCCGAATCAACTGGAGACATTGGAGACATTCACAACATTTTGGGAGAGGGCTAATGAGTTCAGTTGTGTATACTTTTCCCATTTCTGATTTAGTCAATGTAAGCAAAAGCCTCAGGTGTAGGTGTTAGATGTTACATTTTTATCAGATTAATCGAGAAAAAAAAAAGAATCGTCCAACTAATCGATTATCAAAATAACCGTTAGCTGCAGCACTACTAAACAGCTGCATGGAGGCGCTCTTGCTATGACGTAAATAGCTGTCAGAAAGGCCGCCGAGGGGCATGACATTCTTTAAACAGACTTTGGCATGGTGCAGAAATGCTCTTTATGCATGTGCTGAGAGCAATGCAAACGTGCTGCTTTCGTGTGCACTGTAAAAATAAAATTCTGATGCGCCAAATTTGAACATTAACACTTAAGTACAACGGGCATACAATAATGCCAGCACGCATCTGTTCGTCAGCATTGTACTCAACAGCTCATTGCTTCTCGTGTTGCAGGCAGCCTCGCTTCAGCGCACAACCAACATTTGCTACACTCGCAAAATTGCTTCTCTATCTCAGCATACAGACAAACATGTACAGACCAGTTCACAGTCCAATTTATGGCACTGAAAATTTTAAACGCAAAACCAACTACGTGTAATATTTCACATTGGAGGTTGTACCGATCAGTTCAATATTATATTGAGTATTGGAGCATCCATATAACGTACAGCCCTTATAATTACTGATTGCCATTGTTCTATAGCAATCATGGAGAGTATTAACAAATTTACTAGGGATTTTCCGATACCCTTTTTCCCTTCTCTATACCGATTCTGATGCCTACGCTCAGGGTATCGGCCGATACCCAGTACTGATCCGATACCTGGGTGTGTATGTGTATATACTGCTAGCCCTGTTTGAATTGATAGAATTATTTTATGGTGTGCTTCAGACTTATCCTTTGAAAACATGAAAAAATACATACAGTGAACTAGCGTGTTTTTATTATCTTACATACTTTTGGCAGTATTATTATTATTTATTAATATCTTTTTCTTCAGTTAAACAGAACTTCAAATGCAGCCACAAGTCTTACACTGTAAACTGAAAAGGGCAAAAGCCATTTTAGTTTTACAAAAAACCTGTATAAAAACAGTGCAATAAATAAATCTAGGAATATGAAAAATTCTTAATAAAAGAGAATAATCTCTTTAAAACTTCAAAGTCCAGAGACAATTCTGCTTTTCAGTTTTAAAATACAAAAGTACAAAATAGTGCAACAGCAACTCTTATTCAATCTAAGTAGTCCTTTCAAGACACTAAGTGCAGCCAGAGACTTGAGTATTAGAGTGAACAAATAAACCTCAACTGAACAAGTTAAGAATCAATCAACAGAAGCTGTACTAAACCCAGTGTTAAAATATACATATTTCAAGTAACTTAAACTGGGTTAAACACTGCTGTAACAATTTGCTCACAATTTCAATAACAACACCAAGTTCTTAAGGAAAATTAGCATTTCTGCACTTTAACCCACGGGCACCCTGAGTGTCACCTTTTGGACAATATATTTTCAGTTGTTTAATTAATTCTTCACTGAGGCTGCTTACACTGCCGACTTGTGTGTATCGTGTCTCTTACCCCGTCACAACTGGTGGAGAATGCGGGCCTAACCCTAGGTAGGCATCTTCCCTAATCATCCTGTTTCCTGGGTCTCAGGAAGGACGGACAAGCTCTCTCTCTCTGCGGTTTAAGAGCGAGGAACCTGAGGACGATGAAGAAGAGCGAGAGATCGATGGCGCCGAATTGAGGGACGATCCCAGCCGGAAGAAAATGCTTCTCAGCCGAACAAGAGTGCTGCCCAGCCGCCAGAGACCGCTGCCCAGCCGCCCGACTGAGCTACCCAGCCGCCCGACTGAGCTACCCAGCCGCCGGAGAGTGCTGCATAGCCACCCGAGAGCGCTGCCCAGACGCCAGAGTGCGCTGCCCAGCTGCCAGAGAGTGCTGCCCAGCTGCCAGAGAGGACGGCTCAGCCACCGGAGAATGCTGCCCAGCCGACAGAGGATGCTGCCCAGCCGTCCGAGAGCGCTGCCCAGGTGGGAGTCCCATTCGTGGACTAGCCAGCAATCCAGTCCGTCTTCCAGCCAGCCTTTCACTCAGCGCCCAATATGGAATGATCGGTCTGACAAGCAACATTTTACCCTCCCACCCCTAGTATTTTCCCGAGGCGTACATAGGAAATCCTCGGAGACCAGGTTGACGCTTGGGGGGGGGGGGGGGCCGCATGCTCCCAGCACTCGAGGTCCTGGTTCGGAGAGACACCAACCGCTGTGCCTATTCTACCACAGAGAGAGAGAAAGGAAGGACAGCGAGGGAAATACGGACGATAGATGTGTCACCTTTTGGACATTATATTTTAAGTTGTTTAATAAATTCCCCACTGGGGCTGCTTACACTGCTGACTTGTGTGTATCGTGTCTCTTACCCCGTCACAATAAGTAATTATTTAATGCAAAAAGTTTTTGAAAATGGCATTCATACAGTAACATTTAAAATAATATATAACAAGTAAACGAATTTACTTAATATGGCAATGACAATCATCAATAAGAACATGAAGAAAATAGACATACCTGTCTTTGAAACGTGGATCCAAGAGAGATGCAACTTCATACAAGGTCTCTTCTTCGATATTTACATGAAATTAGAACACCTCTTTGCTCCCTTTTACATGGAAGTTTTATAAGTCTGATTATTTGCCATAATACACAGCACAAATGATGATATTAGAAAGTAGGTGTGTTACTGGCTATCATTTTAATATATTCCCGTCAAATGCAAACCGCGTCTTAGGCGCGGTTGGCAATCAAACTGCCATCTGTGCCTGAGCAACAAAAAAAGAAAACTAAAAAAAAATGAAAACCAAGGTAATAAAGCAGGGGTCGTCAACCGGGTGCATTCTCCCGAGTGCATTCAGCCTGAGTGCATTCTCATTAGTTCCTAAACTTCTATTCAAATTTGTTAAAACTGTAAAGCGCTAATTTGACAGCCAAATGACCGCTTCTGAATTGTAAACTCGTTGCATCATTGCTCTCTGATTTGATGCTCTGCAGAAAAAAACAGCCACGACAATGCTGATCCACGAGAAAGACAACTGATCTCCGAATTATAAAATAGCAGTGTGCTCTGCAACACAGAGAAGCGGAAGAAAAGAAAAGAAAGACATTTAATAAAACAGCCTGATTTTACAAGAGAATGCATAAAATCTAAAATCTGCTCTAATTTCTTTTGCATCCAGATACAACCTCTACCTCCACTAGAACAGACTTTGTGCAATCAACCAGTCATCTCATTGAAGCCTTAATAATACCGAAAGCTCAGTGAAAAGAGTGAAAAATTTAAGGGGGTCTGAATACTTTCCGTACCCACTGTATGTCCAGCACGATTCTGGATAAATTGAGGATCCCGATTCTTTTGTTTCAAATAGAGATTGCGAATATTTTACGATTCTGAATGATGACTAAAAGTAATACATAATTTACTAGAGGTTCTGACAAAAAATTGTTTATTGAGGTATGCAATATGTAGGACTTTGATTAAAAATTATTACATATTTCATGGTTAACCTACAGTAACTATGGTGAGAAATGTTTAACCACAAATTCCATAAGTAAACTAAAGTGTTTCTTCATTTTTTTACTTTACATGCAAAAGTTTAACTTCCTAAAAAAGTATAAATGCATTGAAGTAACTTGTATATAAAATATTTCTCAACAAATTCATAAGGTGACACTTTTTTATTTTATACATTTGCCAGATATATACAGACTGCTTGAAGGGGTCTTTACAGAAAGACACTACTGATAAGTTTAAAATAAGAGTTTAAAATAAGTTTAAAATAACCTGAAAACATGAAATGATAGGCAACTTGACGAACGCTCTAATAGCTTCTCTATTCGTGTTTATAGAGTAATAGGCGCTCTGATGACGTGTTTTACCATAATGACGGATATAAGCGCTCACTCGGATTGAGACTACAGCAGTGTTTTGAAAAACACCCGACATAAATTTGGTGAGAGACTGAGGTGGCATGAAAATTGACAGAGGCGGCCGCCTTCAATTTTTCTATGCAGAAAAGTCCCTGAACACATGTGACACAAACAATACATTGACACCCCATGAAGAACCCATAGGAAAGAGACTTGATTATGACTCGATAGGGCCTCCCCTATGGAAAAGCTGTTGTACTTTGATCTCTGATGCTATTTACATTTACACATTTGGCAGACGCTTTTATACAATTTATATGTCCCATTTGCAATAAAACAGTTTACAATAAAACAGTTGATTGCATCAGAATCAGACTCACAACACTGTAAAAAGTGCTAAAGTCAATTCAAAATACAAATTTTTCAACACAGTAGATGTAGATGCCACATTGAATCTGGTTTGCTTAATGTTTTTCCATGTAGTGTCTGATAATGGGTCATCTGTTTTTTTCCTGACAGATGGAGAATGAGATGAAGAGGAGGAAATACTCCACCAGTAGCAATGATTCGGACACAACTGACAGTGAGTAATAAACAGATGGGGGGTATATTCATACACAGCTGCTCATAATTACAGTAATTAATGAGAACTTCATAAGGCCCGATTCACATTTTGCATTTAAAACCGCATGGAAAACGCGAGCCGCGGCGCTTTCTCTCTTCAAATGGTCCATGTTGCATTGGAGGCACTCTGAAAAGTTGAACTATTTCCATCTCGTGTGCCTACATTTAAATAACGAATATGCAGGCAGAAAAGGCTCATCAAAAATCTGTCACAATCTATTTTTACCCGTCACTATGGTGCAAGGTGATATAACGTGCCAATTAGGGCTCCAACAAACGATTATTTGATGATCGATTTGTTGGCCGATAATTTTTTCGATTAATCTGATAGAAAATTGATTAGATGTTTTGCTTATAATAAGTAAATCAGACATGGGAAAAGTATACACAACTGAACTCATTAACCTTCTCCCAAAATGTTTTGTGTCTCAATAATTAAAACACCTGCTGAGTTGATTCAGGTGTGTCATATTAGAAGCAACTGACAATAGTCTCTCCCAAATGTGGGAGCGAGGGGAGGGTCGGCCAAGGAAATATTTTTTGTGTCATGAAAAGTTGAGATATTTTTCATTCAAATTAAGTGAAGTACAGTAAAAAAAGGACACAGAAAACGTAATACTTAAGTACGCTGTAAAAATGTATCCTGTAAAAAAACGCTAATCTACCGGCAGCTGTGGTTGCCAGCTTTGTACTGTTAAATAACAGTGGGTTACTGTTATTTGAAATAACAGCATGATACTGTTTTATTAGCTACGGCATACAACTATTATAAAAAATAATTGAATTAAAAAAAAAAGGTTTAAGTGATAGTTCGCCCCAAAATTAAAATTATGTCATCATTAACTCACCCACTGGTTATTTCAAACTTTTATGACTTTTCTGCAGAACACAAAAGAAGATATTTTGAAGAAAGTTGTTGCGCGGACCTGCGCTGTTTGGTTACCAACATTCTTCAAAATATTTTTTTTTTTTGTTTCTTGATTAATTCCAACAAAGCGTCTGAAAAATAAAAGTTTTCTGTAAACAATGTTTTAAAAACAAAGATAATTGAAATTGCAGGAACACTTTACAATAATGTTTCATTATAGTTAGGTACTTAAGTTAACATGGATCAACAATAAAAAATACTTACACAGCACTCATTCATCTTTTTAAGTAATGTGATTAAACAAGATTAATGTTTGAGATGGAACTATTCCTTTTAGGTCAAAATATTAATATTACCATTTTAATGAAAGATAAATATTACTTTTTACCTCTGACAGAACTCCAGTGTGTATGCTGCTTCATCTCGGTATTGCAAGTTGAATGTGTAGTTTAATTTTGGCCACCTCTGTATAAGGAATCAGACAAAAAAAAAACACGAGTGTCTTAACCTAGTGGTGCGCTTGTGTCCCTTTTAGAGTTTTCAGGTACCCTGCTTGTGTTGACTAAACAAACAGACATCATTTCTTCATTAAAATCTCCTAATTTATGGTCATATGAGTATGACAAAATATGCCATATTTGATTGAAGCATTCCTACGCATTTATTCATAGTAAGAACTAACAACCACAATAAATTTAAGGAAAGACTTACATCTTCTTTAAGAAATTTTTTCTTGCTTCTCTGCAAAGTGTCCCATTAGACTTCCTCCTTGGAAATAAATACAGTTGAAAGAAAAAGTATGTGAACCCTTTGGGCTTTCTTGGATTTCTTCATAAATTGGTCATAAAATGTTTTCTGATCTTCATTTAAGTCACAACAATAGAGAAACACAGTCTGCTTAAACTAATACCGCACAAACATTATACATTTTCATGTTTTTATTGAACACAACATGTAAACATTCATAGTGCAGGGTGGAAAAAGTATGTGAAACCCTAGGCTAATGACTTCTCCAAGAGCTAATTGGAGCCAGGAGTCAGCCAACCTGGGGTCCAATCAATGTGATGAGAATGGATGTGTTGATTAAAGCTGGCCTGTCCAATAAAAAACACACACCAGTTTTGAGTTTGCTGTTCTGAAGAAGCGTTGTCTGATGTGAACCATGCCTCGCACAAAAGAGCTCTCAGAAGACCTACGATCAAGAATTGTTGACTTACATAAAGCTGGAAAGGGCTACAAAAGTAAATCTAAGAGCCTTGGTGTCCATGTGTCAACGGTAAGACAGATTGTCTACAAATGGAGAAAGTTCAGCACTGTTGCTACACTCCCTAGGCGTGGTCGTCCTGTAAAGATGACTGCAAGAGCACAGCGCAGAATGCTCAATGAGGTGAAGAAGAATCCTAGAGTGTCAGCTAAACATTAACAGAAATCTCTGGCACATGCTAACATTTTTGTTGACAAATCTACAATAAGGAAAACATTAAACAAGAATGGACTTCATGGGAGGACACCACGGAGGAAGCCACTGCTGTCCAAAAAAAACATTGCAGCACGTTTGAGGTTTGCAAAAGAGCACCTGGATGTTCCACAGCACTACCGGCAAAACATTCTGTGGACAGATGAAACCAAAATTGAGTTGTTTGGAAAGAACACACAACGCTATGTGTGGAGAACAAAAGGCACAGCACACCAACATCAAAACCTTATCCCAACTGTGAAATATGGTGGAGGGGGCATCATGGTTTGGGGCTGCTTTGCTGCCTCAGGCCCTGGACGGATTACTGTCATCGATGGAAAAATGAATTCCAAAGTTTATCAAGACATTTTGCAGGAAAACTTAAGAACATCTGTCTGCCAACTGAAGCTTAACAGAGGATGGACGATGCAACAGGACAACGACCCAAAGCATAGAAGTAAATCAACAACAGAATGGCTTCAACAGAAGAAAATACGCCTTCTGGAGTGACCCAGTCAGAGTCCTGACCTCAACCCGATTGAGATGCTGTGGCACGACCTCAAGAGAGCGATTCACACCAGACATCCCAAGAACATTGCTGAACTGTAACACTTTTGTAAAGAGGAATGGTCCAAAATTTCTCCTGACTGTTGTGCAGGTCTGATCTGCAACTATAGGAAACGTTTGGTTGAGGTTATTGCTGCCAAAGGAGGGTCAACCAGTTATTAAACCCAAAGGTTCACATACTTTTTCCACCCTGCACTATGAATGTTTACATGTTGTGTTCAATAAAAACATAAAAACGTATAATGTTTGTGCGGTATTAGTTTAAGCAGACTGTGTTTCTCTATTGTTGTGACTTAGATGAAGATCAGAACACATTTTATGACCAATTTATGAAGAAATCCAAGTAAGCCCAAAGGGTTCACATACTTTTTCTTTCAACTGTATATATTTTGGTCACAGTGGTAGCACATGTTTACCCAAAGAAATTATAGGGAAACTTTATTTAAAGAGCAGGTTCAACAGATCAGTGTCTAGTTAACAAATCACTGATGCATTTGAGCCATGCTAACAATACAATAAAATGTATAATGAAAGTGCAAGAGCAAGACGTTCTGTTGTGCGGCAAGTAGTTATGCAATCAAGCCAGAAGGGGTTTTGAAATTGACTCATTCTCAGAAATCAGACAATAAACAGGGATTTTGCAATATACCCAGTTAGCATAACATAAATATTTCATAAACTAACTGTTTAATGTATCTTACCATGAACGCATGCACATACGGAAAGCTGACCAGCATGTTACAACGGGTTGACCAAATAGGTAGCGGTATCTTTAGACATACTTCGTGGCATTACTGATCTATAATAAACCAGTGGGTAACATATTGTATATTAAACAGATTTTAAGATAGCACAAAAAATCATGCGAATTTGCAGACAATAGAAAATATTTCTCGCCGACATGGATGGAAAGCGCACATTAAAAGTGTAACTACACAAAAACAATAATTGATTTAGATCGTCCCCGATTCATCTTTTAAACAGATTTTAGGAAAACGTACAGTTTGGATAAAAATTCTTACCTGTTAGTCACAAGCTCTTGTATCTCATGTTTAAGTTACCGTCACCCAGTCACTGTTTCAGATGTTTTCCGCTAACCAGAATGTCTAAGTGTTGTTTTCAGAAATGCTTTGCCTGATTAAAACAGGAAATGTTATGTGATTTATATTATAAAAACTTCACTGGATATTTAAGATATAACATTTAATTTAAAGATATGAAAACCATAGATAAAGGTGCAGACATACCTCATGGTGATAATCCAAGATGGCACACATAGGAAGATATGGTATAATGCTGTTAAATAACAGTGACATACTGTGTTTGTTCGACCACTAGCCTGAAGTGAACAAGTCTTCCCACAATGCACTGTTAAAAACAATAACCAACTGCTATTACACGAAAACAGCATTTTGCTATTTAATTTCCATGTAAATTAACAGGAATTTTTTACAGTGTACAAATACACAAAAAGTGTACTTAATTACAGTTCTCAAGTAAATGTACCTTGTTACTTCTCCACTAAATAAACCCCCAAATCAGGGTATTAAGCCTATTATGTCCTTTTGCAAAGTGCAAACACCACAAATTGGGTTTTACTAATATAATATTTAATTATACGAGATGGTCTGATTTAAACCACAAAACTGCATTTTTAGTGAAACCAATCGCGTACAGTTTGTCAAATAACAAATAATAATCTACTAAATCAAATGCTTTTGTTAAATCAAGAAAAATTGCACCTGTAAGCTTACCATCATCTGCCCCTGAAAAAACAACAGTAATAACCTTCAGTAATGCAGTTGTTGTTGACTAATTAACTCAACTCAACTCAACTTTATTTATATAGCGCTTTTTACAATTTTCATTGTTACAAAGCAGCTGTACATGAGACACATTTAATACAAGTATGAATTCTAAAGCAGCCCCCCCGGCCAGGCAGATAGTGCAAAACAATATGCAAACGGTGGTGAGGAACCCAAAACTCCCATCGAGAAAAAAAACCTCAGGGGAACCCAGGCCCAACCAGGGGATTCCAGTTCCCCTCTGGCAAAAGCTGCTGCCTCTGCACAAGCTCAACAGTGCTTGCACAACAAGGCTTAGTAAAAATATAAAAATTAAGGATTAAAGATTATCATTAACAATCTAATAGCATTTGAAATGTTGTAGGAAAAACAAAGTTGTCGCGTCCTTTATCCAGCTCTATCCTCTTAGCACTTGTCAGGTCACCGCTTTCCATTTTCAGCTCTGCCATCAGGTCTGGGCATGAACTGCATCCTGCGGTAACCTTGGAACAAAGAGACAAGACTGGCTGAGAGTAGAGTACTGTTCTGCACTCTTTGATGCAACAAGTGCATCATTTGTTGTTGGATGTGTTCCTGGTTCCGGTTGATCTAGATAATGCAGCCTAAATCCTCTGAGGATTAATATTATGGAGGTGTAGTGTATGCAAGATTAAAAAGATGAGTCTTTAGTCTAGATTTAAACTGACAGAGTGTGTCTGCCTCCCGGACCGTGCAGGGAAGAATATTCCAAAGTTTAGGCGCTAGATAAGAAAACGATCTACTACCTGCACTTGATTTTGAAATTCTAGGTATTACCAACTGACAGGACCCCTTAGAGCGTAATGTACGTGGAGCTCTGTAATACAATAGAAGTTCATTCAAATACTGCGGCGCTAGACCATGTAGGGCTTTATAGGTAATAAGCAAGATCTTAAAGTTAATGCGATGCTTTATAGGTAACCAGTGCAAGGTTGACAGAACCGGGGTTATATGCTCATACTTTTTTGTACGTGTAAGAACTCGAGCTGCCGCGTTTTGAACCAGTTGCAGTTTTTGTAATAGGCCCGCAGGGCAACCACCTAGAAGTGCATTACAGTAATCTAGTCTTGATGTCATGAATGCATGAATTAATTTCTCTGCATCTGAAAGTGACAGTATATGACGTAATTTAGATATATTCTTAAGATGGAAAAATGCAATTTTACAGGTGTTTGCGACATGGCTTTCAAATGAGAGAGTACTGTCGAATACAACGCCAAGATTCTTAGCTGATGACGAGGATTTTATGGAGCATCCGTCAATCGTTAAGCAGTATTCTTGGTTGTTACGCATAGCAGTTTTCGGTCCAGTAAGTAACACTTCTGTTTTGTCCGAGTTTAGTAGTAAAAAATTGTTACTCATCCACATTTTTAAGTCAACTATGCAATCCTTTATTCGATGAAACTGCTGGGTTTCATGAGGCATCGAGGAAATATAAAGTTGAGTATCATCAGCATAACAGTGAAAGCTAATTCCGTGTCGCTTTATTATATCTCCTAGAGGTAGCATGTATAATGCGAAGAGCAGGGGTCCCAAGACTGAGCCCTGTGGTACACCGTACTGGACTTGTGATTTGCGGGACACCTCATTGTTTATTGATACAAATTGAAAACGGTCGGATAAATAAGACTTAAACCATTTCAATGCTATTCCGTTAATGCCAACGTAATTTTCGAGTCTATGTAGAAGTATGCTGTGGTCAATGGTGTCAAATGCAGCACTGAGGTCTAGCAGCACCAATAACGAAATACAGCCACGGTCAGACGCTAAAAGCAGATCATTTGTAACTCTGATCAAAGCAGTCTCTGTACTGTGACATGCTCGAAATCCAGACTGGAATTCATCATTAATGTCATTCCTTTGGAGGAAGGAGCATAATTGAGTTGAAACTACTTTTTCCAGAACTTTAGATATAAAAGGTAAATTCGATATAGGCCTGTAATTCCCTAGTTCTTTAGGGTCGAGTTTGGTTTTTTTTAAAAGAGGCCTTATAACAGCCACCTTAAATGCTTTTGGCACATGTCCTAATGTCAGAGATGAGTTAATAATACTAAGAAGAGGATCTATAATTTCTGGGAGCATTTCTTTCAGTAGTTTT
This sequence comes from Triplophysa dalaica, assembly GCF_015846415.1. Taxonomy (NCBI): domain Eukaryota; kingdom Metazoa; phylum Chordata; class Actinopteri; order Cypriniformes; family Nemacheilidae; genus Triplophysa; species Triplophysa dalaica. The sequence continues at coordinate 19,309,016 of NC_079560.1, read as the reverse complement.
GTAGGTATAGGGTCTAGCATGCATGTTGATGATTTAGATGATCTAATGATTTTAGACAGTTCATCGTGATCTACTGTAGAAAATAATTGCAATTTCTCCTTAGGGGTGCTGTAGTTAGTTTGTTCAGCGGATTTCACTACAGGTTGCATTGTTATAATTTTTTCTCTTATATCTTGGATTTTACTCGTGAAGTAGTTCATAAATTCATCACTGTTATGCTGATAATCAGAATCTGACGTCGATGACAACTTATTTTTTGTTAATTTAGCCACGGTGTTAAATAAGAACCTAGGGTTGTGATGGTTTTCCTCTATTAGTGTTGAAAAGTAGGCGGATCTAGACGTTTTTATTGCATTCCTGTAATTTCGAGTACTATCCTTCCATGCTATACGAAATACCTCTAAATTCGTTTTCTTAAAGTTGCGCTCCATTTTACGGGATGCCTTTTTTAGAGTCTGAGTGTGTTCATTATACCACGGTGTTGGGCTGCTATTTTTAATTTTCTTTAAACGCAGAGGAGCAACTATGTCTAATATTTCCGAGAAAGTAGAGTTAAAATTTTCAATAGTAGTGTCAAAATCGTCAATGTTATTACTCATGCTAGATATTTTAGACAATTCAGGCAGATTATCGAGAAACGCATCTTTGGTAGTTGAAGTGATCGTTCTACCATATTTGTAACAAGGAGTTTGATTTGCAGCCGTAGGCCATTGAAGCAAACATAATATCAGATGATGATCCGAAATATCTTCACTCTGCTGAACGATTTTAACATCGTCCACATTTATACCATAAGAAAGTATTAAATCTAAAGTATGATTACGAAGGTGAGTGGGTCCTGACACATGTTGACTAACGCCCATGAGGTTAAGAGTGTCTTTGAAAGCCAGTCCCAAGGCATCTGTATCATTGTCTACATGGATATTAAAGTCACCGACGACAAGGACTCTATCTGCGGCCAGTACTAGTTCTGATAAGAACCCACCAAAATCTTTAATAAAATCTGTGTGGTGCCCTGGAGGCCTATATACAATAGCTAGAATAAATTTAAAAAATGTTTTGTCCTTAGTATTAGGTGTCGATACGTGAAGTACCATGACTTCAAAAGAATTGTATTTAAAATTAGACTTCTGAGAGGTAATAAAAGAATTCTTGTAAAGTGCAGCGACACCTCCCCCTCTACCTTTTAGACGAGGCTCGTGTTTATAGTAATAATCTTGGGGAACGGATTCATTTAGAGTAATAAAATCATCTGGCTTTAGCCATGTTTCTGTCAAACAAAGCATGTCTATTTTATGATCGGTTATCAAATCGTTAACAAAAAGTGCTTTATTTGAGAGAGATCTAATATTAAGCAATCCGAGTCGTAACAGCTGATTATCTGTATTTTGTTCATGTTTGATTTGTTTAACGTTTATTAAATTACTTTCAAGAGGTTTACGCAATATCTTATGTTTGCTAATCCGGGGGACAGACACAGTCTCTATTTTATGTTGTTTGTAAGAAGGGATTATTACATGTTGTATATTTTGTGTATTCTGTAACGCGAGACGGCAAGCAGACAGTTGGTTAAGCCATTCTGTCTCGTTCCTGACCTGGGCCCTAGGTTTGTCAGATTTTAGCATTATTAAGACTGTGTCCCAAATTTCTAGAGAGGAGGGAAACCCCATCCCAGGAGGGATGGAGACCATCTCGTTTCAACAGGTCAGGTCTGCCCTCAAAACTCTTCCAGTTATTTATAAAATCTATGTTATTCTGCAGGCACCACTCAGACAGCCAGCCATTTAGTGATGATAATCTGCTATAAATCTCATCACCACGGTAAGCAGTAAGGGGGCCAGAGAATATTACAGTGTCTGACATCGTTTTTGCGAGCTCACACACCTCTTTAATATTATCTTTAGTGATCTCCGATTGACGGAGTCTAACGTCATTTGTGCCGACATGAATAACAATCTTACTGTATTTACGATTAGCCTTAGCCAGCACATTTAAATTTGACTTGATATCAGGCGCTCTGGCTCCCGGTAAACATTTGACTATGGTGGCTGGTGTCTCTATGTTAACGTTCCGGACAATAGAATCACCGATCACTAGGGCACTTTCAGCAGGTTTCTCAGTCGGTGCGTCACTGAGCGAGGCAAACCTGTTCGAGACTTTAATCGGAACGGTTGAGTGATGTTTTGTCCTGCGACTATGCCGTCTCACCGTCACAAAGTTTCCCAGCTGCAGGGGATTTTCAACCGGAACCGAGCTGTGTGCGCTAACATTGCTCGCATCCGAAGTGTTTTCTACAGTCCTAACACTCTTACTATCCTCAAATATAGATTGGATGCGAGACTCTAATTCTAAGATCTTCTCCGTCAGCCTAACTACTTCCCTGCATTTATCACATGTAAAACCCTCGCCGCTGACAGAGAAGGCTAAACTAAACATATGACATGAGGTGCAAGTAACAACAATAGGAATAGAAGCCATAACTCACCGGGTATGAAGTGCAATCCTAACTTAGCAAGGTTGCTTGATGAGTCTTAGTATATACGCTTAAAAAGAGAAACAGTTAGCACACAAGACAAATAGGGGGAGATGATATTCCACACTGTAAACAGAAGGCAAGCTAACACGCTAATATGCTAGCGGCGTTACGCTTCAATTAATATAGATTTAGAAAATAAAGTTATAAATAATTCGGCAACGACAATGATAGGTAACTATAGTAAAATACACTAATATTTAGACCAGGAACAAATGTGAGGTGAACCAAGTGTCAGAGGATACAAACTAGCAGCCGGCAGCGATGCAATCAGGTGTGCAACAGGTGTTTCTAGACCTGAAACTATATTGAAATGTTGTTAAAATATGATAAGTACAAAAATAACTTGAAATCGGTTTATATTTTTTTTAATAAGAAATGGAACATAAGATAGATATAGGTCTATAGTTTTTAAAATCTAGTACATCACATCCTTCGTGAAGTGCAGTTATATGAGAATATTTCCAAATCTCTGGCAATTCATAGATAAACAAGGAAAGATTAAATAAATCAGCAAGTGGATACATAAGCATTTAAGATGATAATTTAAGAAACCTATTCGCAATATCATCCAATCCAGCACCACCAGTCATGCTTAAACCATTAATGGCATGCTGAGCTTCAGTCTGTAAGATCTTCCTAAATGAGAACAAGATGAAACATTATTAAACATATTGGAAGACGCAGATGCTAATGCAGAGCAGACAGAAGCAAAATGTTGATTCAATTCTTGAGCAATTGCTAAGGAATCATGTATTATCAACTTGAATTTGAATGTTAAACTAATAGAATGTTTCTCTGAAGTACTAAAAATATACTTGATTTTATTCTAAAATTGCTTTAGGATTTGCTAAGGCAAATGTTTATCTACAACATTAAAACATTTTTTATAGAAAAACTCCCATGCATCTTGTACATCAGGAATTATAATCTGTACCAATTTATAGAAATCAAGTCTTTTATAAATAAATCTAAATTCATCTTGGTGGCAATTAAGGGAAAGTAATTTTCCATACACAGTTTATAATAGAAAGAGCACTAAAAGAGTCTGACATTACACCTGGCCTTATAAATCTATTAGGATGTGACACAAGTATCCAATATTTTTCTTTTTCAGATGACGTATCTTACAAATTCTTGTTAAAATCCCCTTCTACAATGACTTAATTTTTGCCAAAAATAGAATAAATGGTAGAGACCAGGGGCCTCATTTATCAAAAATGCGTACGCTCAGATGTGTGCATAGCGAGTGTGTAAGAACAGTTTCACGCAAAGTGTGGGATTTACCAATTTGTACCTATACGTAGAAATTTGCGTAAATATACGCACACCTATGAGCATGCTTACGCAGAAAACCTAGTTATAGAACAGTGAAACTACAAAAGAAAGTGCCACCGTGTGTTTCCTTTGTCCTATATTTGCAAATACTCAACTCGTAAATTCATAGATCAAGCTAGACATTTGTCTTAATTGTTGTGAGAAGCTACCAAAGAGAGATGGGGAATCATTTGAATTGATTTTGCTGGATGATTTGGCAAACCTTATATGGAAAACACAATGTAAAAGTCACACTTAACAAAACAATATATATATAAAAAAAAGAACATTCAACCAACTGAAAAATAAAAAAAAGAGGTTTGCATATTAATCATTATTACAAAATAATATACTTTTTTAACATCTTATTGCTTTTCTATTACTACATCCGTTTACCAAATCATAATAACATTGCAATTTCACCAAAAATTCGGTTACTAATCTGAACATTTTAATTTATGCAAAATAAATTGCTTATAAATAATTATGAAATTAACAATAAAAACCAAATTGAGCAAAACATGCATTGCGCAAAGAATGCGTTTTCAAAGACCGCCGTGGTCAGAGTACATTCACGTGAATTATAAAGGAAGGTTTGATCACCATATATGCTTAATTGGTGGTGTTTCCAAATGCAAATGACCATGAACGAGCATGGCGCTTAAGAACATGCTAGATTTATCAACAATGATTACTCACTGGTGTGGATAAGAACCGTGTATCCGCATTTGATAAATACACATATTTTTGTACTTAGACACATTCTTAATTTCATTCGTAGGACAAAATATAGAACCTTTTCTACACACTATTGATAAATGAGACCCCAGGCAATTAATGGACTCCATTGGTGACATAAGAGGTCTATATACAGTATGCTACCAGTAATTAAACATTTATTTCAATGAAGAATTATTTTAACAAACATACATTCAAAATATAGAGGATTAACGCTAGGTGTAACCCACTCAGAAAGAAGACCTGTAGAAACATAAAGACCATACCTCTACCCCTGGAGCCCCTATCATGCCTAGATAGGATATCATTGATTAGATTTATTTAATTATCTGAAATACTACTATTAAGCCAAGTTTCAGAGAGTGTTATAATATCAGACTTATGTAAATCAATCCATACATGAAATACATCTTTTTTGTTAACCCTTTGACATCATCCAACCTGAAAAATGTAAATTGATGACAAATTATAAAAAATACAGAAATTACAAAAAGTCATAAAAAGACAAACAAACAGAACACTTAATTTAACATGCCTATTCTTTATACAGTATTCATCACACCTTTCAGGAATGACCAAGCTACCCCAGACCCCAAGTCCCAACACACTGTTCTAATAAATAAACACTCGATCTTCCAACCTGTGATCTTCACGTGTTCAGTGACACCGCCGCCATCTTGGGGCTTTTCTGAAAACACAGAAAGCAGACCCTATAGGACTTGATTTCGGACACAGCCACAAAGAGTGTGAAAGTCATCTACATCGCTCAGAAATCACATTCAAATGATCAGATCAAGTTTTGGCAGGGCCGCAAAAATTATATTTGCCTTTACAGCTTTATGACTGTGAGGTCTCACGTAAGCAGACCATGCTGTCTATATGAACGAGTAATAGGCCAATGACATTAAATAAAAGTTCAATTAAATTTGTTTGCAATCTGTTACAGGTCATGTGACCACCTGGTCGCGATCTTCAAAGAACACGGGGACCAATAGCACGTGGGTTCGCCATGAGCCGAAGAAACCATCTGAGGTAAGCAATACTGTTTCATCAGTCAATGTGGGCCTCATTGGTATGAAGCTAATATATCAAACTAACTTCAATTTTTTAGTAATGAATTTTTTTGTTATGAAGTGTGGCAGTTTCAACGTTCTCACTGAATTGCAGTCGAAAAGTGTGTTTCTGCACTGTAACCCACTGCATCTTGGGGCTCATTGCTTTAATTGAAGACAGTTTTGTGCTTAAAATTAGAAGTTGTTACAAGTGTTGTGTTTTTTTCAGGTTTTTCGGACCGATTTTATAACTGCCATGAAGTTGCCTGATTCAGCACAACTCGGCCTGGAAGAGTTTTATTTTCTGTCCGATCCCTGGAGACAGGAATGGGAGAAGGGTGTTCAGGTGCCAGCAAATGTAGAAGTTATCCCTGAACCTGCGGTGAGGTGAGCGTCAACAAAACAAATGTTTCAAAATAAATCACGTTAGTGACGTCTTACCAGGAAGAAAGGCATCACTACATCAGCATTTAATACTTTTACCTCTATAAATCCCTGTGGGTATTAACCCTTGCTTTAGCATAGACTCAAGGTTTTTTGGTTTTAACAACAGGGGATTCCCACGATTGAGATGTTTACATGGCATTCCCCAGATGGGGGCCTTTTTAAACTTTCTAGATGAAATGCTGCCGTCTATATGACAAATTATTTTAAATAATAAGCAAAGCTCTGCCACTTTCAGCACCTAAGCATTCATCCACACATGTGATAAAGCAGCAGGTTCCTCTCGTTTGGGTTTACAGCAGTTGTTTTTCAACATTTCATCGTAAGGCCCCCTTAGTGTAGGGTGCATCGATTGGTGCCCCACCCAAAATAACGACCTATAATTTTAATTAAACCAAAGACATGTTCAATCATACAGTGCTGGAACTTCATTTATTTTGGTTGGCGGTCTCATTTTTCTGATTTATAACTGCAAAAAAGTCATGATAAATTCCTGTATTTCATAAAATACCTTAAAAACTGTGCCCCCCCTGGATACATCTTGGTGCCCCAAGCTTGAGAACCACTGGTTTACAGACTTATCTTCTGCAAACTCAAATTTTCTTGCGGAAAATCGTCCATGTATATATTGTTTTTACAGCACAAGCTGAGTCAGTTCACTCAAAATAAAGACCACATTTACAGTAACATTTTTACATGTCAGGGTTTCTGTATTTACGGCTCCATCTTCAGACTCGATAGCTCAGCATTTTTATTCATTGAATGAGATTTTCATTTCTCTAGTTCAAGTATATGATATGATATGGTCATGCCAATGTATATGTGCCATGTTTTTTTAGGATGCTTCCAGAGGTGAATCGAATCCCGTTCTTTTCACCTGTCCAGACACGGGGACATTCAGAGTTCGGGTTCGGAGAATCCCGGGGTCTCGCGAAGCCATTGAGCCGCTACGATCTGGATGACCTAGATGTGTCCTGGCTCGAGCTGGTTAATGCTGAATTCAGACAATTAGGTACCATTTTTAATATGTCATCATCACAGTCTACGGTTTAATGACTGAATAGATTAACTGCGTCCTTCATCTGTGGCTGTGACCGTTCAAATGCCATTTGCTGCTAATAAACGGCCGATTTATAACGGCAGACCGCATACATAGCCTAAATATAATTTTATTTACTTTATTGTATGAAAGCTCCACTTCATGTCGTGCCACAACGCCCTTAGCTGTTATAAAATGCAGTGTGGCTTATTCTTTTATTTCTTTACTCTCTGCAAGTGTAATAAAGTGTCAGTAGGTCATGAGTAAATGGCCGTTGTCTTTGCACATGTCAGCACTTCCAGAGCTGGATGAGCTGAGCATGGAGCAGGTTTTGGTGGAGTTGGAGAGCAGGTGTGAGGAGAACATGCAACGGGCCATCGAAACAGAAGAGGGCCTTGGCATCGAGTACGATGAGGACGTGGTCTGTGACGTGTGCCGCTCACCTGAGGGCGAGGACGGCAACGAGATGGTGTTCTGCGATAAATGCAACGTTTGTGTGCACCAGGTGGGAAAAGGTGGCAAATGGACAGAAAAGTTAGCTGACTGTTTTCAGATGACGAAAGATTTTGTTTCTGTATGTTGAAGGCGTGTTACGGGATCTTAAAGGTGCCACAGGGTAACTGGAGGTGCCGGACGTGTGCTCTGGGAGTGCAGCCCAAATGTTTGCTGTGTCCCAAAAGAAGAGGGGCCCTCAAACCCACCCGTAGTGGAACCAAATGGGTCCACGTCAGCTGTGCCTTATGGATCCCAGAGGTATCAACAGCTCATCTCTGTTTAGAGAATAAAGAAGTCAAACGTAACCGTTTGATTTATTATAAGTTGTCATGCCAATCAAAGATGATGCAAAACATTAATCGCATACAATATCACCACTTTTGAGTAATACTTGTTTTTAAGTATAGAGAGATAACATATAGAAGCATTTGCTAAGTTGAATTGAAATTTGAATTGTGAAAATGCACTGAAATCAGATGAGAAATGTAAAAGTTTTTGTACATTTTTCTTGAAAAATTGCAGCTCCCCTCTCACTTCTATGCGTTTCTTTGGCAGCGTCTCACAGCAAGGTGCTCGATGTGATGTTTAAGGGATACGTCACCCGAAAATTCTGAACATTTAAACATTAGCGATTGCAGAATTTCACAGCACCTGACTTGACAACCTAGTCACAAAAGATGCTATAGAATACTCATGACCTTCTGTCCTGAGTACTGAGTAGTGTTTAAGTGTTTAAACCATTGACTTGGGTTTAGCAGATATCATTAGTGCCAATTTTAAATTCAATTTGGTTCATTAGTTTTAAACCTTAATTGAGTTAAAACAAGCTCAAACATAGTTTATCCTGTTTTGCTTTATGTTTCTGACGCATTTGTGATGCCCAGCTTAAAGATACAGTTGGGTGTTAAACTGTTCAGAGTACTCAAAATTATCACTTAGAATTTTTCAAGTTCTCTTACAACTTGTATGTAAAAGAGCTCCAAAATACATTCGCATTTATTCACCACTTTTGATGGAGGAACTTGATGAATTCTAATTGAAATGTTTCCTTTGGGTCCCGTACATCATGGCACACGACTGAAAGAAAAGCTTTTCGGCTAGAAATTGAATGGTCAGGTGAAGGGCAAGACGTTTGGAAAGGCTGAACTCACATTCAGTCCTCTTGTTTGACATGCAGAAGGCTGCCGAATATTCCATTCAGAGAAAGACAAAAGAAGACTTGACAGGATGAGGCGGATTCAATGAGGCAATTGTGAAATGGCTATTTCAATGACATTTTGCGAAAAAGAAGAGTGAGGCAGGAACAATGTGAAAGAGGAGGATTTGGAAAGCTGAAGAAATGAGTGAAAAGGCAGAGAGAAATCTTTGAAAGAGCCGTTCATCGACAGATGAATAATCTGATCATGAGCTAGTGCTGCTCAGCTGTCTGCCACATGTTTAGGCCATGATACGCTCCTTATTCTCCTTTATTTCACTCACAGATGGATTGAGACGTTGAAAGAATAAATATATTCCTGAACCGAACCCATGTTAAATATATGTAGTAACCTGCATTTAGTTGGGTGATCACAAGCGGTTTAAAGGACCCAGTCTTTGGCTGTTTTAGAGGCTTTGATTACATTTCTGGGGTGCTTAACAATGGATGTTTATGTTTCTAATAAAAAAATGTTTTATATTTCACATATTTCAAGTGTATTGCTCATCTCTCTTCTAACGTTTGTGTGCACCAGGTGGGAAAAGTTAGCTGACTGTAGGCTTTTCAGATGACGAAAGATTTTGTTTCTGTATGTTGAAGGCGTGTTACGGGATCTTAAAGGTGCCACAGGGTAACTGGAGGTGCCAGACTTGTGCTCTGGGAGTGCAGCCCAAATGTTTGCATGGCATGGCGAAGGCATTCGCGCGTTCTGTTTTTCCAGCGCTCTGGGTTGTTACAGTTAACGTAATTTTAACATTGCGTAATTCATCTGACTCCAAAAGATAAAAAGGAAACCTTGTTGAATGATATTATTTGTATTTGATTATCATGAGTGATAATTATCCTGCAATTTGGGTCAGTGTTTGATTCTTCTGCCTTATTCTAAATTACACTCCTTCATCCTATTCTCAGTGTCGCTTAGAGTCTCGCGCCAGCCATTACACGCGGATCTCACGGTCACAAACTCGCCAGTCTTGGTCACTGCCAGAGGTTCTATGACTAGTAACACTCAGAAAGCATTATTTTATCTAGTCCCCTTAGACTATAAAAACTTAATTAAAGTAATGATTATTTCTAACCAGAGGTCATGACCACTCCATAGAGATAAATAGACCAATCTTACTTCCTCTGATGGTAGCTTTGTATAATCATGCCATAGTTTCCTATGTACACTTAGTTAGAATAATATTTCAATAACCAGAGGTTTGAGACTTACCATATTTAGATTGGTCAGACAACATATGTGCTGTTCTAAACGGAAACATGGCGTGCCCCAATGCTCCACCTAATACAGGATTTTAGTCCGTCACTAACCTGAACGTAGATTTGCGGTAACAAAGGATATAACGTGATCTACTAAAGTTCATAAACTCAGAATAATGCGCAACAATTCAAACATAACAATTTATTAGTCAGGTAAATGTTTCTTGCCAATTACAATTCAATTCAATTCAGAGAGTGTCTCATGTACAGCTGCTTTGTAACAATGAAAATTGTAAAAAGTATATATAAATAAAGTTGAGTTGAGTTGAGAGTGTACGAAAACAAAACATCAAATCCTCAAAGATTAGTCTACGAGTCTAAGACGCATACCTGACAATAGAAAAAGATGCGATCGGAAAAAACACAGCGCTGTGTGTCTGAAGGCACACACACAGCACCATGGTGTTCATCATAGTAAGAATTCCCCAGAACATTTTGCCAGCTTCCCTTAAATACCCAGACCAAAATACCCTTCCTCCACACAACAACAATTTACATTGTAAAGGACTCTGTCCAGGATCTGATCAGGCCACAAATGGGCATTTGCATGAAGACACAACCTCAACAGTAAACAGAATATCTTAAATCCTCAAACCTATGTTATGATCTGCTCTACTGCTGTGGATATGAGACCATTGTACCAATCGCACTGAGACATTTCAAATGATACCAAATATGCATATGAAGATTCTTTGTTCTTATAAGATATGGTATATTTCAAATCCAGTTCATGGGTGAGCTTTGACTTGCTCTGAGTTCAGTTGGAGAGAGATGAGAGGGGGGGAAGAGAACAGATGTAAAGGTGTGAGTTGGTAATCATCATTCATTGTAATAAGCTGTCTGAGATGGAGATGCAAACCCTGTGGGAAGTTCATTGTATTGGATGAAGTTCTGTGTTTCCCGGGATATGGTGCCCTTTTGGTACGGACACCTTGGCACCAACCTTACATAGGTAATAAGCAAGATCTTAAAGTTAATGCGATCCTTAATAGGTAACCAGTGCAAGGTTGACAGAACCGGGCTAATATGCTTATACTTTTTTGTACTTGTAAGAACTCGAGCTCCCGCGCTTTTGAACCAGTTGGAGTTTTGTAATAAACCTGCAGGGCAACCACCTAACAGTGCATTACAGTAATCTAGTCTTGATGTCATGAATGCATGAATTAACTTCTCTGCATCTGACAGTGACAGCTAATTACGTAGTCTAGATATATTCTTAAAATGGAACAACGCAATTTCTCAGGTGTTGGAGACATGGCTCTCAAATGACAGATTACTATCGAATAGAACGCCAAGATTCTTAGCTGAAGACAAGGGTTTTATGGAGCATCCGTCAATAGTAAAGCAGTATTCTTGGTTGTGACGTGCAGCGGTTTTCGTTTCAATATGTAACACTTTTGTAATAGTTCCTTAAAAAAAAATTATTTACTAAAAAAAACTTATATTAAATAAAAAATTGTTCATTAATAAAAAATTGTTTCTCATCCAGTTTTTTAAATCAACTATGCATTCCTTTATTCGATGGAACTGCTGGGTTTCATGAGGCTTCGAGGAAATATAAAGTTGAGTATCATTAACATAACAGTGAAAGCTAATTCCGTGTCGTATATCTCCTAGAGGTAGCATGTATAATGCAAAGAGCAGAGGCCCTTAGACTGAGCCCTGTGGTACACCGTACTGGACTTGCGATTTGCGTGACACCTCATTGTTTTTTGCTACAAATTGAAAATGGACGGATAAATAAGAATTAAACCATTTCAATGCTATTCCATTAATGCCGACGTAATATTATAATCTATGTAGGGGTGCGCTGCGGTCAAAGGTGTCGAATTCAGCACTACGGTCTAGCAGCACCAATAACGAAATTCAACCTCGGTCAGACGCAAAAAGCAGATAATTTGTAACTGTGATCAACGCAGTCTCTGTACTGTGACATGCTCTAAACCCAGACTGGAATTCTTCATTGATGTCATTCCATTCGAGGAAGGAGCATAATTGAGTTGAAACTACTTTTTCCAGAACTTTAGATATGAACGGTAGATTCGATTTAGGCCTGTAATTCCCTAGTTTTCTAGGGTCTAGTTTTTTTTTTGACAAGGGGCCTTATAACAGCCACCTTATATGCTCCTTCCGAAACGCTCTGATTGGTAAAGGTGACCAGGTTTTTCTTGATTGGTTCCCCACTTAGAGCGTCTGTTTTGAAGATGTCCCACCCATACCATATCAGCGAGCTTCCTTCAGGCTGTTGTGATTGGTCTGTGCCCCTCTCCGTGCGCGTGTATTCATAAACTTTTAGCAATAAACCGTAATAATGCTGTCAACTTCACTTTGTCAGTTAAAAACATGCGGATCGATCGAAGTGTAATGGAGGTCTGCTAGTGCATGTGCAAACGTCAATCTCTGTTAGAGTTCGCAATTTTTTTCCTACTATGACGAGGGATTACTTATTATCGGCTGTAGGACTGTGATGAAATTGAAAGTAGTTTAGAGCGTAGCTCAGTCAAATGTTTAAGATTTATGATAACCAAACACTACTCCAGCGGCCTATCCATTTCTCAAAGGAAGACCTCGCCCCTTTTTTGGCGTATTCTCGTGGGCGGAGGTTATTAAAAATACTCTGAATGGTGACATCATGTACTCGAGAAGTAGAGGGCTTTAGTCCGATCCAGCCATACTCTGTAGTCCTTGAAAAGTGAATTCTGTTAAAGACAGTATATCGCTTGGCACTGAACTTTGAGCTTTATCATTTTGCAAGTATTATTTATGCTCTAACAGCAACATTAGATACTATCAAAAGGTTGAAAATGATTGCGGGGAACGTGCTCTTTAAGCTGTAAAATCAAGTGCAGCCATTATGTGCGTGTCATTGTATTTGATTGTTGGATGGTATCAAGTGTTTTTCTTTAATTGTGTTTACTGAAGGTGAGCATTGGCTGCCCTGAGAAGATGGAACCCATCACTAAAGTGTCTCATATTCCAGCAAGTCGTTGGGCCTTGTTCTGTAGTCTGTGTCGTGAACACACAGGCACATGTATACAGGTGAGACAATTCTGAAAACAAACATGCGAGAGGTTTACCTCAAGCACATCTTGAAAAAATGTTGTCTGTTTCCATTACACAGTGCTCCATGCCGTCTTGCATCATTGCCTTCCACGTGACCTGTGCGTTCGACCACGGGCTAGAGATGCGTACCACTCTGGCAGAAAACGATGAGGTGCGCTTCAAGTCCTTCTGCCTGGAGCACAGCAGCGGCCCACACTCGAGCAACAGCGCTGGGAATTCCGAGAGATCCGAAATACTACATGCAGGGGCCGATGTGTCGGGAACGCAGTCCGATCGTGTGAAGCAAGACCAGGCGGAACAAGAGAAAGCCAGTCAGCGGAAGCAGAAACTGCAGGAGCTACAGGATGAGTTTTACAAATTAGTGGACCCCAAGGATGTCGCCGAGAGCCTCTGCCTGCCCGATGCTCACGTGGATTTCCTCTACCAATACTGGAAACTCAGACGAAAGGCCAACTGTAACCAGCCGCTGGTGGAACTGAAGAGGGATGAGGTGGACAATCTGGCCCAGCAGGAGCAGGACGTTCTCTATCGCCGCCTGAAGCTCTTCACTCATTTACGGCAAGATCTGGAGAGGGTGAGCATCACCGTTCTTTCCAGAACCTTCGCTCGCTTGCTGGCTCGCTCGCTCATGGAAGCCAGTCAGTATGGCAGTTTTGCCAACCTGCTTACCTACCTGCAGCATTTCCTTACTATTTCGGGTGAAAATAAAATCCTAAGGGCCCCATTGCACAGCACTGGTTTATGAAACTAAATTTCAGTGCTCAAATGAAGGTCATGAATGAACAGATAAGCATCATAGATACATAGATTCACAAACACATCAAAGCATAATCAAAACGCGTATTATGCATGCCAGGCCAGTGGATGGCGATGTTGTGCTGTGAACAAACACAACGTGCCTGCACACATACGCATACACTGTTTTAGGCTAAAAACAAACACTTTGTCCGCGTGTATGCGTGTTTATAGTTTGTGTATATAAATACTATGTCTCCGCTGGTCGTGGTGATGCAGTAAATAAACTTTTTGCTGGAGAAATGTTAATAAGTATGTCAATCAGCGCAAACATACAACCCGCCATTATTGTGTGGGGAATACTCGCGCGTGCGTATGACGTTATCGTTTTTTGCAAAAGCTGCCTTCAGAGTTCACACGGAGACCATGATGCTGTGTTTTTCAAAAAATTGCACTTTCAGACCCGTTTTCAAAATTTGCTTTTTCAGTCCCTCAAAATGCCATTGGCGTGCACATGAACAGCCGAAATGCATAAAAAGTTTTCTGTTTCTATTTTAAAAACTGGTCTCGTGTAAACGGACTCTTGAAGATAACTTCAATCACGGGGCGGCACAGTGGTTAACACCTGTGTTAGTGTGGGTTTACTCCGGGTACTCCGGTTTCCTCTCACAGCTTGAAGACATGCAGGTGAAGACCAACGTGTGTATAGAACAGACTGGTTTATGGATTGACTGATTCTTGCCATGAATAAAGCCTGAGATGCTGGAATGGCGTTAAGAATGAATTAAACAATCAAACAACGCTAATCACGCATGAATTATTTATTAATATCACCTGTGCTTCATCACGGACAATATCTGTAAAATGTGACTGGTATGTTTTCTTTCAGGTCAGAAACTTGTGCTACATGGTCACACGCCGAGAGAAGATCAAACACTCTTTATGTAACCTGCAGGAGAAGATCTGTAACCTTCAGATTGAGCTGTTAGAGCAGGAGCTGACCAGAGGTACGCACACACATCTACATTCACAAGTGACGAGTCAGAGATTGCTCTGCTGATCATCACTCATCATCAGCTTTCATGGGCCTCATACACTGCAATGTCTGAGCTTATTTTGAGAACTAAAATCACAGACGGCTCAGTACAAACACAGAGATCCCTCTGCGTTAATCTTTAATAACTTTTTATTCTCTCTTTTTCTCTTTATTATCTCTCAGATAGACACGATGCAGTCTCTGTGTGAAGTGTGAGAGAGAGATTTTGAAGTGTTATTTGAATAAGTTGTCATGTAGCGTGTTATATACTGTATGTCCGTTCTCTCCAGCCGTTGCTGTATGAAGGAGTCTGTGTCTGGTTGCTTTCCTCATTATTTTCTGAACCTCTGACTCTGCACTTTCCTCAGCTCACTGCCTCTCTGTCAGCTGCTGTTAGGACCTGTATTTATTCAGCAATTTAAAGCACAAGGGTGAAAACACACAGAGAGAGAACTCACACCGCATTACCACACACAAAATACTCTCAAACCTCACACATTAAGAGCATGACACTGTAGATAACACATGTAATATTATGACTCCCAGTTTGATGGTCAATATTTATAGTCAGTATTTGAATTAATAACATTTAGGACACTAAGAAATATTCATTTAATTTTCATAATCGGTATCGTCAGATATCACTCTGAAAAATGTTATCGGTAACAGGGAAATGTAGTATCTATGCATCTCTTGTTATTGGTATTTTGTGTTTTAAAAATGGTTGGTTAGGGAATTCATGTTATGTCTTTTCAAAAAAGCATGAATTTGGTTTTACAACGTTAAATTTAGTTTTATAACTAGCTTTTCAGCGAAATTCGCCGTTTTTAATCAGATTATGCCATTTTTGTGAACCTTATAGATCCAAAGAGTTGATTTTCTTTCTGAGAATGGGGGGAAGGGGTGGGTAATGTTATAAAATGTAAGTCCTCAGGTGCCACATTTTTACAATTCCAAACACAGAAACAGGCAACATCATAGCGTCAGGCAGTCAGTCTGCAAATGCGTCAGGAAGAGCGCGTTCCAAACATAATTTCTGTGCCCTTGAAAGGCACTGCTGAAGGGCATGCAACACGAAGCGTTGTCTCGATAAAGAGAAAATAATTCAATAATTAATCACAGACCGATTTATTTGCTTCAAAATACAATAATATGTCAACAGGAGCCGCGGAGATTACTTTTTTGTTGCTTGTATCTGTTTTTTGAACTTTCAACGACATTGCACGTAAGGAGTTGTTGGCATCAGACCTCAAAATGGATATACATGCACCAACTGCTCTCTATGAACACGCAATGAAACAATCACTGTATTAGTATGAATGTATTAATACAAGTATTAAGGAACACTGTATTAATGCATGATTTTTCTTTTCATGGTCAGCAGATATTTAATAGTAGTAAAGAATTTTTTCTTAAGTTGTATTAAAACATCGCAAAATATTAATTGGGTTTTAATATTTGCGTATCAGCTTCACTTTGGTCATGTGATTAGCTGCTGCTACAGTAGATGTCATTAAGTGCACTTGAAAAACTTGTGCAGGCCAATACATTTTGATCAGCAAATTGTGGCTGGTGTGAGAAGTTATTTGAAGCAAATATTGTATTTCTTCTGGTCGAGTGCTCCCGGAATGCATAAATCGAATGTAAAAATCCAAAAAAATAAGGAGTTTGCAGGTCTGAAATTAGTTTTAGCGTAAAAGTTTTTGTTTTCAATACTTCTTACTTTTTTGTCTGTCAAAATAATTCAAAACATTTGGAATTATTCATTAAATGTCTGACATGACCAGTGTTGGGGAAAGTCACTTTTAAAAGTAACTAGTTATTAAATTACAGTAATTAGATGACTTTTGCGTATCTTTTCTTCACCTGACTGAGTTCATGCTTTTTCATACCTGCAAACTAGTCGTTTTTCGACGAAATTTGCCGTTTGGAATCAAAAATAGGTCATTTATGTGAATCATATAAATCTGAAAAGTTTTTTTTCATCTTTTTTCCCTCTTTGGTCCAACACCTACATTCATTTGGCCAACCAGAATCAAGATAACAGCTAACTGCGTCGTCATTTTTAGTCATTGTGCTAACCAGAATCAAGATAACAGCTAACTGCGTCGTCATTTTTAGTCATTGTGCTGACCAGAATCAAGATAACAGCTAACTGCGTCGTCATTTTTAGTCATTGTGCTAACCAGAATCAAGATAACAGCTAACTGCGTCGTCATTTTTAGTCATTGTGCTGACCAGAATCAAGTTAAGAGTGTCGTCTTTTTTTTTCCTTGTGCCAACCAGAGTCACGTGTTCTAAACGTCATGTTTGCTCCCGTGAAAAGCATTGCTGAAAGGGACAGTTCAAATTGTCTGTCAAAGAGAAAATGGCGTTGATATTTATTATTCAGTTCACCTGTGTACTGGAAACGGCTATGTTATGAGAGAGAATTGTCAGTCTCCCTTTCGAATTTCCACGTCTAGAGCTCTTCCCTTCTCAGTGAGTAAGGCTTGAGTGAGTAGGTTGATATTCGTCCAAAGTTTTAGTCGCATAAGCAGTTTACGATGATATTAAATCATTATTTTAGAGACCCATCAATCCGCTTCATAATACATGAATATGGCGTCAGGAGCCGAGCAGATTACTTTTGTATTGCTTCTGCTTTTGACCTTTCATTTTTATGAAAGCTCTTAATAACTCTTTATTTTTGATCCCTTATAACGCGCGTCAATCAGATCCTTCACTTTATCTCTCTTAATAACTCTCATAACATCAGTCCCGCACTTTATTTTCTCAATCCTGCATGTTTTAAAGAGTTTCTAGCATAGGGTTTTTTATGCCCTACTTTGTTTTATGGAGTGTCCAACAACAAGTGTATGTACATACAATGTGTAAAAACTAGTGGTTGGCCGTTAACGGCGTTAAGTGAGACTCTTATCGCGCGATAAAAAAAATGTCGCCGTTAATCTATTCTCAAAGTTGGGTTGGGAGCTGGGTCTATACTACGCAAGCTATGATGACTTTCACCTTGATATTTTAGCGCGGATGTATACCAGTTTAACTGCACTGTACGGGCGAGAACGAGATTTTTCGCGTCATTTGCGGAAGCAGAAGCCGCCTCATCATCTCATAACCAGGGCTTCATTCGCGCGATTCGCGCCGCAAGTAGGTCTATTGCCTCTTAGCATTAACATATAAATCACTCGCGCTTGACACGCCATTCGCGTTTGGTCTGAACACAACATAACGTTACTGTGAAATTACCGCATCAAACGTGACGTGCTAACATGGATGCAGCTATGAAGCCGCCGGGTTTGCTTCAGGGAATATTAATTTTTAAGAAGCTTCCCAATAGAAACATCGACAAGACTAAGGTTGTTTGCATCTTGTGCAATGCGGAATTGGTTTAAAAAAAACACTTTCTCTCAACAGGTAGTGGTCTAGCTTTAGTTGAAACCAGTAACTTTGTATTGAGATCTAATGTATTATGGCTCCTGTATGACATATCACTTGTTGCTCCCTCACTCTTTGTAAGTCGCTTTGGATAAAAGCGTCTGCTTAATGACTAAATGTAAATGTACTGTAGGAGCTCTTCCAGTCTCAAGTACCACCTAAACGCAAATCATCCCTTAGCTAATGCGGAAGTAAACACAAGTTCATCTTATTGAACATAATTTAATTTTCATGACCAATTATCATAGTAGAACAGCTTTCTCAAGCAGTTTGTGATGCATTTTGGAAACAGGAGATGAGCCCCTGGTCTAATGCGCCACCTGGCTTGAGAAACCCGTTCTCAAAGACTTACTTTTAGTCATTATTTGGGTAGCACACATATTCTGAATGCCTTCGGCAGAATTCAAATGAGCCATTTTAATCTAGATTAATCTAGATTAATTTTGGAATTAATCTAGATTAATCTAGATTAAAAAAAAAATCTATGCCCACCACTAGTAAAAACACTATAATGTCGTTATAATATGCGGTTATTTGTACCTTACTTCTTGACTGACTCTCAAATTATTCTATCCGCGATTCATCCGTCTAGGCCCCGCCTACCCGCTAACCTAGTGTCATGTGATTGGTCAGATGGTGTAGTCTGTTGTTATTGGTCGAACGCGTTCATCATTTGTAGCAAATGGAACCCCACTACCATCATTACAGGATTATGGTTTACATGTGGTTTGATGTCATGTATATTTTATGTGTAGCTAGGATGGCGGCGATTTTACCCTACCAATTTGAGCCCGAGTCTGACGAGGAAGAAGTCGCTAATCCACAACAAACTCCACCACGACTGGAGCAGGATGTTTGTCAGTGGCAAGTGACAGCTCTTGTCATAAAAATTCCCAGTGTGACAACATGCATGTTGTGCTTTTGCTCATCGATGAAATAAAATATTATTTTTTCTTAAAATATTGTTAATACTCTAGCAATACTATGATTTCGTCTTAACTGTGCGTTGTCATGGTACATAGAGCATTTCAGAAAGTGGACGTTATGAAAAATTATATATATGAAACCCAAATATATCTATATAGGTGCATGTGCGGCAAATGTGTCAAAATGCAAAGTTAATAGCAAGATAAACAAACTGTAACACCCCAGAAATAACGGTAAATGCTAATGTTAGCGTTATATGCATTAGCTAAACACAGAAATAAGGTACGAACATATTTCTTGAAGTTAAGACAAAAATCAAAAGTCACACTTACAGGTTGTGATTCGGTGGAGCTAACAGGTCCAAATAGAGTTGGTATTGCCCCTCTCTCAAGGATCGTCGTTTCACATACCCTGCAGTGAATGCGGCAAGATTATTAAACCAATTTTTGATGAAATGACGCGCGCACAGTACAACCCTGGGGTTATACTCCTTTGGTATCGTTTCAAAAATGAAATGTAACCATTTTTCCCTCAGACGTTCTTCCTTTGGTAATTGAAATAAGACCGACTTAGTTTCACACCGTAGAACACAGACTCTAGACATGATACACACGCATCACAAACGAGCGACAGTGTTTGTGGGAGGAGAAATAAGTTTTCGCGGCAGTCTCAGCAAAGCGTAGGCGGGGACTATGTGTAGTGACGTAGATACACAGGTGAACTAGTCCACATCTCGTTTGTGTGATTCAGAGTCTACTCCCATTTTTACAAGCAAATAACTTTGTTATTTATTCACCTTCGGACTTACAACTTGGGTGACAGCTTACTTTCAAACACGGCAACAGAAAAGACTGGACGAAATGTAATTTTCATGATCTCATGCTACGTACTCTTCAAAACCAAAACCTCTTCCGATGGACACGTATCCAGTTTGTATTAGGAAAGACTTAGGAAGGTGTACCTCTCACCTCATAGATGTAAGGGTAATGTAGCTTTCCTGTGGCTCAGTGGTAAGAGCATGGCTAGCAATGCTGATGTCATGGGTTCGGTCCGTTTTTTTTCTTTCTTGTTGTGTGACTCTGTAATGCATTTATCAATATATCCTATAACATACTGTAAAGCTTTATTTTCTTATAAATGACACATTTCAAATATTTCCTGACCAGTAGCTGTGTATGCCATACAAAAGATGTTTTTGAAGCAGAATTATCAGCACCACTAAAAACGTTTAATAAAGTTATTTTTGCAAAATAGGGTTTTGTAAAAAAAATGAATATAGCCTATACCCTGTGTATTCATAGGGTTGACCTTTAACTTTGGGGTGGCACAGAACATACACATATACATGTACAAACAAGCAAAGCACTTATAAATCCCTCTTTTTTATAAAATGTTCAATATAATGTACAATTACTAAATTGACATTTATCAAATTATTAAAAACTGTCATTTACTCAACCTTCCGAATTTCTTTATGAACAAGAGCATTACATATTACATCCAATGTGTGAATCACGCAATATCCGCCTTTCATGGTCCATAAGTGAGGACTGTTCATTTACTGCACCCAGCACTCCTTTACTGACTTGCTGTTACCTTCTCAGTTGTGTTTGACCTCATGCGGCGCAGCACAAACCGATCAGTGTAAGACATCAAAGGACCCAGAGAGCAGTATGTTTCTGCCTTTGAATCGCTCTCACGGTACTTTGATGTCCTGTGCAGGTCGGTCTGTGCAATGCCGCAAACAGAGAAAAAAAAAGCTAATGTTTAAATTCACGAGGCGCATCTCAAAAGAGACCATTGATTACTGCTGCATGTTAGGACTCGCGCTAATTTCGCGATCATCTTCAAAACATGACCGGCATTTGCAGGCTTTTTTTTATGGTGGCTGCGGCGAAACCCTCTGAAGGTAAAGGTTTGCCAGATTTGCGCAACAGAAACAAACCAATGACCATTCAAGACAAGCCAGACCACTGCAGCACTACAAACATGGCAGCACTGCCTATGTCTGACTAGCGTCTGTTTCTGCGCAAGCATGAGCTAGGTGTCTACACTACTTTTTATTCGGAATGTCAGTTTTTCTACAAACGATTAGCCTGAAAAACAAAGTAGCTCAAGTGTTGATATGTCAATTTATAAAGTAACCGCGTTACATTACTCGTTACTTAAAAAATAAGTCTTATTACGTAACGCACGTTACTTGTAACGCGTTACCCCCAACACTGGTCATGACCATTTTAGCATGTGAACGTATTTGGTCTCGAAAAAAAAAATTGAAAGTTTTCACATTTTCTGTGTTCTGCAGAAAGAACTGTGAGAGGTGATGTTGTTCATCGCAATGGGGCCAGAGAACGAGTGAAAGAGAGGAGGAAGAGTAGCCCAGAGAAGAAAGAGAAATGGAGATCGGAGAACAACTCTCTGTTCAAAGAGTTGGGTAAGTAAATAACTCTCCATTCAACTCCGCCACAATCTGATAACTAATGTGGGTTGATAGCAATTTGATGTTTGATTTCAAAGATCCATTTAGTTCCATTCAATACTTTAAATACACGCTGGCTTCAGTTCTTTCACGTGGACAGTGGCCTGTGCCTTTGTTCCTGACCGCACAGAATCCACTTTCTCTTCCACAGGTTTGGCCGAATCCTTCCCACTGAAAGGCTCACTGTTTGACAGCTGGCTGGCTCAGTCCGTTCACATCACCACAGATAACATGCTGAGCCAGTGGTCTCTATCCCAAGAGACCCACGACCCGTCAGCCAGCCTCCTGTCAGACCAGCTGCTGCAGGGCGAGGAGAGCTTGCTCAGTCTCATGATGGACCACTCCATGAAATCAACCTGGAAAACACCCCAACTGGGCCGCAAGACGAGAGGCGCGCCACGCAGCCGCAGTCACAGAAAGTCTGTCTCTCTTCCACGGACGGGATCGAATGTGGCGAAGGTTCCTATGGAGGAGCGGCGCGCCGTTGGAGGCAAGCGAGGAGGGAGAGCGCGCCACTTCCGCCACCGTCACGCCCGCAGCTGCCCCACGGCCGGGCCGGACCCTCCACAGCCGCCCATTTCCAAAATGGACTCCTGCCACATTTCCGAGGAGCGTGGCTCTCGGGGCAGCAGCGCGAACGCTGTGGTGAACGGCAGGTGCTTGCAGGCCCTGCGTCTGCGTCTTCCCAGACGGGGTAAGTCACGCTCTAAAAGCGACATGACCAAGCTTGTTTCTGCCAACAACGTTTCTGCACTGGACCCGGAGACCGACGGCTACTTCTCAGACGCAGAACAGAGTGACTCTGAAATGCGCTCCGCCAGCCGGAAGTTGCGCATCGCCCAGCTGCATGCTGGAAATGAGGAGGTAGTTCGGCGAAGTGTGCTCGCCTCCTAAAACGCATCACCATTCTTTTTGGATGTCATGGTATCATTGTAATGCTCTCACTGTTACTATAGTGTATACTTCATCAAGAGGATGGTTTCTTTCGTTACATCCGTTTTTAGACCTTCAACTGTAATTGCTTGTGAAATCTCGTAAATCAAGTTGGTTTCTTTTTTTGTCACACGCCTACATTTCGAAAACCGTAATCATTTGTGCTTGACAATACAAAGCATGAAAAACAATTTTGGCTCTATGGTGTTGGGAAGCAATAGGATTTGTCCTGGAATAGGGACAATGATGTGGGCATTATGAATGAATTCATGTTAGTTTGAATCCATAGAATGAGGTTAATAGCGCTCCTCAGTTTCAAATGATGAAAGGTACATAGAAACTCTTCAAAAAGCACAAATAGTCATGTGAGAATGTAGCACACATTTACCTGTCGTATCTACAGTACGTCAACTCTCGTTTTACTAGCATCACTCTCATCCACATGTAGTGGTCAAATTAGCTTCCAGACACATCTGCTTCGCGTTTCACCCCAAAATGAAAACACATCTTACTTATAAAGGATAAGAAGGCATATTTTCATCTTAATTTTCATTATTTTAACATCCGATTCTTTTCAAACTCTAAAAATAGTCATCTTTAATTTGTGCTCATCATGCGTATTAAAACAAATAATAGAAATAGGGGAATAAAAAAATGGATTAAACTCCAATGTAAATTGTCAAGATACATCACATCAACGAATATTTGGGATGGAAATATATTTGATCTTTCTTCATGAACATTTAATCATTTTTTTCCAAATATTGGTATTTAATTTGATGTGGATATGTTTTGTTTTGACAGAATCATGTCTATGACAGCGTGCCTTCTGTAGCTTCACACTCAAAGTAAGTCATCAGCTCATTTCATCAATTTAATAGAACGACGGCAATCAGAAATGACAAAAGTCCAGTGCCTAGAAAATCATTCAAGAGCAGCATTCAGCGTCAGAAAACACGGAAACCAGCCCAGGTTTCTAAAAGTGCTGCCCGTAAACCAATGTCTGATGGTCTGTTTATTGTTTATCGATTGAAATGAAATTCACACAGAATATCCTCAGGCTTTGCTAGCGTTTCCCCCCTTCATTTCTGGCTGATGTTATGCGCTCAATCGGCCCGTGGTGTTTATCTCAGGGTTCTAGAGAAGAAGTGATTGCAATCATTGGAGAGAAAAACCAACAGACGTGAACATTTGGTGTTGCTTTGGCAAAACGTCATGTTTATTGTATCAAGAGGCTTTTTCAACGCGTATTGATGAAATGTCTTTGTTATTTGCGGTGATGATGATGATGCCAAAGACTAATAAGTGGGCACATGCTTATGAAGTGGATGTAAACACAGTATGTGGATCTTCTGATGGTTTGCACTGATCTGATACACTCCTGGACTGCGTAGTCAACTCTTCACACACAAGAGATCCACAGCAAGTCTTTTTTCAGATGGACAGATCAAGCACTCGAAAACGATGTCGCTCGCGTATGATGCTCGTGTTGTCTCTGTAGACCTGAGGTTTGGTTGTGTTGTGCCAGCACTTTGTTTTTCCAAATCTACAAACGTCTGCGTGTCTGTTTCTTCTGTGGAGCACAAAGAGAGAAAGTTACTAAATGTTCACACTGCTCTTCACATGGTTCGTACTAACCATGTCACTTCCATCATACAGCCAAATTTTATTCTCACACCCTCATATGAGACGGCACCAGATTTTTTGTGTGGTTCGTTTCTGATTGGTCCATGAGTTATTTCAGGTGTACATGATAATTTGCTACTTAAGTCCTGTATGGTAATAGCGGACAGTAAAGTGCTTTGAATAGCATCAATTTCTGTGTTCCCCAAGACGACTGTAGCACTGAAGTAATAAGATGGACATGTGTGGTCTCAAAGGAGCAGTATGTGCATTCACGAACATTCTCCTTTTGTGTTTGACAGACGACAGTCAGACAGGCTTAAAACAACACGACAAAACAATTTATTCACCTGTACAGATCTCATCTATCTTAAACGCTTCTGTAGAGACTCATCATAGCTGCTCTGGGTTCAGCAAACGCAGACATGGAAAACTGTGCCTTTAGTGATGTAGATGAAAGCCTCCGCAGGGCTTCAAGCTTCTCTCTCATGCTTAGTTTGTGTTCCACAACTGATGAACGCTCTGTGTATGTTCAGCTTCTGTGAAATCATTTACAGGAAGAGAATAACAGGAAAAAGCAGATCATTACACTTGTAAACAAGCAAAAGATAAATCGCCTGTACTTGTCAGTCTTCTGTCTCCATCACAGACTTTCCCCTGGGAGAGCAAAATAACAGGAATAGATGGAAAGCAGCCTTTCTCTGGGTTGGAGTGGCCAAGCGTCATCTGTTTTATCTACATCTCTATCTTTGGACTGAATGAGGTCAATAATGGACCGTTTATTCCTCGAGGGATATTGATTATTCCTCAATGTCAATTGGTACCTTTCATGAAGAATATCCAGGTCATATTTCACCCCAAATGAAAGTGACAGTTCACCCAAAAAGTGAACATTCTGTCATCATTTACTCATCCTCAAGCCGTTCCAAACTTGTGTGACTTACTTTCTTCTGTGAAACACAATCGAAGAGGAACGTTGATAACAAAACAACATTGAACCCCGTTGGCTTTGATTATATGAGCACAAAACCATTTCTCTAAATATCTTCTGGTGTGTTCCACCAAAGAAAAAGTCACACACAAGTCACTTCAGGGTGAGTGAATCATTTTAGGTGAACTGTCCCTTTAAATTGAAATCCGCGTAGAATATAAAAGCTTTTAGGACAGTTATGACCGTTTTGCATTGTGACATTATTTCAATAAAGCCCTGAATATACTGATGTTTTCTAAAGGTTTCCACATCATCCTACACATTTTTCCGCGTTGATGATCTGCACTGGCACCTGACATTGTTTGCACTAGGCAGTGGGTCCACAAGGTGGCAATGCTGCTGTTATTTCAGAGGTGAAAAATAATAAGTCGTCATAATGTATACAGAATCGATCCTGATATTGGCTTCATTTCCTTTAAGCAATAAAACAGAATTTAGCTTGTTTTAGGGGTGAAATATGACAGTTTTTTTCACTCACAGTATTTTCAAGTAGCTCTCGTGCAACTTCTGCTCGTACGGACACTTCCCTGAACCGCAGAGATCTTTTCTTTCTCCAACGTCATATCAAAGCAGGACCCAGTGTGGGTTCTAGATCCACTCTCGTCTCCCGTCTGTTTACCATTCAGCAAAACCCACCCACTAGATTGTGTGGTGGATCGTGTGTGTCCTGTAAATCTGACAACATCATCTGATTTCCACTGGTTATGTATGATAAAATGAATGTTGCAGGAGTTTATTCTTCTATATTCGTTGTTTCAAGGAATGTTGTGCCATTTGTTAATAGCAGAGAGAACTATTGAATATAGAAGAGCTATTTTAAATTATTTTAGGCTTTTTTGCTCTATTTATTTTCTTGTATTGGAAATCTTTATAGGAGGAAAAAACACAAGTATTTTTCATCAGTGCAGAAACCTATTTTTCCTTTTTGTTTTTTACATTTACCATGTTAAGCAGTCGTTTAGAGCAGTATAATGTTCATGTGACTGTATGTGCATGCTGTCTGTGATGCCTTAATAAGCGCTCCCGTCCCATCATCGCTAGCGCTCGGCTGTGGTCGACCAGTGCAGTCAATAAAGCTGTGCTTTCCATTTACGAGGCTCTGTGCTGTCTGTTACTCCACCACATGTTCAGAAGGTGTCCAACTTTTCTGATCCGCACACCAACATGTTTTCTAGTTTTTTTTAATACTTGAATTGTTCCCATCTCTGTTGCCACAGTTTTGGAAATGCCCTTTTCTGTTCTTCAATGATTGTACCCATATGTGACCCTGGATCACAAAAGTAGCGTGGGAATAGTTATGGCATAAGCCAACAAAACATTGTATGGGTCCAAATTATAGATTTTTCTTGTATGCCAAGAATCATTAGGATATTAAGTTAAAATCAAGTTCCAAGATATTTTTCTAAATTCTATACTGTAAATATATCAAAACTTTATTTTTGTGAGTAATATGCTTTGCTAAGGACCTCATTAGGACAACTTTCAAGGGGATTTTTTAATATTCCAATATATCCAATATTGTCCTATCCTAACAAACCATACATCAATGGAAAGCATAATTATTCTGCTTTCAGGCGATGTAATAATCTCAATTTAGGAAAATTGACACCTAAGACTGGTTTTGTTGTCCAGGGTCACAGTCATTGATGTTGAGTGATGAGTTTTTGTCTGCACTAAAAGTCACATAATTTATTTTTAAGCTTTGCCTTACACAAAGAGGCATTTCCATGTTGGAATAGAAAAGAGCCCTGACCAAACTGTTGCTATACAATTAGAAGCACACAATTCTATTGATAGAATATCATTTCACGGCTTCCCATTAACATGTAATCAGGTAACAAAGAATTTTTTGCATGCTGTCCGAGGGGAGGGCTCAGAGCTCGGAATATTGGCCCGAACCCAGAGCACTCCCCCCTTTAAACTGGGAAAGATACCAGAAGAGAGTGAGGCGATGGGGTGAAGGAGGGATGCTGCACTGTCAAGGTACAGAGGTGAGTGGCGGCTTTATATAGCGTTTACATCATGCTGATTGATTGGATTACATTATCATACTCCTGCCGAACTTAAATAAACTCCATTAAGATGTGTAATCATGAAAATGACAATAGTGGTCAAACCTGTTAAATAAAAAGCTGGTTTAGACCAAGAACTAAGTTTCATTTAACTATATATGTAATATTCAATTATATGGTTTCTACAGTATTTCACGATTTATATCCAGAACATGATGCTGTGCACTCAATTTTTTGCAATGTTTCAATGTTTTGTATTTTGATAACTTGCGTTCTGCGAAATGTCTCCAACATTTGAATCCAGAAAAATGAGTAATTTTATTCAAGGTGTCAAACCCTTTACAGACATTGTTACACGGAACTATAGTTCATTTCAAAAAGTCTGAGCTGATCATGGCTCGTTTTCATTGCAAACATTTATTACAATTTATTATGCGACAACAGTAGGCTATCTTTCATAAATGGAACAGCTCATGGAATGACAGATGGAGGACAGGAAAGTAAAATGCTTTGATGTATGTGCCATTCCACTGCAACTCTATAGAATAGGACCAAGACTCTGCCCTTCGCGTTTCATCCCGTTCTGGATGTCTTTACATTTAGCCTGTGATTTGTTTATTAAAAAAAAAAATCTAATAAAACAAAGGATGGAACAAGGCATGCATAATATTGAAATCCACATTGAAATTAAGAACCATATAGGACATCTTTAAAACGAAATGAAAAATCTATGTATGGCATTTATATAAATTACATGTGGTCCGTCTCATCGATGATGTGTCTCCACCGCTCACCCTGCACCGTTTGATCAAGGCAGGCTGCTATCAAGATATATTTTAGCATCAACTAGATCTTCCACTTCGCGCTATGATTACTATCGGTTAGCAGTTAAATATAAGAATCTATAGGTTTTTGTGCCAAAGGTGTGCTGCCCCCTCGCTCAGACAACTCATGCTCAGTGTTGATATTCTTCCGTAAGGTTGTGGTTTATTGCCATCTCTATCTTAGATTCCAAGCCATAAATAAAGCGCAAACTCTTGGTGGATGAATTTCAAGAGGCCTTGAGCGACCTCCTCAATGCGGCAGTACAGTAAAGTTGTTGAAACAAAAACAGATATGCAACTGAGGATGACCACACTGATAGACTCTTGGCACAGACAGTCACATCATCATCTTTAAGCCTGAGGACTGTGGCCACACATGACAGAATATGAGTTCAAGCACTTCATGTTTCAAGTTGTGATGAACACGACCCGTGGACAGTTCTTAGGAATATTTCGGAACTTAACGTGGAGCATCGTCTACAGTTGCTGCAGTATTTTTACCACTCCAACAGTCAAAACAGGAATGGGTGAATGAAAAATAAAAAAATTATAGAGAGAATAGACGAAAATGCAAAGAACGATGGTTTTGGGTTTACACATTTTCAGAATCACTGCTAGTTTGTTATTTTCATAAGAAATAAAGTGAGAAAAGAGTTGATGAACTCATGAACGTTAACAGTCCACTGGAGTTTTTCTGAGAGTGAAGGCAGGCTGTATGTGGGCTGAGTGTGGTGCTGTTAGACATCTCTCTCTCTCTCTCTCTCTCTCTCTCTCGCTCTCTAGTCAATGTACTGTGAGAGCCAGCGGAAACCCTCGCCGTAACCCTGTCTCTTCAGCACGCTGCACATGAACACCTCCAACGGTCTTGTGTTCAGCTCCTTCAGAGGAATGTTGCCCTGAAGAGACAAAGAAAATCAGTCACTGACACCTCACGTTTTCACCACTGCGGACAGTATAAAAACAGGACACATTCATCTTTATGAAAACATTAAGAAAATACATGTTGTTCATCTAACTCATGGGCCCGGTTTCACAGATAAGCCAGGACTATGCCTTAGTTAAACTAGGATATTACAGTCACTTTTATAAAAATTAGGGCTGTCGAACGATGAATCGCGATAAATTGCATCCATAATAAATGTTTGTGTTTACATAATATATGTCTCTATACTGTGCATTTATATTTTTTTATAAACATATATTTAAATATATTTATTAATGTATTTATATTAACCAATAATTGTTATATATATATATATTAGTGGTGGGCATAGATTAATTTTTTTAATCTAGATTAATCTAGATTAATTCCAAAATTAATCTAGATTAATCTAGATTAAAATGGCTCATTTGAATTCTGCCGAAGGCATTCAGAATATGTGTGCTACCCAAATAATGACTAAAAGTAAGTCTTTGAGAACGGGTTTCTCAAGCCAGGTGGCGCATTAGACCAGGGGCTCATCTCCTGTTTCCAAAATGCATCACAAACTGCTTGAGAAAGCTGTTCTACTATGATAATTGGTGATGAAAATTAAATTATGTTCAATAAGATGAACTTGTGTTTACTTCCGCATTAGCTAAGGGATGATTTCCGTTTAGGTGGTACTTGAGACTGGAAGAGCTCCTACAGTACATTTACATTTAGTCATTCAGCAGACGCTTTTATCCAAAGCGACTTAAAAAGAGTGAGGGAGCAACAAGCGATATGTCATACAGGAGCCATAATACATTAGATCTCAATACAAAGTTACTGGTTTCAACTAAAGCTAGACCACTACCTGTTGAGAGAAAGTGTTTTTTTTAAACCAATTCCGCATTGCACAAGGTGCAAACAACCTTAGTCTTGTCGATGTTTCTATTGGGAAGCTTCTTAAAAATTAATATTCCCTGAAGCAAACCCGGCGGCTTCATAGCTGCATCCATGTTAGCACGTCACATTTGATGCGGTAATTTCACAGTAACGTTATGTTGTGTTCAGACCAAACGCGAATGGCGTGTCAAGCGCGAGTGATTTATATGTTAATGCAAAGAGCCAATAGACCTACTTGCTGCGCGAATCACGCGAATGAAGCCCTGGTTATGAGATGATGAGCCGGCTTCTGCTTCCGCGAATGACGCGAGTTGAAAAATATCGTTCTCGCCGCGTACAGTGCAGTTAAGCTGGTATACATCCGCGCTAAAATATCAAGGTGAAAGTCATCATAGCTTGCGTAGTATAGACCCAGCTGCCAACCCAACTTTGAGAATAGATTAACGGCGACATTTTTTTTAACGCGCGATAATAGTCTCACTGCGTTAACGCCGTTAACGGCCCACCACTAATATATATATATATATATACACACACACATGTTAAATAATCAGTTTTATATTTTTCTTAAATATATCCATGTATGTGTACGTGTTTACAAATACAAATCGTGATATGCACAGTGCGCAGAAATATATTATATAAACACAAACTTTCATTCTGGATGCCATTAATTGATAGACAGCCTTAATACAAAATGCTTTAGAAAAACATTACTGGTGTGGCTCTTGAGACTAAACATGTCCTGAACTATTTAAATATGTCAGTGCCAAATTGTTTTTAGTTATTACAGCTCAGACATTCATTTTAGTCTGGGACTAGGCCTTATAGTCGGCATGAAACAGATTGTCTTTTTTCCGTATTGTGACGTATACCCAAGTGAAACGACTTCTTAAATGAGAAAAAAAATGTGGGTGTGACAACATGATTTGATGTTTGAAGCTGCTAAAAGAAAAACATGTACTTTTGAAATTTGTGTGAAAACTAACAGTTAAGTGAGGATTGTTAATGCTTTAAAGTGCCGATGTGTCACACAATACTGCAGTATTGAAAATTAACATAAAATTAACCCCCTTGATTATGGAAACTGTGTTAATACAACAAGTGTGATAAATAATATTGTTTATAATATGTCCTAATATGACACAATGACAACTTTGAACATTTTTCGTTAAAGGGAAAGTTCAACCAAAACTGAAAATTCTGTCATCATTACCCACCTTCGAGTTGTTCCAAATCTGTATAAATGTCGTTGTTCTGATGAACACAGGGAAAGATATTTGGAAAACTACTTATAACCAGAGAGATTTTCCCCCGTATTGACTCTCATAGTAGGAAAAACTTCTTTATCATTTGTTTGTTCTGTTGAACACCAAAGAAGACATTTTGAAGAATGTAGGAGCGCAAACAGTTTTGGGGCACTTTTGACTACCGTTGTATTTTTCCAGCTATGGGAGTCAATGGGTGTCAAAATCTGTTTATAATCATTCTTCCAAATATCTTTCATATAAAGGTATACAGATTTGGAACAACTGGAAGGTGAGTAAAGGATGACAGAATTTTTGGGTGAAGTATCTCTTCACCTCCCTCTAGTGACAAAAAGAGAAAACACAAATCTAAGTGATAGTTTTTCAAAACGTTTAACAATCAATAGACATGACCATAATATGATAGGGCTGGAGGACATATTGTTCGATTCTTATGCTCAGTTTCGAAATGAATTACTCTTAAATGCTGCCACATCCGAAAGCCAGAGGACGCTCTTGCGTAGAAACTCTGAATATGGAGCACAGAAGAAGAACCATTTACACAGGAAATGCCAGTGGTCATATTCTATCGCAAAACTTTTTCAGGTATTTTAATGATAATTAAGTATAATTATAGTGATGTTGTTTGACCAGTGTTGCTGTTTCACAAGCACGTAATAAACAACTCAATCAATCAAAAATTGATTTTAGATCGAGCAGAACGTCCTGCTCATCAAAGAGCCATAGTTCACAGAAGAACTATGCATAAAACACAGAATCACTCTAGACAGGTATAATTTAGTGTGAATCGTAATATACCACCCAGGCCCTAATGGTCATCGCAAACTGCCATTGTGACAATATTGTCTTACCTTGCCCGTCGTCTGACCGTAGAGTCCGAAGACCTCCCGCAGCTGCTCCTCACTGATGGCTTCCGGTTTGTCAATTTTGTTGCCAAGAATCAAGATTGGCACATTTCCAATGGTTTCATCTGTCATGAGTGCCTGTTATTCATAAACAATTCAAGAAACACAGTAGGTCATGCACAATCAGCCCACGTTACGAGAATGAGTATTTCAAGGTGGTCTCTAAAGCTCACGTCGAGTTCTGTTTTGGATTCGGGCAGCCTGTCATGATCTATGCAGTCAACGAGGAAGACGATGCCATTGATGGCAGGGAGGTAGTTCTTCCAGACCCGTCGAGCTGTTCACAACGACACAAACAGCCTTTAAACACTCAGATCATCTCATAAAGACCGAAGCTGAGGTGTTGATACGTCTACTTACCCTGAGCGTGACCACCCAGGTCAAAGGTGGTGAAGGTCATGCCAGCAATTGTCAGCTCTTCTGAGGCTGTGAGAGGAAACAGACACGATCCATCAAACCACAGAATGTACTTCTATAATTACACACTGGATTGTATTAAACCTACTATGATAAGACTTTCATCACGCCCCACTCATATATTAAACCTAGGGTGACCACCCGTCCCGCGTAGCGCGTGCGCGCACAGCGTTTGAAGCCCAATTCATGCGTCCCGCAAATTGAGACCGTGTCACGCATAATCAATGCTTGCTCAAAAAAAAATTTGTCGCTCTATATCCTCGAGCCCCAGGCAGCCAAACGAACATTACTTGACAGTTCAGCAAGCTACTGTTGCCACACCCACCCATCAGTTGAACTGCTGATTAGGTTGTTCCGTTGTTGTTGTCATGACAGCGCGCACACATTCACACACTGGGAAGGAACTTTTAGATGCGCGCTCCAATTTGAAAAATGGAGAAAGGGACTGATTCTGAGCCAGGGGCGATTCTAGGTTTTCAATATTAGGGGGGCTCAGCCTCCAATGAGGATATATATAGAGAGAGAAAGCCACACTCTAATCACCACATATTGTATACGTTACTAAAATAAAAAATTAAGAGAGAATATGCAGAAAAGCATAAATACAAATTATCGTTATTCAAATGAATATCACATTAATCGGTCAATCTGCAACATTTATATTTCAAAGTTACAACAACAGTCACAAATCCATAAAATAAATATCACAATCAACTGCTGAATCATTATTTAGTAAGAATAACTTAATATTTCCCTGCCATTCATTCTGTTTAGCACTAGCGCTGTCACTCTCTCTGCATGACTGCGTGTTCATCTGTTACCTCCACAATATGTTTTCAATTAATGATAAAAAATACTGAAGCGTCTGAAAACGACATAAAGCTTCTGTACACTTTTATTTCCCCAGAACTCAGAACAATGTAAAACACTGCCGCACTGGGCTGAACTACAATAACTCTGCCCGTCCTCTTTCCGGAGCTGTCAAAACTACCGTCGACTCTCTATAACTATAGCACATCATCATTAATGACACTTTCTGTGCGCTACAATATCATTTTTATCGTCGAAGTATGCCGTCATTTGTGTTTAGTGATTTCATTTGGCTTGAGGTAACGTAAACAAATAGTTAACGAGGGGTGAACGCACATAAAACTTTTAAACAGTGAATGGGAATGGGTCTTGTATCGCTTCCACATCATATTAAGATGCATTTATAACAAAGAATGGCAAAAATGCAGATGTCATGTTAATGAACACACCTTGTAAAGTTACTCTGCTAATGACGTTAACTCCAATGTGCTACTGTGTGAACT
The DNA here is from genome assembly GCF_015846415.1 of Triplophysa dalaica. Taxonomy (NCBI): domain Eukaryota; kingdom Metazoa; phylum Chordata; class Actinopteri; order Cypriniformes; family Nemacheilidae; genus Triplophysa; species Triplophysa dalaica. The sequence goes on along the minus strand of NC_079560.1, from coordinate 19,275,169 downwards.
GAAGAATGCGCTAAATAACGCAGCCTAACGCCGTTTTCATAATAAGAGTTTTAAAGGGGGCTATAAAGCGATCTCGAATTCTTGTACAGATTACATTACACACAATATTTTAGGGGGGACTGAGCTAGAACTTTAGGGGGGCTTTAGCGCCCCCTAGGGCCTAGCAACGCCACTGATCTGAGACATTAATTCAAAAGAGAAGGTGTGGGTAAAAGAAAGACTGGGGAAATTAAATAGCTAAAGTAAATCGTAAGTGGAAGTGCATTTGTCAATTCATTGAATGTTCAAAATATTCTGAATCTTTATTTTAAAAAAATATACATTGGCTGGCCTATTCATGAGCATACATCAGCAATTACACATGTTTAGGGGAATAGTGCATTATTAATATACCATGTAAGGTGGTATGTGCTAGAAATGGGTAAACCACTATCTGTGAGTCTGTCTGGGGAGTGGGGGCACCGCCGCGCTAGCCAGTGTCCCACATTGCCCCTCAGAAACATACCCCTTGTCCCCCCTTGGGCTTATTAGCAGGTGGACACCCTAATTAAACCTCAAATCTGATTTCAAGGTGCAGACTGGAAGATCATGAACTCAGAATTTGGTAACATTTGTCATTATATGAACGTGTCAAAATGAATAATGTCAACATTTCAGCAGCTAGAATTTAATTGATTAACAATCGGTGGATATATAATAACTAGTTTCTTGAGTAGGTGAGAAAGCAGTAGTAATTCCACTCTCCCTCATAAGTGCAGGTGGATTTACAGTATCAGCTTTAACAAAAAGCATTTGATTTGGACTGTCATCTGCATAAATAGCCCATAATGCGGCTCGGCTGTAATTGTGATTGTGGTATAATACGAGCATGAGTGTGGTGCAGTGTGCACTTACTGGGATGTAAGGTTGGCACATGCTGACCCAGTCTGTCATCTTTAAGCATATGAAGTAAAGTCGTTTTGCCAGCATTGTCTAGGCCAAGAAATACTAGTTTGCCAGACTTCTTGTACAGCCCTAAACAATGAGAAAGACAGTCATTCTGCGGTCTCAACATTACAAAGCACTTTTAAACAAATGAGAATGTTGACAAGAATTGCACAAGTCCAAAGAAGCTGCATACAGAGAGTTTCATTTCCCATCTGCTGAGAAACAGAAGTCCTGTGATGAGAAAAAAATGTCATGCAAAACAACAGACACAACTGCAGACGACCCGACACGGAGACGAGCTTGAACCTAATGAACCAATGCAGAGGACCTAACCTTCTATTAGTCAAATAATAAGACACGAAAATGTTATCTTAATAATGAAAAAAGGGTCAAAGTTGAATATTAAAACAAATGTATCAGTACGAGTAAGGTATACTGAGGGTTAATGTATTGATAGAAAAAGATTGTGGAGATCCCTCTCAGTCTGGAGTGGATGAACAAGAAAAACAAGAGCAGCAAGAGCAGTCGAGACTGCGTTTCTCCTGCAGAAACTCGCCATATGCTGAAGAAAGGTTCTGATTCACATGCAACGTATTGATACAGCCCATAATGCAAAGCCTATTGATTCGACAGTGTAATTAATTACTCTATCCCATTATCCTCCCATTTAAGCTGCTTTGAAACACAATCTATATTCTACAAAATGCTTTACAAATAAAGATACCTTGACCATTTGAGCATGATATTAAAATTGTCCCAGTTTCTTACTGCATGTTGCTGATCTTATTGTGAACGATTCATTCATGCACATTATTCGAAAAGCACAGGATTTTCAATATCAAAATAGAATTTGCTCAATTTGATCTGTTCTGATTCGAGTAGAGATTGTCAACCTTATTAGTGAGTAAATCATTGTGAAAAAGTCTATCCCTAACTTTTTTAAATTCCACTTTTAACAGGGGTTTCACAAACAAGGTTAAGTACTAGTCCAAGACTAAAATGAAAGTTTGAGCTGTCTTACCTGAAAATCAATATCTTTTAATATGTAATTGCCTTTATTTTGTCTCAATATGCACACCAGTCATTTTTTTGTCTATGGCAGTTTAATAAAAGTGACTTAAATATAAGGCATAGTCCTGGCTTAGGATACACCTTGTCTATAAAACCGGAGACTGGGCCTATGTGATTTAGGGTGCAGCTTTCCGAACAGGGATTAGACTGGGACATTCGTTTTTACAAACATGCTTAACAAAAAACATTACTTGTGTGTACTTTGAGATAAAACATCAGCAATGATGTATTTTAAGATGTGTCAGTCCGTGCGGTTTTTAATTAAGACAGCTCTAACATTTATTTAAGTCTAGGACTAGTCTGAAGTACTATTCAGGAATGTCTATTTCAGGTGTGTTTCTTGAAAAACATTATAGATTTAGGATCAACATTGACAAAAACAGAAAGTGATGTTCCATTAACTCACCCAAGAACTGTAGAACGCTACTGAAACCACTATAAATCCAGTCAAATATGAAGGACATATCCAGGCCGTCGGAATTCTGAAAAGAAACAAAGTTATACTATCAAGAGATTTTCCATTACACTTATCAGCATTTTCAATAATTATGAATGCCATCGGTTTAATTATCTCGGCTCTTCGACCTTTTTAATGGCCTGTGAATGAGCAGGGAATCCAGACACAGAAACCGTGAAACAGTTTTAAAAAACGCTAAATTTTCACCTCTGTGTGAAAGTGACTGCGGTTATTAACAATATAGATTCATGCTGACTACACAAACGACCTCAAACAATGTTAAAAAACAATTCTCCTGACGGGAAACATCAGCAGAGCCATCACAGGTTTGTCATCTACATGGGCTTGTAAGGGATGTAAGGAACTCAGTGTGACATGTGGCTCAGGTTGCATAAGCTGTCAGCAGTCAGCAGTCAGCGGAGTAAAGAACAGCAGTAGTAAAGGTGAAGGACACATGTTGACAGATGAGATACACGTCAGCATGTCACAGTCTGCCTTTGACTCACATACAGGAGTGCTGTCTGGACTACACACACACACATTCTCTCACAGCAGCACCATACGCAAAAATACAATGCTTTCACAATAATAAACAAACAAATAAAAAAAAAAACATGCCATTTGTTCTACTTCGATACATTAGCAATTTTGTCCCTTAAGAAAAATAATCATGGTTTTGTTACAGTAAAAGCATAGTAACCATGGTTGGTTTTGGTGGATGGAATACCATTTGTGAATTGTAAAGTTGTAGTTACTGTTGTTAACAAGAACCAAAGTTAAATTTGTGTAGTAAAAGCATTGTAACTTTTCTTAAGGGTGAAGTGCTCATATATAACGCCTTTGTTGTATAAAATTGGGTTGTGCAATTAATCGAAAATTATTCGTAATCCTCAATTTGGGCCTTTAACAATTGCAAAAAAAATAATCGAGGTAAAACGATTGTTGTGACTCATTCCATTAACCAGATCCTCTCTTTTCTTGTGGTATAAATCCACAGCGCACCACTTTCCTATTATTGTTCAGTTGAATTCACAACTTAAAAGCAACGTTTTTTTCTTTTCTAGTATGTCGTTTCAAAAGTTAGTTAGTAATCGTGTTAATCGGGATCTCAATATTGACCAACATAACTTTGATTGTGATTTTTGTCATAATCGAGTAGCCAAGCAAGACTATAGCTATGTTATAAGAACAAAACAAAGGAGAAACGATATCTGAATCTCACAGGCAAAGTAATAAGTTCGCCACTCTGGATAGATAACAAGACACTTCTGACATGCTTAAAACACAGAAAACAAACAATAATGTGGTTGCACATACGCCACAAATATTAAAGTTTTAGGTTTCAAAAACGATATAATTAATCTTGATTTTTTTTTGTTTATGTTGGCAGATCACAACGTTACTTGAGTGCAAAATGCTTCTGATTATAGTTACTTGTAAAATAAAAAACGATTCGTGAAGGATAACTGAACGGAATACCGAGCCAGTAACAGGAAATATGGTTGTTATGATACGAGGGTGTAAATTTATAATGATGATCTGATTCCGTGAATGTGTAAGTATGTACGTGTCATTTCTGGCGATTATGCTAAACTAGAGACGCTACAGAGCTAAAGCCATTTTACCATCAAAAAAGCCATTACATCACCCATGTCATTTATTTCATGACTGAATGTGGTTATTAATATAGAATAATGCTGATGTCCGTCTGGTTTGTGTTGACTTCACTGTTACACAACTGTAGGATGCTAAATTCTAACATTAGCTTTAGCACGAGCGCCCGGCAGAGGCGAAACATCACATATCCTAAAGAAAAACACGCAATTAAACAAGCTTACAGACATTAAACATACCTCGGGTGTGTAAACAGATGTCTCGGCTCTTTCCTATGCTTCTGAACGGGTGAGTATTAGAGCAGAGTTGAGTGAAGATACTCTCAGATCACAGCCACGACACACAGCAATGGCTCCACTTCCGCTGCGTGTCACACTCACAACCAACCGGTACGGAAACAAGTTACACATGACGGCATAATGTAAGACACACTTCATATGAACACTTCTAGAGTAGAGGAATATGTATGCTCAAAATGTTAACTTTACGTTAACTGTGTGTACTTTTTATACTGTAAGTGTTTCTGTTAAATGAATGATGCCATAAGAACAAGAAAATGTTTTTCCCCCATGCATGCTCTGCAGACAAATATTGCTATTGCTGCAGAGTCAAATACAGCGAAACTGGCATTTTTACGTTTAACAAATTTATGTCGATTTTAACGGCATATATTCACATTTTAGATAATTTTTCACACTTTCAGTGCATTTAAATGTGCACATACCCGAGCCGCTAAAATCAATAAATCACATACATTTGTACAATCACATACAATCCACATTTATTGATGAGTTAGGACATTACACTTTTTATTCCATAAGCATAAAATATACGTTCACTGCTTTAACGTTTTTCTATAACTCAACACTACATGTGTTTCCAGTACGGGCGAAAGTGACATTCCACAGGAAATGCCACGTGTACCAAGTGCGCATGCGCGATGTTAGAGCTAGCGCTTGACTTCCGGTGAGCGGAAGGTGCTGGTTAATCGGGAGTGTAACACTAGATTGCGAGCGGAGGGTATGGATTTAACCATGGGCCAGTGAGAGCGGCCTGTATTACACACACAGCCGATCACTTATTTCATCTGTCAGAGTGTCACACAGGACGTGTGAAGTGGTTGTATTAATATTTAGACCGGTCGGGTGAATCTGCGCGTGCGTTTCAGGATGTCAAGCAGCGGCTTCGCGTCACAGAATGGCGCTGGAGGGACGTACGCCAACGGTAAATAAACTGTATATCATTCTATTGAACACACTCCTGTCATATCTGAAAGTATTCGTGTGGTAAACGTCACTTCTACGCGTCTTTTGTGGGTTGACACGACACTCGGTAACGTTAAAGTGTTTCGCAACCGGTTTCTTAGGCCGAGTTCTTTTGAGTTTGAACTCTTGAGCGTCGCGTCCACACAGCTCGCGATGCGACACTTTTGCGTTGTAATGTAACGAAGCTTTGAAAGTAAAGGTAAAGTTCACAGCTAACTATCAGCCAGACAGCTCCCCGAGTGGATTCAGTAGTTTAACTTTTTTTACTATCGCAACCACATAAGAATGAAATAAAACGAGTTATGCTGTTAATCGTTGAAAAGTACAAAGCAAGTCAAATCATGTCCGGACAGGGTTTCAGTATCAGTTTCAACAGATGATCAACTAATGTAACCGTCGATGACGTGCTACTCGCCCAAAACTACACGATTTCACTAGTTTAGTGGTATTAATACTAGTGCAAGTAATATTTGTCAGGTTACTGACACATTTTCAGAGAGATCAATTAATGATTAAAGTATGTTTTTGGGAAATGGCTTTTTGAGGATTTATCCTAGAACAATTCCTCACTAATAAGTAATACATTGGTAGTTTACTTTTGGGGGCATCTACTGCTGTTCAAATGACATGACTCATATAAACTGATCTGTATCAATGTACTGAATTCTTAATCAGTGATTGAACTTTGAATGATAGATATATAAATGGATTCAGTTGTTCATAAACAATGTGTGGTGAGCCAGATTTGAAATCCAAAACATCAAAAAAATTTAAGATCTCTTAGTTTCAATATTTATCTCTCTCTTTATTTCTAAAGTGAATTTTAACACATGGAATGTATTTACTGACAGAAACGTTTCAGACGCAGTAAAATATGTTCATCTACATGTTAAAGTGATCGTTCAAATTCTGTCATCATTCACTCACCCTCCAGTCATTTCAAACCTGTATGACTTTCTTTCTTCCGCGGAGCACAAAAGAAGATATTTTGAAGAAAGTTTGTAACCGACCAGCACTGGACCCCATTCAATTCTATTGTATGGACACAAAACCACTGCAAGTGAATGGGGGCCTCTGAACAACATTCCTCAAAATATCTTTTGTGTTCTGCGCAAGAAAGAAAGTCATACAGGTTTGAAATGACAAGAGGGTGAGTCAAACATGACTGTTAATTTACTTCCCATAAATAATGTTTTTTAATGCTACTAAGAAGGGATGGGCCGATATGTAAATTTTGAATGATAACCGATAATTATTTAACATTGGAAACCGATATAATGGACGATATAAGGTATCTAAATATTTATATTAAATTCCCCAAGACTGAAACAAAAGGAAAACAGTGGACAACTGCATTTAATTTTAAACATTCACTGCAAACAAGGTAAACATAAGTGCTCTTTTTTTCATGTACCAAGCCTACTTTACACTTGTTATTAATCTTATATTTTTTATTTAAAGGGGTCATATGGCACGAAAACTTGTTTTTGTTTGTCTTTGGTGTTATAAGTTTCCCCTGTATGTATTGGACACGTAAAATTGCAAAAATTATAACTCGTTACTCTTGTAACCACACCCCAACAAATCTACGTCAGTTCGTGGTATGATTTGACTAAGACAGCCCAAATGTATACGCAAGTAAGGTGGGCATACCTTTCAGTACAATTGCTTATGAACCTGACACAAATATGGTAAGAGTAGTTACATTTGCGTCACATGCCTGCAGTATTCGACCAATCATTAAGCACTGGTCATCTGGACCATCATAGCACACCTCGCTTTTCCGAGCCATAAGCTTTGTAAAATCTGTGCCTTTTAAAGAGGCGGAGCAAAGGGGAGATACAATCATGCACGGTATGTGTAAAATCATGTATACACATTGCATTACATCAAAAACAAACAATAATATTCGTTTTAGCCATGTCATATGACTCCTTTGATAAACTAATTATACTGTAAATGTTCTTGTGGAGCAACCCAGAAACATTTTATTAATAGCCAGCCACATGTCTAACAGGTCTCAAGATAGAAAGTATTCAGACAGCAGTTTGATTCAAACAATATGCTTTTGTTCCTACAATTTACAAATTCATAAATACTTTATCTACATACTGTACTGACATCAACAATTTTTTGCTAACAGCAGTGAAAGAAAAGTACTATACTGTATTTTAACTGTGAGCAGCGTGCAGGTGTAGCTCCAGCTGAAGAATTTTAACCAGAGGAAAAATATAGACCTAAAATAAATGTATCGATATGGCTGATAATTTATACCCGCATGAAGACCCTTCATTCATATTCCTAAAGAATGTGAAATTATTTCACGGGACCCCTAAGTTTGCATCAATATTGTGCATGTAATTTCTAATCGAATCATGACAAACTATATATCATTGGAAAGGTCTAAAACTCTAGAATACTAGTTTCTTTGGTGTGTTTTTTTTATAATTTATGTAGGGAGACTAATTTGATTATTTTTTATAAAGAGTGTGCTTAGATTTATTGTTATCCTTTTGCGACCCATACTTTTTACTGTATTTTCAATCAAAGAAAAACATAAACCTCTTTTATTTATTTTTTACAAAAAAACAAACAACATAACTTCATCACTTTTTGTGTATGTGTATGTTCTTTTGTTTAGCAGTAATCAGCTACTTTACTTTTTTCAAACGAGACCAACCATTAGTTTGTATTCCAAAGAATTCATGAGTTACCTCCATTTTAGTACCAACATGGGTTTTCATGTGTAGGCTCAGAGGGTTAACAGGATTTAACTATTGAGCTTGCTCTGTACTAACGACACAATTTTTTCAACTTTTTAATGTTTTTTATCTTCTCTAGGTCCCTCACCGAATCCTGTTTCACTTTACCCCTCAAATCAGGGCTACATGGCACCACCACAGCCAACCTACCTGAACAGCACGCTGGCCAAGGCCCCAACACCACCTGGGCCAAACACCAACCGGCACCAGCCTTCACCTGTCGGCATGTCCCAGCACTCCCCACATCAGTCTGCATCGCCCAATCACAGACCCGTCCTGACTTCTGCCTCACAGAGCTCCACCACCCCACCAAACAGCTACTACCAGCATCCTCAGCAGCCTCCCAGCTGGCACTATGGGGGTGCGTCGCCACCTGCGGCCAATCACATTAGCTCTGCTCTGGGCCCATCAGCGTACAGCAGCGGAGCTAGCACACTTCCAGTCTTCCAGAACACTATGCAGCCCGTTGGACCAGTGCCGCCCTATTCCTCTCTGAGCAGCGTTGCTATGCCTGGTACAATCCTTTCTTTATAGTCTTACAAATGCATTAACAATAGCACAGTCATACTGTTTCGATGAATGGAAGAGAACACATACACATACAGCAATGTTAATTAAGGATGTAATCGATTATAATGTAAATCAATTACAACATGTGAAGTTTCAAGTCCGTTGAGATGTAAAATGAATTGCAATTAATGTTTACTGCAAACTTGGTAAATGTGGATATGCTGATATTTCTTAAAAATTCAAGTTAGAAAAAGTACAAGAAAGTCTTTTTGTTTTAAAATTGCAGTTTAGTTTGGTAATTTGACTTCAAATATATTTAGATTTTACAAAGATATGTGCACTATTTGAGATATAATAAAAGGGCACTTGTCCATTTCAAATATGTCTCAAAAAAAAGTATTGTGAATTGTTACATCCCTAATGTTAATAAATGTTGTTACTTATGTTGTCTGTTTCTGTTTGATTTGTAACAGCGCCACCTGCGCTGAATGTTTTGGCACCTCAGACCCATCCGCCGTATGGCATCCCACCCACAGCTATGAGAGGAACCCCGCCTCCACCAGCCGCCGGTGTACCACCACCACCACCACACGCCTACCACAATGACGGTAAGAACGCCACAACTTTCTATTTGTCACACAACTTTGTCTTCAATCAAATGACACAAGTCTGTATTTTTTTTATTTTGGGCTATGTTTGAGATTTAATGCTTAGTGTTATTAGTGTTTGCATATAGCTGCTGTATCTTTGACCTTTGATGTTGCTTCAAAAGTTTTTGGTTAGAGGCTACTGAAGATGTTATTTTGAGCGTCAAGTCAAAAAAGATAAACTAGTCAGAAAATCTTAATAGGAACATGTGGCTAAGATGAGATGTGCACTGAGAAGTAAAAACTGGTTTTATGTTGGGCTCAGTATATAACACCATATGCAGTATTTGTGTGTCCCATTTGAACAGTAGTTTTCTTGATAATAATAACCAATATTAATTTCAATATCAGTTAGTTTCTGGTCCAACCTGCATCCAGTAGTTGATAAAGACTCTGCTGTAAGTGTGATGCTAACTGATGGTGCATGTGCCGTCCAGCAGGATCATATTCCTCTCAACCAGGACAGATGAACAGACCGATGGGCATGGCCTACCCCTCACTCCAGCCCCCTTCTTACCAGAGCATGCCAGGCATGCAGACGTCACCGTATATACAGCCTACAGCACAACCATACCAGCAGGTAAGATGTCTTATCCGTGTCATTGTGTACTGTGGACAATCCCGTCCTACAAAACTGTTGTTTGTCTGACCTGACCATTTGTTTCCTTTCCTCTCACACCAAGCCGTCTGTCGGCACGGCTCAGCTCAGCCCATCTCTAGCAGCATTAAGCCTGCAGTCAGAGACCCCAGAGGCCCTGAGGGTAGTCAACCTTCTTCAGGAGCGAAATCTTCTTCCTCTAGGAACAGTCACAGTACCAACTCCTTGCCTGCCTCAGGACCTGCAGAAACTCAACTGCAGTCCAGAGTGAGTTTCATTCATGTGGCTTTGGTGAAGGACCTGCTGACGGCTAAGTTTGCTCATTCTTTTCTTCCATCCTCTTCACAGGGTTTTCCGCAGTACTTTAACCAGCATCCCTCAAACACAGGCGCTACTGAACAAAGCCAAGCTTCCTCTCGGCCTCCTCCTGCACCCATTTAAAGATCTTTCTGTGAGTGTGTCTAACACATGCATGGGCAACTTATAACACACCAAAGACAAAGAAAAACACGTATATCTGGAGAATCACCCCTTTATATTGGCACTCGACCCCCTCGCTTTCTTTTCTGACTCAATGGACACTTTCCGAACGTCGTCGTTTGCATACTGAAATACCAGAAATGTGAGAAGTAATAATTGGAAAGGTGAATTAATCATTAAAGTTCTTCATGTCTCTCATCAGCAACTTCCTGTGGTGACGTCCAGTAATATTGTGCGCTGTCGCTCTTGTCGGACATATATCAACCCATTTGTGTCCTTCATGGACCAGAGAAAATGGAAATGTAACCTGTGTTACAGAGTTAATGATGGTGAGCCGCAATGGAAACAGATCTTTTAATATCTCATGTTTGATCATATATTGAGTCACTTTATGCAATTATATGCAGAATGTTATGGGCGTATAAGCTTTCAGTGTGATAATGTTTATGAACATTTATTTTGCATGTCATGGTTATGCCACATTCCTTCCTCTCAGTTCCAGAAGAGTTCATGTATAATCCTGTCAGCAGATCATATGGAACGCCTCATAAAAGACCAGAGGTTCAGAATGCAACCATTGAGTTCATCGCCCCCTCAGAATACATGGTAAGTGCTTTTACAGTCAATAGCAGTTACACTGTTGTCTCTTCTGAATAAGAAAAATCTTAATAACGAAGATGATTCAAAAGCGTGTGCGTTAGTTTACTGCTCCTCTGTCCTCAGCTGAGACCACCACAACCAGCCGTATACCTGTTCATCCTTGACGTGTCTCACAATGCAGTGGAGACCGGATATCTGGATGTGGTCTGCCAGACACTTCTGGAGAACCTGGATGTGTAAGTGAGCATTGTTACCCACAGTTCACGGCGGCTGAATTCAGGAATCAGCATGTGTAACTGGGTGTTTTTCTGATGAAGGCTCCCTGGAGATACTAGGACAAAAATCGGTTTCATCACGTTTGACAGCACTGTCCATTTCTACAACCTCCAGGAGGGTCTTTCTCAACCTCAGATGCTCATCGTGTCGGACATTGAAGGTAAAAATGCAACACAGAGCTGACAAACGGTCCCTTCCCAGCAAAACATTAAAACCTTTTCAACTTTTTGTCACTCAGATGTCTTTATACCAACACCAGACTGCCTTTTAGTCAATCTCAAAGAGGGCAAGGAGGTGAGCACATCCACGCCTTCAGCATATCACTATACATCATGATGGCATTTTGGATTTCTGTAGCTGAGTTTTTTTGTTGTTGTAGCTGGTCCAGGATTTGTTGAAGAGCTTGCCGCAGATGTTCTGTAAGACGATGGAGACTCAGTCGGCTCTGGGCCCAGCGCTGCAGTCCGCATTTAAACTCCTGTCCCCCACCGGCGGACGAATGTCAGTCTTCCAGACTCAACTTCCCACTGTGGGCGCAGGGGCTCTCAAGCCCAGAGAAGAGGCTGCTCAGAAAACATCAGCCAAGGTTTCAATATTACTTTTTCACTGATTGATCATGTCAAACCTGAATATGTCGAACGCGAATGAAGAGAAGAAGTATTCACTGATTATGAAATACAGCTGTGACTGCCGTCTCTATGACTGACGTTTGGATCAGCTTTTGTGTTTGAGGACGGTGTAAGACTGACCGGCATTCACTGTATTTGCTTATTTCTCTTTAATGTATTGGATGTGGTTGTATTCTCTTCCAGGACGTCCAGCATCTGGCTCCTGCTACAGATTTCTATAAGAAGCTGGCTCTGGACTGCTCCGGCCACCAGGTGGCTGTGGATCTCTTTCTGCTGAGCGCACAATACTGTGATCTTTCATCTCTAGGTCAGTCAGACACACACACACCCAGAGCTAGAGATTGGCAAAACTACAGCACAGTGTTTTGAAAAACACATTTATTTTCTCATTCAAAATACCCAGTGACTTGAAGCAAGTTTTTTTAATTGTCCTGGGTATTGTCCTTATTGTTTCAAAATCTTCAAGAAATCTTTCTATGCGTGTCCATGACAGGTAGTCAATAAATTCTGTTCTGAAAAATCTTTTTTTTTGAAGGTTGTATATCTAGATACTCAGCTGGCAGCGTCCATTACTACCCCTCTTATCACAAGCATCACAACCCCTCTCAGAGCGAACGCTTCCAGAAAGATCTCAAGAGATATTTGACACGGAAAATCGGCTTTGAGGCTGTTATGAGGATACGCTGCACCAAAGGTCTCTCTACCTATTCCACCAAAAACTGTGTTTAACACTTTTTGCTTTTGGTTTTATGTCTCATGGTGTCTGTTGTGTAATCTTCTGTTTCAGGCATGTCTATACACACTTTCCATGGCAACTTCTTTGTCCGTTCCACGGATCTGTTGTCTTTGCCCAACGTAAATCCTGACGCTGGTTTCGCCGTGCAGATGTCCATCGACGAGAACCTGCTGGACATGCAGGCAGTTTCCTTTCAGGCCGCTCTGCTCTACACGTCCAGCAAAGGTCCAGAGCAGCTCTGACTCTTAAAACACTATAAACCTAAAGAGGATTAATTCGTGCTAACATGTTGGTTGACATGCCCCTGTGCTCTTTCAGGAGAGAGGAGGATTCGAGTGCACACGCTGTGTTTGCCCGTTGTCAACTCTCTGTCGGACATCTTTGCCGGGGCTGATGTTCAGGCCATCACTTGTCTTCTGGCTAGCATGGGTACAATTCATGGTGTAAAAATATTATCTTAAAAATGTCTCATGCCCTCATAATTGCGTTTCGTTTCTTGTCGTGTACAGCCGTGGACCGCTCTGTTTCGGCCAGCCTCAGTGATGCTAGGGACGCTCTGACAAACGCAGCCATTGACTCGTTGACGTCTTATCGCACATCGGTGCTGACCATCCAGCAGCCCGGTCTGCTGATCCCTACCTGTCTGCGTCTCTTCCCTCTCTACATCCTCGCCCTGCTCAAACATGTGCGTCTGCCTGAAATCTGCATTTTATTACGTCACATGTGCACATCGGTCAGACTATAGACAATCTTCCTCCCTGTTTCAGAAAGCCTTTCGAACAGGTACGAGCGCCCCCCTGGACGAGCGCGTGTTTGCCATGTGTCAGCTGAAGTACCAGCCGCTGGCGTATATCATGCTCATGATACATCCAGCGCTGTACCGGGTGGATGATATGACCGATGAGGTAAGAGTTTTAACGGTTTTTAATGGACTTTTAATGCTTTATTTGTCAACTGCTTTTTGTTGACAGCCGCAGCCACTGCATTCATTACTCTAAAAGACTGAACAATTACATTTCAGCATACATGGTTTTTATGTATGTGTTTGTTGGTTAGAAAGTATCGGCTTTTTTTCTACTGTCGTCCTCAGGGTGCTCTGAATATCGACGAGCGCACCATCCCTCAGCCCAGAGCGCTTCAGCTGTCCGTGGAGAAACTGAGCAGGGATGCAGCGTTTCTCATGGATAACGGCACAGTGAGTACATTGTACAGTAATGACAGAAATTGGACTCGGCTCTTGATGGAAATCTCTGATGGAGTCTCTGAATCTCCTCTCTTTCAGGTGATGTATCTGTGGATTGGTAGAAACTGCAGCCCCGCTTTCATCACACAAGTTCTGGGAGTCGAGAGTTATGCTGCTATTCCTCAGAACATGGTAAAATGCACTGTTCTAGAGGGAATTTTGATAAATGTTTTGCAAATATAAGATCAGGAATTGAACACTGGTTCTTATTCATTCATCTGTTTTTCGTGAGGTATATTCGGTTATTACTAGGTCTGACTGTTACGTTTTGGAAATACTGTAATTATTTGCTAACAATTTAGTTCACAATTCTCAAATGTCAATATTCTTCTGCTGATCTGGATCAGTTTTGGAGAGTAGCTCAGATTTTACTGCAGTGTGTAACACTTGTTAATGTTTTGGTTGCATTTCATCATTTTGAGCTTCATGCATGGCTTTACTTAATTAACCCTGAAAATAATTGGACTAGTCCACAAATGATTTTTTTTTTATTTTAATTCCTATACAATAATACAGTCTATTAATAGTTGTAATTGGCATGTTATATATCTTAACCTTACGTAAAGCTCAGCATTAGGATATTAATAATTTGGTGTTTGGGTTGTGATAACAGACCCAACTTCCAGAGCTGGACACATCAGAATCATCCAGAACCAGAGCATTCATTGACTGGCTGAGGGAACGACGGCCCTTCTACCCCACACTACATATCATCAGGTCAGACACCTTAAAATCAATCAAAATACCCCTTCTGTCTGTTTAATGGTCAAGTAATACAGGTACCTTTAGAATAAGGTTAAGTGTGTCAAGATTTTATTTTCGTCAGTAGCGATTTTCCAAAACAAAAAACATTATATTTTTTCTTTCAGCTGTTTTTCTGATGAATCTAGTAAAAATACAATGAAAGTGTCTGTTAAAATGAATGCATGTAGAAATGTATTATAAATATAGTTCTTACATTATGCCCCAAAAACAAGACATCTGGTTGTAACATGAATACTCAGAGACTAGCAATATAAACTTTATCATAACCAATAATATCATTTTGTAGTTGGTGTAAAAGTATGTGTGTGTTGGTCAGACTAGTTAGTTTTTACACAAAAAATACCAAAGTCAAAACGGTGTACAGATGTCTATTGAATGTGACAGGAAGTGATGGTGGTTGTGGGGGTGCTTTAGATAACTACTGTACAAATCACGCTTTTTTTTCCTGTAGGTGCACAATAACTGTGGTTAAGTCAAATAAGTATGATCAGGTCAGGCGTTTATTACTGTAATAATGGGGTGTATGCATTGGGTACGATGATGTACTTCTGCTAAAATCTCAGCCACATTTGCTCTCGTTGCGCTGAGGTGATTTTTGGATCATTTTTTTATATAAAAATGATCATTGAGATTGACAAAATGCTGTCTTGATTGCAGAGATGAGAGTCAACTGAAGGCTGATTTCATGCAGAACATGATTGAGGATCGCACTGAATCGGCGCTCTCTTACTACGAGTTCCTGCTGCATCTACAACAGCAAGTGTCCAAGTGAGCTGTGTTGAAGCAGAACCACAGCAGTATTGAGCAGAAACGTTTTTCAGAGCCTCCTGAACACAATCCCACGTCAAACACTGCCCACTCTGTGTTTTTGTCCCTAAGAAAGGAGATGTAATGACTCCAGCGGTTAACAGCTTTCTTAGAATCAGATACTCGCATATTTATGTGAATTTGAGCGCACTGCTTGACGATAGCAGTCACACTTCCTGACAATAAAGTATCATTTGTATCACACTAAAAGTGTTGTGCAGGAGTGTTGCTTGCTCTCCAGGACTCGAGCGGACACACAAACCGCTCATGAAAACTGACCTTGATGCGGTCATGATTATTGAAAGATGAGTTTTTATTGAAGTCATTTTCATGGATGTTTTGGATGAAGCTGTTTGCCTGTGTTTTTTCGGCACAGGTCTAGTCGGTTGTAATTTATTGCCTTTTACTAAAAAAACTACATTTTAGGGAAAGCAATTTCATCATCTGATAATCAGTGCAATTCTTAATTCATTCACATACAGTTGTATTAAAACTCAAAGTTTGTCTCTTTCCTTTTAATTATTGTTTTAATTTAAATTCAATATTTGCCTTAAATGAAGTTTATTTTGTTGGAAAACCTTTGTTAAAAGAAATACTTTGTAAGTATGTAATATTTTAATAGGACATGGGAAAATTCAGATGCTCAACATTGTGACCTTTAAACATGATATATAAACCTCTATTGATAAACTTATATTATACTAAACAGATTGTTGATTTTAGAACAAGCATTATTTAGATCATGTTATATATAAAAATAAACTGGTTGGTTCTTTTAAAAATTGTTTAGTTTTTGTTCTGTTCATGAAATATATTTATATCTGCTTTTCAGCAATGGAGCCCATCTGTGTTAAACTTTGACAGATTTACTGTCATTTAAATTTGATATTTGAATGTAGGTGCTCCTGTAATAATATTTACACACATTTTCTACAATGAATGGGTATCAATGTAAAGGGTCTTATGACTGGAGTACTGTGGAAGACGGTAAGAAAATATATTCTTTTAAAAACAATTCTGGGATAATCAAATCACTGAATTTGATTTTTATGTACTTATATATTTTTAGAAATTATTTTAGCACACGTTACATGACTGACTGTTGAGGAAACAAAAAATGTGAGCATGTAAAAACAATTAAAACCGCATTAAATAGAAGGTCTTGAGCTCTCCTGAATTTTTTTTTTTTTTAATCTTTTTTCAAGGATTTTTTTGTGAATCATCACAATGTGGTTAATCAGGTCGGAGTGGCATATTTGTTGTGAATATTTTCACAGGACATTTTTTTCTGAATTTACACTGATTTAAGAGCAACTTGTCCCACACATACACGACGTCAAAAACGTTTAATTTTTTAATTAAAAAAATTAAACGTTTTTGAACACTTAAATAAAGTGCACAAATTCGTAAGCTCTGTGGCAAATACACAAAGGGAAACTATGAGAATTATGTTGGTATTAACAACAGATAAACTGTTATAGCACTTCTTTTGCCTAGATATCCAAAATATACTTCA
Organism: Triplophysa dalaica; assembly: GCF_015846415.1. NCBI lineage: Eukaryota > Metazoa > Chordata > Actinopteri > Cypriniformes > Nemacheilidae > Triplophysa > Triplophysa dalaica. The sequence goes on along the minus strand of NC_079560.1, from coordinate 19,258,266 downwards.
CTATATATTATGCTATTAAAACATAAGCTGACGATACTGATCTTGACTGTATTGTATGTGTAAATCACAGGCTACAATAAAACAGATTCATCTGAGTTTGTTTGCTGTGTCTACGCTATGGAGCTGAACTTTTGTTTTGAAACGTATTCCGTCGTACTTTAGACACCCGTGTTTGGTCTGACGTCATCATGTTGCGCGTGAGGTACCGCCCCGACAACAACGGATGAGTCGACTGATCCATATTAATATCTGATCTATCAGTACTAACGCCAGGTATGGAGTTAAATGAGGAGATAGAGAGCAGCGAACAGCAGGAGAAACGCGCTCGCAGTGCCGCCCAGAGACGCGCGGAGATCCGCAGGAGGAAACTGCTGCTGAATTCAGAGGATCGAATGAAGAGGATCGTGGGCTTCAGCGACACTGACGCGTGTGCGTTCCTCCGAATACTCATTGTAGTTGTTATTATACTGGATAGGGATTGTATTGTAGTTGTTATTATACTGGTGGATAGGGATCGAGTATTTGCCGTCCTCTTGCTCAAAATGACAGCGGCTCGATAAGAGAAAAGGTGCATATGACTTTATGCGGTGCTGCGTAGACCGATCGGCGTATGACATCAAACTACGGTTAGAGCGATTGGAAAGCGCAAGCTCCAGAGTCGCTCTCGTGGTACTATGATGTCATACGTCGATCGGTCTGCGCTTCGCCTGCGTTCAAGCGCATCATCTGTGCCAATTAATATAAGACAATCGACGATTCGGCATAAAGAATGTCTTATAAAGCTTAACGCGACAAATGATTGTTTACAATTAAAAGAAAGTTAAAGCTTTCGGTTTGTTTAGCTTTAAATTTGAATAGCAATTTGTTCAACCAGGCCCCAGACAATCCCACTTGTTTTATTTGATAGTTGTCACACGAGTATGTTGCTGATGGCTTTTATTTCGCAGTTAACGCTTTAAGATACATGTCTTAATTAAAATGTGTAATGGCCTAAAGATAGACTCAGTTCCCAATAAGGTGCAATACAGAATGCTTTGTTTTGAACAAAATTGAAAGGATGACACAAACATTTAAATAACCGCTTGTTGACAAAATATTGACAATTTTGTTCATATTTGTTAGAGAATTGACAAAAGTCAATGTTCAACTGAATCTTTTGTAAATTATTATAAACTAAATAGGTATGTCACTAAAAGAAAAAGCTACATTTTAATATAAAATCCTGAAAGGAATTAAGAAAGCCAACCCTTAAGGGAGACCTTCTTAAAGTCCCCCTGTGATAGATAATTTTATCACTTAAAATTAATATTTGACAATCAAAATTACATATTTAAAAGTTTTCTCTCTATTTCTGCCTTAAAATAACTTGAATGTAACTAGTCTGCACCTTAGCTTCATTAAGAATATGCAGACACGTGAATATTCAAAATAGCCCCGCCTCCACTCCGCTGCACACAATGTCATGACAAAGGCTGTTTTTCAGCAATCTTGTGTCCTCGTGTTCTCGCTCTACATCATCATCAGCCGTCAAAGTCTGATTTCAATACCCAAGTACACAAGAACAGAGAACGCATGAAAGTACCCGGATGTGTTCTTGATATCAAGAATGCATGGAATGCTGTCTGGCACACGTACAGAACCTGCTTAAAGTCCCAGAATTCACTGCGGGCCATCCATCCAAGTTCGGTCTTCCGATGCAGCCTGGCAAGACTGGTCTCAACGAGAACACAACTCTGTTCTTTGCATTCTTGGAATTAAGAAACCGACAAATTTTGCCCCCTATGTGAATTGTGTCCACTTAGGACCCAATCTAGTACATAGTTGTAATGGCTGATCATAAAGTTGTTTTCTCTATATGTTGTTGTATGGCTAACCATAGCTGCTTTAGCTTCTAACGAGCTAAATTCGCCTTTATAAATAAAAGCATTAAAATGACATATTAAAAGTTTACGAAAAACAATTCACACGGGGGCAGAATTTGTCATGACATCGGCAGTTCAGACGATGCTAAAACTGAAACTGAGAGCTGACAAATCAGTGCAATCTATGTGTCATCCTTGCAAATATAGGCTTCAAACTATTGATCCATGGGGGTCAAATGAGTTGATGGGATTGGTTAAAGGTTTATGACATTATTAACCAGAGGCCGTTTCAAAACGCATTTTTTAAATTGTCGGTTAACTGCAGTTTTATGGAGAGTCTAGTTAGCAATGGTTTGAGATGATATATAGCTCTACAATACATATCATATTTTTGTGTTGCAGCATCCCTAAAAAAAGTCCTATGAAAATTAATCTATGACAACTAGTCTTATTGTGTAAATGAGGTTCATCCTCTTTTATTCATCTGACTAACATTCATGGAGATCACACACAGGTTTGTATTGTAAGAGTCATGCGCATCTTTCTCTGTTCTTGTGTCTAAGCAGCTGCTGCCGGTCCCATGGAGCCACGTTTATATCTGGATTTGGACAGGAACGAGCCCTGGTCCTCCCCAAAGAGCATCTCACCACACGTGTCCGAGGCCGCTGGGAGCAACACTGATCCGTCCGAGAGAGTCGACAGCGACGAGGCTGCAGTTGAGGATGAAGCGTCTCGTGGAGTGCGTCAGAGACCTCGCGTGGAGCTGTCAGGAGAAGAACACTCTCGCTCTCCTCGCAGGGGTTTGAACAAGTACCTGTGTCGCTTTGATGATGCAATGAAGCTAAGAGGACAGCTGGCCAATGAGAAAGCGGCTCAGGAGGATGGTAGCGCAGACGTAGAGGAGTTGGACTCGTTCCGTTTCTTCAGACTGGCTGGCAGCATTGCTCTTGCTGTCTTCGTGCGAATCTTTGTTTGCCAGTATTTGGTGAGTGTTACAGAGGCACAGGCGAGACCCGAAGGTTTTGTTTTAGCAAACACTTATCTGAATACTGTGTCTTTTGTTTTTCCAGTCCATATTTGCACCATTCCTCACCCTTGAGCTGGGCTACATGGGATTGCATAAATATTTTCCGAAGGTTTGTCATGTCCGTGGTATTAACTTGTGTGTTAATGACGGTGGATTGGTCAACGAAATGTCCAGCATTGTTCTCTTGTTTTAAATGATGCTGTCCCTTGCTCAGATGAAAATGTCTTATTTGCTTCATCAGGTGGACAAAAAGACCAAGACGACAATGTTGACCGCTGCTCTCCTGCTGTCCGGGATTCCTGCTGAAGTGATCAATCGGTCAATGGACACCTACAGGAAAATGAGTGACGTCTTCTCAGACCTCTGTGTTTATGTCTTCACCTTCATCATGTGTCATGAGCTGCTTCTGCTGTTTGGCTCTGAAATGGCGTGATGGAAGTCTTGTGTCTGTCAACGGCTTGTTTAACACTAAACATCAGAAATCCTGCTTCAGAAGACTACTGTGAAATATTGATTCGGTTTACAGAGAGCTGAGTGGTGATTTACTTTTGCATATGTCCATAAAGCCTGTGAACAAGATCATTTCTTAAAGCATTTTCTAGATTTGACTTGCAACATAGTGTTCCGTACGGGGGTGGGTTTGACCTCTGAAACTAATGAAGTTTGTGAACAGCGGGGTGCGTTCTGTACTCGTTTATTTTGGGTTTGTCTCACAAAGACTATAAAGTCCATGTCCATGCTTCTCAACAAAGTCTAACGGAAATGATATTTTCCGGTAAGAAAATAAACCTTTTTACAACACACGTAAACATTATCGCGTTGTATTGCTGTAATTAGAACCAACATTGCTCGGTGTGCATTTTTGAATGTGGGCCTATTTACAAAATGTAGTTTATTTTCCTGTAATTCCAATTTTGTTTCGTTTTGCTCCGTCAGATTTAATGAGATTCCATCTTTTGCCCTTAGCCCAACATTAACAACAAAACAAGCCCTACGCTAATCTGTTAAGATTTATGATCTTACTGTGATTTTAAATTCCTTGATTTAAATGCTTTAAAGTGATTGCAATTGTTTAGACTTTCAAACATACTGCATACCATAACATTTTTTGCCTTTGGTATCAGTCACATGGACACCTATTTTGTTTCTTGCTGGTCATGTATGCATGTGTATGTGTATGTATGCATGTGTCATTAAAATGACTGAGCTTCCAGAGCTCAACAAACATTGTTCAAACCTTTCTGTTTTTAAAATCACAATTCGGTCATTGTTTCATTAATGATAAGCATCATTAATGTTTACATAATCCTGTGAACCATCCTCTGACATGTAACTGTGTTGTTTTTTGCCCTGACATGCTTATTTATGAAACTCTTGCTTCTTGTCACTGTAATAATACCTTTTATTATTGGATGGAGACTCCTGCTAAATCCTCAAAAATAAAAATGTCATTCTGAATTGTGTTGATCTGTGTGATGTTTGACATATGAACAGTAATAATAGGTGTAAACCCTCACAATCTTCTTACGGACTGCAAAATGTTTCCACAAAAATGTCATAGTAACTACAGTAAACTTTTTTAATAAACACAGTGGCTAATGTCCTAATTACAAAATAAAAGGTTTTAATCATTAATTCATTAATTAGTAGACGTGTCCTTTTAGTTAATTTATTTATTTTTAATTATTTAGAATTTTACGGACACAAATCCTTGGAAATGACATGTTTTAATTTTAATTCGCTTCATAAAAGTAAGCCTATTCTCTAGAGACTTTATACAACTAATTTCAGACTTTTACATAATATTCCTGACAGAGTATATTTGTTTATTTATTCATAAATTTGCCTAATAACAAATATTTCATATTGTTAAAAGTTTTAAATAAATAAAAATGAAATTAGACATTAAAACACTAAAGCAAAATAACGAAAAGGCGGAAGTTATCATCGGTCAGCATCCGGTCTGTGCGGAGTTATCAGCGACATCATGGGAAGAGAGTCTCGGTAAATTTTAGCACATTCATTTCCATGTGTTTCATTTCTACTTTTAGAAGTGTGTTTAAATTTTCAGAAACATATGAATAACATTTATTATTAAAATAGTTATTCACGCTAAGAGACTGAAACGTGTTTGTGTTGCACTGCTGTATGCTAACAACACAACAAACAACGAGTTTCCGTAACTGTGTTTTTATTTGTTTGAGATCTTTGGAAGCTCTTAGTTTTGAGACTTTACATGTATTACAGGTAAGCGCATTGTATTATACTGACACGATTACAGATGATCCCCAAATGTGTAAATAGCGTAGAATTCTAGTACGCATTTACTACAATAATCTGTCGTTTACTCATTATTGTAATTACTGCACTTTGTGAATGTGTACCATAGTATTCTGTAGTATTTATAAAGAAACTAGTAGTGAATTGATTGATCAGCTAGTAAACATTTTAGGATTTACAGGTGAGGTTCAGAATTCAGCCATTTTAAAAACAGTAATTTTAGAGAAAATACTCATGTGTACTACAAAGTTTACAGACACCAATTTTATAAAATTTAAGAAATGCATAATGGGAATTCTGGATATCAAGTTTTATTTTTAATTTAGTGCTGAACCTAAACAAGCACAATGCATCATAGATGTTTACATATAGTACACAGTACATTTAAAAGTCAGGTTGGTGAAACCCTTTAAAATGATAATTGGAGTAAATTGCTATTATTTTGTCTTCTTGGAAATGTATATATTGTATAGCTTTAAAGGGAATTACTAAATGAAGATATATATTTTAAACAAAAAATATATGCAGTATATGCTTGAAAAGCAAAGAACATACTGTATTATATATGGATTGTGTTCGTCGCAGACATTACAGGAAACGCTCCGGTTCAAGGGGGAGGTCAGGCAGCAGATCTAAAAGCCGATCGCCTGACTCAAAGCGGTCTAAGAAAGATGATCGGGCTGGGTCACGGAACCGTGAGCGAAGCAGAAGAGAGAGATCACGCAGCCGAGACCGCCGCAGATCACGCTCCAGAGACAGAAAAAGGCAGAGGTCACATTCGCTCCTAAACTGCACCGTCATTTCTTATATTTAGTGTAGTTATGTTTCATAACATTTCTGTCTCACCTCTTTCTAGGCGCTCGAGGAGTCGGGACAGGAGACGCTCAAGGAGTCGAGAACGCAGGCGGAGCAAGAGCCAGGGCAGAGGAAGAAGGTCAAAATAAGACACACCCACACAATATATCCACAATCACCAGAAACATTTCACTGCTGACCCTTCTTTCACAGTGCTTAACTCTGTTCATTCATTGTCTGATGTTATAACAGCAAGGAGGAGTTGGAGAATGGAGAGCAGTCAATAGACAAGAAGAAAGTCAAGGAGGAAAAAGAAGAGGAGAAGGTTGAAGATGTGAGTCTTTTTCTCGGGAAATGTTTACTGGAAACGAATGCTGCTAAAATCACGATTGTAAAGGTAGAACGCTTTTTAGTATCAGTGAAATAAAATAAGGAGCACAGGATGCAGGTAAATTTTGGAATTAATACATTCATCATCTAAAGTAGCGTTCGCTCATGTCCAGTGGTGTGACCTAGCAGATATGTAGAAAACAAACTGTTAATATATGATTTTATATGATTCATATGTATGTATATTATGTAATTTAAAATAAAATAAGAGAGATTTATCTTCATTTTTGGTTTTTTTTTTTTACGTTTTGCTGTCTCATTATAGGACACATTTGCAGTAAATTTTTCAACTACCCATGTTTTATCCAAGTTTGATAAGTAATAAAACTGAAAAAACATTCACTTCTGCAGCAAGAGTTTGACCAGAACACTCTGGAGGAGGAGATGAGAAAGAGAAAAGAGCGTGTCGAGAAATGGAGAGAGGAGCAGAGGAAGAAAGCCATGGAGAACATCGGAGAAATAAAAAAAGAACTGGAGGAAATGAAACAGGGCAAGAAGTGGAGTCTGGAGGATGATGATGGTCAGATTTTCTTGATTGTTATGATACTTCATTTAAAAACTAACTTTTGGTTACAGCTATGCTCTTACAATGGTCACTTCAAAAACTTTTCTGTGTGTTCAGATGATGACGAAGAGCCATCAGCCCCTGTGGATCAGGAAGGTGAGGAGGAGGAGGAGTTGGAGGTGGAGGAAGAGAAAGCCGCTGAGATAGAAGTGACCGAACTAATGGAGGAGGAGGCCGGAGAGGAGCTTGACCCTCTTGATGCCTACATGGAGGAGGTGAAAGAGGAGGTCAAGAAGTTCAACATGGGCACCATGAAAGGAGGAAATGACAAGGTCAAAAAATTATTATTCATGTTCTTTATCATTTTATTTAAGAACATGTCATTCCAAACAGGTATGATTTGTTTTGGATGTGCAGCACAATTTTAAGATTAAAGGGATCATGGGTAAATATTGAGAAATATTTGTGTCTGTTTGTCACACAGAGCTGTGACTTCGGGACACTTGAAATCTAATGCATGATACTCTTGGCATTTTGTTTTATTATGCGGAAAATAAACATCTCTTTTAGTCATCCAATGCAAAACAAAATCATACTGCTGTGGAAGAAGCTTTCAATATAGACTGTTTCTTAGCGTCAACATAAACAAACGTTATTGCGCATGCACACGTTCGTGGACTGCCCTTAACTTCTGGTACACCTTCACAAACAATGGAGTACCTGTTACAGAAGCAAATAGATGTCGCCACGCTGCAACGAAAGAAAACACATGCAAACAGAAAAACACCATCAAATTCAGAAAGCCTCTAAATTAGTTTAGTGACACATGTCCTGCAAATTCTCGCAACACAAACAAACACAAAACCCGCAGCAAATCCTCGCAACAAAAACGAATACAGAAACGCGCTCCTAATTGGCAACACAACGGAAGTGCCGTGCAGCTAACAATGTCTCATGGTTTTCTTTAATCGTTAAATTGTTCAAATAGGCCGGCTAGAATAGAAAAACGCATTTTATTTTTGTTTATTTATAACTCCACCTACGAATATGGCCACAGTGAGGTGAAGCGCGCTCCAGCCATTGTGCATTAGTTATTTGAGTCCCCTGGAAACACTTCCGTTGTGTTGTTGCCAATTTACAGGGCATTAAATGTATTTGTTTGTGCTGCGAGGATTTGCAGCGCGTTTTTGTGTTTGTTTGTGTTGCGAGTATTTGCAGGGCATGTGTCACCCAACTAACGAAGAGGCTTTGTGAATTTGAAGGTGTTTTTGTGTTTGCATGTGTTTTCTTCGGTTGCAGCATGGCGACACCTATCGGTTTCCGTAACCTGTAGATTTTTTCTGAAAACAATCAAAAGAAACCGAGAAAAACTGTTACTCAGCTAAATTTGTTAGCCAATATTTTGAACTTAGACTGCGATACCAAGCTCAATGTGTACCATACGGTTTCTTTAAATGCAACCATATACAGGACCCGTTCAACAAAGTCTTTATTTTAAGCGGGCGTAACACACGGGGTATCTGCCACTCTCATTTTAATCTTGTACCTATAGAATAGTATTGCATACTTCGAATCTTCGAAGAATATTTAGTTTGATCACATTTATAAAAGATAGATACATCTGTACGATTACTTCCGAAATCGTGCGGGGGGGAGGGGTAGGCTGAACTAAAGCACATTGTCAGCAAAACACAGACATCAGTTTCACTCACCCCATGCGGTTCATGTCCGGCATCTTTTAGCACTGGGACAGCTCCATATATCGATTTCTAACCATCTCCAAATCCAGAGTTATATCCACAGTTTATATAACATTCGTCACGCAAATGCAGTGAACAAACAAACACAGCAGAACTTTGCGATCGTAGTGCTCTCTCTCTCCTGCACACAAGTTAAAGTGATGTCTGCGAATGCTCCTTCTCCTGCTTTCCATGCTGCCATGTGGGTGTGCCGCATGCTTTTCCGGGAATATTATCCAATAAGAGACTATGAAAAATTGTTACAAAACAGTTTTATATGTTTGAAAAAAACTTTCGAAAACCTGTACGATCGCTGGGGCACTGTATTGAGCACAGAAATACTACGTAATATGCCCAACTAGTTTTTGACAAGTTGACCATGTTAAGCATGAGAAGACTTTAATTGCAGATCAGGCGCACACGTCTGTTGAAAAGGTCTACAGTTCAAGCAGAGCTGTGAAAAGTGACTTATGTTTTTATAGAAAGGAGGTATGTCGGTGACCAAAGTGATGACCGTTATGAAGACGAAGAAGATGTTTCACACTACCAAGAAGAAAGGGGAGCTTATGGAGAATGATCAGGATGCCATGGAGGTATTACTGAAGTCATTATCAAGTCTCTTTGACACACACACACACACACACACACACACACACAGAGACGTTTGAACAGGTTTGTTTACTGTCGTGTGTGGTAGTATTCATCAGAAGAAGAAGAGGTGGATCTGCAGACGGCCCTCACAGGCTTTCAGACCAAACAGAGGAAAGTTTTGGAGCCTGTTGATCATAAGAAGATTGAATATGAATCCTTCCGCAAGAACTTCTATGTGGAAGTGCCAGAGCAGGCTAAAATGACTCCTGAAGGTACTGTTGAAGAACATCATTAAAACAAATCTGCATGTGTCGCTTTATTGATAAGGTGCTAGTGTGGAGTTTTAAAGGATGTTCTCACAGCTAGTTTGAGCGGATATATAATGTGATGATCTAAGATCCCTCTAATAGGACCCACAGGTGGGGCTCATAAAAATAATTTGATTATGAAAGGTGCTGTTCATAATGCTACCATATGTACAGTTTTAGACGGGGTTCTTTTTGTTAATTCGCTAATAACAGGTTTACATAAAGTTCACAACATAGATTTATGTGACATAACTCGTTCAGGGCAGAACAATTTAAAAACATGAATTCCACTTATTTTTATAACCTTTTTCTAGACTAGGTGTATGTTAACTTATAACCATCACTGCGTATATATAGCCCATCTGAACTCATTAAATTAAAGGAATGTATTGTTGAGTTGTTGATGGATTTGTTTTCTGTGTTTCAGAGGTGAATGAATACCGCCTGGAGCTGGAGGGCATCATAGTGAAAGGCAAAGGATGCCCGAAGCCTATCAAAACATGGGTGCAGTGTGGGATATCTATGAAGGTTTTAAATGCACTGAAGAAGTGAGTACTGTCGCTTGCGATTTACACCTGGAAGTAATCATGAGTTCTAATGAAAATCTGTCCTTGTCCCTTTTTCCTCAACCTTGACAACAAGACACAATTATGAAAAGCCAACCCCAATCCAAGCCCAGGCCATACCCGCCATCATGTCAGGTCGTGACGTCATCGGCATTGCTAAGACTGGAAGTGGAAAAACCATTGCCTTTCTCCTTCCTATGTTTCGTCACATATTAGACCAGAGGCCAGTGGGAGAGGCTGAAGGTCCCATCAGTACGTTCTCCTCATCTCTTCTTTATCACACTCATCCTGATAATAATAATAACGTCTGGTAGTGATGTTGTTTGTGACGTGTCTGTTTTGTCTGCTAAAGCTGTGATAATGACCCCCACACGAGAACTGGCTCTGCAGATCACTAAAGAGTGCAAGAAGTTCTCCAAATCTCTGGGGTTGAGAGTGGTCTGTGTGTATGGGGGCACTGGCATCAGTGAGCAGGTACGCAGACATTTTTTTGCTCACTTATTCTTGTAGAACAAGACTTAAATTTGATCTCTTACAGAGAGTATATGAGTTACTTGGCTGTTGGTTTGCTTTTGTCATACCCAGATTGCTGAGTTGAAGCGAGGTGCAGAGATCATTGTGTGCACGCCAGGAAGAATGATTGACATGTTGGGTGCCAACAGCGGTAAGTAATAAAACATGTGATGTGTTGCATTCTCTTGTCCTGATGAGATTGAGTTGTTTGTTTACTCACTCTTTAAATGGGGGACAAATGTATGATATGTATTTGTGACAGAGTTATTAACTGCAGGAAACTATTTAATTTAACATTTTAAAAAAATTGTGAAAAAACTTAAGTGTCCTGGGTGGATAAGGTTACTGACATGATTCCTGTGTTTGGATGTAGAAGTATCAAAAGCTCTTGTTGCCAGATGTTGCCAGTTTAATATAATCGCGACAGGAATGAAATATCAAGTTAATTTATGCAAATAAGCAGCAATTATGTCAAACTGAGGTGAAAAAACGCTATATACTGTATACAGTTTTATACGTGTTGCCTCATTTGCTTCCCATGTAAGTGTTTTAAATAGTGCATAATGACCAACCGTCTTTACTTACTGTAATATTTCACTTAAGGTAAGAACTGGAAATATTTTCTGTCCTGATTAATGTTACTGTGGAAATCCACAATATGCTGTGGAAATCTTGACAACCGTATAAACCTTCAGCAGTATAAGGGCTAGTGTAGAAAACGGATGATTCTTAAAACAGGTGGGTAAAGTTTAGTTAGTCACACCTGTCTGGATTATAATGCCGGTTCTGATGTGACGTAATGGCATGCCGTGAGAAAAGCCTGTATCGTTTTTGTTTCCACTCATGCGAGGTAATCTCTTAATATGTTTCTTTGATAGGAGAAAATCCGATCAGATAATGCTTGAGGCGGCTCCATCTTTTTTAATGTATGATGTGGCTCTTATGAATTTTACAGGTTCTCCGTGCCCCTGAGATGGTACGCAAGTCCAGAAAAACCTGGCAGAAATGGCATTTCAGCCACTATTGTGTTTACATGAAAGTAACTGCCGGTAGTCTCAGAACGAACCATGCTTGTGTTAGCCAGTTGTTTGGTTTTCAGCTGCTTGTAAACGCTCCCTTCTGATGAAATGTGTTTATGTTTGGCCACGCAGGTCGAGTCACTAATCTGCGTAGAGTGACGTATGTGGTGATGGATGAAGCAGACCGCATGTTTGATATGGGCTTTGAACCTCAGGTCAGTCTCTCTGAAATTTAGTGCTTTAATGTTTGAATTTAAATCATAATAACAGTGCATTACAGGACACAATACTGCACCGTAGCTTTTTGTGACAAAAAACCCATTTGATACTCCGTCGAGAGCTTAAATGTCCTAAATCATGAGCAATAATGGACTGTAATTGTGTAGAAAAGAGCATTTAGTATATTTAGTACATATTCAGATTTTGTCATTTTGCCTTTGATCGATCAAAGATTATGTTGCAGTAACTGTAGGATGGTAATGACAATTAATAAATCTTAATTATAGATATGACGTTTTGAGTGAACTACTGGGGCGGTTAGAGTTGGCTTTGAATTCAGTGATTTGTTCAATTATAGGTGATGCGTATCATAGATAACATTAGGCCAGACCGTCAGACCGTGATGTTCTCCGCCACCTTCCCACGATCCATGGAAGCCTTGGCCCGGAGGATCCTGTCCAAACCCATCGAGGTGCAGGTGGGGGGCAGGAGTGTGGTGTGTTCAGATGTAGAACAGCATGTGGTAAGTCAGCAATTAAATGTGTTTTGGTAGAAACAAGATTGTTTTCCTTTATTGTGTGTCTACATTCTGTTCCTTCTCTCTCTCTTTCTGTGTTATTGTTTTTCTCAGATGTCCTATACAGAAAAGCCAAATGCTGTAGAAACCCTAACCCCCTAATTGGTTCCTTTTACAATTCAAATCCTTCATTGCCAGCAGTTAATTAAGTTTTCATTTGATAAAAATAAAATGAGTTTTTCTTTACTTTAAAGACAAAATTTCACACATTGATCATTTAAGACACAATACAAATGATCTTGATATGCAGAAGCCCGAAGTGAAAGTGGTTGCTGGACACTGTAATCTTTATTCTGCTGCTTTAATAGATCGTAATAGAGGAGTCAAAAAAGTTCCTGAAGCTGTTGGAGATTCTGGGACACTATCAGGAGAAGGGTTCTGTCATTATCTTTGTGGACAAACAGGAACATGCCGACAGTGTCCTCAAAGACCTGATGAAAGCATCATACCCATGCATGTCATTACATGGAGGTACAGACAAAATGAACTTGAAATGTAATTGTGTAATTGTCTTGAACATCAATGATAAAATCAGGGTTAAAACACCTGCCGATGATCGCAACGATCGAATGTTCACCCAGGTGTAAAAAAAATTCTTGCCAAAAAAAGAACCTAAAGTCCTGCTTTGAATTTATATCTGTTGCAGCATTTTAAGCATAGCACACATCTGAGACTAAAGTTCACGCCTAGTCAAGGGTACGTGTAAGTGAAAGGTCGAGGCTTTGCAGACAGCAGGATTTTAACTGATTAGTTTTGTTTCAGCAGCGCTAAATTAGTAATACATTTTTGCTGCATTTTCTAAACAGAAGGGAAAAAAGCGCTGCTTCACTGACTGTTATATTCTGACAAAACTTCTTTTTTAATCCTTATTTTTTTATTGTTATGTATTTACTTACTCAACACTTCTGTAATTGTTCTTGTTTCTTTTTATTTATAAGTAATGCTGAGAGTCCTGCATTTCTACGCTCAGCTTCTTATGATGTCCCTGCTTGATACAGATTTCAAACTAGAGATCAACCGATATATCAGTTTACATATTTTTAAGGATTTTTCCATAATCGGGTATCCGTTTTCTGAATCTGATATATCGATGAACGCCCCCATCTTGTGGCCGTTTTGAGAATTGTCTGCAGGACCACACAGCGTCTGAGGAAGCTTGGGCTAAAATTAATGTCTCAATTCATTCATTAAGGTTATGTTCTTGTGTTCAAGAAACATTTACCTAATGGCCCCCTTGTACCAGCGGTAATTATATAATCTAGGACGACAAAATATGAGTAATAATTCTGACATAACATACTTACTATCCAATCCAATGATGCATATGCAGTTTAGTTTGTTACTCTTCTGATACTTTATTATTCCAGTTTTCCTTAGTGAATTACTCTTTTTAGCCTATTAAACCGCACATATTCCACATTCACTCCCCTGCCATTTACGTTCATTAGACTTTCTACATTTATTTTGCCTATGGTTAACATAAGTGTTGCTGCTGCTTTATAAATTAAAACAGTGTAAGTGTCAATTATAGTATTTATTGAGTCCGTTTGCTTTAGTTTATCGAGGCTGGTGTCAGTAAGAAGGTCCCGGGATTCATTTTGACTGGCCAACCAATGTCTAAACATTCTCAGACTGCCTTTCGCATTCATCTGCTTGCTAGAGACATTGAGTGCGCCATAGCAGCATAATACATGGATTTTTATTTCTATAAATAGTCAATAAATATCGGTTCTACTTTCGTGCACATAATCGAGCAAATAATTGGTATCTGTATCTGTTCAACTCATAAGCGAAACGTGTCTAACATGTGATAAATGAACGCTGTTCTACACAGGCATCGATCAGTACGATAGGGACAGCATCATCAATGACTTTAAGAACGGAGCGTGCCGGCTGCTGGTGGCCACCTCAGTGGCCGCACGAGGACTGGATGTAAAGCAGCTCATTCTGGTGGTCAATTACTGCTGCCCGAACCACTACGAGGACTACGTTCACCGCGCCGGGCGCACAGGTCGAGCGGGTAACAAAGTAAGTGAGGATAGAACAATGACACATTCATTGAGAAGCAGCAGCAGACGGCTAATTCAGGTGTGACTGTTGTGTTTTAGGGATATGCTTACACATTCATCACTGCAGACCAGGCCCGGTATGCCTGTGACATCATCAAAGCTCTGGAGCTGTCCGGATCACCGGTACCTTCAGAGCTCGAGCTGCTGTGGAGTAGCTTTAAAGAACAACAGAAAGCTGTAAGATGTTACATCGAGCTGTCGATTGTTATTTCTGTGTTTTGTTAAAACAAAGTGGAATTAATTCATAGTCCAGTCTTACAGAGAGCAGAATGTCAGAGACTTGAGGGCAGGGTTTTTACTAAGCAGTTCTCCAGAGCAACCACTCGGAACACCTTGCCCTAAAGCAACGCCCTGAAAACCCATTCATAACACCGATTGTTGTTCCCGCAGGAGGGGAAGACCATCAAGAGCAGCAGTGGATTCTCTGGGAAAGGGTTTAAGTTTGACGAGACTGAACATGCGCTGGCCAACGAGAGGAAAAAGCTGCAGAAGCATGCGTTAGGCCTGCATGACTCTGATGATGAAGACACGGCTCTGGACGTAAGTCCTTGCATGACCAACATTATTCTCAATAGCCGAGGTGTGAACACACATTTGTGAAACAGTCACAATTACATTTAAGTGACTATTCACCGAAAGTCTTTTCTAAAGTTAAATAAAATAGAACAATAGCACATGTGGCATAGATTTGACATCAGAAACAATTAAACATCTTATGTTAATTGAATAATCCTAGTTGTGTTTCGATGCTCAGTCAAACGTTATCCGACTTGAAACACATTCAGCAGGTATTATCAATCATTGCTTTTATGTCCATTAAGTGAATTGAACTTTGTGTGATGGTGAATCTGTTGTGTCCCTCCAGATTGATGAGCAGATCGAGAGCATGTTTAACTCGAAGAAGCGTGTGAAGGATTTCTCGGTTCCGGGAGGGGCTGCGGGTGGCGCTGGTGCTGGGGTCTCCGGAGGTGTGTCCGCTATGTCAGGGCAAAGTAATTTGGCCACCCCGTCTGCTGGAAACATCCAGAAACTGGAGATCGCCAAGAAACTCGCTCTCAAAATACAAGCACAGAAGAATCTCGGTGCAGAGGCGCAGGTAAAAAGATTAGCAACTATTCAACACGGATGCACATTGATGCGCTTGTATGTATTGGTAATATTTTAAACTAAACTGATAAGTTTCATCACTAATCTTCTGGTGTTTCAAAAACGCTTGTTATGTTTTATAGAGAACTTTCTATTTTGTTATTAATGACTACCTTGAACCAACCGAGCATGGGTCGCGTTACAGTTTGGCTGTTAGTCTTCATATTATTGAAGATGTAAAATGTAATTCTTTCTCATATATAGGATGTGATGCAGCAGGCAACAAATGCCATTCTGAGAGGAGGTACGATAATTGCGCCCTCCGTCTCAGCCAAGACCATTGCAGAGCAGCAGGCAGAGAAGATCAACGCTAAACTCAACTACACACCTGTGGAGAAACTGGAGGAGGAGAGGCAAGCGGCCGAGGCCACTGAGACTGTCAAGAGATATGAGGAGGAGTTAGAAATCAACGATTTCCCTCAGGTGCTTAAGTCTTGACAGACCCTGCTTACACTGAGAATGAACGTGTTTTATCTGCTTGATCCAAGTACAACAATAATCCACATCATTAGAAGTTCAAAATATTTCATTTATTTAAATCTTTAAATAACATACAGTACATCTCAGTTAGAAATGTTATAATGTCATTCAAAATGTTATGAACAGTTTGTGTGTCCTTGTTGCAGTTTTCCAAAACATGGCTTAATATGTTAAACCCAAATTGTCTGATATTTGTATTATGTCATGTTTATTGTCGCGTTTACGTCTGTTTGTGACTCGAGAAGGCAGGTTCGCAGTTAACCGTTTTTTGTTTTGCAGACGGCTAGATGGAAAGTCACATCTAAAGAGGCCCTTCAGCGCATCGGCGAGTACTCTGAGGCGGCCATCACTATACGAGGAACGTACTTCCCACCAGGCAAAGAACCCAAAGAGGGAGAACGCAAGATCTACCTGGCTATTGAGAGTATGTCTATACAAATAAGTATTTTCTTTGGGTTGCAGTGAGTCTCACACTCATCCAAGCATAGAGATTTAAACACAAATCCTTATGTATGATTGTATGATTTGGACAGCTAATAAAGTTGTCAATCTTACGTGTGGTTCTGCTGAAAACAATCACATCCTGCTCTCGAAGAGTGGCCACAGGATTTTTAGAGGGTTGGTCAGGCAGGCACCAGCAATAACACCTCCCCCGGCCACCCCAGTTGCCTATTAAGTAACCTGTTCACAGAATGAATGTTTCCAACAGAGATTGCCTTGTTTACACTGAAGGTTGTGTCAACTCAGATGTTTATATATTGTTCTTATGTGTTTGTGCAAATGTTCCAGTGATGTTTCAAGAGCGTTTTGGAAAACAATGTTTACATAATTTAAATGGTCTATAGACTTGCAAGTTCATTTTTCATACGCGTATATATATATATATATATATATACACACACACAGTTGAAAGAAAAAGTATGTGAACCCTTTGGTCTTACTTGGTTTTCTTCATTAATTGGTCATAAAATGTGTTATGATCTTCATCTAAGTCACAACAATAGAGAAACACAGTCTGCTTAAACTAATACCGCACAAACATTAGATGTTTTCATGTTTTTATTGAACACAACATGTAAACATTCATAGTGCAGGGTGGAAAAAGTATGTGAAACTTTGGGTTTAATAACTGGTGTTTACATATATATACATTACTGTGTATATATATATATATATATACAGTCAGGTCCATAAATATTGGGACATTGACACTATTCTAACCATTTTTGGCTCTATACACCACCACAATAGATTTTAAATGAAACGAACAAGATGTGCTTTAACTGCAGACTGTCAGCTTTAATTTGAGGGTATTTACATCCACTTGCTGAAGACAAAACTGAAGGGGAAATGCCCCAAGAACAAGCAGGAACTGAAGACGGTTGCAGTAGAGGCCTGGCAGAGCATCACCAGGGATGAAACCCAGCGTCTGGTGATGTCTATGCGTTCCAGACTTCAGACTGTAATTGACTGCAAAGGATTTGCAACCAAGTATTAAAAAGTGAAAGTTTGATTTATGATTATTATTCTGTCCCATTACTTTTGGTCCTTTAACAAGTGGGAGGCACATATGCAAACTGTTGTAGTTCCTACACCATTCACCTGATTTGGATGTAAATACCCTCAAATTAAGGCTGACAGTCTGCAGTTAAAGCACATCTTGTTCGTTTCATTTGAAATCCATTGTGGTGGTGTATAGAGCCAAACATGTTAGAATTGTGTCGATGTCCCAATATTTATGGACCTGACCATATATTATTTTTATAATGGTGTCTGTCTTTGCAGAGGTGAGGCTGATATAGCAAATGGGATTTTCTTGTATAACTTATTCAATATTTTTTTTGGAAAGGTGCAAATGAGCTGGCTGTCCAAAAGGCAAAAGCAGAAATCACACGCCTCATCAAAGAGGAACTCATTCGCTTAGTAAGTTAATTTGTCTTCTCTTTTATTTTGTAAATGCATTTTTCTGCATAAAGAAATGTTGTGACAGTGAAATAGGAGACTAAAGTTTTGAGTTTAAAGTCATGTTATGGACAGTCAAGCTCTATAGGAGAAAGTCTCAAGTTTATTATCATTTTGTTACGACTTCATTCTCATAGTAAAAACTATATTCTTGTCATCTTTTTTTAAACTAAAATGCTGTTGTATTATTACCTTAAATCTTGTTTGACTATGAAATTGTTTTACTTTTTCTTGTTTTTCCAGCAAAACTCCTACCAGCCAACCAGCAAGGGACGATACAAGGTTTTGTAGAGCAGAAAGAAGAGGATTATCCCAGACACATTCTTTTAGTATGCATCTTTCATGCTGAATGTTTTAGAAAAGGGCCCTGCATAGTGAATTTCATCTGCAAATAAAGTGTTTTTCCTTGTACATGTTTGCTGTGTAATGTTAATCTCTCTATTTGATTTTAGCAACAACAACAAAAATGTCTTTGCCCTCGGTTCTTTTTTAGTATGATTGTTTCAGATTTGTTTTCATGAAAAGGTAGCAGTCATGAATTGTATTATTTTAAATCATCTTTAAGGTTAATTCATCCAGTACATGTTTGTTGTATTTGAGTTCATGTGTCGTACATCTGTCTGCACTCGAAACTTCAATGATTATAATTTTATTTTATGCTGTAGTTTTTTTTTATAACCGAAAAGACAAATAAAATGAGTTTTAACTGGTTATGAATATCCAAACTAAAGTGAATATCAGTTTCATAGCTACATAAATCCAAATTCACATTTCAAGAAATGCTTAAACAAACCAATATTAAAGAGTGATATTTCACATCTCGAATTATATATATCATCATTATTATTAGCTTACCATTTGAGATTCCGGGTAGGTTAAGTATTTATGTATTTGTTCAATAACCCATTCTTCCAAGAAAAAATTATAAATCGAGGTATAACCATTATCTCTGTAAATCATCATAATGATAATTAAATCCACGCACATATTTTACATTATGGCAGAGCAAAGTCTATGCTTTATACAGTCATCGCAAACAGTTGTTATTGATCTATACTGCACAGCGCTGAGAAAAGTAACTGTTGGCATGTTACCTACAGACAATCGTATGAGTCAAGGTCTGAGCATAACTTAATGCGAAAACACTGAAAAACTTTAATGGACGTTGAATAAAAAAAATAACAGCAAATGCCTATATAAACATAATTATGAACTTCGTCCCTGACGGAGTAATCTGCGTCCATGTTCAGTTTCTGTGCTGCAATCGCCCGCGCCGGAGTCACTGCGCATGCGTCTTTTCTCTTTTGATATCTTAATATTTAATATCAATGGCTGCCGCTACATTTGTAACGCATCACTTAGACCAAGAAGGAAACCTTCAAGACATTTGCTGAAGATGAACATTAGTCTGTTTTGATTTAATCGACCATAAGCAGTCGATATTCGTCCGTATCGCCAAAATGGGAGTAAAATTGCACATTTAACCCGTTGCACTCCGCTGTCGACATTAAAGCGAGGTACAGTTATTCTCACCAATTGATACGTTCTGTATGTTTGCATGGACAAACATCTTTATATAGATGTATTTTCCATATTTTACTCTTGCACTCTTTTAAATGAATGACACTTAATGAACAACAGAAGGGTCTTTGTTGTGTCTACAAACAGTTGTGTGCATTCATAATGCTAGACATCACATTTAATGCGAACATCACAGTATTACTGATGTGTGACTGCTGGATGATTTTCCTTATGGTTCTCACATGTCTACAGCCTTTATAAATCAGTTAAGCATACACATATTGTTGGAATATTTTATAAAGAAACTGTAAATAGTTGCAAACAAACTTTAAAGAGGATTTTGTGAGTTAGCTTCGAGGTCGTTGGTCTGCTGGTGCGTTAAAGTTCATAAAGGCTTATTATACATTTCTTTCCCTCTGACAAGGTGTTTACCAATATGACATGTCGACTGCTAAGAGTCACTGAATATTCACTTCAGTCTACATTTATTTTTATAGAGCTGTTCACAATACATTTCAAAGCAGCTTTACACACAATGCATGTTTCAGTGTTACAGTTGATAGTCATTGGAGTTCTCTCTTTGTAATTCCTCATCTCTGCACTTGTTCATTGATTTCATACAATCTTTACTAAAACGCATTGATTTCAAATGTAAGTGTAATGAATTCTAACAACAGTTCTATATAATACACATTTTATATACATGAAATATGTGAGTCAAAAACTGCACACAAGTATTAATGGCACAAGAGTTTAAAAGTGATTTCTAATCTCATTTACAACAAGATCTGCAGTTTCATGGGTTCAAATAAAAGCTTTTTGAGAAGAACCTTGTGTATTTTGTAAACAAAGTATGTAATATTTTTCACCTGCCAAACATCTCAGTCTCGAGTAACATGCAATTTATGAGACGAAATATATGTCATTCTGTAAGGACACTGTCAGTACAATACACAATTTTTTTATGATCATCCAAAAAGCATACGGAAATCAAACAGTTCACTCATTCACAAAAAACTTTCATAGTACACAGAAGCACAGTATGCATGCATCTTCTGGAAAAACATCTTCTCAGAATTTTTAAAGTTTGATCAAATGTGGTTTGCTACCTTTTTACACGATTGTCACGTTTATTCACCCCTTAGCGGATCTGGCTCATGTCCACAGAAGATGATGCGTCAGGTGTCCGGCAGCAGTGGGGATTACTGTGTTAGTGGCAGGTCTTCATGTTTTGCAGAGGATGGAAGACTCGCGGCCAGTCACTTTGATCTGTGCTCCACCAAGTTTTATGCGTCGTTGCCTCCTCAACGCTCACGGCAGATGTGTGTCGCTTACCTGACCCCACCAGCCCCAGTTAGCCCCAAATCCACATCATTCCACAGGGATGGCTGCCATGTGGAGCCGCAACCTCATGGCCCCCCAGGCCTTCAGGAAAGCGAGAAAGCCAAGGACTGTAAAAAAAAGGCCGCGCCCGGAAGATCTGGGAAACGCGGGCGGCCAACTGGGACTACTAAACTAGCCGGTTACAGAACCAGCACGGGCAGGCCTCTGGGCACCACTAAGGCTGCTGGTTTTAAAACCAGCCCCGGGCGGCCGTTAGGCACAACCAAGGCCGCGGGTTATAAGGTGAGCCCTGGTCGCCCACCTGGCAGCATAAGGAGTCAGTCGCGCATCGGTAAACTAGGCTATACGGCATGCAGTGGAGCCGCTTTCCCCTTCAGCATCATGCACAAACCTGGAGCATGTGAAGACACGGAAACTAAAGAGTAAAGTCAATGTTTTTTTTTTGCCTGTTTCATTATGTGACCTATAATACCAACAATAGCCTACCAATCAATAGTGTTAAAGGGTTGGTTTGCCAAAAAAGTAAAAAGTCATTAACTTATACTTTTTGTAGATATGATGTTCTTTCTTCTTTCGAACACAAAAGGCAATGTTAAAAAAAAATGATATTTTTTATACTATTGAAAGGGATAGTTCAAGCAAAGATCAAAAAAATATCTCTTTCCAAACCTGTATGACTTTATTTCTTCTGCAAAGCACAACAGAAGATATTTTGAAGAATTTAAGAATTGCTGTACACCAGTTGAAAGGTTTGCTGTTACGGACCTTAAATTTGTTCTCATGTTTTTTTAAGTGTGTTTGAATGTGCAAGTGAGATTTGAGATAGAAAATGTAAGCCTCTATTGCTCATTTGACTTTTTATTGTGCTTTTGTTGTCGTTCTGTGAGCCTGTCACCATCCGTCTCCTTTCGCTCGAACAGAACGTTTCATGGAAGAAAGTTACACAGTTTTATAATGACAGAAGACTGACTTCATTATTTATATTTTGGGCTGCACGATGTATATACACTTTATTTAATGATGTATGTTTTTGTTTTTGTCTAGACCACCAAAAATGTCCATACAAGCGCCACAGTTCATCCTCAGTGGCTTCCCCATACGAACCCCAAAAACACTAGTGCCGATCAGCGTCGCGTCATCCGAGGAGTTTTCCCAAGCGGTCACGTGTCCAGCTGACAGTCAGTCCAGAAACTCCCTGGCATTACCACTCCACAGTACTCTCCCATCGTACTCATGAACAGAGTCCCAAAAAAACAACTTCCACATCTGAACATTACACATTCCCGTGATGACGGAGAGTTTCCTTTCCCTCATCTTTCTTAGCAAGGAGCCTATAGTAAAATATTACCACTGACTGCCTGTATTCACAAATCCATAGCATGTCTTGTTGGATTAGGAAAGAGAGTAATAATGTAGTTGTTGCTTTAGATCGATTGACACAGTCACACAATAATGAAGATGCTGAGAACGTAAACATCACTTCCCCATTCCAGCACTCTGCCAAAGAACTAATGTGTGCATGTTATATTTGAGATGTAAAAGGTTTTCTATTTATCAGGTTATGCTTTACGGCAGCCTATGAAAACAAGAAACAGGCTCTTCAAATACATAGTTAACCAATACACATCTTGTTATATTTACTTTAGTATTGAATTTACTATGAATGCGTTAACAATATTCTTGTTGTTTCCATGTAACAGTGCTTCACATGAGTAGTAAGGAACTGCATATGATGTTCATAACAGATCTTTTAGTTGTTACACTATTGTGCAAATATTCATTGACATGCATACTTTTGTTTCTCTTTTTTTCCTCGCACCTTCTCTTTTTCCATTTACTTTGTAAAACTGTTTGTGCATGTGTGTGTATGTACAGTATGTGTCTATATTTATACACAAACTCATTAAATGTGAAACAACAGGTTTTATCTTTCTTTTTCTTGCAGACGTTTTATTATTGTAGAACTTGTCAATCAGTATGTTCAATTATTTAATAGCACTTGTATATTGCCTCCTTTCTTACAGGTTGAGCCCAAATACGTTTAACAATTTTTAATTCCTTTTCCTGGTTTTGCATGCTTGTGTGATTTTCACTGTGTTGTGTAATAAACTGACTGTGAAGCTTTGTTGTGCTGACAATACCAACCAAACACAGAGTGTTAGAAAAATGGGTTACCCCAACCCAAAAAAAAAACACATAACAGTCAAAAACAGACTGACCTACATAATAATTTTGGATGTCAGTGCAAAATAAAATGACAAAGAATCAGCCTAAATAGACCATCCTCGCACTTGGTCCAAAGAATCTAAAGCAAGCAGTCGCGTGATCAGGAAACGTCTGGTACGTCTCAGACTCTTATTTGATTTTCTTGATGTTGGTTTTATCGGCCTTAGATCTTTCCATGGCTTTTCTCTGCCTTTCCTCCTGGTGCATCATCTGCAAGCGTATCTTCTCATCACGCAGTCTAAACCGAAATGTATATATACTGTATATATATATTCTGTACAAGCAGACAGAGAAGATTTTTTAACAGTTTTTCAGATGTAGACCTCACCTGATTCTCCTCTCTTTCTCTTGGGCGCGTTCAGCTATACTCATGCATTCTCGCGGAATCATTTCTGCGTTTTCCAGGAGCTCCACCAGTTTTCCCTCGATGGTGGTCAGCATCTGCAGAATGCTCAGATTGGCTGACGTTTCCCCCACGCAGCAGCGAAACACCTCCTCAACTTTACCACTCAATAGCTCAAGAGTGTTGTCCTGAAAGAAAAACATATCTAGTGTGGACTACATCAACAAGCAAAATGTATTTCAATGCTCATTTCGTCTCATTTAAAATTATCAGTCATCCTGAGTCCCCCTTGGAAGTCAGCTGGGGTCCAATTTTGGACCTTGGCCCCCCTGTTGAGAATCAGTTCCCTAGACTCATATGGAATGCTTTCATGATGGATGAAGGCAGATTTTGAAGCTTGGCCCCCATAACAAAGCTGGAAAGAGGCAGGATATTATTTAATAATACTCTTGATTGTGTTCGGATGGAGAAAGGAAGTCTGTTACACTTCACAATAGGGTTGTATTAGTAAATGCACATCATTCACTGTCATAACTAATACTAAATAATATAGATTTTCAGCATGTATTAATCCTTGTTAATGTTAATTAATGCCAATACAATTGTTCATGTTAGTTTATGGTGCATTAACCAATGTCAACAGTTACAACGTTTGCTAAAATCAACAAAAGACTGCCGTCGAACCATTTTCATTGTTAGTTTATGTTAACTAATGCATTAACTAATTGTTAAAAAATACCACCTTATGGTAAAGTGTTACGAAGTCATCATAAACACCTAGTATGAAACAATAGTATAGACATTCATGTGCATTACTGCAAAGCAGCTTTACAGAAAGCAGATTTATCCATAGCTGCTCTAATAACAGCACACTTTTATAATTTACTGACATGTACTCACATTAATGAAACAATAACTGACAAACATACTTTTGTTATCAAATCTACAAGGATCTGATTAAAAATACATCTTACTTGTGTAAATCTGGAGGTCAAATTCACTCTGGTTCTCTGCACTTTCTTATAGATGTGTAAATTACAAAATGCAAAATGTGGAAAAGAAATCTGTTGCTAACAAGCAACAAACCAAATGGTAACTGATGCTGAGTTTATTTCAGAGTAAAAGGAAACATTAAAGGAGGCATGAATTAAAATCAAAATTTTAACCCGAGCTTTTGTTATATAAGAGGGAATCGTATTCACTCGGACATCATGTAAGTGTCAGAACTGAATACGCTGTTGTTACTAAGATTACATCTGTTATTCACACCAGGCTTAGCGAACTCCAGGTTCTGGAATGCACCTATCTATGACGACATTGATAGGTTGAACACCACCTCCACAGAAAAATATCAACAACTACTTCTCTAGCCCTGCCCACTGGTTCGCGCATGACAGTACTGAAGTAACAAGTTACACGGAACCAGGTAGAGCGAGCAAGCAATAAACAAAGAAGCCGTTAAAGATATCTAAATATTGTGCCATCCCTGGTTGTGGAGAATACAGAGACCCACGATCACAGTGATCTTTTGTCCGGTTCGGGATCACTGGTCCCAAATGCTGACAGTTACGGTCATATATCATTAAACGCAATACAACTATAGGCTATACAAACTATACGCAAAGCCTTGCCATCACATCCGGGAAATAAGTCAGTAAATTTGAGTAAAGCTTGCGAATGTGTCACATGAAATACTAACGTGAGGAGGTCATTTATAAATCACAGGAGGTCTCCAGATAATACTGATGCCTTGCGAAAACTGTGAATGGTGCTAATGTGTAACCTAATGTTACGCCTCTAACCAAATTCACAGAATGCTCCAACTACGCAAACTGCTATCCAATCAAAGCAGTGGGCGTTTACTTATAAAGTCACGCCAATTAAAACCGAGCGTTTGCAGACCTGGCCTCAAAACCAGTGTAGAAAATAGCCTATTACTTCTTGAATGTTATGTTTTTTTATTTAAAAATCACGCGAACATCATAGCTAGACCTCAAACAACAGTATAAAACAATAAACAAGGTCAGTTCATGAGACCTTTGACACATTGTTTTCTTACCTGGTCATCTGGTTTGTTCTTGCCAAAGCCGAAAAGTTGGCATCTCTGTTCCAGCTGTGCTGTTTTCTCTGTTTCCTGCTGAATGGTGTCCATCATGACATCAGTCTGCTCTTTTAGCTGTTTGGATTCAGACTCTCTACATATACATAGACAAACAAACATGTGAGCGTGCCCCCAAAATCCATGCTAATGTCTCATAATCCAATTATGAGTTAATTTTACTATGATTTCAAACTTTGACGTCGCCTCCCTCGATCAATATTAAAAATATCAAGGTTATATTTTCACAGAATGTTCTTTATAATATCAGCATCATCTGCTGTAGGAGAATCTGTTTTAAGAATGGCTCGCACATCTTTTTTTGGGTGAGCTCAGCGGTCTGCTTGAAGTCCTCCAGAGACTCTTCAGTGTCTCTTGTGTTCTGGATGAGAGACAGGGTCTGCTCTTCCAGCTCCGCCATCACGTTAAGCAGCTCCTGAGGATCCGTGAAGAACAGCTCTGGCTCCTTCTAAAATAAATCAAAGCTCAGTGCCATAAAGAATTGGCTTCAGTGACAAACAACCTGACAAATCACTACTATAAATTTAACGTTTGAATAACATTTTAAAGGGGACCTGCAACGGTGTTTCATGCATTCTGACTTCTTTACAATGTTAAACGTGCTGTCTTCTAATGCTTGACATGGTCAACTTGTCAAAACACGCATTGGGCGTATTACGTAGTATTTCTGTGCTTAATACATTATGCCAGCGATCATACAGGTTTGAGAAAGTTTTTTTTGAACATAAAAAACTTTCGTAACAATTTTCTTAGTCCCTTATTGGAGAAATCTCCCGGAAAAGCCCGCGGCACACCCATGCGACAGCAAGGAGAGCAGGAGAAGGAGAGCAGGAGAAGGAGTATGCGCAGACGTCACTTTCACTTGTTTGCAGGAGAGAGAGAGAGAGAGAGAGCATATGTTCGTGAAGTTCAGGTGTTTGTTTGTTCACTACATTTGGGTGATGAATGTTATATAAATGTTGGATATAGCTCTGCATTTTGAGATTGTTTGAAACTGATATGGAGCCGTCTCAGTGCTAAAAGATGACGGACATGAACCGCATGCGGTGAGTGAAACTGATGTCTGTGTTTTGTTGGCAATGTGCTTTAGTTCTGCCTACCCCTCCCCCCCGCACGCGCCGTATAATTTCGGAAAAAATCGTAAAGCTATATCTATCTTTTATAAATGTGATCAAACTAAATTGAATATTCGAAGTATGCAATACTACTCTATAGGTACTCAAGATTAATATGAAATTGCCAGAAACCACATGTTATGCCCACTTTAAGGTTTTGCATAGGAATATGAATCCTTACCTCACCATCTGAGCTGTCAGTCTCAAGTGCAGGTCTTGAAAAAAAGAAAAATATATATACATAAATATGTCATTAAAGAAACAGGCAAAGCTGTGCAGTCAGTGTTATGGTTTGTATATACGTTTTAATGCTCAGCCGGCTTGACTTGTTTCTAGATGAAGTCTCCCGAGAGGATGAAAGCTCACGAATCACTCGGCTTCCTCCAGCTGTATATGGAAGAAAACAAGCTGATTGTAAACCTGTTTATCATTAGTACTTGTTGTGTCACCAATATTATTTTTTCAACGTACATCTGTGTGAAGGCGTTGACATCTTTTTGATTTTTTCTGTATGTTTCCCATCACTCATTGCTTGCATGTCACCAGAGCTTGTGCTCTTGCATCTCTCTGACTGTGAGAGCATCAGTAGAAACTCTTCATACTTTTTATACTCATTTAACATGTCCTCATACTTTGCGATATCACTAGGGGAAACAAATCAATCTGTTAAAAGCTGGAAAGATGACATGAGATGATAATGGAAAATGTATGAAGTCAAATTGGAACCTCTTGACCGCCACTATTTTGGAGGTGAACTTCTTGATTTCAGCTATTTTCTCCAGCTTCACTTTCGTCTCCTGCTCAGCACTAAACACAGTTAATAGTTATACACATCATGAAAATACTCTTAAAAGGGATGGAATGCAAGTAAATGTGTTTCTCCGTTGTGTGTGTTTGTATAATTAATACATGTTGATAGCCTCCACTGAGTTCTTATCATTTTCTTTGAGAAAGTCTTCAAACAAGATGGTGTTTTCTTCCAGAAACTTCTCAGCTCTTGTCAATTTTCTTTCTTCCTCAATAGCCTTTTGCTCCAGTAGCTGAATCTCTCCTCTCTTTACAGTCAGAGAATACTAACAGAAAAAGAGAGACTAAGATAAGACTAGAATATAGACCGTCAAATACACCGTGAATATCAGGTTTTACAGGTAAAACATGTATGTATGTATATTCTTACTTCCATTAAGAACAGCTCACGTTTCTTCATGATGTATTCCTTCATGCTTCCTTTATCAATATTAAGGTCTAAGAAAAAATAAAAGACAACACACAGTGCTCGTTTAAGGCCGGGTGAGGTCAAGGGACCAGCTGATGTTTGATGCAGTTTTATTGTGTGTTTCCTCACCTTTAAGCATATAGATCCTCCGTGACGGGTTTCCTTGTTGAGGAGTTCTTGAGACATCTGTGTTACTTTCTCTCTCTTTCACCTCCTCCATCAGTCTGCTTTGTGTCATTCGGCGTGTATGCGTCACTTTCTCATGGATGGGTAAAGCCATCTTTCTCTGGTGTTCCTGCCGTGGCAGAGGGCACAGCATCATAATGCTCAGTCAGGACGGGTTTTTATATTCTTGTTGGATACATTTATTGATGGGGTAAAGAAAACAAACCAGCTTCTTCTGACTTCTTTCTTTGTTCATCATCTGGAAAAGATTGTTGTAGTGTAGCGGGCATCTGAAGGGATTCACATCATCACTGATGCTCTCTACACACAGGCGCACACACAATGAGGACATCTCATACAGTCTGAACAACAATACACATGATATTGTTTGAATCCTGGTGTAAAAGATTCTATATTTGAGCTTATTCAGTTGTGTTGTCCCACTTAAAGAAGAGAGCAAAAATGTACTTACCCTCATGTCGTTCCAAATTTGTATAACTTTCTTTCTTCTGCATTTTGTCTGTGTTTTTGTAATGTTGAATAACTTAATTGCATGAAGCCGTTTGTTAAATAATGTACAGATTTTATACTTGACCTTAAAATATGTAGTCAACCAAACAAGGATCACAAGTCATTACAGCAACACCTTTTTCGTTAGTGTGTTTGGTTGCCTCGGTAACCATTCCTGCACATTTCAACAGCAGGTGGCAGAATATTGCAGAGGAGCGCAATAGTTTTCAGCTAATGTTAAAGTGCTTTGGATCTTAGGATGTATGCTTATGTTTTGTTTTAACTCTTCACTCTGTATTTTTAATTCAGTGGCTATAAATAAAAAATGTGAGTAGTCATTTCATTTGTACATTTAAGTCAACACCGACACATCGCAGAGGTGTCACATTGTATCTGTTCCCATTCGCAACGCTGCAAAAAGATTGTCCAATCACAGCTGTTAAATAACATATTAAAAGTATTATGCTTTATTGTTTTATCGCACAAATATCTGCATTGAAATCAAAAGCGTCCCAATTTGATTCCGTCTCAGAGGATTCGGGTGTCTGTGCGAATAAAGCACAACGTTTAATTTTCATCATTTCCATACACCGGAATGAGTCCTTTCGCTCGCCGTACAGAAGACGGTTAGCAGCAGCATGACCCGGAATCAGAACATTTCTCTTCTAGTTCACCAGAAGCAATGA
This sequence comes from Triplophysa dalaica, assembly GCF_015846415.1. Classification (NCBI taxonomy): domain Eukaryota; kingdom Metazoa; phylum Chordata; class Actinopteri; order Cypriniformes; family Nemacheilidae; genus Triplophysa; species Triplophysa dalaica. The sequence continues at coordinate 19,228,973 of NC_079560.1, read as the reverse complement.
AACCAAATATTAACACAAGAATCAACGAAAGCCATGTATTAAATCCCTCAAATATATTTTGACGTCAAAATGAACTCAACATCAAACCGAAGCCGCAGTTTCGCGCTGTTTGTGTTGTTGATCGCGGGAGTGGTGAGGCTCTCAGATGCAGGTAAACACACACAAATAAACACTGAACACACATACTGTACATTACACGGACGATTAATCAATTATTGTAGTGGCACTTTCATCGGAGTAATGATTAGTGATGTTTGTGTGTCAGATGTAGATGAGGTTCCCGAGTTCAAAGCTCGTGATGAATCTGGTGAGGTTCGGCCACCGAGACAGCAGTTCAAGACAGCTGAGATGGCAGATGCAGTGATGGGAACAGCACATTCTCCTATCATAGAGCATGTCATTCCCAAAGAGCTGCAGGAGTCTCTACTGGGAGAACATTGTGTCGATGATGAACAGTGTAAAGCTTCCTCTGAGCTGGAGGAGACACCTGAGCCCATGATATCAGCAGTGATTCACAATAACCCCTTCGACACGAAGAGCCAGAACTTAACGGAGACTTCCAAAACTTACAAGGTCAACTGTGATAAGAGGAATATTACGGGAATAGAGAACTTCACAATCCAGGTTCTCAATTCCTCTCAGGTACGCAGGTCATAACAAAAAGACTGTGTGTGTGTGTTTTGGTCAGGTAAATGTATAAGGGTTGGAGAAAATAATATGAACATCACTCAGTGTTAGGGGGTTTTGTTTTTTGTAGCCATAAGCATGTTAAGGAATCGCTCAGAAAAGACAGTAGTTTTTAATCATAATGGGAAAGTGAACAGGAGCAAATGACCGCTGCACAGCAGTTTCTAATGTTGATCCTTCGATTTAATGTGAGAGCAGGAATGAACTGTGAAATATGATTTATCCCACAGGACCTGATGGAGTTTTTGAATGCCAACGGTACAGAGTGTTCCTTGGTTCTCTTTTACACAACATGGTGTCAGTTTTCTGCAAACCTTGCTCCTCATTTCAACGCATTGCCACGAGCCTTTCCCACAATGCACTTCCTGGCACTTGATGCTTCTCAGCATAGCAGGTTGTCAGAAAAAACATATTGTTCACATGTTTCTTTACTTGTGCATGAGTAATCTGGTAATTTACGATAGAAGTGTTGGCATCTCTGTAGGGGTGCTTCATGGTTATGATTATATCTTGCTCTTTTCACAGTCTGTCAACTCGGTTTGGAACGGTGGCTGTCCCCAATATACTTTTGTTTCAAGGTGCCAAACCAATGGCCAGATTCAACCAAACAGAAAGAACGTTAGAAACTCTTACATCGTTCATAACCAACCAGACAGGTGTCTTATTCACTTCTGTATTAACCAAAAATGGTCACAGTTTTATTTCATGTTAACTCCTAAAATCACAGCAGTGTTTTGTTTTTGGCTTGGGTATAAAACAAAAAACTATTACCATCATTTGTTAACTTGATTCTTTAATGAATACAGTATATGGGAACATTATTGTTACTCTTCCTACACATTTTTTTCCAGGTTTTGAACCAAGTCCTGATCAAGCTGTAGGAAGCGAAGACCATTTAGGACCTCTGCCTGCAGCTCCTGTGAAAAGCATTGACTGGCTCTTTGTATTTTCTGTTCTGTTTATATCAGCCTTTACACTGTATGCCATTCTTTGCACAGACAGCATTCGTTGGCTAATACCTGGACAAGACCATGAGCACCAGGAATAGAATATGTTGCATTTTCAGATCTGAGTGTTGTGATACATTGTACATACTTGCATAATAAAGATGCACATAATTTACAAACATTGTAAATAAATCAGCCAATATTATAGTCTACTTGCGTTTGATCTTGTTCTATTAAATTCATGTCTTACAACTTGTTTTAGTGCGATTTTAATGCCATGTCAAGGATAGTTAAAATTCCAAAGTAGTTTTTGTTGGAAGTAGCGTTATTTATATGGAAGTTTATTTGATGTAGAAATCACTGCTCTTGATTCTGACTTATTCTTTTCTTGCAGTATTTGTGCATTGTGCACATTTTATGTATCTATGGAACACATCAATTCTTCTCAGAAGCTTGATTGATGTTTGTTTTTTATTTTTTGTCATGACCAACATATATTATATATGTCAAGAACTGCCAACATGACGGAAACATAAATTCTCTAAATACACTGTAAAGATGTGAGAATTAAAAGGGAAAGCTTCAAGCGGAGCCTTTATGATCAAAATCATTTTCTTTCCCCACATCCTATTAGGAAGCAAAGTAAAAATAAAATAAAATTTTAGAACTCTATCTGTGAACCCGCTTTTGCATTGCTTCCTTCCCATACGTTCTCATTATATCCTCCTCACATAAGAGTAAGGAAATGAAATGAAGTAGGGACAGAGGCCTGAATATATCCTTACGAGAAACTCCCATTTCTCGGAACTTGACCTTGCATTGCGTGACAAATGAGCCAGAAGAAAAATCAGCTTTGTGTTCCACTTTTTCTAACGCTTTTAAATCATACTACCTAAAGAAAAGAAAATTGATCTAAATAGGTTGACGCATAGCAAACTAACGTGCTAAAAACGATTTTGATCAGGCATCTTTAGGGGCAGCTCTATTGTGTTTACTGGCTGTTTTGCTCGGAGAAGGCGGCGATGAGTTGCTTAATATTTACTCTACGTTCAGGCCGCCAATGGCCGAGCGCTTTTACTAAACAAATCAAACATTATTTCTCGGCAGACATTCGCGCAGGTTCAATGGTAAGATATAGTTATTTATTTAAGTTGTACGATGGGGGTCCTAGCGATTTTTCTGTGGGTAAATCCTGACGTCAGTTGAGGACCAAATCAACCAATCAGACACTTGCGCGGTAGAGGCGTTGAGGCCGAAGCAGAACACTCGACATAATACATCCACGCACCTGCAGCTTCACTTATTATAAGGGAGTCTCCTTATTCCTATAAATAATTATTGTTTATTTGGTAATGTTATCACTACTGCGTGTATTTCGCCAAATAAATGAAATTTAAAACGGGCCACATTGAAGCGCTCATTTAACCCCAGAGTAGACTCTACAAATTGTATTTGACTGTCATCTGGTGGATGTTTCAGGTATCACAAATGCGTTGTCGTAGTTAATGCACCGGTAACTTTGACGAATGTTGTTTTTCAAAACAATCAAAAGGCACACTACTATGTATAAGGACAACGATAATTTTATGTAATATATTTCTTTATTGTCTCTTTGAAACGGTTTACTTGACATGACCAATTCTGTCCTCACGGTCAGAAAGAAACATGCTTAACTGCCTTGAATATAACTCTGATTGCCTTGTAAACACTGTGTATTTGTGCAGGTGATGCAGGTGAATCAATTGAAGATTGTTGTTATCTGGCAGGTAGTTTGCAGTAGAATGGGTTTTATCAAGAAGACACTTTTATAACCCTTTTCGTCCAATAGATGGCGCAAAAACACTTAAAGAGTGACTTATTAAAACTTTGACATGTTCGTCCAAAACGCGTTATGGCTAAATTAAGTGAAAGGTTTTAAAATTACGTAATGCATGTTAATGTTTTGTTTGACATTATACATTCCTCAATGGTTTTCTTTGAGATGATTTGATGTAGACTTAGATAATTAGTGTACTTCCTTTTTACCATGGTTGTCCCCCATTACAATAAAGAATCTCAAAATTGTGACATCCAAGAAATAACAAATGTCATAGGCTGCATTTTATCAAATCGTAAGCAATCAAACCCGTTATTTAACAATAACGCTATTCAGAAAGCAATCAGCCTGTGATTGTTTGAGTCTTTATCACATTCATTATCACATGAATTGCATTCTGATGAAATAAACTGTTAATAAAGTGAACTTCACATTTCCCCAGGCCACAGACTGGCTGTCACCGGCCGAGAGAGAGCAGCTTCTAATGGATTTAAAGGCCACAGGCTGGGTGGAAGTAGAAGATCGAGATGCTCTTTTCAAGGAACTGCACTTCAAGACATTTAACCAGGTTTGACAGCCAAGACACCTCATACTTACTCACAAAATGATTTGTTTTCAGGGTTTAAAGTTATTATTCTATAGCATTGTAGATGGTCTCTGGATTTTACTGCACTCACATGAACAACTGGTGCAACCTGTCACCCTGTACCTCCCTTAAATCCAGTGCATACACTTCTTTCTGTGTCCATTTCATACAATTCTTCAATCAGGCCACAATCAGTTCAGATCAGTTTGTGTTTTTTTTCAGGGCCATTGTGACTTTTACGGAGAGTTAGGAATGCTCTAGTCTGTTACCTGAAAATACCAGAATTTCTGTGTTTCTTGGTTTTTTAGTTGCAGGTGTAAACCAAGCTAAACTTTTTTTACACGTTTCTCGAGGAGCAGTCGTTGTTGCTCTTTAAATGTCCAAAACAGCAAGCACTACTTACTACTACTGTTCTTAACAGAGAGCCTTTTGGTTGTCCTTTCGCAAAAACAACATGTAGACATTTTGTGTCCACAAGTCTTAAAGCGCTGTGCCACACTTTGCCTTCCCCTTTTTCACTCTTTAGACTCCCATCCCCCCAAAACTCCATAATCATGTCAGTTTGTATTACTGTGAGTGAGAGCAGAATCTAACTTGGCAGGAATTTAAGTTTTGATCAAAATGATTCCTTTCACAAACAATAGAATTGGTTAAAATGTTTCATGTGCTTCAGAAAACCACTAACTATCCCATCAATCTGTATGTTCCTCTTTTATGCTGGCTTTGCTTCAGTTTGTTACTGACATCATAGTTTTCCATGTGCACATCTTCTTTATTTTCGTGTGTAGTTCATTTTCTTTTGGGCCCCGCGTTCATTATGTCCTGGCTTTACTCTGGACTTACGATGCACATATGATGACATGTTAAACAATTCCTATTGTTTAGTGCCACGTACATTTGTTTGTATGTATCACATGTTTTTTTTGAGCAGCCAGACTGGGTCATATAAGGTTGGTTTATTGCTATTATTAATTATAATTGAAGACAGCCATTGTGCACTTGCTCTGTGACATGGCTGTGCGTTATGATATGATTTGAAGTAATGCAAAAAAAGTTTGTATGTATAAATGAACAGTTTAGATAAAAGGTGATTAAAGATAATATATTTGAGAATATAAGATTGAATTTTGGTGACTACAAACCCATCTTAAAAAAAAATGTTTTTGTCCAGTATCTCAATGAAAGCATATTAAAACTTCACACAAATAAACAGGAGAATTATTCTAACAGTGAGAAAATAAGCAAAACAAAAAACTCATTCCTGCATAAAACCCAGCATTATAACTTGTTCCCTGCTCAACCTATTATCTAATATATGAGAAAATATGCAATATGCATTGATCATTTTTTATTAGCAATTTTTGCAATCATGTTTCCAAAATATTTTGATTCAAGACCTGGGACCTTTATTGTCGTATTGTACACAGAAATTATTATTTGCTCCATTTTTCCTTAAGAACAAAAATTCTATGCATTAAAGCACAATTCACAGTAAATAAGAAAACCCTAATGCAGTAAGACAATTTAACAACAAAAACAATTAAATAGGCAAAATATGTTCAGAGAATATGTTTTTGTGGTTATTAATAAACTCTAAATTCATATTGTAATTTAGGAAAATCATGAGATTGCTGTATGATACAGATTTCTTCGGTGCCATAGAATCACAATTTTACTACAAGAGGAGATATTTAACGTGTGAAAGTAAGCTATTATTCTTGCTGGATTACCTCAATGTCAGATGCTAGTTTACAGCAGAAAATGACAACTGTGTCCTGAAGCTGAGTAAACGGGCCCTGCTCAGCATCACTTTCAACACCTCTATGCACAACAATACAGTAACAGTGAATATTTTACTTTATGATGAATGATCTAAATGATCAAGAAAGTTGTTTATGGGAACATTAAAACAAGCATTTGGGAGGAGCATTTGGGCATTTTCTCGGAAGGTGTGAACAGAAGGTGTGAACAGCCAATAAGGACTGCCCGATGGCCCGGGACAAGCATGGGAGACCCTCGGGCCGGTGCTTTATCTACACAGAAAATTATATTTCGAGAACTTGCGATACATATGAGATATGCATGCTGCCGGAAAGCCTTATCTCGGAGAACACGCAACATGAAGTTCTCTTTCATGTCTTCTTACTTTTAAACGGATATATCCACACAAAATTAGGTGAAAATGCCCATATTAGCAAGTATCCTTGTAATCCGTTATGTCTTAAATGAACATTAACATTTGGGAATCAAAGTCACATGTTACAGTATAATAGATCTGTGCATCTCTTAAAGGGCCAGCAGCATAATTAAGATCTTTTTTAATGTTCATCAAAAAACCAAGGACAAAGACAAAAAACATTCACTGTTCCTGGCCGGTTAAATTATATTTAATTTATACAGGTAAGACCCTAAAGTGTTATTTTACATTATTGAATGTCTGTACCTGATAACTAATGTTAGGCCGACCTGAAAAACTGAAAAACGCAAATTATTGTTTTTATGGTATCATAACCATATTTTAGTATGATTACATAGGTAAAAAACAACAAACAAATAACTTGACAATGTTATTTATTTATTACTTTGTTTGTGGTGGGGCCAGTGAAAATTTTGGCAAGGCCAGTAAAAAATAGAATCCTTGCCCGACTGGGCCAGTAGAAAAAATCCTTAGCATTCACCCATGTGTGAGACGTCTAGCACAGGATCATGTTCTGGGTGATGCTGCATGCTGGTTATGTTTTGAGAGAGTTTTTGAGAAGCAGCCTCCATAGTCCAATCGGTCTACATTTAGGTCTGGCTGGAAAAGCCAATGTCCATAAGACTTGTGTTACTTCAGAAAAAGCCATCTGTAAATAGCCAGCACATGTGTTTGAAACTACGGCCCTATTTTAGCCCACTGCAGGCAACGTCAAAAAGGCCTCATCCAGTGTTTTATGACAATCATGCCATAATAGCTCAAAATGCCCCTAAAGTGGCGTGTAGGGAAACATGCTGGTGGTGGTTCTGATTATTTGAGATGAGGGCCTGTAACATGTCAAGTCTAATTACCTGCTCCTGACAGAGTAAAAGTGGCTGTGGGCCGAGGCGTTGGCTGTGCACAATACAAAGTAAACAAAAGAGCCGGAGAACGATGGTCCTTGACCTCCTTTGAGTGGGAGTCAGAGGCAGAGCATCGGGTCCGCTGTATTGTTTCCTCCCGTTGTGCTTAAGAGTTGAGAAGGAGTCGACAATGTTGACATAACCAAAGATTTCACCCTTTCTGAACTTTACTAAAGGAAACAACATTCGATGCCGTTTTCAACAAGTGCTTCAATGTTTTTGGCCTTTTATGCAATTTGGCAGATGCTTTTATCCAAAGTGACTTCTTTTCCAGTGCACGTGTTCCCTTAGGAGCTAACCCATGACCTTTGTGTTTCTATGCTAACAAATAAGCTACAGATTAAAATGGATCAGAGCATATTTCAAGCTTGGTAAAAGCGCATGCCTTTTGACAGACAGGTCAATTCTGTCACTGCCGTTAAATAGTCAAGGTTCGACACGGATTGTGCCGCTCCATTTAATAATCGCCAATACTCTTAATGAAAGTTGAGCAAAAACAGGCCACGCGCTTCAATTGGCGGCAGAATCAAGTTTCAGGATTCCGCCAATCACTTAAATTGGATAACAGGACGGTTGTCTCGATAGATAATTCGATAAAACAGCCGATTGTGTTACATCACGTGTTAGTGAATAAATTCCCCAAATTGCTTACAATATACTCAACTCTGTAATTTCCTCCCTTTTTGCAAGTACCTCTGTTTCATTACCAGAGAATTTGGGCGAGCCCACGGATCTGTCCGCACAGATAGCTTGTATACAATGCTGCTTCAGTTGACTTAATTAGCTAAGGAAGTATTTAAAGGCTTAATTGAGATTGCATTGGGAAATTGCTCTGAAATAGCCAGTGCATTTTGTGTTCAGAGCGTCATGTTCAGCTTGCACAGGATCTTGCCCCCCTTTGGAGTCATGTAGAATAGCTGCGGTTTGCTTCTGATTGGAGGATAAGAACACCACGAGGAATACGAGTGCCTTCCCTATGATTACACACTGCACTAATGTGGTCCTGTATTTCAAAAGAAAATGAACTGTCGCAATTTTGTTGTCATTACTTTGTTCTTCTCACTCAGTGTAGCCCCTTCAACTATCCTCTAAAAATGTTTCTTAATTTTTCACATTTTGCCTTCACATGTAAAGATGGTGTGAACCTGTGGCGGTGATGGTCTCGCTGGATGCTTGTGAGTTGAATTGTCTAAGCGCTATGTTTTAATTCTTTACTCAGGCTTTTGGCTTCATGTCTCGAGTGGCTCTACAAGCAGAGAAGATGAACCATCATCCAGAGTGGTTCAATGTTTATAACAAGGTAATAACTTCCACCGATCCATGTGTTCCTCACCATGGAACAGCAGTTTATAATGTTTTTAGATGTTTAACATGAATATGGTGTTGAAAGTGCATTAATGGCCCCACACATCAGGTCTCCAAGAGGCCTTTGAACCCCACTGCATTCACGCCACAAATAATCACGTGGCGTACAGTAGTGCACAAGCCTCTCACGTGAATTCAGAAGATGAAAAGCTCTCGGCGGTCCACCACATGTTTTGCTTCTGCAGTGCATGAGGGCTGTTTCTAGCACAGTAGAAAAGGAAAGGTGTCTCTTAATAACGACTGATTTATTATCGTTTTTTCAGGTGCAGATCACTTTATCTACACATGACTGTGGAGGACTGTCAAAGAAGGACATTTTACTGGCCAAATTTATTGATAAGGTCACACTGTCATTGTAGTCAAACTGCACAACATCATATATTAAAGCTGTATATGATGTTCATTTGTGGTTTGAGATTTTTTACTGTTTTCTTCAATGTACAAAAAATAGGCAATTTTATGCGTATAAAAATGGGTTACTTTTAGATGATTACGTGTAGTTCTCCATCTTTAGAACTTGATTTTAGAGCAGAGAATGTCCGATAATTAATAAAAAATTATGAAATTAAGTGATCCAAATTCTATGAGCCCTCAGTTATACAGTAAATTATATAAAAGCTTCAAGCATTAAAGACAAAACCAGTCTCCAAAAAAAACAGAAACATAACTGGACAGGCGAGTACAGCAACCTTTACACAATATTGTTTTATACACATTAATAGAACTTCCCATCAGATCCTTCATAAGAGCATATATTGACACAGCCAGCGTGTTTTAATGTTGGCTGGACTAAAGCGCAGACTGCAAGAGTTTCAGACATCACGTCTACAATGTACTGAACACAGGAGGCAAATAATGCATCAACACAATGAGATCCATCATCAAAAATCATCAGATTTTAGAGTCAGTGGATCTGTTAAAAACACAGATGGATAACAGACACTGGATTTTTTCATGTAAAGGCCCCTATGTTTCCTGGATTAAATGATTGTTTCTGAAGAATTTTGTAAGATTATAATTATTTTTCTTAAATTGGTGACGTCTATGGTACTTGTTTTTTTCCTAACAGTACAAGATGTGTGCCCTGTAAGATTTCTACAAGTTGTTTTAGATTTCTATAAGAAGTCATGCTGAAAAAATTATGATATAAATGTTAAATCAGCTGAACTGCATGCCAGTGGGGCTAAAATCAACCTGGAAGAACCAAGCAGGTTAACGATATCGAGACTTAATGGAACTGATAATAGATAAAAAACGGATTTATCCACGCAAACAGCAACCCTTTCAAGGCACCATATTTGCCAAAATCGAGCTAGACTGTTAAGTTGACCGGGAACACCCTTCCACATCAATTTTTTATGTAAAGAAATCGAGCATCTACTTAAATTGTGAAAGATGGCAGCATCCAAATTGGTTAGATTCATGTTATATACAACAATCTGTTAGGATAAAATCTGTCGATAGTATTTACAAACTAACAAAAATGTCTATTATAGAAAAAGTTCAGTAAAAATATGCTAAATATGTACAAATAAAAATGTCATTGTTCATTGATGGCTGTAACAACATGGTCATTTGAATTATTTGATAAAGGATATACTTTAAAAGGGCTGTAAAATAGTACATTATTCATATAATTGGTACCCTATAACCCTATAATAAGTCTTGTGAAGCAAGCCTTGTGTGATAATGTTTCCACCTGTATGATGCTTAACACTTCAGTTGATAAGAAGAACACTGGTGACGCTGCTCTTTGCCTCTAATTGGATGAAACTGGATGTCCTATAAGGACTTCAGTTCCATCATTATAGGCTCCTTCATACTTCTTAACATCTCAATACATGTTACTGAGATGAGTGTTTTTTAATGGCTGCAAGTGATGAAACATAAATTATATAAGGACTAAAATTTACATTTCCTTATTGCAGTTGTATATTTCTGAATTTTGAAACAGTGTATGGAGCTAGGGGTTGTTATTTGAAGCATGCGAATGTCCAGATTTACAAGTCTGATAAATTAACTCTGTCAAAAGCTGTAAAACCAACAGGAGTCTTGAATGGGTTCTGAGAGATGTTGCTAAATAAAAGGTGGACGCAACCCTTTTCTGCATTTTTTAAGACAAAAATTATTAAGAACTTAGGCTTTGTTTGCAAGAGTAATCATTTTGCAAACATTATCTCTCCCTGCTGTGTAAGCGGATTTATCCAGATTATCAGTTCTGATTATCTTAGCCATTAAAATCTCCAAGAATAAAGATAAGGCTGAAAACAAATTCTACATCTACCGTGAAAAATTTTTTTTTGTCACCCCTATTCTTGGCTTTACTGAGTAAAAATCAAATGCCATTGGGCATCTTAGCAGAATTTTTAATAAATAAATTCATGAACAGTGTTTGTATTTAAAATAAAGAGTTTTTAAAATGAATTTGATTAAACATTAACTTTCAACAAATCTTTCAGCAAACAAACATGTCAGCCAAAAAAGCTATTTCTTTTCAACTTCAAACATAACAGAATAAGATATTTCATTTCTCAAATTTAGTTGTTCAAATTTTAAACAATGTTAGAACTTGTGCACAAAGTGTATGTTTCTGTCCGGCTTTGAAATTCAATTCAATAACATGTCTGACACCTGATACCTCCAAAAGAAGGTGTTAAACTGGGCACCTTTTTGAGACTCTAAAATGATTGTAAAATATGTAAAATAGTCATTGAGCATTACTTCATATCAATTCATATCTAAATTAACATGGGGAAAATATGACTACAGTTTAAGAGGACCTTACATCAGAATTATTACATGACGAGTTTGGTTCCAAAATGAGATTCAAAAATCATGTTTTTCATTATGTAATAAAAAAAATCTGATGATTTTACATTTTCAAAAATGGAGTTATCTCATTTGGGAACCAAACTCTTCATATTGAGATGAAGGATCTGTGTCCACACCAGTTTGTCCTTCTTCGACTTGTATTTGAAAACCCTGAAGAATCAAGATAACAGCTTAAACAAGTGAAAAACTCATTCTTAGCGGTGCTATCACAAAGCAGCTTGGTTAATCATTCCCCTTAGACAGGATAACAACCAATTTTGTAAGTCTATAAAAAGCAGTGTTGGCAGGCAGGTTTGCTTAGGGGTTAGTGTGATGTGCAGGTATTTTGTCTTTACGTGGCGTCATTTCCTATTTAATTAATATGGGCTGATTGTAAACATTGTTTAAATTGATCAATATATATATATATATATATTGCTGGTGTATTCCGTTGGCATATTAATACTGATTTTAATACTCCTGTGTATGTTTAATGACTTTGTCCTGAAATGTTTAAAACGGACTGCTTCGCTGGTAAATGTTTGCATTTCTTAAGCGCATTTTTGTTATTATTTATATTATTATTAATATTGATTTCAAAATGAAAAGGATGTCCATGTGTTCATACGAAGCGTTCTGTTATTTTCTTTTGCCAAGCAAGCTTTGTGTTTGTTGAATAGCACCATTATCCCATATTTTCAAAGGAAAATGATGGCTACTTTACATACACTCTTTCAGGTTTATGTCGAGAGATTATAATTAAATTTACAGGTAATATAAAAAAGTAAAATTACTTTTATTTGTTCAAATCAAAATTAGCAGCTTATAGTGAAATGGAGCATGCTGGCATGAAGAAAACAAAATCAAAAACAAGGACTAGAAAAAATAAGAACAGTTAAGAGTAAAGCAAAACAGTTCATAATTTTTTTTAATTGGGACGTTCAAGCGCAAAAAAAAAAATTATACAAAATGAATGGAAAAAAGTTTGATGCAATAAAAAATCTAAAGCCAAAATTCACATATATCTTTATTATTTTATTTGTTTTGTTCTTGGTATTTTTGCGCCCTGAAAGAAAAGCGGGTTTAATTATTGTAGAACATTGAATAAACATAAAGAAACTATATACCCGCTCTAATCGAAATAATAAAAAAAAACAATGCACTGTTATAACTCATACGCTTTAAATGTAAAAACAGGAAAAACTTGGACCATATAATAATCTGCCGTGGGGGAAACACAATTAAGTGTAAACCTTTAGCCCTAATTGAAAAGATGCAAAAGTATGATTTTCGTCAAGGGAATGAAGAAGATAGATTTTGGATGAGTTATTAAACGTTGATATCGCACGCATTTTCTTCTTATCATGATCGATTAGAAAAGCACACAAATTCATTGAATGCGTATCAGTGATTGATTAAGCATCTTGAGAAGGCATTGTGCACCGGCAATTGACCAACAGTAAATTAAACCTGGATGTCATTTATAGTGGGATGAAAACAAGTCCAAATAACATATCACTTAGAGTTACAAATATCAAGTCACACATTTATTCCAAACATTTCCTTTAAATAAAATACAATATTAAGAAAATGAAAATAAAAATCGGAAACTTGTTTTTAGACGGATGTTAAAATGATTCACAAGAGGATTATTTCCAGAATTCATTAGGCTGATTAGATACTTTTCTATTTTAAAACTCCGATCAATAATCTACGATTTGGTTCAATTAAATTTATTTTAAAAATCGACACGAAATAACTTAGTTTCCATTTAGGAGAGTAGTAAAAATGGAACGCTCCTAAAATGTGGAAGATTTTAATGTGGTAGCAATTCCACACGTTTGTTAAGGCCGATTTTTGACGGCTAACACCAAACGTGCTTAGCATTTTGTTGACCTGATTGAAGCTCTGACATTGTTTTCGGTGTGTGATGTCTTGCGTCCAGACAGGCTCTTGTTTGAATTGGGTAATGGGTTTATTAACGTGTCCTTGAAAGGCATGTCAACACTGTGTGCTGAATTCGCTCTGTTAAGACTAACAGACCAAACCAAAAGAAGGGACCTTTAACACGGGTCTCCCAAATTCGACCTTTCGGGAAATTAAAGACATTATTATCAGTGAGATTCGACCAGGAGTAAACAATCAGTTACGACAGAAGTTTTCCTTAGTATCGTTTTGAGTACACAAGGGCGATAAAAACGACGAAAATAAATTCCTGTATTGATCGTCACGTTAGTATCACTCTTCCTAAAGTCAGATTTGGATTTTACTTTCTACTCTGGAATGAAATAATTTCGCCTATCAAACAATTGTGACTTGTAAACGCGTACTACAAACACTCATATCGCATGTGTTTAAGCATCAAAACAAGAAGGGAAGATGAACTATAACGTCCGAAACGTCATAACAATCATTGGTCAAAGCAAACTTCGAGTTCAACATAGGCGATACGTATTTCAAACCTGGAAACGAGTAAGAGAGCGGTAAAATAGTTTAGTAGTGAACTCAATCATGAGAATGAAAAAGCTAAAAATGTTACGTGGACAAAATCTCAGAATGATTAAAAGAAAAAAATATTTATCTTAGAAAGAACGTCCAACCTTTAAAATTAACTTCCAAAAATAAAGCTGTAATTTACAGGATAACCTGCATTATTCTCTTGAATCGTTTTAGAAATTATTTTGAGGTTTATTCAAACATTACCATAAACATGTAAACACAATTTTCAATCAACATGAGTACAATATAAAGTTATAGCTTTGTTATTTAGTCTACACATTCATAAAACAATTTACAAAACATTTTTTGTCACTCGTAATTAGCATGCGGTAATTTATTGAGGCAATCAAACAACTATGTGGAAATGAATCCAAAATGTTAATGAGAAAGCACGAGGACAACACAACCTCTGCATGAGAGTACAGGAGAAGGCCACTCACAAACACAATCGAACAGTGCCATAGGCTGTCGAGGCCTACACAGCATAACTAAACATTATAGTCCTATACATTTTAGGTTTGTGTCTTGACAAACCCATTGTTCCCAAATAGAGCACAGCATTTTTTTCAAATAGTGTAAATGTTCCATTGTTCCACGTTTATATATTTTGTTTATATGTACATTGTGTAACTTTAACTTGTCTTCATAATGTCTAAAATCCCAACGATGGACATTTAAATTGTTGTGCAAGTTTAGGTAAACACAGACTATCCGCATAATCCGTTTGAAAATGCCGATCGCATCTAATCCAGTATATAGGTTCAGATATCCGTTTATTGGCGTATAACTCGTCAACTATTGTACTGACATGCGTTAAGACTAGAGCTGGGACTCTGCAAACCGCTGTATCCAAAAGATGGATGCTGCTTGGATTTCAGTCGTAACGTCGCAAGGCTGGAGTTACAAGTGTCCCTGTACACACTGTAAGGAGAGCCGGGAGGCCCGTACGGACATGTGGACGAACCCATGGCCGAACTGATCGACGAGCTCCCGATGCCGTTAAGGTTGCCGATGTTATTCAGACCAGTCCCTGACATGCCGGGCATGGCAGAATGTCCCATCCCGGATGCCATACTCATAGATGAGATTGAGCTTGGAGCTGAGAACATGGATTGGGAAGTGAGGGGACTCATAGAGTTAAAGAAGGTGAAGTTCTTTGTGGACAGTGGGGCTGGCGCTAGTCCTTTGTTGGTCCAGTTGTTGTACGTGTACGTTGGATACACATCGTCGTAAGGCTGCATTAAACCGCTAAACTGGGGCAGATAGCTGTTTTTACACAAATCCATTTGCTGGTTGCGCTCCCTCTTTCGCCATTTCGCCCTTCGGTTTTTAAACCATACCTGTGTAAAAAGGCAGCAAATGACGCATTATTGTACAGTAGCCAAGTACAAAATACACTGAGTGCAGACATTTACCGTATTCGTTTGCTGCACAAAATCATCTTGTATTTGCTCACGGGGCACAATTTTCTCAAGCTGAGGTGGCAGAGATGTACCTTTTTTACACTTCCTAAATCAGTTATCTATGACCTCTACTTCGTGCACACCACGATGGCCTATATTTATATTTGCCTTTTGTGTGGGTGGGTACATGAATGAATGCTACTGACTGGCAAGATTTAACACTGGCGGTATTTGCCGTGGAAGCGAAATGTTTTGCCACTTAAAAATGGTCTTAAAACTTCAGTAGAGTGTACAAAAAAAGTCTAAAAGTAAAGGAAAATATATCACGGATACATTGCAAGAAATTAACAGACAAACAGCAAGTTTTTGGATACATTTTCGTTTTCAAAGAACACAATTCCAAATCCATAAAACACAGAATTAAGCCTGAATCGAAAATGTATACACAATAGTTTGGCAGTTGAAATGTTATCCTTGAATTTAATGATTTTTAGTGCAGTTGTCATTTGCAAATTGCAATGTATTGTCGTCTACATTTTTAATAAATCCAAATGCAAAGCTGCATGTTAGAACGTAAAATGTTGTGTATATATATATATAAATGCTCTGAAAACTCGTGCATCGTCCGGTTTATTTTTCTGAAATGTATTTGAATGTACTTACCCGGACTCGGGCCTCTGTGAGGTTGGTCCACACTGCGATCTCCTCTCTGGTGCTCATGTCCGGATACCGGTTCCTCTGAAAAGTAGCTTCTAGTTCCTGCAGTTGCTGGCTGGTGAAGTGAGTCCGCTGCCGTCTCTGTTTCTTTTTCTTAGACTCATCCGCGTTTCCATCGTCACTTCTTTGCTCGACAGATCTCTCCTTTTCTGGGAAGACGAAATCTGAGTTGATATCTGGCCCCAGACGCATTTATTTTCCAGCCGTTTGAAGCAGTTGCAGACGGACAGAAGTGAGCCGGTGCTCGGTGTGGACGGTGCAGCCACCAGTGCATTCCGCAAATGTGCAAAAATGTGCAAACGAAATCTGCTACAGAACTATTGTTCTGTGCGAAAAGTATACAGGCGCCTATGTTTTTAAAAACAGGCCCAGCTTACATGGACTTCAGGGGAACATTTGAAAAGGTTAAATCAAATATTTTACTGGACAGTTTATTGTCTAACAAATATCCGGCTGCTTATTTTAATTATTTAGAAACGAGATTAGCCTATATAAATTAGTTTAGTCTTTTGAGGGAAGTATTATAGTTCAATAGTACTGTACGTGCAAGATAACAAAAAAGTTTTAATAAAATTATACTAATTTAGTCTGAGTAACAAATGTTCACATATCAGCTGATATTCGATATTTTAAGATTTTAGAATGAGAACATATACGTATATTTATAAAATTTGCGTAATCCTACGCATTGCGACATTTGACGGTTGGAAGTCGTCTAAATATTTCATTTCCAAGTATTAGAACAAACAAAAAGTATCCCTATGTGAATGTATGTTTAAGTTAAAAAACGTGCATACACGCTGTTGTTTTTCTTGGAATTACATATTAAAGCTCGTTGATCGGTTGCAGAGGAATATGTGTGATATATCCTTTACCTGTGGTTTCATTATCGGAAGACTCGCTGCTCGTGTTCTCCAACGTGTCTCTGGTGCTGTTGCTTCTCGGCAGATGAAACGACGAGGCCATTTCCAGAGTTATTCCACCTTCAAAACAATCTTGCGTGTTACAAAACCTCTCGCAGCGGTTTCACATACGAGCTTCAATGCAATTGCTAAGTAATTCACAACCATGCTCTAATAAATAAATAAGATCCTATAGCGCAAATGCGTTATTTTCCTTATAAATACTAAAGGTATAATGTTCTGCGTCTGGAAGTGGCTACAAATGCTCACGGCATAAGGATCCACCCATCCTCTCCTCCCCGAGTACACTGTCAGTCCCACCCACAAAGCAAAACCATTCTTTATACATGCAAGTAACATCTCCTTCGATATGGCTTATCTCAGCGCAGTTCCTGCAGTTTGTGTCGGAAACTTGGCTATAAAATGTTTTTATTCTTGCACTCAGGTTGAAATGAATGGTCTTGGTTTTCCCTATAGATATACGTGACTGTATTTAAACATTTACACGTGTCCGTCTTATTTTTGGGCAGGCTTTTATCTTGTATGGACTAAGGAGCTGGTGTTTCACTACTTTTCACAAATTTGTAAGATTACCCATACACTTCATGAAATGTGTCATTTGTTCAATGATCAGAGCCTTCGCAATTTTAATTGCCGAATACAGTACTAGCCAGCAAATTACATGGGTTGGTACATTTATAAAAAAATGAATATATATTATGTTGCCTACTTAAACTATTGCCACGTTCGTTCAAACAAAGGTCTCTTTGGAAATATATTTGCCAATGACATGAAATACAATATGAGTTTATTGTGACAGGTTATTCACTCTTAAAACATATCGCTTTTTACGTCATAAACTGTTCGGGATTTTTTGAAGGTAGTGGCGCCTGCTGGCTGGGCAGAATAAAATGCTGTTTGACAGTCGTGTAAGAGAAATTCATTGAGTGCGATATATTGATCAATATCGTACGGGAAATATAAAACACTATAGCGATATTTTTGTAAATGTACGACGAAATTGGGTCACATCTAAGCGCAAAAGAAAAGTTAATCAGTTAATTTTATTAACATTTCCCTAATTTATAAAACAAGTTTATGTTTTTACATGGCTTTCAAAGAACAACCCGTCAGAACTCCAAACGAAGACTTTGTTATAATGGCAGTCAAGTTTGTAGCCCAAATTGTAGGTGAATTTTAGCCTACACAGATACATAAAAATCCTAAATTAATTAATTAATCCTTTAAATTAATCTGTAATTGCTATTTTTTGTTTTCAGTACTGTCTTTATTATTATGATAAGGATATAATGTGGCCGAATGTTCATTTTCAATTAAATTCAGACAAATATTGTTTTAATAATATTTCTGTCCTATACATATATTAATGTTTAATAGGATATAGTTTTAATAAGTTATTGTTAAACACATTGTTTTATTTACAGCTAACAGAAGATCGTCGAATTAAGCTTTGGTTAAAAGATCCATTTGAATAAATACTTTCATAAGACATTTCGTCTTCAACTCGTGTGCTCTTCACCTCACACCTGTCAGACGCGCAATTTTCAGTCTAATTAATTAAGTCAATTAGTCTAAATTGAATATATTGTTAGAGTTTTGAACAAAATACAGATGATAAAATATTAACAACACGTATATGCGAATGGTGTTTATTTTTTGCCTTGATGTTCATTTAGCCTAGATAAATAATGTTTCGTTTTATAACACAAAGTGAGCAACACTTTACCAATTCCATAGTATTTCAAATGTTTCAAATAATATGTTGTTGCACGTAACCACAGGCTGTTGTTGGAACAAATGTATAGTATAATACAATGTAAGTGGCTTTGGATAAAAACGTCTGCCAAATGCGTAAATGTAAATGTTGTTGATAGGCTATTATTACCATGACTAAAAATAATTATTTGGAAAAAAACACAATAAAGAGTTAAAATGTATATATAATGCATATTGCTAGAAAATTGTTCTGCAAGATGAAAACAGCAGATAGCAGTGCGATATCATTCAAGTGCACCAGCAATACCGACAGAAGGATTTAAGATATAACACTATAATTTTATAATAAGTTTTCTGCAATCAGTTTTTTATTCTAAAATGTCCTAGACACACTCAATGCTGTTGTGTAAAAAAGGTTGTTCATCTTCTTCTGGAAACATTCACGTGTAAACTAAAAGTAGGATCTATCGAAACCCTATCAATACCCTAACGTGAAAATACCTCAAATTACATAGGCTGTATGACAGCAGCCGACTACAGCGGTTTGCATCACTAATATTCTAACCTGAATTATATGCAAAAGCACACTTCTGGCATATTGTTACATTTAAATTCACTGTTTTATTGAGGGTTTTCAGGTCCGTTCAGTTTGTGCAGCACTAACCGCACCAAGCCTATATTTATCAACTAAACCAGAACCAATAATTCAACGCAGAATGACCAAATATGAGGACTATCCCATGCTATTCATTATAAGAAGGTAACAGTAGTTACAAGCCAAGCATTATTTAAAGGAGATGAAGAAGGACTTACAGGTAAATTTTCAGAAAGGCTGCTTGTTTTCTCTTCTTGTAAAAAACCTTCTCCATACAGTGAAAATAATAGTTACTCGAATATGTGGGTGTAAGCAATGTTCAAGAATATGCGTGTGGAGACACAGCACCGACGGCAGTATCAGGCTGATGGGGTGACGTCACTCCCACGCGCTGCCTCGATGACGTCAGGGCCACAGTCTCAAGAAGCCCGATAGAGGATAAGCTACCGAAAACACGTTAGATTGGACGGTAAAATGATGGACAATGTAGACCTAATACGAACTACACAAATTACTGTTACTCCGCCCCCTTTGAATTATTTAAGTCTTTAGTTTTTCACATCTATTTTCAGCCTTTTATGGGATCATTCTACATAATTGCATAATAATAAATAAATGCGTTATTTATACATAACCTATTTTACTTATTTTTCTTAACGGTTTATATACCTATTTTTCTACATAATCACATTCATACTCGACGATGCCCCAACTGTATTTAATGGCTTTGAGTTTGCACTTCACTGTGTACTGCTGATGTGTTTACCTGATGGTATTCTGTTTTGGCAAATTCCATGAAAGTACAGTCTCAAATTCCATAACATGGTCAAGTCAATTTCAGCAAAGGGACTATAGATGGCAATTAAAAGTATTCACTGAAATGTTGCAATGATTTGTCTTGTTGATTTAGGCTCCACTAGCCTATACTTAATGTTTCACAATTGTCATGAAATTACTAATAACAAATGTCTAAGATCGAGGGATAAAACAAACATGCATCCATTAAGGAACATAAATACAGCGTTATTTTTGTTTCATTTTAAAAATACATAATTTCGAATTATATAGGCTTCCGTAACTTTCGCTATTATCTTTGTCATTTTCAGCGCATTAATAAAGCGGATCGCTTATATAAACGAAAAAATGCAAATATCATCTATGACCATTTTTTGTTATTTATTATTATATACTGTGTATAATTTATGATTGTTCAGAGGTGTTTTTTCATGTCATATTTGTTAAAATCTCCTGATATGAATCCCTTGTATAATGCACATGGACATTATATGTTACTACTCAGCAATGTCCAGAAATCATTCTGTGCTTGATTTCACTTCAGATATTCTCAGATACGTATAAAGCTCGTTCAGAGTTAGAATAATAAAATACCACGAAAAAAAATGCATTGGAAAAACTATAACGATTGAATAAAACTGTGGCAGCTTTAATGAGTGAAACAGCTTAGTTATGGGCATTGGGTTTTAAAGGATGGTCGCCGGAATAAAAGTCTCATTCCCACAATTACAGCCCTTCAGATTTCTCATGTTGTTTAATGGAATAGCCACGACTGAGAACTCTAAGCCACGCAACCAATAAATTGCTGTAAGGATTTCCCACAACAGCATTAAAACTGCAGCTTTCCTCATGTTGTTTTTTTCGGATTTTTCTAAACAAAGCGCAAATCATAATCTTTAACCCCGAGAAGATTCGAGAGCTCACATACTTGTTGTTTCATTTAAATGGTTTCATCAACATCCTGAATAATTTTGTGACATCTATAGTATATGTTTCATACGTCATCTAATGTAGTGATGCAAAGAGTTTGCCAAGATTTAGTTTGCTTCTAAATTCCCTCGAGAAGGCCTATGATTAATAAAAGATCGCAACGAAATATAGTATAATATTAAACAACAAATAAAGATTTTTTTCACAATTAATTTCGACATTCTGGTTTATGCCACAATTTCCTGTCAGTGCTTTAAATATGTTATTTTAATTATGTGAAGGTTCAGTTCTTTAGCCTACTACATAAACAGAGATCTGTGTCTCCACGCCTTCCGCACAATTCTGATTGTCTTTTTAGTTTAGCAAGATCTGTCTTGAAAACGCTTTTGTCCCGCTGAAATGCTTCTGTTCTTCTTTACCTACCTCTTGATGTAAATAAATGAGTGTGTAATAAAGCATTCTGGATTTACATTCTGGACATTTGTCTATGAAACCTGTGCTTTTAATAGTACAGAGGTGAGATTGCGTGCACAATTATTTGGAGCTCAAAACACTTTCATTAGCACAAATGAACTCTTAACACAGCACAGTGACACATTCATTCCCAAAATTGTTTTTGGTGCAGATTTATAGTCTTGAGTTTAGACCACAAAGTATGACTGTGTTGTCAGATGTAGAATAGGATCAACATCCCAAACATGGATCAGTATATGACGTTACACTTTTGGCAGGTTTTGTCATTTTCAGGTTTTGGGGTTTCGACAATTGATCATGTGTTTCTGATAGCTGTCTGATAATGAAGAGAAGAAACGCAATTGTTGACTGAATAATCCAAGACCCTTAATATGCAATTAGATTTTAGAAAGAATGTAAAAAAAATTTAGATCACGCAGATATATTACATTTATAAAAAAAGAATAAAACAAGAAAATAATTATACACTGGGCTTCAAGACGCCCAAAAATGCATTCTGACTCTCCTGCGCCTGTATAAGGTGGTTTCGTGAGTTTCATATATAACTTCATATACTTCATTAAACCGATGTGCAATCTGAAGCAAATTAAATCCTTAAGTGCTGACTCCCCTCTGTCTCATCTAAAATAATAATAATAATAATAATAATAATTATAATATAAAAAACTGATTATCTTTATAATATAAATTATTTGTATTTTGATATATTTTTTTACATTTTCAAACCCAAAGATGGACAAGGTTTAGGTAACTATTCATTTTTTATCATTATTGTTATCAATTGAATAACACTGCTTTTTAGTAGTTATACGCCTGAACCTTTTATTCTTAAAAAAATGTATAAAATCCACATTACAGCCGCTTGATTTACTGTACCTTTTCGCAACTTACAGCATCATCACTCTAAGTAAACTAGGTATTAAACTAATATCATTACTGTACAAGCCCACCACCCTTTTGAAGCACAGTAAGAGTCGTCTAAAAAAGGATGTACAGCAACATTTACCTTCTGTTTTATTATGTGATTTGATCGTGTTCTAAAAGCTAAACCAGCTATATGTAATTATTTGAAACAAGTGCAAATCAACAATTAGCCATGTTATACACTGTAACATCGCTTTTTTATTTAAAATAATTTTCATACACTTTATTGCATACAGTGTTACTGCATCCCATGGTTTTTCCTACATTTAACCGAATGAACATAATTTGTCTATTGAAAGCCAATTTATCTATGAAGCTTCAGTCTAAAAAGAGCTTCAGAAGCCAGAAGAAGGACTTCATCATGCCTCTGTAACAGGGATGCAGATACTGTTCTCAGAAAACAGCTTCTTCAACTATTTCATGGAAATCTCTAAACTGTCTCTTTCTGCTGATTGCCTTTAAGTGTTCCTGTTAGAGGTTGAACTCGCATGTGGCAGGTCATAACTCCCGAAGGGCCTCAAAAGGTCCCTCATTCTCCAGCAGCTTTTACATGTGTCTCTGAAGAATATATGGAGAGGATGTACCATGGACCCAGGTCAAAGGGACACATTTTGCTGATTTGTTATAAATACAATTGGGGCTTTTTTTTAATGTTGTTTCGCTGTCATTTTGAAATAAAAAGTGGATAAAATGTTCAATAATGAGTTTTAACAAACAAACAGGGTTGAAAATGAGCCTTAATGTGATGGATCCTTATATCTTTAGCACACCATCATACTGCCTCCACCTTACTTTATTGTTTATAACCCCCTCTTACACCATCACAAAGTATCATATTAGGGTATGCTGGTTCAAGCCAGATTGGTGGACCAACAACGTCATGCTAAACACATTTTTCACTCTGTGAAGCTTCTTTATCAGTATGGTCTTTGTGGTCTTAAATCTTGTGGAACTTGCAGTTAGCCTTAAGCAAACCTGAAATAGGAAGCAAAAGTATTGATTTCCTTCTTGCTATTTTCACAACCGCTTTACACTTGTACAGTGTTGTTGGTGTTGTTAAGTGCAGAGCAGCTCATAGATGATTCAGCCCACTTGAACAAGTGGCAATGGTGCTACTATCTTCATTCTGTGTAAATAGATCCCCACACCAACGATCAACACACTGCCAATGCTACAGAATTACAATACAGTTTTACTCACAGCTGCTGCAAAAACCATCTTCTGATCTTTCAAAAGTGCACAGATCACGTGATGCTGCTAACATCACTCATTGATCGTTTTTATTTACACTTCTTGACAATTTCTCTGCAAAAGATGCTTTCTCTACAGTATGATTTATACACTCACACCTACGAGAACTGTTCATTTTACAGACTGAGCATGCACCGTGCTACTCCTGAACTACGTCAACATATTACAAGAATGTCCTTTAGTTCTGATGAAGGGCATATAAGATCTCTGTTTACTACAGTTAATAACACCTGCTTCCGTACCTCCTCACATTTACTCTAGTAATTTATGCAGCAAATGCATGACCTTT
The DNA here is from genome assembly GCF_015846415.1 of Triplophysa dalaica. Classification (NCBI taxonomy): domain Eukaryota; kingdom Metazoa; phylum Chordata; class Actinopteri; order Cypriniformes; family Nemacheilidae; genus Triplophysa; species Triplophysa dalaica. The sequence goes on along the minus strand of NC_079560.1, from coordinate 19,205,146 downwards.
TTTTTAACAAAAAAATATATATCAATTATATCCATCAGCAATTTATAGACCCAAATAACACTAAATCTAATCTAATGTATCCATCTTCATATAATTCTCTTCTTCCTTCACTCTACAGCTTTGAATTTAAGAGAGCGGATGAAATGTCTGGTCTTATTCCAAATCCTCTCTCTGTGAGATAGATCCACTTCCTACCCACTTGGATAAAGCCTGTCTCTGCATTCGTTATCTGATCTAATAACATATATTATGCATTCTTCTCTCACCTGAGGTGTTGGTCCTTTATCTATTAAGAGTGCCCTAATAACTCATAGGTTTAAGAAGCCTGGAACGCATCCTGTAATCATTTTGCCAATTTTTGTCCTATTTCAAATGTACAATTCATTTAAATATTTTGAAGAAGATTGTTGAAGCTCAGGTTCATGCTCATCTTTTGAATGACAATCTGTTTGTAGAATTTCGATGTAGCTTTCGGCCATGACATAGAACAGAGATTGGCCATGGTAGGAGTTAATAATGACCTGCTGATTCTGGACTCTCACTCATACTTATTCTTCTTGATCTATAAGTCTGGCCTTAACCATTTCTCACCAGGTTCTCTTATACATGAAACTCTGTTGGAACTACTGGTATTCCTCTGGTTTAGGTTGTATTTCTCTGGCTGCACTCAGTTTTTTCAACTTTAAGGTGACGGCAGAGTGCTGGGTGAGCTTGGGCTTCCAGTAAGATTAAAACTGGAGAATGGCTAACACAGTGACAACACCAGACGCGAGTGTCACGTAACAACAAAAGATAATAGAATATTGCCTTTTGTTAAATATTGCCTTGCGTCCCAGTTTTTCCCTACAATTACGTCAACATATGGCAGAATCTAAAAGCACTTTTACACAGACTGCGGACACCACAGTGTCCAAACCCCTTACAAAAGTGAATTGTCAATAATAGGTCTCCTTTAAAAACTTCAGATCACACTTCTTACCTTTTCCACTTGTGTTCCGCAAGGCTCTGTCCTTTATTATCTATATCATACCTTTTGTCTATATTTGTCTATATTTTGTGGAAAATTTGGACTTAATTTCCGTAGCCATTTGGATCACACCAGTCCTCTGTAAAACTGTGTATGTAGCATTAAATGATCACAAATGGTGTATTGAATAAAGTGTGGTTTTATTTTGTATTCAATGTTTCACACACAAAAGCCTTTACACAGGCCTCTTTACATTATGTTTAGGTGCTCTTTGACAGGGGTGGTTGAGAAAAAATTAAGAAACCCACTTGTGGGAATGCAGCATATTTATGCCACGGCATGTCACTATTCTTGGATCTTTGTATGTCCTGACAAAAAGATTTATCGAGCAAACATTACCGTTGTGAAAATACATATTTAAACAATTTTTTTTGTTCAAACAAATAGACAAAGTAAGCCTTTAGTGCTGTCACACAGTTAATGTCCTGAGGTAGGGCGTAGTGGAGTGTGAGGGCAACACAACAGTTTTAGTAGTCTCGCTTCATGGCTTGTGAATAAGTGAAAGGTGAGGTCTAGCACTGTCAAAAGACACAAAAAGAAGGAAGGATGATTAAAAAGCTGTCAGGTTGTGTGCTAATGAAAGGCAAATAAGAAAGTAAAAAAGGTTTTGTATTAAAACCAATGCAATGAAATGTATTACTACTTGCCTAGGGAAGCCTTCATTTGCATATTTTTGATGTTTTACATTTTTAGCACTAAACAAATTCAGCTCTTAAGGGCAAATAATTGGAAGGAAGCTCCTATAAAAGACTTTTACTCTGCAAGGAAAGAACATGTGTAGATTTGTGAGCCATATGATGAGAAGAAACTAGTACTGACAAAATCAAGATTAACATGTCCAGGTGAGTCAGAAAGGTAAGTCATGTCAGAAAACAGAATACACTTCTGCGAAATAACACATAGTATATAACATCGCATCCAATTGAGAGCATGTGGTTATTCTGCAGCTGGTGGTTTGATGAGACCTTTTCTGTCAAATAAATGTCCCACATTCCACTAAAAAGGCAGAACTTTGTCACTAATGAAGCAGCAATAATGTAGTTGCTAAGAGATCTTTCCCACCAAACTGAGCTTCACTTAAAGGGATAGTTCCCCCAAAAATGAAAATTCTGTCATTGTTTCATCACTGTCATCTTTCTTCAAAGAAGGGCAATTCCAGCTTTATGGATGTGACATAAAGACACTCAGAGAATGCATCTGTTACACTGAACCATTTGTTTTTATTTAACTAAACCCTTGTTGAAGGCGTCAGAAATAAATCAGTCTATGCATAAGTTTTTCTTTTTTTAAAAAGTGTGTTATGAATGTGACACGATTTTTGGGAGACAAGAAAACTTTTAGGGTTTCTGGGAATTAATATGCACAAACCTGCAGTAATAATACCAAAACACATGTAGAAGGGATGCTTCTTCATAGAACATATAATATAATAGTTCATGTGACCATTTTTGAGGAATATGTACCCTTATGGATGTGTCAATCTTGAAAATGGCACCAACCTAACTATAAAAAAGAATGACCTAAAAATATAAAAAATTCTTTAAAAACTTGAAGGGAGACATCACATGCATATTAGAAACACAAAATGTTGATATTTGTGCTGTTAGTATATTAAAAACATTTTTATGGTTTAGTTGACATTAAAGAATATATTTTGATGAATGTTTGATAATTGTAACAAGAAGGTGAATAAATGATGAAAGAATTTTTAATTTTGGTTGAACTATCACTTTAAAGGAATGGAGCTGCTGAAATCAACTTTAGATTTTAAAGATTTTGTATTTATTAATATAACTTTAAATGTAACATTCTGCCTAATTAATTTATTATTACAATTTATATTCCATATAATATTTACCCTTTGGTTGTTTCCTTTAGCTTAAATGTGTGCTTCTCTGTGATAACCACTTTGTGTGTGTGTGTGTGTGTTCACTTTGAACCGTGTGTTCACTTTATTGTTTTTTACTTGTTTAACTTTAATGTTTTGTTTATAGTCAATATGTTTCATGTACAGTTGCATTGTAACAATGAAAATTGTAAAAAGCCCCATATAAATACAATTGAGTTGAGTAAAAATGACTATGGTCAAGTCAATGGGGACCATTTTTGGGCAAACTATTCCTTTAAGGCTGCCGTACACTACAAGATAATGATTGAGATATTTTGCAAAATTTTCCATGTTCACAGTCAGAGCTTGCCTTGTTTGTGAAATGGAATCTGTTGGTGAGCTGTTATGATCGCATAGGGACATTGCACATACTATAGAACTATAACAGCTAAATACATTTTTATCGCCATGTTTGTTGTATTATCATGTTCATCTTTTAGTGCAGCCCAGCCTTTAGACCAAAATTCCTACAAGAATTTACAGCATGATCTTACCCCTAAACCCGCTTCTAGCGCAAAAATGCTTCTTACCAAAAAATAGGAATGAGAACATTTGCATTCATGCGATGGAGCCACCTTAAAAAATGGTTATGCATTGCCATGAGATTGTTATGACATCTCTGCATGTCTGTTGTGTCAAGTTAAAAAAAAAATGTGTAAAGCTAAATATAAGCTCCTTATATAATATTGCTATGAATTTGAGTTTTTCTCTTGCAAATGATGACAGATAAAGCAATGGTGGTGATTTATATTTTCTATCGACTGAGCCCTTCCAGCATTCCAGCATTTTTAGCTTGAAATCTGCCCAGAGAAGCATATCTGTCTGCAACACAATTTACTGCGCGACCTAGGAATTCAACATGCTCCAGATCTGAGCTGTCTCAGATGTCACGGCTATGAAGAACCCTGGCTTTTTTATCTAGATGGTCAGATAAAATGCTATCTGCACCCATAAACCTGTTCATTGGAGTCTTTAGCAGAAGGCACTTCAATGTTGTTGCGGCGCAGGCTCTGATAAACCTCAAGCCAAACAGTGTAATTTAGAAGGCCAATAAAACACACGGTACCTGGGAATGGTCTTCATTCCCATCCGTTCTCTTCTTTTTCTCAGTTTTTCTCTACGGGGACCCATGCAGGCGCATGCACAGCCGGCAGGCAGGAGCGGGAGGGGGGCGATGAATGGGATGAACTCTGGCTATCCTCATAGAGAATAGAAAGTAATGTTTCTCGGCAGAGCGCATGTGGCATTGGCTGGAGGCGGTTCCCAGTATGAAGAAGGGCACTCAAAACTGGTTCTCAGTATATGGATGCTTGTGTTTTAGAATAGGTTTTGCAGATCTAAAAAACGTGCCGCTAAAAACCAGTCTACTGTGTTCCCCCAAAGACACTGTTTTCTTAGGTGAGAAGCCCAAACATGACGGCCCTGTTTATTCGGGCAGAATTCGCCTTTGTCTGGGCCTCCCAGGTAAGATAAAGGAGACAGACAGAGAGGTAGAGAGAGAGGCATTAAGACCGCTCCTTACGGGACCACCAGTGTTGCGTGCATTTGTGTCTGTGTGGCCGTGTTTGCCTGTGTGTTTGTTGCTGGGTGTGTTTGTGTACATATGCAAACATGTGTGACTAATTCAGGCAGCAGGACTTTGTATGGGATCATTCTGTGAGCGGAGTTAGGAGGTGTAGTAACTCGATCACTGTCATTCTAAACAGTACTTTTATTCTTTTTGTCCTCAGAGCCTCTTGCAAAATGAATGATGGGAGAGGGGACGATGGCACGAGAGCTGCATTTGGTGTCCAAACCAGAAGATATTTTGAAGAGCGTTGGTCACTGAACAACATTGGATGCCACTGACTTCCATTGTAGGGGACTTGTGAACAGCATGAGGTTGAATAAATGATGCCTGAATTTGTATCCCTTTAGCTTCTGCAAGACAAGAAAAAAATTATGTTTTGAGCAGCATGAGTAAATTGACAGAATTAACATCTTTGATTGTGTTGTATCATACGTATATATTTCATACAACAACCCAGAACCATTTCAGTTTCATGAATATAAAACATAGAAAAAACGCCCCCTATTTACTATCATTAATTTTCACTTGCTTAGATTTGCAAGCATTTTTTATGAACAGTTTGGTTAGTGATGCAGGAGGTCAGTGAGGGTTTAAGTTTTTGCTTTTTATATAAAATGAAATGCTGCAGTTTCTTTATAGAAGCACACAGCCACACAGTTGCCTGTTTATGCAAATAGAACCTATTTTTATGTTGACTAACTGTCAATATACTATTACAATATATTTAATAATACAATCAGGGTTGCTGCTTTTCATTTATTCAAAAATGAAAGGAATTGGTTCCAGTATATGGAAATGTATTATTTAATATGTAAAATGTAACTGTCTCAACTGAGATTTAAACTGCTTATAAAGCCAAAGCTCATGAGGAGAAAACTTCAAGAGAACGTTTTCTGATGTAAGTAAAACGACTCTTGGCACTCCGAAACTAAAGCAGTGGAAACTCCTGGCAGACTGACCCCTCAGTGCAGTGCCGACTGTTAGGTTTGGATGATTTTCACGGTTTGGTTTAGGCCTCACAGTCCCTCCGACAAAAAAACTGTAATGCTACATAACACAGGATGACATTCTATCAGATTTAGTTCCTCCGGTGTTCTGGCAAGAGTTAAAGCCCTTTCCCACATCACAATGCCACTGTGCCCAGAAAAGACCCTACAGAAATGTTTAGTTGAGATGAATGTGGGAGAACAGGCCTAACCTCAACCCCACTGAACACTTTTGGGATAAACTGGAATGCCAACTGACAGCCAGACAGATTTGGCTAGCCAGAGAAAACGTTACTGTTAGAGGTTGCTCTGATTTGATGAAAGAGAATTAGAGTTCTCATGTGTGCTAAACTTAGTCTCCAATGTTTCTCCAAAAACTGCTTAAACAACTGAGAATGTAATTTCTGAAAAATCCAAGAAAAAATATGGAGGGTTGCAAATATTGCAGATTGGGTACATTTAATGAAAAATATTGGAGTTCATGTTGAGATCTTCAATAATATTGACTTAACAAATCTGAGTTGAGTTTCTCACATTGTTGAGATCTCTTCTGAATCTCCAATGCAGATCAGATTTCTGATTCTTTTTCTCAGGAGAAATTATGAGACGAAGATGAGACTTCCACAAAAGTTTTCATTTGCTCTTCATTTGATCTCATTGACATCTAAGAACCGTAGTGAGCTACTAAAGAGATCTCATCACTGCTTTTGCTTTCTTCTGGGTAACCATCTCTCTGTACCCTAGTCAGCTTTGTGTCTTATTCTGTATCTTTACAGTTATAGATCTCTGCTCTCCTTTCTAATCCTCGTATCATCTTTGTCTCTCCACTGCTCGCTTCTTTGTCAATAACTGAAGGTAAGAGCTGATGCATTTGGCTCCACATTGTTTGGTTCAGCGTGAGGTGCCATGAGCAGCTAAAGCCCAGGGGCCATATTTCAGATTCAGAGTGGTTGGCTGTGTGAGCCGACAGGCTTTGATCAGAGGTGAGCTCACAGGGATTACTGCTCTTTACTGCACAACACTTCATTTTACTCTTATTTTAAGCAAGACCTTAAGAAGCTACAGCAAGTTATCTTAAAGAACACAGCAGAGCTAGCTAAAAATGTTTTCTTCTAGACAAGTGGCTTGAAGTTTGTTGCTGGAGTAATGTTCTACAACTTCTATTTTTTCAATACATTTAACATTAAAGTTTAAGCAGACAATAACTTCAAGTGATAGTTCAGTTAAAAATGAAAATTCTGTCCTCATTTACTCACCCACTAGTCATTTCGAACCTGTACAACTTTTCTCTTTCACAGAACACAAAAGAAGATATTTTGAACAACAATGGAGTCCAGTTAACAATATTTTTCTTAAATATTGTGTTCTGCAGAAGAAAGAAAGTCATACAAGAAAGTTTAAAATGACAAGAGGGTGAGTCAATGAGGACAGAATTTTCATATTTGGGTGAACTATCACTTTTATTGAGGACATTTTGCGGCTCATAAATTTTGATATTCTGTTTACCTTCATTTGATCAAGATGGTTTAGACTAATACTTTTGTATGAATTCAAATGTATAAAAGATGGTTTGGTTTTAGTTGATTTTAATGGCACAATGTGAAGTACCACAGTGCGTGTGTTCATCATGATGAAAGATGAGTGTTAGATGAGGTCTCTTGAGTCCAGAGGTTACATAAACACAGCTGGTGTTTACGTCCCGGTTGGTTCAAAAACAGGCGCGCTTGTCTGTATCAGCGTCTGAGGCAGCGTGATTCTTCATCCATCTCTTGTGTCTGTGTTTTGAATAAATCAGTGCATCTTCACTTATTCTGTGCTTATCTCAGCTCAGATCAAACTCTTTTAGGAATTGTGATGTGCTTCAATGTCTTCAATAGATCTTTTGCATGTCCTGATGCAACACAGTCTCAAGGGAATTCATGACATTGTCGCAATCTGTAATCTATTCATTTGTGTTCGTGATACGAATATCCCCCTTTTTTCGTGTCAGTCAGCACCATTTTCACTCTAGCACATTTTAATACGCAGTCTCTTTCATGTTGATAAATATATATCAATGCAATCTGATGGAAATGCAAACCAATTTTACAAGCTCATTCATGTGAATTCCTATTTCCTATGATCTCATCGTTGTGTAACGGTTTGCCTTTGCGTGTGACATCAGGTTTAGGGGCGGGGTTAGACTATCCATTTATTATTGCTTTGCCACCTCGTGAAATTCACGTTTTTAGCCACATTAGAAGCCACTGTGATTTTAGGGTTTGGGGTGAGGTAAGGTGTTGACTAGCCAGCACCTAAAATATGTGAAATCAGGTTATAAATGTACATATATACGCGCTGTGTGTAATAAAACATGAAAAAAGGGGGAAATTTGTGTCCATGAACACGAATCAATCGATTCCAAATTTCCTGCCTATGCCACGAACTGCCTTGAGACTGGGTTGCTTGATGTGTTTATTGTTCTTTATTTGTATGTCTAGATGATCAAAAATGAATGTTACATATAAAGTATTTCGCGTATGAAATATAACAGAGCAGTTTTCCTAATTGAGGAAAATGTAAATTCAAGGTTCCTATCGACCCCGTTGCACTCTCCCCCTGTGGAGCCGAGTTCACCGAGCTGGGAACAGGGAGAGGAGCCAGAGTGGTGGAGGGATGTGAAAGACTTAGCGATGATGCAGTTAAGATGGCTGCCTTTTTATTGGATAGCTCTCTTGAGCTGATAGGGTGGAATCCGTGATTGCTGGTGCGGATCAGCCGGGCTTGATTATATGCTCCGGGTCCTCACAAACTTTGTTAGTAAAACATCATTTGTGGCAAAAAAGGTTCTTCAGAATAAAAAAAGTATTAAAGAGATGGTTCCACAAAGAACCTTTAGCTGAATTGTTCTTTGTGGAACCAAAAATGGTTCTTTATGATGAGTTTAAGTGTTTTGGGGAAATGCTCTATGTACAGACTTTTATGTATAAAGCGTAATTTGGAGTGAAGGGTCTTAGACCCTAAAGGAAATGTTTGAACCTTATAGAAATGAAATTGTGAGGGATGCATCGGCCAAGGCACCAAGTGATAAATCGTGCTTAGATTGTTGCCTTTTTTTTTCATTCGCTCTTCAAATTATCTTTTTTAATGTTATTTTGCAATCAGGTATAGCAAGAGCGGGCAGTTGGCTGGTTTAAAACTGTAACTTCTGTATCCTATTACAGAGTTTTGGCATTGTTTAGATATGCTTCTTATGTTACAGTCGCCTGTGTATGGGGTGGGGGGATTTGGTTTGGTGGTTGAGGCAGGACAGGGGCGGTAAATTGCATTGTTATGCATATGTTATTTCCTTCAGATGCACTTAGAATAATTCATTTTATTCCCCCTAGTGCCACGGCAAACTGTTTAATTTCAAATCCTACAGGCTCACCCATGGTGCCGGCGTATCGCATGCAAAGAAGTGATCTCGTCTTGATGGGGCAAAACAGCTGCGAAGTAGAAGACAGCTTCATTATTGTCTCGCCGTTACAGATGGATGACGGCGCTGACAGACGTGCTGAATAAATTGACAGGGTTGTGAAAAAGACAAAAGCTTATGTTACTGGTTTCCAGGAGTCTCAAGGTGTATTTTTAGTCAAATGAGTAGGTGCATGGTGCTGCGGTGTATGGTTTTGTATGTTAAACGTATCCTTCCACTATTCACCAGTCACTCTTAAGAATATGATTGGAATGTCTGCTGCCACTCTCTGGCTGAGAGTTCGAATACTTTTTCAGATTTTTTTTGTCAGGATGATGTCTAACGATCGTTTATCAGACAGTCTGCTATGTGTATTTATGTGCAATGTATATAGATACTTCTTCATAAAAATATTCAGCATCTTATTTTTCCTCATTTTTTGGGTAATAATTTTTGATAATAATTGTGAACATTATTGAATCATGGAAGAGACAAACAAGTTTAACCGGCCAAAGTCTCTCGATTACAAGATGAATAGTATATGCCTTGATCTTGCTTTCACATATTAATCATGACACAGCAATCACAAAGTCCATTTGTCATGAAATTCAAGCAGCATCACAGGAATGTGAAGCAGAAAAAACGCATCAGATTAAGAGTTTACCTGTATGGCTTGTGCTATCCTTACAATGTAGCTTATCTTAAAAATTCAACACGCTGTCACTTTTCAATAAATGTCTTACCCTACAATGACATTTTTTTTACCAAAGTATTGCTTTAGACTTTTTTGCTTAGCCCCATTTTAATGAATGGAAACAAAACGAGAGCAAATGTTAACAGAGCTTTTCTTTAAGCAAATTGTGGTGCTTGAAAAGACAATCTTGAACATAAATGATACTTCTTACGACTGTACTGTAACTGTATTGGATATACGGACATATGTTCCTGTGATGATAGAAACATATATATTTTCATTGACTGTGTATATTTCCATCAGTAGGGCTGAACACACCTTTGTCTTGTTTCTTTAGAGGTGATTAGAGGGGCTCATCTGCCCTTTTACCTCTAGCTCCAACAATAACATCTCAAACAGTTTAGTGCTAGTTCACTTCCTTCTAATGGAGGGTGTGACAGAACGCTAAAGCCTCATTCACGTGCTTTCACATCCAACTGATGATCATCTCCACATCCCATGAAAGCTTCTCCCAAATTTATAACAGAGCGACAGGTTAAACATGCATGCAATCCATTACTGTCCCGTTAGGCTTGCATGACAAGCCAGATGATCTTTGTGTTGTTAAGAGAATGATCCAAAAATCATTTGTGACAACAGATGTTAATGTCTGTACAGTAAGCGTGAACATCCCTTGACACAACTGTTTACTACAAGTGTTAGGTCTCACAGATAATGTGTTAAAGCAGGTTTGTTTAAAAAGGATTTTGGGCACTTTTTAATTGGCCAAAACTATCTTGGCCTGGCTGGTGTTCAGATGTTTTGAGCTGATGGGCTCCAGCTAAAAAGTGCCCCAAACCCCCGTTTAAACCAGGCTGGGAGACCAGTTGAAACCAGCAAACCAGCGTAGGCACCATACAAGGGCTTTTAATCTAGATTCTTTACATACTGTATTATACGGTTTATGAATATGTAAGTGATAATCCGTGGCTAGCCATGCATTCAAATCCTGAAGCCGTGAAGGCGAAAAACCACCCGACGCGAAGCGCATTAAAATCCTTTATCACACGGCTAGTTGGAATGCTTGATTCTGATTGGCGAGTCGCAATATTTGCAGGTTCGTTATTCCCAGAAAACAACCACTCAAAACTAATAACACATGGCAACCCGGATGTAGCAAATCATTTTGACAGGTTTTTTGACCAATTAAACATAAATATGTATTTTAAAAACATATACGATATCACATTATATATACAAATCAAATTGCCTGTTCATGACATTTGAAAATCGTTTCTTATCTCAAAATTCAGGTCTGCATTCAGTAAAAATTAGTTTAAATATTTCCAATTAACATTTCATGTCCAGTTTTTCCTCATGTGGCAAGTAACCATGTAATAAGCATGATGATGTACAAGCTTCGCGTTGGATCCTTGTCACACTGTCGGGGATTATTTCTGCGATAACAACTGGCTGCCTTTACATTATCTCTTACTTAATGCACGGTTGGCCTTGGATTATCCCATTTATACCATGGTCATTTGCTAAATTGAAGCTGTTATTGAAGTTTACAGTGTAATTTTTGATCAGACAGGTGAATCAATTTCAAATGTTGATCAACTGTTTAATGCACACCTTCCAACCAATCAGAATCGAGTATTCAAACAGACCATGGTATAATATAAAATAACAATGTCACTTTGAACACTCTATGCTTGAACCCTCAAGACGCTAGGATCTCAATGGATCGCATTCTGCTCATTCCTTACATTGGCATGCGTAGTGTACTCAGTTATTCTGTTTTAACAAAAGAGAGGTTATGTAGCACCATTAAGGCTGGACAGGCTTAAGAAATGATCTTGATAGATATTCTCTTTGATTTATAAGACGAGACTCTCCCTTCTGTCTTGGTTCCTGTTTTCTCAGACTAATGGAACGCCCACTGCGCTCACTCTTTGTTTAGCGCTATGACAAGCAAATACTTTGCCGGGGCATGTAGACACACCTGGCGCAGACATGTCGGTAGAGAGAAGAGACGCACTTGGCCCTTTTCTCCGTGGGCTTGAATGGGGGGGCTGGCTCACCTATTTTGATGGTGAATGGAGAGCTCCTCGGAAATGCCATTCTGGAGCTCAGTCAAAACAAAAGCAGGCCTCGAGCGAATCGGGCTTCAAGACAGGTAAAACCTGAAGACCAGCTGAGCTGTCAGTCACGGTGGAGACATCTGCTCCCCATCACTCTGACGAGTTTGTTAATCTCCCCTCTCAGGAGCCTCCTTCCCTTTCACATGACAACCTCGGCCCATTATCCAGCATGGCACACATGAAGTCACAGGCCTTTCCTCAGGTGATGGTGGACAAAGTGATGCAAAAATGAACATATATTAACAGCTGAAAGATTTTGCATATATTACTCACGCTTCAAATGAAGAATAACAGTAAAGGCATTGAAACTATGAAATAGAAGTTGAAAAAATTATGTAGTAAGCAAGACATTTTATTGGCGCTGATAATCGTTTGAAAGAGTGTTGGGCAGCCACTTTTTCAAGTCATTTAATTTCTGCCGAGGACAACAGTCTGCCTGTTTGGCTGGTTGACCTGACGATTTTATGCAATCCACAGGTCAGTTTCTGTAGCTGTGCTGAATACAACTGAATGTTTACCACAGAGGATGTTTTAATCGGGTCACACAAAGAACCGTCATTGGGAGAGATGAATAAACTTGAAAAGGGAGCAGACTTACAGTAAATGCCTGATGAATGTGCATTTAAGACATGGAAAAGAAAACAGTGCTCCGTTTCAGTGAAGCCGCACCTACTTTTATGAAAGAAAGGCAGGCGAGACCTCCCGTTGAGTCTGTACTGAACTATATCCTGATAATCCCTCCGTTTGCACTTTAAGTAAATTATGAGCTGAGTTGCCAAATGAAACGTATGACAGACAAATGTTGGTCCTAATAATCTGCTTTAGAGAACAATGACACCATGGCTTATACAGTCATGACTGGACGATTATATCCGATGGCAGGCAGGGCCAAACTGTTTTGACATTAGAGCCATATGAAAAATCGTTTTGGTGTCCGCACAAATGCCTATTTTTATTGGATTTACACGCAGAGCGTTGCTAAATCTAGGAAAGAGTACATTTGACATTTTTCGTTTCAACCAATTTTACAATCTTACTGTTCGCGAAAAGGCAGGTCTACATGTTTGTTAGGTGTCAATATCTTTCCTCTGATTGACAGCAAGAAAAGAAAAACGAAGGTAATGCTCCTGAGCCAAATTGCATTTGTTAGCCGCAGCAGGGCCAGGCACAGTCCCTACAGGGATTTTGGATAAATATACATGAGAGGTGCACATTCGCTATTCGTATCTAATTTGTAGCCGGAGGTGTGGACGCACGGTGAGCCGCGGAGCCGTAATGGAGGCGGCTGTCCTAACAAGCCGATTCAGTCTCGCATCACGGTGGCATAAATCTGCCCTCCTCCTCCTCTCCTCACCTGTATCCTTCCTGGACAAGGTCTTCAGACTGCTGGAAGGTTTCTCTCATCTGGTATTCTCATTTGTAAAATGCTTTTCTATTTTACATGCCTTGCACACCCAGAAACCACATTGTTAAGTCGCTGCCAATCAATCAAAATGTGTTTGACGTTTACACATATTCTCAGATTGTGAAGAAACATGTACTGTCTGTGTTGTGGCACTTTAGAATCTCAGGGGTGAATATATTATAAACCTAAATGACTCATGGTTTAGCTGTGTTGTGTTTGGTACTAAAGTAAACTCACCTCCATTACTGTGCAACCTCTCCAGATTCCAAGGGTTTTGGCCTTTTGTTTATAAAAAAACGGGAGGTTTTCTGGCTGGTCTTGAAGCTTCAAGCTTGCTCACGCACTTTGACTGTCCTGTGCATATTTATCGGTTGGGTAGAGTCAAAGCATTGTTTGATAATCTCCATTTCAAACACTTTATGATACAAAGGCGAGACCATGTTTGCCATATTAAATGACACAAGCTTCTGTAGAGGATTCCTGTGACTCACTGCTTCAGACATTGCCGCCCTGGTTTTTTTAGGCAAGAATGGCTAAAAACCACGGAGTTTGCCAAATAAAATAATGTTTCAATATTGGGATCTGAAACAAGTGGTAAATAATGCTTCTATTATTATCTTTCTATTGTATACACAGCGATAAACTGTGCAATATATTGTGCCATAAACAACCGTCTGGCTGGTCATTATTATACAGCTACTTACAAGGCTGAGTAAATAATTGGACGCAAAATATTACAATTTTTTTTATCAGCTTAAGGCCACGACACTACGGCCAAACATGGCAACCCCACAATGTAATCATTGGTCAAAATAATCTCATGTATTTTAATAATTAGGAATATTTATATTTGTATTTATTTGGCTGTATTCAACTGAGTGGTGAGTTATCAGTTTCAGCAGTTGTGTAATAAAAAACCTTGAATTTCAGGTTTTACAAGAATAACAGAAAAAATAGTAAAGTTTCATTTAATCAGAATTTGCAGGTGTATTGTGCTCTTTCCAGTCCAGTGCGTGTTGAATTTCAGCCAAATCAAACCTGAGGAGTGACAAAGTCATCCAACAGCAATGTGAATGACTGACAGCGTGACAAGAAACATGAAAACGTTCATAAAAATCGAGGTTATCAAATATTAAAAACCTTTTTCTGTATATGTGTTCAAATATTAGTGTTGTATTGTAAATTAGATCTAGTATTCATTAGATTATTTGTGGTCTGAAAACATACATATATTCTTTTCAGTAATTTTGAGCTGTTTCTCTAGTTTTAATTTTCTGCAAATAAAAGCAAATAGGAACTATGTTTTAATTAGAAATTTTGGAGAAATATTGTTAGTAGTTCACAGAATGAAAAAAAATATAATTTTACCTAAACACGTATAAATAATTTCAGAAAAACTGCAAATAGTTTTGGTCTCTTAATTATTTCCACGGCTGCATATGTGAACTGACAATCAACATTGTTTCTCGAAAGGTTAGCACTAAGCCTAGTGGTTGGCGAACTGACATATAGTGTAACTGCACCTCCAGCCACCCGAGTTTGAATCCCTACTCAAAATCTTCAGATCCCTTTCCCTACTCTCCACCCCATGCTTTCCTGTCAATCTCTACCGTCCTGTCTAAACAACATTGTTTCTAAAATCGTCTTGTACACTTCAAGAGAAAACCTGACTTGTACATTTACATTTTCGCATTTGGCAGACGCTTTTATCCAAAGTGACTTACATTTCATTACCCTGTACATTTATACAAACCTTGTGTTGTCAACGCAATGCTCTTACAACTGAGCTACAGGAAGGCTTGTACAAAAGTTACAATCTTAAAGCAGGTTTAAAATGGATTTTAATATCAGATGTTTATTCCAGAATGTGCTTTAAGACTTTAAGACCCACTGTGTGCAATACATTGATACACAATAGGCCTACACGTCATCAGTCCAGGTTGGTTCTCATCTGTTTCATATGAAGATGAATTATGCTATGTTAAGACAAACACAAAGCCAAAACACTCATTTGAACATTAAACAATATCCTGAAGCATTGTTCACTTCATTTACAGTTGAGTGGTCGCGCATATGCGACTGCTGTTTGTTCATCTGAATGAATGGGACAGGCAAGCGTATAGATGCAATCACATTTATTTACACATACACTAAATTTGTTCATGTCACACTAGTCGACATAAAACACACATTTGTCAGTGAGACGTTTTGCTACCAAGGGAAAGTAAACGAAAGGGCAACATCATTTGTTGAATGGGTGGGCATGCTCACGCAAGGCACTTAGTCAACACACCAAGCTCAATAGACGTTTCGAAACATACCTGTTGAGGTATTTCTCCAAATGCCAACCTCATTGATCTTTCATCAGTCGACACATCTAACCAACCAGCTCTGATGAACACTCAACACAGTCACAACTCCATCATTACTCATGAATATTGTGGCTGAAAGACAATGAAAAGCAACACAAATAATAAATTACATGTTCACAAGTGAGTCAAATGTTTAAACAGATTTTTAACTTTAACTTTTAAAAGCATAAAGTTTTCATTCATAGGTCACGCATAGGTCTTTGTTTGGAAAAGATGCGAGTCCTTATCATTCAGAAGTGGGGATAGTCTTTACTAGTCAATGACGGTAAAAATGGGTACAAAATAATTAAATCCCCATCACTGTTCTTTCAGAGCTGAAATTATTCTTGAATTATTGATCCATATTAATTTATACGTAAAAAACAACACAAAGGCATGGCTAATTCATGTTAATTTTAGTATGATTTGCTATCATGTCAGCAGCGGTTTGATTGGGGAGGGACTTCAGTAATGAGTTTTCCTAATTATCCCACATTACGCGATTTAACTATATGATTGTGTCATAGACATCACAAATTGTAGGCAGGGACCAAATTTTCCTCCAGTTCTCATATCTGAACATTTTTCCCAGGCCAAAACATTAGCCAGTCAGTCGATTATCATGGTTCAAGTCATTTTCGCTCAACAGTTTTCTTATAAACGGAGCTGACTTCTCAGGGACTTCAGTACTATTATCAGCAGACCATGAAGATTCAAAGTCCACACCTTAACCTAACACACACACACACACCCATACATACATACACATACACACAAAAACAACATCCTACATCTTTTGAAATGTCACCAGCCTGAAATGTCAGCTGCAACAAAATGTGATGAATGTATTGTTTTTGTAGTGGTGAAACACACATGTTGAGTCAGGTTGTCTAATGGGCTGCTTAATTAAGCCACTGTGTGCTTTGAGATTCGGTGTATGACTGCCGTCCTGGGTGGGTACAGTGAGTCTTGTTATTTGTTTACTACTGCAAAAGTTTCAATTAATATGTTTTTTTTTTTTGAGATTATACAACTTGCCGGTCGTCATAGATCATACCCACTGTACATAGTTACAGGCTGCCAAGAAAACAAAAAATATTCACTGTTTTGACCAGCATGATCTGAAGAGAATCCGTAATACGGTGAATAAAGAAGGACGCGTTGACTTGACATGTCTTCACTTCAAAATTTCAAATGCTATTATATTATTAATGATACTCTTAAATCTATAATTTACCTTATTAATACGTTTATTTATTTTTATTTAGCCTTGTTGTGCAAGCACTGTCGAGCTTGTGCAGAGGCAGCAGCTTTCAGGAACTGGAAACCCCTGGTTTTTAGATCGATTGGAGTTTTGGGTTCCTCACCACCGTTTGCATACTGTTTTGGACTATTTGCTTGGCCAGGGGGGCTGCTTTAGAATTCGAATTTTACAGTTTAACATAATTAATATTCCATATAGGAATTTAAAGTCTGTTTAATTTTTGATCTCTGTTTCTCTCTCCTTTATCTTAAATGTGTGCTTTAACTGTGCGTGCATGTCTGTTTGTGTGTGCGCGTGCTTGTCTGTCTGTGTATGTGCGCATGCTTGCCTGTATGTCCGTGAGCATCCGTGTGTCTGCGTGTCCGTGTGTTTGTGTGTGTGTGTGTGTGTGTGCATATTGTGGGTGTGGAGCATTTGTATGTGGGTATGTCTTTACCTTTTTCTTGTTTTACAGGTATATAACTGTAATTGATTTGCTTATAGTCAATATGATTCATGTACAGCTGCTTTGTAACAATGAAAATTGTAAAAAGCTCTATATAAATTAAGTATAAGTTTAGTTGAGTAACTACTTTATAAGGAATACGAAAACCATCGATTTTTAAGAGAAGTTTAAAAGACCTCCTGTAGGATTGTGTTGGTAAAACAGAAAAAATTTTAATAGGAGAAAACTTTGTGCTGGAAGGTATTAAGCTGGTGTAAAAAATGCAAAGCATACATACGTAGAATTACCTACAGTTTTCAGACGAAGCACATCAGCACTAAAAGGCCAGTGGCTTTACAAACTTTTTAGTTGGAGTGCTAGGTTATTAATTAACGACACACATTACTCACACAGTGCTATTGTCCTCAAACTTTTACCACAGGGCCTATCAATTCGGTCCCAGGAGGGTCCGTGGCATGGAGAGTTTAGAACCAACTCTTCAGGATTACTTGAAAATGATGAAAAGGTGTGTTGAAGTACGGTTGGAACTAAACTATGCAGCACAGTGGCCCTTCAGGACCAGAGCTGACTAGTCTTGACATTCACTAAAGTTTATTCTGCTTGTGTTTTATAAATAAAGTTAAACTTTTTTGTGTTAGTGAGTGTGTGAGGTTGCTATTTGAGCATAAAGAAGTTCTTCTTATACTATTCTTATAAATAGAAACCCTTTTTAAGAACTACTGGGCAACAAACAGTTATTCCACTTCGACAAGATTCTTCCTGTGTTTGTGACATCACAATCCCCCGAATTTAAATAAACATCCCCCTGAAATACACAAAAAAGGGGCCAGAGGGCTTGTCGAGCTGCTTTCGAGAAGAAGAATAGTCGTTGTAAAGGTGTGTTATTATTATTATAATAATAAAATATTATAATAATAAAACACTTAGGCTGTGCACTCACTTCTGTAAGTCTCTGTAATGCAAACATGCTTCTGGTCCACTCGCTTAATTGCTATCCTTCACCATAGTAGTGAGAAACAGGGGAGCCATGTTTTGATATCACACCACTGGCTTGGGAGTTGCACTCTAACAAAGACTGAGGTTTATAGCTGGTAAGCTTTAATTGTGCTTTTAGAGGTGCTTCTGATCCGTACATGTGTTGAACTGATGAGGCAAAACTGACACCATTGTTGCTATGTATATCTAAGGGCTAGTGCTCCAAGTTAAAGAGCTGGAGCTAAAGCTGGCAGATATGGTATGGGGTGGGACATTTCTTCTGCACGCTCTAAGTGGGTGATCAATCTGAGCATTTCAGAAGGAGGGGGCTTCACGCAGTGTTTGAGAGAGCTGGGAAGATAGTGGTGCAATAATGTGAAAAATAATGTGTTTCTTGATCAATAAAGCATTAAAACCTTTTCTATAGCACACTCCAAAAACAATATCAACACTTCCTACAAGGGCATAATATGACCCCTGTAAAGTCGCAAATAACACTTTGGTGTGTTATAAGTTGCCCACGCATGTATTAGACTGTATTAGGCAGAACAAAGGATGTATTCTATCTAAAAGCTGAAATTTAGTAAACACATTGTTATCACTTGATGAAAATTGACCTCAGGGCAATGAGAGCAGAAGTGGCTTAGCTGGCTGAGATTTTAGCGGAAGTACGTCATCGCCCGTGTGCATATACCCCATTGTTCTCATACTCATCCAGTTTGAAAATGTGTCTGGTCGAGGCCTGATATTGCTTTTCCACATTCCACATCCACTCCAACAGACAACCATGTAAAAGACTAAAGAAAAGCAAACGACAAAATGAAAATGTCTACACAAATCTCTCAAAGCGGAAAAATTAAAGCATAGAGTCTGAAGTTCCAGTAGTTTACAGCTTGGAGGAGTGAATAAGACAGATAGTGTTTAAAGGAGGGCTAATCCCCAGATCAACGATAGGCCCTCCACTGCCCCTTTTGTATCTCTTTGTGCTGAGACTATTGATATGTGGGAACATCCTGGGGATTTAGATGCAGATGACCTCTCTCTGGTTCCTGCGGTGCGAACACAACAAAACGCGGGTGCTTCCGGCAAATCGTCCAGGAACAGTGAAATCATTACTGCTGTGCGAATGCACTCTTTAATATTTGATGCTTGCCAGGACTCCTGTCTCAATTTGAACTGCAGACAGGCTTGTGTTGCAAGTCTGACTTCACTCTGGTTAAGTGTTGTAGCTTTAAAATAATACACATCAATATAGTGTAATATATATATGAATATATTTAATCTGTCCTTTAATGTCCACATTTACTTTTCAGTATGTTAAAATGTGCTTTTGTTAGATTTGAAAGCTTTAAGAAAAACATTAAAAGCCTCAAAAAGCCCACTATGCCTATCTTTCTTTTGTATATTTCCCTTTTTGGTTGTATTCATTAACAATTAGCATGCATTATCATGCTATTATCTAACATGAACTTACAATAAATGTAAAGTCCCGGTGATCCGGAAGTTGCGATCGTTCTAACTTCCGTGGTCTGATGCATTTCCGAATGAAATGGAAATTCGAATTAGAAAAATTGTGGGCGTGGGTTGTTTTTTCACTGTGATTTAATTGGATGTATAAAAACAGTAAACTAACCCTAAACTGACAGTTGAAGGGGAGGAGTTGGAGGATGCTCCGCCCAAGCCGTCTAACTTACATCATTTGAGATGGTCAGTCACCAGATGGCGGAAGTGAATTTTCCGATTTTAACCGAAGAGTATGAGGACACATTCATTTTTAAAAGAGAATGACCCATATTGGTAAGGTATTTAAAATAAACACTGCAACATTTCAATAAAAAAATTTAGAATAGCAATTGACAATTTTTTATTTCATAGGGACTTTAATCTTAGTTCATGTTAATTTTAGAATTTACTAATTCATTAAACATTTTGTAATTGCTACACAGCCCCTTTTACACATTCCCAGACCCACTCACCTCTGAGTGTAACCTGAGTGTTACTTTGTACACTTCCCATTAGATAAATATTGTCATATTATTACATTATATCAATTATCTAGATGTTGGGATCCAAACATGTTTAAAGTAAAAGTTCACAAAAAAAAGAAAATTCTGTCATCATTTACTCACCCTCTTGTTATTTCAAACCAGTATGACTTTCTTTCTTCTGCAGAACACAAAATGAGATATTTTGAAGAGAAAATGTGTAACCGTACAGCACTGGACCCCATTCATTCATTTCAATATTTCAATATATTTTTTTTGTGATGAAAGAATGTCATGCAGGTTTGTAATGAGGGTGAGTAAATGATATAATCATTTTTTTTTTTGCTGAACTATCACTTTAAAGGAGATGACCTGTTGTAAACTTGAGTCACAACTGTCTGAACGTCTTTGCATTACATAAAAAAAATCAAATATCAATTAAAAAGAAGACAGATGCCCCTTTTACCACTTTTCGTGTCAAAGATTTTAAATGAATATCAAATAAATTTCAGTTTTTCAAACCGTGTGTAATACCTTATGACTATATGATATATGTGATATTGAATGTTTAATCGATTCTAATGTGAATCTGCATGTGTTTTCAATCTGATAGTGTGATTGACTCTTTTGTGAATGATTCGTTAGGTTTTTTGTGCAGTACATCTGTAATATTGTGATAACTTTGACCCCAAAACAATTTCTTCATTTGCTAAACAAAATGTAACCTTAAGTTATCCGGTTACTGTTCGCCTACTCTTGTGTTCTGCTCATAATGAGTTTTGCGTAGTAGGAAAATATGCTTATTGGACACAGATCGTATATCAAAAGTAACCATGTGAGATTACATCTGCTAGTCTTGTTCTCCTGTTTATTTTTTTCAATTTGCATTTTAATAGTGTCTCTCCACGCATGTTAAAACAATCTTGTTTCTCTAACAACTGTCTGTTTGACAAACCTGTCATGACTTGCAGTGTTCAGATTCTCACAGAAGTGAACATTACCTTAAACAGAACCAAAACAGAAAAAAACACATTGGTTACATTCAGTTCACAGAATAACAAGCTGGCAACTTATTTAATGCCACAATCCGTAACATCTCTGTTTGTCACAATCTATGTTTAAAGCATAATATTGCAGGTTACTTTACACATCTATTCCTGAGGTAAATTAGTGAAATGATGTAATTTCCTGTGAAATTGTACCCAAAGCACAAAATATATGTTATTATTAAAAATCTAAAACTGTTAATTTTGAGTTGCTCAACAACTGTTTTTATCTTATTATGTAACAAAAAAGTTTATTCAGGTGAGCTACAGGTATTAGTATGGTTCTTTCCAACAAAAAATAAATATGAAGTATAACTTCAGTTAATATGCTAGTTAGAAAGAGGTTGTTGTAAACTAGTTGTTTACTCAAAGTTGACTACTGTAAGTACTGTGTGCGCACACAAGAAACAAAAAATGCTGTACAAAACAATATACATAAGAACAAATACTATTAAAAGATCGCATCATCAACATCATGACAGAAAGAAACAGTCTTGTATATTTGCTCTAGGCCCGTCATTTCATTTACTTCAGTGATTCCGAGTGACTTTCCTTTTGGTTCCTTTAAAACAGTATACAAAAGAAAGCACGCTTATACACTAAAAGTGGGCCAATTAAGTCTCAAGTAGTATTGAAACACTACACTTGTGCAAAAGTACATTATGCTTTTACTGTCCAATTACTAAGTACTTAGACTTTGCAGAATGTCGCAACAAGATTGAAGTGTGTGTAAATTCTGCTCCACCACCCGTCAGAGGTATAGCTGCCTTGTAGAAAAGGTGAAACACATTATTTTTGTCAAGCAGTTTTTGAATGGCCTATCAGGAATTGTTTCTAAGAGACAATGGTGTCTGGGAAACTCAGAGACAGGTTAATCCTTCATCTGCAAGCATCTTTACCTCTGCCCTCCAATGTTTACAACAACACTACCACAATAATCAGAGCAAGCGTACAACATTTGGACCCAAAACACATTCTCTTCCTAAGCTCACACATGTTTATACTATTGCATACTTGTTTTAAGTGTCTGCTTTTACAGTAATATAACAACAGTAACGTTAATGTAAATACTGTGAGTCAAAGTCTTGTCTTTTAAAACCGTATCATCTCTTTTTGGAAGAGACATTTATAACATTTAATCATATTTTATAATCCGTTAAATACCTGAGAAGCTAATAATAAAGACCCCGTCCTGCTTCTTCCTTTACAAAAATTAACCATGTTTTTTTTGTGCATTGTTTAGTGGAAAATCATGGTTTATACTACAGTTACCATCATATACAATGGTTTTTAAAAAGACATGTTTTTTCAATTTGAACTATAGTCAAACCATGGTTAATTTTCGTAAGGGTTATAATTTATTTGAGAGACATACACTGTAAAACAAGATCTTTTTTTCTTCAGTTTTATAGTTTTCCCCAGTAAAACTACAGGATGTAAGAATATATAATAAATTGTTATCACAGTCTTTTCTCTAATTTTACAGTTTTTGACTGTATTCAAAAAATAAACTGTAAAGAAAAATAGAAATTTTCTGGCAGCTGGAGCGTCAGAAATAAACTGTAAAACTGCTTTCCCTCGTTTTTCTTGTAAATATGTGGTAAATATGTTCTTCATCTGAGATTTAAAAAAATTTGACTGTATTTCAAAATACATAAAACATTTTTTAGATGTTAATTTTCAAATGATGTGGATTTAAAAACAGATGTATTGCAAGGTAACAATTATTTATTTTTAGCAGGCAAGTAAGTAATTGATGGCCGTAAATGTCTCATCTCCATCTTTTAAGTTATTCCGAGCATTAGCCAGTTTTAAGTTTTTGACAAAATTGTGAACTTTGTTTGCTGTATGGAGATGGGCAAAATGTTTTTGCAAAGTTAATTATACTTATTTTATAGAATTAATTAATTTTGTTACCAAATAAATTATATCAGACTCAGAGACTAACATGTTTGACTTGTCAAAAATGTTACATTCAGTTGTTCCAAATTAATTGACTTTTGAAAAGTTTTTTTAATCTCTTTTAACAAAAGTGTAGGTACTTTATATACAATATATATATTTTTGTTTTGATGACGTTAACAAAGCTGGTCCTGAATCCAGAAGTGCTTCGGCACCAGAGTATACATCTTGCAAAGTGATCTTATATATAAAAGCTTGTGTTCAAAATATAGATGATATTCAGAAGTAAAGGCTCTGAATGCTGTTCTCAACTTAACAAAATCCTGTACCAGATCTGATACTTTTCCTCCTTTTTTCCCTCCAAGTTTTAATTTGCCGCCCAGCAATGACTTATGACTAGTTTTACGAGGGGGAATGGCTTGTTAGTCTCCGGCAATTCTGAGTTAATGCTGGAGAAGCAAACAAAGGAGATAACACTATGCCAGGAAATCCAGCAACTGGGAAAATAACTAGTCCTGTACAATAATAGCCATTTATCCATCAGACAATGGTTTGGCCCTTGTGTGTATAAATGAACATTATTGTAGTAAAAACTAAAATGTATTATAGGCAAAATAATCGACTTTAAGGCTGACTGAGGTAATCATATAATGTTTTTAGTGTTTGAATGTAATAAGTTAGATTCAAAATCATAAAAAAAGCAGAGCAAGGCGATTTTGATATCATGAGAAATAGCAAAGTTTTTACATTTTTGAGTCTTTAATATTTGAGATGCGACTTTGGGAATGGGAAATTAGGCTAAATATGGTGTAAGTGTGTAAAGAAACAACTGCCTCACTATGGAAATGGTCTGACAAAATAGATCACTTACCTGTGGTTTCTCACAATGTGTTCCTTAATAAAGGTCTCATTAAAACAGTGCCATAAAAGAGCCCGATTAAATCATTTAAGACGTTTAATCATCCCAGTCTTTTTTTTTAAAGCATTACCACTAATTTATGAGCCCTTTCTACATCTTCAGACAATATACTGATCTACTGTGCTTTGTTTAGTTGTTTGCTCCTACATTTTCAGGCAGTAAGCACATGACTGTAAGTGAAGTGAGATTGGCAACATGTTCTCTCCTTAGGTCCTAAGCCCATCCTTACTTAGCTAAACAATTTGAGAGTTTGACACATTAGCTGTTGTGCTGTCTAAATTAAAAAGTCAATGAGAAACACAAGTGCATCTTCACAGTGAAGTGGAGTTAAAAACGTATTTACATGCTGTCCAACCATCCTCCATGTTTTAACATGAAATTACCTTCGAAATACATATCACAAGATACAGCATGTGCTGTAAATAATACAAGATTAAATAAATGTAAAACAAGGCGATCAATCCGAACATTTTGCCTTTGGATTGTTATGTTTGACGTTTTATTCATTTGCCTTCGTTTCAACCCAAAGTAATTGGACAAAACCCTTATGAAACACATACATTCTTTCTTGAACAGGCACTTTTACTTGTACCAACATAATATCCTCATGTCTTTTTTTATATTGATATAAATTTATGAGCACATGCTATAGAGGGTTATGCTGTCCAGCTGTTTTGTTTTCAATAAAATGTTTTAAAGTGCTTGAATATAAAATACAAAAATGATGGTATTATTGATAGGTAGCTGATAGGTAAATCTTTTAATTCTCTTTAAGAAAATAATTAAAATGGTAACATTGAAACTATTCTAAGCATAAGAATCAATTATCCACTAAGTAAACTACTGAATATCATTTAATACATGATTTAATATATTTACCATGCATAATCCGTATTATAATTTATTACATAATTTGGTAAGGATACTTTGTATTAATAATTAACCTTTTTATTATAAATGCATTTAAAGAGGTAAAAAATATGGAAGTAATATGTAAAAAATTAAATACAAATTAATATTCTTTCATAACACACACACACATATTACACAGATGTAAACAAAACAATCCACACATGCACATTGATAATTACAAACCAAAACAGGCATTTATGTTTTGTGTTTTTTTTAACACGTTTAATAGTAATATATTAATAATATTGTATAATACAGTTTTTGTGGTTTTCTTTGCTTTTTTGTTTTTTGGTAGTTTTTGGTAAGTTTTTGGTAAGGCTCTTGTGGAACTCACAGGCTTGATCTCATTGAATAATGATGGTGTGTCCGTCACAGAGCCCCAATGCACAGGAAGAATGTAAAAGCCTGTGAGGTCCTATCATGTCCTTAAGAGCGATCCATGTTAAAAAAATCTGTTCCTTAGCTCTGCTCTTTACCACAAAATCAGCAAGATCAATAAAAGAGGAGCCAGATATACTGTACAGCCAACTTTTGTGTGCTGAGTGGACTTCAACTTTTAATATAACGTAGGGTTGTGATGAATAACTGAACCGAATAGCGCTGCAAGTCTTTGTTCTCAACTCTTCCAATAATTTTCTCAGCCTGTGCAATTTCTCAAAGCTGCTCTCCATTTTGTGATTATAATAAGACTCTAAATCCCTGTGTAGATCTGACCTCTGCTCTTTCTATTTTTAAATGCTGGTATGAGTTATAAGCAATGATCTCGCAGTGGGGGAGTGGGATTAGGTGTGTGTTTTGGTTGAGGTGACTATAAGAGCAACAGTTATTGTGATTGTGAGAAGAAGCGAAACTTCAGGTGCTGAAAACTTGTTTTGTAAAATACTGAACAAAAGATATTCTTCAATATATTTAAAGTGAAATGATGTCTTGGCTTCTGATTGATTTTTCGTTTTTGAAAATCATGAAGATTATATGGGAAACATTTTGCTAAATGTTTTCCTAAAATGTTGTTTGTCTGATAGTCCTGTGACATTAAGATACATTGAACACATCATAACACTTTCCATAAGAGTCGTCATATGTCATTTATTTTTTCACATAAGCTTCTCAAGTAGCCTATACTATTTTTAATCCGTTTTTAGTTTGAACAATTTTAAAAGTTTTAAAAAATAGTTGTAGATGCGTATGTAAGGACAAAATCTAAGAAAACAAGTGAGAAAACAAGCAAACCATCGCCACCTGTTGGCTGTGAGACCGTAGCATTAAAACTTTAGAGTAAAGGAAGACCTCATTTGCAAAAAAAGGTTACTTCGTTTTAAAAAAAAATCAAAAGTCATGTTTTTAATTGTGCTTTCCAATGAATATCAATAAAACTGCAGTTTGGTTGTTTTCATTAAGCAACAATAAATACAACTAATTACCATAATAAAAAACATGATAACCTTATGAAAACATTGTTAAAAACGTAGTTATCGGTTTATCTACTAATCATATTAGATGTGCTGAACAAAACAGTTGCATTAAATGAATAGATAGAGATATTTATAAACAAACATCGTAAAAACAACATAAAATCAGTAGCAGCACTCTACATCTCTTAGTCATTTTAAACACACATACACACACACACACGCACACATCTCACAAGCATGCATACTCCAAACACTGAAGATCTAAAGCGAGCTACTTGATTTACATGGCCGGGGTCAAAGAGAATGCATTAGGGCCTGCTGGAGAGGGGCCCTGCGAACGCGGCCGACTTATAAAGTGCCTCAATTGAAGTTGACACATCAGCCTTCATAACAATCAGAGGAAGAATTACAAACTCCGGCCTGAGACCTCGCTCAGCATCCAAACACTCAAGCTCTCTTTCACACCTCTCAGCCTCCAATCCCCATTTCATTCTTTTCCATTTCGTTTGTGTTTGCTTTCAGCAAATATTCAAATCTCAAAGCCATAGTGTATTATGGTAATATGTAACGAAATGTAGCTTAATTAGTCAGATTTAGTAAATGTGGTCAATGTCTTTTTCAAGTCGAATCAGCTTTTGTTTTATTTAAATCAGCGTTTGTTTGTTTGAAAGTAAACAGCATTTGTGTCTGCCCACAATGAGCTTGAGTAACAATGTGCACAGTGAAAAGATCCTTTTAGTCAGATGAAGTGTGTGAGAATCGATGACTTCTCACTCGTATTGTTTATATGAGCTTTACAGCCGTACTCGCGCAGGAGTGGAGCCGCTCACGGCTCTGGACAGCGTCTGCTGAGCAATAGCCAGAACATAAAACAACATTCAGCATCAAACCATATTAGGTCTACATCAAAGCAGGCCAAATCGAGCCAACATTTACCTTTTCCGCTTGCGCAGAGAGAGAGGAAACAACATTGTCAAACTCTTTAGTCAAATTAATATTTCTCAGGGCGGACTTATTTAGTTACTATTTGTATTGGGCCATAGCTTTAAGAACATTTCCACAGCGGTTCGAAAATTTAACACATAAAATGAGTTATACAAAATTTGAGATTGAAAAAATGCTGTGTTGTATCAAACCACTATTCGTACGAATATTAACAAATCCAACTGCTGGTAAAATTCTAGATTAATAAAAATTAATCTTAACACAAAAACAAATATTTGCATTGATTTCCACAGGACGGAGAACTAAGGTAAACAGGAGTGATATAAATTCGCAAACTGGCTGATGCTCTGCGTGGCTCTCCCACAGAGACCCAGCAATTGCAAACGAACAGATGACCGGGACTCCCCGAACGCGATTGCAAGCGGATGGAGAGGACACTCGTCATAGATCTCTGGATTCTGGTACCCAGATGTTAACAGGTATGGGTATATGTCATGAATAGTTAATCAGAAAATTGAAGGAGAAGTGTTTTGGGAAACTCTTGTGTTCTTTGCAGTCTGTGGTTGATGCAGAAGAATATCATACTCAAAACTTGCTTAGAACATTAGAAACTTGCGATACGCAAATGGCTATTAACCAAAATTTAATAGACAATGCACTATTTCTAATCCTGCAATCAACATGGTGGTGGCCGGAATAAGCTGTATAGGTGGCACAATTATTTTTGTCTGCATAACTATATTATCAGTACACATGTTTTTTTTGGTGTGGGGACTTGCCATAGACTTTTATACTAAGTTGATGTTATTTTATACCCTCTCTCCAACTTTTCAACGCAGAAGTAAATTATATGACGTACTTCCTTTAAAGGGCAACTATAGCAATGTAACATTTCCTGCAGTATGTTATGTCGCTGTGTGTGAATGTAAGCAGTCTGTCAAGTTGTAAAGCCGAAAGGGAAGGAATTACAAAGTTAATGGCATGGGAAAAGTCGAATCTGAATCACATGAACTGAAACATTGTCTAATTTCAG
This sequence comes from Triplophysa dalaica, assembly GCF_015846415.1. Taxonomy (NCBI): domain Eukaryota; kingdom Metazoa; phylum Chordata; class Actinopteri; order Cypriniformes; family Nemacheilidae; genus Triplophysa; species Triplophysa dalaica. Next base: position 19,176,828 of record NC_079560.1, on the reverse strand, counting down.
TTCCGGGTCAGATTTGCGTCACTTCCTGTAAATGCCTTATTTGCCAGAGCAGACTAGACCACCTGACCAATCAGATCAGAGTGGGCTGACAGAAAGTTGGGGATAAGACAGATAAATTGCCGAACGAATCATTTGAGAGTCAAGAAGTAAGGTAGCAATAACTGCCTATTATTAGAAAATGTAAGTGTTTTTACACCGTGTATGTATACGTAAACTTGTTGTTGTACACTCCATAAACTGAAGTAGGATCTTAAAAATCACAACATATTTACTCTTTAAATGTCAAATTGTGTAAAATACAATTCATGTTCTAAAAGCAAATTTAAATCTCCTTCAAAGTGGGGTAAATCTAAACTCTGTTTTGGTCTCCTACATCAACATTCAAAACAAGTATTTTACGCATACTTTTACATTTGCACCAACTGTTGTTATCTAACAGGTCGAAACTACACACAAAACTAGACTGAAAAACTATCATAAGCTTTCACGGCTCAGCGGAAGTCTCGCACATTCAGGTTATAAAATGCCGGTGTCTGCACTTGCTTAAAAAATAAGGTGGATACACAGCCCAAAACTTTATCCTCACACAAACATTTGTGCAATTTTACATTACAAAGGATCACTTAGTAGTGAAGATTTTGTATTGTCATTTTTTGGTGTTCATTTTTTGCTTAGATAATATTTAAATATATCTATTATATATATAATGTTATAGCCTATATAATGTTAAAAATGTTATATATAATTTTGTTATATAATGTCCTTTATACACCGCTCCATAAACAAACAAAGACACATCTGAAGAATATTTATGATATAGCCTATGAAAAAATGTAAATAGTTGGTGAGCTCCAACTAATTTGGCAGACTTTTGTCGCAATTATGTGGTATGTATAAAGTTTACTCCCAAAGGAAAATTCTTTCATCATGTAGTAGACCAGACTGAATTCTGCAGAAATATGTACAACTTCCTGTCATTGGTAAAAAGGGGATGTGGGAGTGTATAAGGGGCTGAGCAAGAGCAATACTCCTCTGCACCTTCAACAGGACCCGTTTCGACAGCCTCATACATGTGTTGTTAATATAAACTTTATACAATCTGCACATGCATCACGTGAACTCTGTTCTCCAGTTCGTGACGGCAATCAAATGTATGTGATATTACCACAATATCGCTGTTCTTACTGGGTCTGGCCGAGGTGCAGAATGAAGCAGATCTTTTAAATACTGTCATTGAGAAGGATCTACCTAACAAGGTAACTCAAGACGCCTCAATTCAGAGCAGCTGTTCTTTCTAATCCATTAACTATTGTGGATTACTGCAGGACATATCAAGTGAAACTGAACATTAATCATACACAATGTCATTTCCAGCCCTACGTGTTCGCCCGTGATTGCAGCCTGATTCCGTTATTTTCCTTTAATGTTCCTGATTAGCGAGCAAACATTTCTGATCGTTGTTATTATAGTTAATCCATGAGATGAGCATTTGTACTGTGCAGAGTTGTACCACACATAGCTGTAAGAAATACAGAAAGCTCTCTCTCTCTCTCTCTCTCGACTTCATTTTCATTTGAATGAAGGTTTTCTTGCAGAGTGTAGAAGGGCGTAACAGATCTTCGCAGAAAAATTTCAAGATCACCCTTAAGTTAGACAAGTGTGTTTGTCATGTTTGTTTATATATTGACAACCCTTGCTGGGGTAGCAATATTTATGCATTCACTTGTTGCTAACTTGTTGGTAATTCTTTTTATTTTCAAAGTCCCATTATTTGTTGGCTTTCGTTGTTGTCTTTGCCCTTATGTCTGACAAACATTTAAGACCTGTTCCCACCAAGAACAAAAACTATATCAAAATCTGCTTATAAAATCCCTTCACTGTAAAAAAAATCTATTTTTTTATTGGTCAGACTTAAAAAGAGTTCCGTTACAATTTTAAGGTCATTCAACTTAAAAATATAAGTTAAAATATAACTGCAAGCAGTAATCATCGGGTTCGAGCAGTCTAAGGGGACTAAGGTCGACTGCCTTCGCTGACTACGGTCAGGAATCGCACCATAACACATCCGCAACGGATGACACTTACCCATATCCAGAAAAATGAAAGAAATGGTCAGCAACGGTTAATACAGACCACGCATGCTTACACTCATATGCAGGTTTAAACAGATAAGGGACGAGTGAAATTAACCAATTCTCATGTCTCTACGATGTTCTGTTCCAGAGATATAGGTCTAGCTTAATGGTTGCTAAGTTAACCTGTTTAGTTGCTATGGATGTGGCATGGCACCTGCCATACATTATGATAGACGTGTATACATTTTTTTTAAGGCTTAAGGCCAGGAGCATCTTAAATAGATACATTGATTCACATTCATAATATTCTAGAATGCCATGGCATTTAAATTATGCTTAATTTTATACAAACACCTCACATAATACAATATACCCCATTTTGATGTTTGCTTTGAACTTCAGGAAGTCATGTTTACCATGTCTAAATGCCTAAATTTATTGAGCTGCTGCCATGTGACTGGCTGAGTAGCAATTTGGGTTTACATGCAATTAAACTGGTTTTATCTAATAAAGCTGTGTTATATATATATATCAACACTCATCTTAAAAGCAAGCAGACATGTGCTATATTTATAGATGTGTAAATATGGAGCAACGTTTAATGTGTAATACATTATATTTCTAACACTGTCTTCCTGTGAGACACATTTCATTACACACACATGCACACTCTCGATCACACAAGACACACAGAACTATACAGTGCATTCAAACTCATATGATACAGAGGGAAATGATATCCATAAACACACACGCACACTACACACCTTTATCCTGCACATATTTATCGTTCCTTTAGCAAAGCTACATGCATTGTGATCTGGTGACTCTATAAGAAAGCCATCGAAATGAATGTCTCTTCCTATGAGCATCACATTTTGCATGCTTGTTAAGTGTTATAATATGTATAATAGTACTACATGGCAAGTCAGTTGGATTATTTATTAAGGAGTATCGACATATAACATACTCGTTTCACGCTAATATAATAAAGGACCCTGTTATGGTCACAAAACAAAAAAAAACTCAACATGATTTTGATGATTATTGACCTAGAGAGTCCAAAGAAATGAACTGAGGTGGAAATTTTGAAATTGCTTGAAAATCCTTGAACAAGTTTGAAAAAGTAGTTTTTTAAATCATCACCAATAACTCACAAACCATTTGATAGACATCAATGGTTCAAGAGGCAAAGTTGTTATGAATAAGGAGATCTATCGTTTGATATCAATAGTTTGTGTATTACTCAAATGTCACGTGACGAACAGTTGTCTAGGCCACCAAAAGACATGTGCATTTTGCCATTTTTATTATTATAGCGCCACCTAGTGTCCAAACGCCACGTTCTTTTTTATGTGACATCCTAGTGATGGTCTCCAGATATTTCCTGAGCCCCTTGCTGAAATGTTAAACCGTTGTTGATTTGAGGCCATTTAAATGTGATAGGCTCCGCCCATTTTTTTATTTTGGGGCCCCTAAGCGATCGTGAAAGGAAATTTCAACTTTTTTTGATAATTATTTACCTTCACACTCCACACAAGTCATCTACATTGGTTTGGGTCTGATCGGTCAAAAACTCAGGGACAAGTTTGCGAAGAAAGGTTTCTATCAATATCTGCGATAACTCACAAACCATTTGATCGACAGAAGTTGTTCTAGAGGCAAAGTTGTTTAGAATAAGGAGATCTATCATATAATACAAATAGTTTGGTTATATGTCAAGTGTCACATGATACACAAATGTTTAAGCACTACTAAAGCGTTACTTCGCCCCCCGGTGGCCAAATGAGTTCACATTTCTTACAGACCTTAAGGACCTTGAGATGAATAAGCCCAGCGAGTGTCGTTTTGATCGGCCTCCGTTTACCCGGTGTAATGAGTGCTCAAAATTCATTGGCCAATGGCGGCCATGTTTTTTGACATACGTCAATGTCCTTTTAGATATTCATGAAGCATGAGACAAAGACCCACCATACCAATTATCAAGTCATTCGGGCAAAGGGTTGCGTAGTTATAGCCATTTTCTAGCTCATTCAAATTATAGCGCCACCTAGTGGCCAAACGCCACATTTTTTTTATTATAACTCCGGACTGAGGGTCTACACATATGTTCCAAGCCCCATGAAGATATCTCAAACAGTTCACGAGTTATGGCCATTTTAGCTAAATATGCCACTTCCGGTTTGGACGTTTTAGCGCCACCTAGCGGCCGTGAGCAGAAAATTCAACTTTTTTTCGATAACTATTTACATTCACACTCCACAGAATTCATCAACGTTGGTTTGGTTTCGATAGGGCAAAAATCCAGGGACTAGTTCATTTTTTTTTTTTTTCATAAAATGCAAATTAGCGAAAAAATTTGCATACCGGAAATGAAATCGGAGATATACGTTTTTTAAGTTTTGAGCCAGTGATTACACTGATATAAGACACTTGGGTGTGCGACCAATGGTTTAGGAGTATAAGGCGCAAACGCGCTTTTCATCGTTGTAGCGCCACCTATGGGCCGATTTGGCTGGCTCCGTGTATCTGAGTAGCGACAAGGACTACAACCATCTGACCAAGTCTCAGCTCTGTCGGTCTTACGGTTTGGGCTGCAGCATCAGTTTTAGGGCAGAATAATAATAAGAATTAAAGCTGCAAGCAGCATTTAGCGGGTTCGAGCAGTCTAAGGCCTCTATTGGCCTTGCCATTGTCAACTAGGCTCAGGAATGGCACCGTAACAAATCCACAACGAATGACACTCTTCCACACCAAGAAATATGACAGAAACGGTTGGTAACTTTTAATACAGACCATGCATGCGTACACTCGTATGCAAAAACGGGCGTAAACCGATAATACCTAAGGGACGAGTGCAATAAACCATTTCTCATGTCTCTATGATGATTTGTTGCAGAGATAGAGATCTTGCTAAACGGTTGCTAAGCTAACCTGTTCGGATGCCATGGGTGTCAATTAATACCTGTCAATTAATAACACATCAAACCACAAGCCAAACGAACCAAGCCCCGTGTCTTTATAATATTCTACTGCAGAGATGTAGGTCTGGCTAGACGATTGCAAAAAATAATCTGTTTGGTTGCTAAGGGCGTGGCTTGGCAGCTGTCAATTGATAAAGAATGAAGCCATTAGCAAAACAAAGCAACTCCTGTGTCTCTAAAACATTCTATTGCAACTATATAGGTCTTTTTTTTAATACAATGCACATTCTTCAAAATAGCTTATTTTGTGTTCTGAAGAATTGATAAAAAAAATACGACCAATTTAAATAGATAATTGATTCACATTCATGGTCTGCAACAATATTCCAGAAGACCTTGCCATTTAAGTGATGCTTATTTGGTTGAGTCTGGTGACTCTGAAGGCCATTGGAGTACAGTGAGCTTATTATCATGTTTAAGAAACCAGTTTGAGATCATTTGAGCTTTCTGACATGGTCCATTTTTTACTGCTGGAAGTAGCCATCAAAACATGGACATGGTTGGCAACAATCCTCAGGTGGTATGTGTTATCTAATATATCCCATACCATATATCCAATTGTTTCTCCATTTTGATGCTCGGTTTGAACTTCAGCAAGTGTGTTTACCACGTCTAGAAGCCAAAATGGATTGAGTTTATGCTATGTGACTGGCTGATTAGCAATTTGATTAGCAAATGATGTACTTATTAAAGACAAGTTTAAAATAGTAATTTTAAATGTATGATATTTCACCTTTTTGACTGTTGTGAAGGCATGCCTCTTCCGATAAGGATCACATGTTGCATGCTTGTTTTGTGTCATAATATGTATAATAGTACTTAATGGCAAGTCAGTTGGATTAATTATTAAGGAGTAGCGACCTTCACCGTACTCGTTTCACGCTAATATAATAAAGGACCCTGTTATGGTCACAAAACAAAAAAAACTCAACATGTTTTTGATGATTATTGACCTAGAGAGTCCAGAGAAATGTACTGTGGTGGAAATTTTGAAATTGCTTGAAAATCCTTGAACAAGTTTGCAAAAGTAGGTTTTTTACATCATCACCAATAACTCAAAAACCATTTGATAGACATCAATGGTTCAAGAGGCAAAGTTGTTATGAATGAGGAGATCTATCGTTTGATATCAATAGTTTGTGTATTAGTCAAATGTCACGTGACACACCGTTGTCTAGGCCACCAAAAGACATGTACATTTAGCCATTTTTACTATTATAGCGCCACCTAGTGTACAAACGCCACGTTATTTTGTATGTGACCTCGGAGTGATGGTCTACATATATTTCCCGAGGCATATGATGATATGTTTAGCTTTTCTGGATTTATGGCCATTTAAATGTGATAGGCTCCACCCATTTTTTATTTTGGCGCCCCTAAGCGACCGTGAAAGGAAATTTTAACTTTTTTTCAATAATTATTTACAAACACTTCCCAAAGAAGTCATCTGCATTGTTTTGGTTCCGATTGGTCGAAAATCCAACGACTAGTTCGCGAAAGTAGGTTTTTGACATCATCAGCAATAACTCACGAACCGTTCGATCGATAGAAGTTGTTCCAGAGGCAAAGTTGCTCAGAATGAAGAGTACTATCATATGATACCAATAGTTTCTGTATATGTCAAATGTCACGTGATACACAATTGTTTAAGCACTCCTAAAGCGTTATTTCGCCCCCCGGTGGCCGAATGAGTTCACATTTCTTACAGACCTTAAAGACCATGAGACGAATAAGCCCAGCGAGCGTCGTTTTGTTCGGCCTCCGTTAACCCGGTCTAATAAGTGCTCAAACTTCATTGGCCAATGGCGGCCATGTTTTTTAAGATACGCCAATGTCCTTTTAGATATTCATGTAGAATGAGACAAAGACACACCATACCAAATAATAAGTCAATCGGGCAAACTGTTGCGTAGTTATGGCCATTTTCTAGCTCATTCAAATTATAGCGCCACCTAGTGGCCAAACGCAGCATTTTTTTTACCTTGACCCCGGATTGAGGGTCTACACATATGTTCCAAGCCCCATGAAGATATCTCAAACAGTTCAGGAGTTATGGCCATTTTAGTTCAATATGTTACTTCCGTTTTGGACATTTTTGCGCCCTCTAGCGATGGGGGATGAAAATTTCAACTTTTTTTTAATAATTATTCATATTCACACTCCACAGAACTCATCAGCGTTGGTTTGGTTCCGATAGGGCAAAAATCCAGGGACTAGTTCATTTCTAATTTTTTTCATAAAATGCTAATTAGCGAAAAAATTTGCATACCGGAAATGAAATCGGAGATATACGTTTTTTAAGTTTTGAGCCAGTGATTACTCTGATATAAAACACTTGGGTGTGCGACAAACGGTTTAGGAGTAACAAGCGTAAACGCGTTTTTTATCGCTGTAGCGCCACCTATGGGTCGATTTGGCTGGCTCCGTGTATCTGAGTAGCGACAAGGACTACTACCATCTGACCGAGTCTCAGCTCTGTCGGCCTTACGGTTTGGGCTGCAGTATCAGTTCTAGGGAAGAAGTATAATAATAATAATAAAACCAACAAATACAATAGGTTTCTAGCCCTTCGGGCTCGAACCCTAATTAAAGCTGCAAGCAGCATTTAGCGGGTTCGAGCAGTCTAAGGCCTCTATTGGCCTTGCCATTGTCAACTAGGCTCAGGAATGGCACCGTAACAAATCCATAACGAATGACACTCTTCCACACCAAGAAATATGACAGAAACGGTTGGTAACTTTTAATACAGACCATGCATGCGTACACTCGTATGCAAAAACGGGCGTAAACCGATAATACCTAAGGGACGAGTGCAATAAACCATTTCTCATGTCTCTATGATGATTTGTTGCAGAGATAGAGATCTTGCTAAACGGTTGCTAAGCTAACCTGTTCGGTTGCCATGGGTGTCAATTAATACCTGTCAATTAATAACACATCAAACCACAAGCCAAACGAACCAAGCCCCGTGTCTTTATAATATTCTACTGCAGAGATGTAGGTCTGGCTAGACGATTGCAAAAAATAATCTGTTTGGTTGCTAAGGGCGTGGCTTGGCAGCTGTCAATTGATAAAGAATGAAGCCATTGGCAAAACAAAGCAACTCCTGTGTCTCTAAAACATTCTATTGCACATATATAGGTCTTTTTTTTAATACAATGCACATTCTTCAAAATAGCTTATTTTGTGTTCTGAAGAATTGATAAAAAAAATACGACCAGTTTAAATAGATAATTGATTCACATTCATGGTCTGCAACAATATTCCAGAAGACCTTGCCATTTAAGTGATGCTTATTTGGTTGAGTCTGGTGACTCTGAAGGCCATTGGAGTACAGTGAGCTCATTATCATGTTTAAGAAACCAGTTTGAGATCATTTGAGCTTTCTGACATGGTCCATTTTTTACTGCTGGAAGTAGCCATCAAAACATGGACATGGTTGGCAACAATCCTCAGGTGGTATGTGTTATCTAATATATCCCATACCATATATCCAATTGTTTCTCCATTTTGATGCTCGGTTTGAACTTCAGCAAGTGTGTTTACCACGTCTAGAAGCCAAAATGGATTGAGTTTATGCTATGTGACTGGCTGATTAGCAATTTGATTAGCAAATGATGTACTTATTAAAGACAAGTTTAAAACAGTAATTTTAAATGTATGATATTTCACCTTTTTGACTGTTGTGAAGGCATGCCTCTTCCGATAAGGATCACATGTTGCATGCTTGTTTTGTGTCATAATATGTATAATAGTACTTAATGGCAAGTCAGTTGGATTAATTATTAAGGAGTAGCGACCTTCACCGTACTCGTTTCACGCTAATATAATAAAGGACCCTGTTATGGTCACAAAACAAAAAAAACTCAACATGTTTTTGATGATTATTGACCTAGAGAGTCCAGAGAAATGTACTGTGGTGGAAATTTTGAAATTGCTTGAAAATCCTTGAACAAGTTTGCAAAAGTAGGTTTTTTACATCATCACCAATAACTCACAAACCATTTGATAGACATCAATGGTTCAAGAGGCAAAGTTGTTATGAATGAGGAGATCTATCGTTTGATATCAATAGTTTGTGTATTAGTCAAATGTCACGTGACACACCGTTGTCTAGGCCACCAAAAGACATGTACATTTAGCCATTTTTACTATTATAGCGCCACCTAGTGTCCAAACGCCACGTTATTTTGTATGTGACCTCGGAGTGATGGTCTACATATATTTCCCGAGGCATATGATGATATGTTTAGCTGTTCTGGATTTATGGCCATTTAAATGTGATAGGCTCCACCCATTTTTTTATTTTGGCGCCCCTTAGCGACCGTGAAAGGAAATTTTAACTTTTTTTCAATAATTATTTACAAACACTTCCCAAAGAAGTCATCTGCATTGTTTTGGTTCCGATCGGTCGAAAATCCAACGACTAGTTCGCAAAAGTAGGTTTTTGACATCATCAGCAATAACTCACGAACCGTTCGATCGATAGAAGTTGTTCCAGAGGCAAAGTTGCTCAGAATGAAGAGTACTATCATATGATACCAATAGTTTCTGTATATGTCAAATGTCACGTGATACACAATTGTTTAAGCACTCCTAAAGCGTTATTTCCCCCCCCGGTGGCCGAATGAGTTCACATTTCTTACAGACCTTAAAGACCATGAGACGAATAAGCCCAGCGAGCGTCGTTTTGTTCGGCCTCCGTTAACCCGGTCTAATAAGTGCTCAAACTTCATTGGCCAATGGCGGCCATGTTTTTTAAGATACGCCAATGTCCTTTTAGATATTCATGTAGAATGAGACAAAGACACACCATACCAAATAATAAGTCAATCGGGCAAACTGTTGCGTAGTTATGGCCATTTTCTAGCTCATTAAAATTATAGCGCCACCTAGTGGCCAAACGCAACATTTTTTTTACCTTGACCCCGGATTGAGGGTCTACACATATGTTCCAAGCCCCATGAAGATATCTCAAACAGTTCAGGAGTTATGGCCATTTTAGTTCAATATGTTACTTCCGTTTTGGACATTTTTGCGCCCTCTAGCGATGGGGGATGAAAATTTCAACTTTTTTTTAATAATTATTCATTTTCACACTCCACAGAACTCATCAGCGTTGGTTTGGTTCCAATAGGGCAAAAATCCAGGGACTAGTTCATTTTTTATTTTTTTCATAAAATGCTAATTAGCGAAAAATCTATAATGGCGGAAATGAAATCGGAGATATACGTTTTTTAAGTTTTGAGCCAGTGATTACTCTGATATAAAACATTTGGGTGTGCGACAAACGGTTTAGGAGTAACAAGCGTAAACGCGTTTTTTATCGCTGTAGCGCCACCTATGGGTCGATTTGGCTGGCTCCGTGTATCTGAGTAGCGACAAGGACTACTACCATCTGACCGAGTCTCAGCTCTGTCGGCCTTACGGTTTGGGCTGCAGTATCAGTTCTAGGGAAGAAGTATAATAATAATAATAAAACCAACAAATACAATAGGTTTCTAGCCCTTCGGGCTCGAACCCTAATAAAACTAACAAATACAATAGGTTTCTAGCCCTTCGGGCTCGAACCCTAATTAGGGTTTCGAGCACGAAGTGCTGAAAACCTATTGTTTTTGTAAGGATTTTTATTATTATTATTATTTTTCCGCCATAAAACCGGTCGCCCAGCCCAAACCGTAAGTCGTAGAAACTCGACACTTGGTCATTTGGTTGTATCTGTGCAGGCTACTCAGATACAGTGACCCAGCCAAATCGGCCCATAGGTGGCGCTACAGCGATGAAAAGCGTGTTTGCGCACGTTAACGCTCGTTACTCCTAAACCGTTTGTCGCACACCCAAGTGTTTTATATCATTGTAATCATTGGCTCAAAACCTAAAAAACGTATATCCCCGATTTCATTTCCGGTATGGAAATTTTCCCGCTAATTTGCATTTTAGGAAAAAAAAAAAAAATGAACTAGTCCCTGGATTTTTGCCCGATCGGAACCAAACCAACGCTGATAAATTCTGTGGAGTGTGAATGTAAATATTCATTGAAAAAAAGTTGAAATTTCGATTCAGGGTCGCTAGGGGGCATCAAAACGTCAAACCCGGAAGTAGCCTATTTCATTAAAATGGCTATACCTAGAGAACGGTTTGAGATATCTCCACGGGGCTTAGACCATATGTGTAGACCCTCAGTCTGGGGTCACAATAAAAAAAACTCGGTGTTTGGCCACTAGGTGGCGCTATAATAGCAAAGAACTCGAAAAGGGCTATAACTAAGCAACCGTTTGCCCGATCGACTAATTATTTGGTATGGTGTGTCTTTGTGTCATGAACCTTGACTGTATAAAAGGACTTTGGCGTATCTCAAAAAACATGTCTGCCATCGGTCAATTAAATGTGAGCACTCATTAGACAGGGTTAACTGAGGCCGATAAAAACGACACTTGCTGGGCTTATTTGCCTCTTGGTCCTGAAGGTCTGTAAGAAACATGAACTCATTCGGCCACCGGGGGACGAAATAACGCTTTTGGAGTGCTTAATCAATTCTGTATCACGTGACATTTGACATATACAGAAACTATTGGTATCATATGATAGCTCTTCTCATTCTGAACAACTTTGCCTCTGGACACGCTTCTGTCAATCAAACGGTTTGTGAGTTATCGCTGATGATGTCAAAACCTACTTTCGCGAACTAGTCCTTGGTTTTTCAACCAATCGGAACCAAACCAATGCAGATGACTTCTGTGGAGTGTGAATGTAAATAATCATTGAAAAAAGTTGAAATTTCTTTTCACTGTTGCTTAGGGACGCCAAAACTTAAAATGGGCGGATCCTATCACATTAAAATGGCCATAAATCCAGAAGGGCTTAACATATCATGGGGCTCAGTTGATATGTGTAGACCATCACTCCGAGGTCACGTACAAAAGAAGGTAGCGTTTGGACACTAGGTGGCGCTAAAACAGTAAAATTGACGTGTATCTCATATCTTAAACAATTGTGTATCACATGACATTTGACACTTACACAAACTAATGATATCATTTAATAGTCCTCCTCTTCATTCTGAACAACTTTGCCTCTTGATTCATTGATGTCACACAAACGGTTCACGAGTTATCGGTGATGGTGTTTAAAACTGACTTTTGCTAACTAGTTCTTTGATTTTTTTTAAGCAATTTCTAAATTCTCTATTGCAGGTACATTATAATTGATCATAAAGATTATGAAATGACCATGCCAGTAAACATTCATAACATTTAGTTTGATAATTATTCAAGGGAATGTATTCATTTATACAACACATCTCTTAGATGGTGTGTGACAATGTTCCACATTATAAATCTGGTGGCGAAATGGCCAGGCTCTGTTCACGACTCAAGTATCTTCAGAGAGTTATGCACATTATTTGGACGTGGCAAGTCAAATAGTCTTTACAAACTAACTGGATTACTAATTTTGGGCTTAACAGAACTGCATTTTTCTATTATATAGGTGACTATGATGGAATCCTGCTAGGGGATAAAGGCTATGCCTGCAGGCAGTATTTTATGATACCATTACCTGACACCAACCAACTTTGAATTAGTTTATTTTGTTGTTTTATTGAGAGAAAACAGCTAGTCATGAGTGTGTAAGCATGCAACGCTTCTTTGAGCTGATACTGATAATTTCTATAATTTTTCTGTGTTGGTGGGAGTTTGATCCGTCGTGGGTTCGTTGGGGTCTGACCCCTTACACTGTTCGTGGATGCACTGCTCCATTGAATGGCATAAATACTCGAAACCCGCTTAAAGGCTGCTTGCAGCTTTAATTAATTAGTTTCTTGTTAAGTACACTAAACTTCTTGAGTTGACTCAAAATTTTCAGTTCAATTAACAAAAAATTTGAAGGTAAACGGGTAACTTTTTTAAAAGTTGAACCAACAACATTTTTTTGTCTCTGAAATCATTCAAAAAGCTGATTAAAAACACTGAGAGCCAGTGGAAATCAGCGTTCATGAAGATTAGTAATAGTCATTGGAATTTTTCACCTTTGATGCTAATAAAGGAAAGAAATTCCCTCTGAATGATGGATCAAAATCTTCTGAGGACTTCTGTTTGTTTGAATCTTCTTCAAGATTATCCAGACTGTGTTTTATGTGTGTTTGTTTCACACTTTGTGCTCGTGTGCTGCCGAAAGGATAAATGCTGGCATGTTGAATAAACAATCCAAGTGCTACACACTGCATAACGCCAATGTCCCTTCTGGTTTCGCTGGTTTAGATTTATGAGCTCATACGATAGTAGACGGCTAGAAGAGGCAAGCAGTGTCTGGCAAGAATCAAATGTACTGTATGTGTTTGACCCTGAACACAGTAAATTTTGGTCACAGTCATTGTTCGAACAACAAAGAATAAACTTCAGCGTGTTGTAAGTTGCAAAGGGTCAATGGCCCCAAAAAATCAACATTTTGGACAAACTAAACGTAATTTTATTTCAAAGGTTTCAGCATATTTTACCAAATCAGTCCGGAGATAAAACCCAGGTGAGATCCTATGGGTATACACTTTTAAAAAATAAAGGTGCTCTCACAGCGATACCATGAAGAAACTTTTTCTTATCTTTTATTTACCATCATGTCATTCAAATCCTGTTTCTGACCAGTTTTCTTCCCTGGAACACAAAAGAATATATTTTGAGAAGTGTCTCAGTGGTTTTGTGTTCATATAATGGAAATCAATGGGAGGGGGGATGCTGTTTGGTTATCAACATTCTTCAAAAAAGTGTGTCCTGTAGAAGAAAGTCAAAGAACTTAGAAAGGATATTGGGTTGAATATATGAGAATTTTCATTTGTGGTTGAACTTTCTCTTTAAGAAAAATAAATATGCCTTTTACAGTGTCATGTGTGAGCCCAGAGCTACATCATCCCATCAAAGATCAGAAGTGCATGCTGCCTATACAGCTTTGCCATAAGACTGTGCTTAAATTGGCGTCATATATTGACATCCATAGAAAAATGCCTCAGCGTTTAAGAGAAGCTTCAGTATTTGCACGCTCAGAGGCCATTGTCACATTAATCCATTGAAGCCAAAGACATGAGAACTCTAGAGTCATCTCGGCTTTCAGATCGATTCAACTGGATATTGTTCGGATTATGGGTGGTAGCCACTCAGTCTAGACGATGTTCCAGTTGCGTTAGAACCAGGCAATGATTAGACCCAAAGACAGTTTGGGGGTCGGTTAAAACACGTCCCTGTTGTTTTTTTACAGATTATTTGCAAGGAAATTACTTTTGAATTCATTCTAGACTTCCTCGTGCATTTAAAGAGACACAAAATGAATTTGTCTGCTAACCTGCAGGTCAACAAACATTTTCAATCTTTACATTGTGTGACTGCTCTTGACTCGGTCACCCGAAAGACCTAAAAGCTCGTATTCACATATAAGCCTTAAATTACCCTCTTTTGTTCCTGTGCACTTTGAACTCTGAGTCAGCAGATGACATCCGAGTCAAGGACTGTTTATGCACACCCTGTTGGATATCTTCCTTGAAGACAAGGAAAAGTCCCCATGTCCGTCAGGTTCTGTCAGATCTCCAATGCATGTTTTCTAATGTTTATGTAACTGCAATGTAATGTATCTTAACAGAGCAGGGCTGGAAGATCAGATGCTCCCGTTTATCTGTCCAGAGCTGACTGAACAAAGAACATTTAGCTGTTTATCCTGTGTGGACATCGCAACAGACCGACACGGCGATGTGTGATGTAAATTACATTATGTAATTTAAAAACTGTGTTTCTTTACCATATTTAAACATGCAATGGTTACATTGACGTATTATCTGCATAATTTGGGTGAAAATAAGTTTTAGTGCTCTCTGCTGTGATAAGGTTTAGGGGTAAGGCTTGAGCATTGTTTTAATAATTGCACATTTGTACGATACATACAATTTTATACAAATTAGCCACTGCTTACAAACTTGTCTGGATTAAAAAACATTACTGGTGTGCATCTTGAGACAAAACAATGACACTGATCATCCATTTCAGCCTGGGACTTGCCTTAAGCCTTTTCTGTGAAAGCGGGCTATAACGTTAAAATTTCAGCATTTTGACTGGTGATTTCCAGCTTAAAAACAGCCAAGTGAAGTCAAGCAGAAGCATCGCTGCCAAAGGTTCAGGCGGGCCTGAAAACTCACGGGTGGAGTCTCAGAGATGGCTGAGTGCGTTGTTGGAGAGCTTTTGTGTAGCAAATCCAAAATGGCCCCTGGACAAATGTACACACGGCTCCTTTGTTAAGCTAGCTGTGTGTATGTGTGTGTGTGGGTGTGTCTGTATGTGTTGAATGCTTGTACATCTGACTGGAGTGACAGGGTAATGATAAGGAGGTCTAGTCCACATGAATGTGTGTGAGGCTGATCTGGAGGTGTTAGGCTTTCTAATTGAAGGACACCCACAGACATACCAATGCTGTAGACTGTCTGGATTAACAGGGGTCATTTTCGTCAGCCAAATCCCTCAGCAGACAGATTCCTTCCTGTGTGGCAAACGCACCTGAGCTACTGTTGCCCTTAAACGTGTCAAAGCTGTCGAGCCAAGAGTTTGTGACGCCACAATAGGGGGACGCTTTTATTGTTTTTTTTTAGGGACATTCCCCTTCCCAAAATGTAGTAATAATAAATTCACTCCCAACCACTGTACTAATGTCTCTGAAGAGTGGGGTGATCAAGTGGATGAGTCCAAATAATTCATATGTATTGGAATGACCATAACTGTTAGTTTTTGAATAACTATTCTTTTATAGCAGTCGTGTTGAAAGTGCATTTTTTTATTATTCACTTTTTTTGGACCTTTGTTTAGGATGGCTTATCTCACTGAGACGAGTGATCCAAATACAAACATGGGGAGCACTATACTTATTTCATTCCTTTTAAGCACTGCTTCATTATTAAATTAAATGCTTGTATAAATACAACTTTCTGGCCTGTAGTCGGTACAGTCCTCACTTTTCGAGGAGAACCCTTTCACACATGCGCACAATGGAGTCAGTAAATCACTTTACATTTAACCATTTGCAGATAGCAAGGCAAAGCTAAAGGCTTTATCTGTGAAACAGGCCCTTTGATCTGGTCCAAAGATTAACCCTGGACTCACAGACCAGTAGGGGGGAGAATGACCACGGGCCAATTGAAAGAACACAGGATCAACTCTTCACTGAACTGAATTACTCACACTTCAGTCCACTAAAATATTTTATTGATCAAGATTAATGTTAAGCATTACAAATTAAAATGAGAATGTCTCTGCACGGTAAAATACATGCAAAATGTTATTATGTCCTTCATAACCAATTAGTTTGTGTGTGATTGAAGCCACAATTACAATTACAAGTAGGGTGCAGTAGACAGCTATCACTGCAGAGCAAACAGGGGTAAGGTGCCTTCCTCAAGGGCACTTCAGTCATTTCCTGGTGGCACTGAGAATTGAACCAGTACCAGCGACCTTCTGAGTACGAGTCCAACTCTCTAACCACTAGACCACAACTGACCCCCTATACCCCCCTTATACACAAGCCATGTTGTAGACCTGACAGCTTTGAGCAAAAATTGAGCTTGAAATAAGAGATGTCAAAAATATTTCAACACTGAGACAAAAAGTCCTTAACCTTTAAGATTTTCAAACAAAATCGTTTATGCTAAACTGCGTGGCTTTGACTCAGGTGTGTTTATAGGTTGTGGTTAGCCCATTAAATCAACCATATGATTTGCAAATAATTTAAATGCATCACTTTTAAATAAATTCTCGTTTTTAGATCTACTTCTATATAGCTATAGATATTTTAAGTTTACCTATTTTTAATAAAAACCTAAGTGTCTGCAACTTATGTAGCTACACCCAAAAAGTTAAAGGGACTGTTCACTCAAAATTGGTAACCTCTTACCCTTATGTAATTTCAAACCCAAATGCATTATGATCCTTTATGAAAGATAGGTTGTCTTTCAATCTGGTAGTATTTGTATAAAAATATCAATTGACCATGTGTTTACTTTAATCACTGATAAACATGAAAATTTTGTAATGTAAAAATGCACATACCCGTTCCAAAAAAAACATTTACAAATTTCTGAAAAAGTTGACATTGTACATTTCGGTCTCTGTCTTGATTTGTTCCTCATATCATTTTTTAATATGAACTTTTAAAGCTCAATATCTCAAAACTACTCGGACTGCAGATAGAACCTTATAATTCCATGGCGACGACATAACTCCAAAAGAATTTCTGTGAAAATGTGTAAATCATGTTAATTAGAAAGAATTGTATGCAACACTAAACACGTTTAAACAGCATCAGCCACAATAAAACAAATCTGTGAATATCTTCAAAAGCGAGAATCTGAGCAGTAAGTGGCCAGGCTTTTCAGGATTTAAGGCACACGAAAGGAGAGGTGCATTATTGAAGAGTTGCATGAACTGCTTAAAATCCAAACAAGAAAAAAATCCTGGACTCTGTAAAGAAAAACAAAATTAAATTAATTACAATTAGGAATGACACAGAAGGACCAAATGTCAGCAGTATAAACTCCGGAATAAACAAATCATCCGATACGTGCAACAATCTGAGCTATCCTAGTTAGTTGGCAACACAGAAAATCACATCCAGAGCTCTGGCAACAGAACAACACTGAATCAAGTGCAAATACTGTATGACCCTACATGACACAAAACATGCACTAAACACAAACCACAGAATGTGATCAGCTCTCTATTAAGACAGCACAATCCTCATATAAACTGTGCCACGACAAAAAAATGATGCTGCTTTCAGAAAGGGTTAGACAAATAATTTGATATCTAGAGCCACCGATGCTTTTAAAAGTGGAAAAAACAGCAATGCCACTAAGACACACCACAAATAATGGTTGTTTACAGTGTATTTGTGGTGTCCCCAAATTATAACTATTGAGAAATATGACTTATCAACATGTAGGCCTACTGACTATAAGGTCAGGATTTGGTTGTAATTATTTATAATTTACTGTTCTTACTACAGTACTATAAAACAATAACGAAGGAATAAGTTTACTTTAGTATGTCAGTAAGAGACCATTTCAGTGTCAACATTGCTACCATTTGTACAGTTAAACATTAAAAATAGAAAACTAAATGTTGTTTTGATGTCAGTTGTATAACATATATTTTCAATTGAATACAATTTTTACAAATTTACATCGCGCTTTTCACTATTTTCCAGCAAAGCATTGTAGCAAAGCGCCTTCACATACAGTTAGGAAGTGGTTACTGTAGTAAATAAAGAAATAGATATATGAATGAATAGACGGTTTCATCTTAACAACATAAACAAATGTTACTGCGTATGCACACTTTTGTGAGCTTGACTGAACTTCTGGTACACATTCACAAAGAATAGAGTGCCTGTTGATCATGTCTGATAACAATAAAAAGAAACCGAGAAGAAGCGTTACTTGGCTAAATTTGTCTCTCCAATGTTTTGAAGATAGACTGCGATACCATGCTCAACCGCAAGATATCAACGTACCATACAGTTTGTTTAAATTCAAAACTACAGTACCAATTCAACAAATTGATTACTTAATTTTAATTATTATACAGTAAAATAATATAATATACATGAATATTATCATAAATAAAATAAAAGATTAATAGCGATATTACTAGACACTAGCCAAACACAAATCGGAAGTTAGTTGGGGGTCAGGCAACTACATGACACAATATATGGTTTTCTAATGTAGCTTAGTTTTTAGATGGAAATGTATTTTATTGCTGATTAACAGAATGTTACAGACATGTATTTCCTTTGGAAAATAAATCAAATGAATACCAAAAGGCCAAAGAATGAGAGAGAAAATCTGAAGAAAACATTTCTGTTTACCTTCCATCCGGATACAACTCTGCCACCTTTATTTCAGAGGAAATAACACTACATGCTGCTTCATGTAAACACTTGCATACGACCAGATATTTACATTTACTTATTTACATTGATTAGACAGACTTCCAGAGAAACTTGCAGAGCATTTAAGGTATACAACACAAAATCAGCCAATTAGTAGACACAAACCTGCTTTAGGACATGATACCTGGCAACAGGCCTACACAATGTATTTATGTACATATGTATTAGATGAGAGGGGTCAGAATCAGAACTGTGTATAAAATCTCACAGGTGCCTGAGCCCACCAGCATGGTGAAAGAATCAGTAATGACCCCACAGCGTCAAATCTACATGTCTGAATGACACTTGTAACAATGTTTTTGTGAACGAAGTGTGTTTCTTCTGTGGAAAATAAAGAGCTCTGAATGCTTCTGTTTGGCAACCGTCCCCTAACAAGGGTCCAACCCCCGATCTAAACCACCACCACCTCCTGCCAACCCTTTCTTTGTTTCTGCCTTCTAATTTCTCATTATGCAACTGGTACCCTTCTCTTTCTTTTTTGCTTAAATAGACAATACTTGGTTGAAAATGCATACTTTGATTACAGGTTCACTTTCAAATAGATCTATACCTGTCTGATGTTGGCTATTTTGGTGATATTTGAGAAATTAATGGAAGTCAACGTTCATGATCACGTGGGCTGAGTCACACTAGCGGTCAGGCCTATTCCTCTGTCTGGTTATCTTAATGCAGTGGCAGTATAGTAGCCCATGAGGTTCATCCAAGTTGTGATTATTGCTGGTTGAAAACATTACCCAATACTCTTTTGTGATGACTTGAAACATAGACTGCACTGGCAAGTATTAACAGATTTTGCAACTCCTGTCAGATGTTTTAGTTCCCTATGTTGTCGATGATTTGATCCTGGCACCTCCCATTTTCACCCCCAAATTAAAATTATTTAATTTTTTACTCATCCTCATTTCATTACAAACAAAGAGGTTGAAGGAAGTTGGTAATTATTTACAATGACATGTGTGGAGGTTATCCAAAACAGCTTAAAGTGAGGCCTTTTTGCAATGCTGACGCAATGCTCTAACCACTGAGCCACAGGAACACAAACATGAACTCCCCCCCGCCCCCACATTGACTGAACAAAACCACAAAGACATTTCTCAAAATATCTCCTTTTGGTATTTTTTAAATAGAGATTATACAGATTTTTAACCGTGTGAGGGTAAATAAATTATGCCAGAATTTTTCTTTTGGTGAATTACCCTTTTAAGTCATTATGTTCTATAGTCTACCACAGCGTTTAAAACATTAAACTGCTCATTAGAAGGCTAAAACCTGTTGGCTGTCTTGACAAAGATTTGAGCTTTAAAAGTACATAACATTGGATGCATACTATTTTAGGTGAATTCAAAGTCCATTCATAAGATTTTAGGTTTCATTTGTTTGTAGTTGGTCGCTCATTTAAACTGGATTAACTCTATTTAGCGCATCCACATACTGTGCAAGTATGAATGACTAAACAAGTGAGCTACTTAGATTGAAGCAGTCAAGCTAGCATGCACCCATAATGACAGACATATTATGGTGCTTTCATGTACACTACTATGATCTTTGATGACGGCTATTTACTCTCCCTGATCTAACCAATGTTTGTTTTAATTTAGTTGCCCCAACCAGGCTTAGTTTGTCTGTACAAAGAATGAGAATTCATCCACCAGAGCTCTGGGAAAGCAGGCAGGACAGCCCATACCTACAGATGCTTTGAATTTACGGAGACTTTCCTGCTAGGAAAAGTGAGAGCTGCCCGTATTTCCTGTGGATTAGTCGTCAGATGGATGCCCTCCGAGGAGGTCTGTAGAGCGACGCTGGGAAACTGACCTGGCTCTGACTCCAGCACAGAGAGAGCAACTCTCTGCCAACATAACCTTGGGATAAGAGCTCGGCCCGGGTCCACCACATTTACACCAGCTGAGGCAATCCTGAAGCACAGAGAAACTTGCCTGTGTACAACATGATTTTGCCAACATAGAAGAATTTTTAAGTTTTGGTTTTAGACAAGTAAAAAATTTACCCTTTTTCCTGCATGGGGCTCATGTGTCGGAATGAGAATTTGTGTGCATGAGTAGCATTTTCCTTTTTTATCAGAACAACTGTGTTAATGTAACTATCACCTACTAGTGCAGTTTCTTATCTGACAAAACAATAACTTATCCTATCGTCAGCTTATGTTTTATCTGTCTATTACTGACCGAGCAAAAATAGAAACATTAGAATCAGGTACATTAGAATCTAGCGTATCCCACTGTGTTGATTTACACACCTAGCCTCTTTTTAAAATTTCCAAACTTTACCGTGGTATTATATACTATATTATTACAAAGTAATACTATAGCACTTCGATAAGAAAGTGTTAAACACGTAAGTTTTGTTTACAAGGTATATTGAGTTTAGTGTCCAAAACAGTTTTTTATTAAAATATATTCTTAAAAAACTTTTTGTATAATGATTTTGTTTGCATCTTGCAGAGTGCTTGGAGTGTAAACTGATGCTTATATAAAGCTTACTGAGTCAAGATCCGAAAGAATGCCATCAACATATTACTATACTAGAGGATGAAGAGTTCATTTGTAAAAAATGTTCAAAAATTATGTCTTTTTATTGTGCACTTCAATCATATCGATCCAATTGCAAGACAACCAGCTAACTAACACAATATAATTTTTTTTAACTTATTTAAGAATATACGCGATTCGTCTTTGCAGATAAACTCAACAAATATAGGCTTTACATAAATAAAACACGTAATCCCTTTTGCTATAGTTTGCATTTTTGCAAAACAATAGTTGTCCAATAAATGCCTTGTAGTAGACCTCATATTTTAACGCTTTAATATAACCCGAGGGACATTTAATGTAAATATGGTACAAGCATGCCTCCTGGACATCACCTTTTGGACAATGCTCAACTTTAAAAACATGCAAAGTCCACAGGTCAAGACTTCTTTACTGCCGGTGTAAAGTAATTAATTCAGTCTTCACCTAAACCACCGCTAGGACAATTCATCATGACAGTGAAACATGGTCAACTAGCTACATGGTGCTGCCACCTTTTGACCAATCCACTGAAAAGAACCAACTCAAAGATTCTAGTCTGGACATCACTATTTTCAATGGTCAAAGATTTATTGTTAACATTAAACTGGTACTCAAGAGTGACGTGAGAGAGAAGTTGACAGGGCAGATAAACAACAAGATAATATCATAGTCAGTAGTTTAAAACACAGACATATCCTAGTAGCACTGACTACAATGTTAAAAACAGCATTTATTATGCTTTGCACCAATGAAAATTGAGAAAACCGTTATCTAAATAAAATGCAATTAGATTAAAAGATAAAAAAAACAGCACCTTAATGATATGGTTTACGTTAAAATACCATTATGAGCCATTAGCTTCTTCCATTAAAACAATTCCAATTGGAGGAAAAAAATCGTTTTTTCCACAATATAGTTTCCATCACATACAAGTAGACACCTTTATAAATCCTTTGCATTTTCTTGAGTTCTAGGCAGGGTTCTGTTGTTTTCTCAGCACGGAAATAAGGAGAGACCAATGCTAACAATCATTAAAAAGCAGTATATGAAGTTTTAACTGTTGAGCTGGGAACATTTTGTGTTCCATCACGTCATTTGTAACATTTCACAATGTGGTGAACAGAAGTAGCCTATATGTTTAATGTACAGAAAAGTAGGCCTACATTGAAAGAGACTCAACACACCAAATGTTGTCTACTAGAGAAGTTTCAGTGATATAAAATTAGACATAGAGGGCCATCTGCTGGCAGCAGAGACAAATGACAGTTTTATTTCGTTTCCCAACCAATTTTAAATACAGTCTATTTTACAATATATATATATATCATTTTTATATATAAGGCTTTACATTAGACAAACATTACAAGTATGTTCTTCATGATGTGCTACAATGTCACTTAAATCGATCATCTTTGTGACTTAGTTTACATATTCAGCACAGGGGTTTGTTTTCATATTATTTTTTGATTGTTAAGGAGCACATCACACAATCACTGCCTCCTTAATATGCTCCCCCTCTTTTTCAGCCTGAAGCCAATATATCATTATCCCTTTAAAAATCTCACCGTCTGTACTTTACTCAAATATTAATTGTATTTGATAATTTGCCATACAGTACACAAATGCCACTTTATTGACTACAGCATTAAATAAGTATTTTATTACATATTCATTGCATTTAAGTGTAATTTCAAAATGCAGCCCAGAAGACATTTCCGAATAAAAAACGAATAGAATTTCTAACATCTGGAATGCAGCTAACCTTCATTACTGCATAATACAACACCCACCATTATAAAGTGCCCCCAAACAAAACCTATGTCCTTAAAAATTAACATACTCTCCACACTGTATAATCTATACAGTTTTTTTCTTTTCAGCTTTGAATTTACCTTTGGATAATAATAATAACGTTAATTGGCATCTAGTTTTGCCATTTCTTGCACATAGATCCCTATGCTCTCACTGTCAAAAAGTACAAAATATACAGCCTTGATTGAGGATGACATTGTAGTCACAAAGTAGCTGGAGATAGCCTTCAAAATAAGCTGGGCAGCAGTCTGCTTTGGAAAACCATTTCTGTAGGGGAGAGAAATAAATCAAATGATGTCATGTCATAAATATTGTGGAAAAACTATACCTCCAAGAAATTCCACACATCTAGGTAGTAAAACTAACGATGTCGAATGTTGGAGTAAGACCTAAAAATGTTAACACTGAGCACTTTCTAGCAACTTCTGCCATAAATAAATCACGTTTTACTCTTAAAAGGACTCGTTTTGTGCTACATGGTTCTCAAAAACGTAGTTTTTATTCGTAACCCCAAATAATGACATTTAAACTGGTCTTGATGATTTTTTGAACCGCTGGATCAAATTTAATAAAGCAAAAGAAGGACAAAATAATCAAAACATTTAGAGATCAACAAAAATCTATTCAATCAATGTTTGGTCAAATACTGTGTCATTAACGTACCTGCCACTGCCAATAGATGGAAACGCCACAGATTTAAGTTTTTTCTCATCAGCAAGAGCAAGACAGTTCCTCACAGTTTTATCGAGCATATCTTCACATTTATCTGATCCCCATCCTGGACTGTTACAGTGGATGACAAACTTTGCAGGAAGTCCAAACCCTGAGGTCAGGGCAACTGAGTAAAGAGATGTTCCAAATATTCAGTGCATGTCCTTCACAATGAACAACATGTCATTGTGATCAATTGCTTAAAGGCTGCATTGAGAAGCTAGGTTTAATTCATTTATTTCCTAATTCACCATATTTTGCTTATATTAATTCTTTGCAAAAACGCACTATTGCTGACAAAGTTGCCTAAGTTGTCATTATTTAGTAGAGCACAGTTTAACCAGTCCACTGGGATTTGAAGGTTGCATGAATGAACATTTAATAATGCAAGTAAATAAGTAAATATGAAGGAAACTATTAACTAGCACTGACACTAAAGTTAAGAGAGAATCTCATTTAGTTATTTGTTGTACCTTTTGGGTTCTTAGAGAAAGGGTTTTACTTGTTTTTTATTCCCCCACATAATGTGTAATAATTGGTGCAGTGTTCAAATTGTGTTAAAGCTCTTGGGGGTCCCCTAACCAGCCCATAAAAAATTGCTATCGATCTTACTGTTATTTTTCTATTTTGCATTGTATGTTTTTTATTCACAAAAAGACTTAAGATTTAGCCTGTTCAATGTCTGTCTTGCTGAGATTTCACCTTTTGCAAAATTTCTTGAATTTATTGATAGCAGTAAGACTAATAGTTTTTTCAAAATTTATAAAAACATTTTCCTTACAATTCAGATTTTCCTATCCTTTATTTATTTTCTTGTCCTTTGATTCTTGTTCTTTATATTACTGTAATGGAGTGCTGTTCCTTTTTTGTAAATATGTATAGGTTACAACAATTCATTGGAACGAGTGAGGGAGAGGATGCGTCAAAGTCAATAGTGGCTGTCTGTACAGTGCTGCCAAACCAGCCAGTCAGAAGCATATGCACATTTTAAGCATGATTCATTTCTTGATAATGTAGATCAAGTATATTAAATAATCCATAAAAAGACTAGGAAAACAAATGTAATTCCTTTGGGCGAAAGCAGAAGGGTAGCCTACTTTTCAAATTCGTAGCTTATGTTTGCAGAAGGCAGCACAAAATAATCTCTTGGGAATGCGAAAGTTTTCTGACGGAAGAAAAATATTCTTGGGGAAACTCAAAAGTTTTTCAATGGAACGCAATGTACTCGGGGAGGGCAAAATATTATCATTATCGTATAAACTAGATCCTGCTTTTCCAATCCTCAGTCACTGTTTATCACCAAGGCTGATAAAACCAAAATGTCCTTGGAACAGCTTACCTCCTGCCACCTCGAGAGGGCCATGTTTCTTGCATAGTTCAACAACTGCATCTCCAAACTCCTTTCCACCTTTCTTCTCCAAAGCACTTCCTACAGGAAACATTGAAGATTGAAGATCTGCTCTTGATAGAAACCAAGCATTTGAAGATGGCTCTCCAAAAGTCTTATTATTTGTTTCAACAGCTGCCAAGATTATTAACTCCCCCAACTGACTCAAATACAACGTTAGTGTGCTGTCGGTTAAAGGGAACTTTAGGTAGAGCTTCTCAAAGAGGAACAATATTAAAACAATTACACATATTCACACCAACACACAACATTCACATAGTTACTTAGCTGTCTGATTGTGTAAGACGTTAAAATCTTGATGGAGGAAAAAAGAGATTGTGGGAGCTACACCGACAAACAAAATGCCCACGTGAAACAATGTTATATGGACAAAATAAAGATGTTATGTGACACAAAGGCAGCTGAGGTCTATTCATATGGATCTATGTCACAAATAGTCTTTCATTTGTCCAAATACCTACAGAACCAGAATCCAGACACAATAATGGAAATTGCTGTCGAAGGCGAAATGGCATAGTATATGGCAGACTTTAAATTGGTTAAATATTTAGAATATAGCACTGGTAACATGGAATACAATTCAAATTGTGCCATTTATGTGCCAAAGCATCATAATTATTTTGGTGCGTTTTTTTGCATTCGTGTGGTTTTTTGCATTCGTGTACGTGTTTCGTGGTTTCGTGCGACGCTCCTGGAGTTTTAATGACCAAGAGCTTACCTATTCATTTAATTTAATTTATTGTCAAACATAGATTGAAAACATCTTTGCCATGAGCCATTTAATTATAAGTCTGGTTATGATGCACAAATTATGACACACTCAAGTGAAAAAATACAGTAGCATAATATCGTTGCCATTGAACTGAAAGCGTGTATCACCGAAATGACCACTTCACACAGGACATGAAAAAGACGGCATTTTCAATAATTAAACATTGTTTTGTCCAAGTTAACAAGTTATTTTTCATGGCTACATATTTGCAAAACCCACAAACAATAGTTCACCATTAGTAAAGATATATTTAAAAATCATAAAAAAATGGAGATACAATTTATTGTGAGAGCGACAATTCAGTAAATCACTTGTAGTAATGTACTTAAGGAGAAGTGTGTTTAAGTAAATTGTAGTACATGTGCTAGTAAGATTAGTAAAATTGCAACAAAAACTTAGATCAGAAAACAGATATTTCTTTTAACCTGGTTAGATTAATATAAATATCACAGATCCTGGGAATTGGATTATAAATGAAACTGTGTTGTGTTTCTTTTGCGCACAAATCAGTAACAACTTGTTTTGGCCATTCTACAAAACTGGTGCAATATCAGAGTTGGAAACATCTTCAGAAAAATGTGTCATTTCCCCACATTTTGTATGTATACAAATATTCAAGGCACACATTTCAGTAACTGTTAATTCTAATATTGTATTTTCAGAATGTTTTGGAACATTTATAACCAAATGCCATCATAACTTCTAAGTGGATAATTCAGTTTACTTTATTTTTGACAAAACATCCCATGTTTTGGTAGTGTCTGCACATTTTCGGTAATGACAGTAATGTTTTGGTAGTGACCATAATATTTAACTTGCCACGGCTGAATCAAACTGTCAACAATTTTTGTCAACACAAATGGCAGACGCAATTCTGACAGTAAATAAATTGCAGAGAATAAATCAAATAAATAATTACAATGCATCTAGAGCTGAAAACTGTGGAAGGAAAGCATGCAGAGTCATTTGTATAAAACAGTTAAATAGCAAAATAACCGAATAAGTTTAAAACACAGAAATGTGTCAAAAGCTGTCTTTTGAGGCAGCTGGATTTGGATTACGTTGTGGAGATCACTAAAGATACCTCTCAGCTGAGTTTAAACCAACTTTTTTATTAAGATGAATGCCTCAGTGATTGATATTGCTTCATTTGTAATGCATGGAGTAAATAAATTGAGACAAGAATAATGTTGAGCCTGAAGATCATTTTTATTCAGCTGTCAATAAATAACTGCTTTAAATCCTCTATATTGTCCCGAAGTCTTTGGTTATTTATGACATTTACTTCAAGTAAAATGGCTGATGCTGATTTTCAGTGCCGTTTTTTGCTGTTCTAAGCCACCATTGGACGTTACTTACTTAAGATTACATCTGTTATTGACACCAGGCTCATGGAACGCCAGGTTCTGGAATGAATCTATCTATGACGACGTTGATAGGTTGAACACCACCTCCACAAAACACTATCAACGACTACTTTTCTAGAGTGAGCATGCGAATTACAAACATGCCTTTAAAGATACCCCTGGTTGTGGAAGAATACAGTCGCTGCATAACCTTCCTTCGGAGTCCGACATTAGTATTATTTTTAAAGACGTTCCAGCTCATGTGGGGAAAAACATGGACCGTTTGTTTGTTTCATTTCTCTGAGGATTCCTTCGTTAACAAGGCAGAGATCGACACTGGATTTGTTGAATGGCTAAAATTAAAAAGCAGTGTCATCAATATTGGATCCGATAGGAATGGTGCATCAATCTTATGCAAGTAAAACATTTTTGTACTATACATCACTATTGCTTTCTTTAGAGATCGCTTGATGTTCCCTGAGCACTGTTCACTCGAGAATAGTATAACATGGGAACTTCTAGTCATTTGTATTAATTGCAGAGGTTGTCTGTGATCTTAAGCTTGGGTGAATCGGCATCTCTGATTTAGCGGGCTCATATATAATTTTTTTCTAGGCTGTTTTGAAGTGTTTTTGTATTATTTTGGGTGCTGGGTGATATCCATAAGTTACCGGGAGTCTCCCGTTTGTTTATTATTCATGGAAACTCTCGTAAGATCGTGGTGATCTTTTGTCCAGTTCGCGATCACGGGTCTCAAATGTTGACAGGTACGGTCATATATCATTAAAAACCATACAACTATAGGCTATACAAACTATACGCAAAGCCTTGCCATCACATCTGGGAAATAAGTCAGTAAATTTGAGTAAAATCATCCCGTGCGAATGCATCACATGAAATACTAATGTGGGGAGGTCGTTTATAAATCACAGGAGATCTCCAGATAATACTGATGCTGTGCGAAAAATTTGAATGGCGCTAATGTGTAACCTAACGTTACATCTCTAACCAAATTCACAGAAGGCTCCAACTAAGCAAACTGCTATCCGATCAAAGCTGTGGGCGTTTACTTATAAAGTCTTCAATGTGGCACGGCACGCACATTAAAACCGAGCATTTGCAGAGCTGGCCTCAAATAGCCTTACTTCTTGATTTTGATGTTTTTTAATGTAAAAATCATGTGACCGTCATAACTAGACCTCATCCAACAGTATAAAACAATAAACAAGGCCAGTTCATTAGACCTTTAAATGTGATTTTCGATTGTGGGACTGGGAAGCAGTTTGCACCAATTCTGTAGAATGGTCTATTTATGAAAATCGAACAACAGAAAATGAGTGAGCTCAATGTTTTGCAAGCCACTATCCTTGACTGCAATTATGAACAATAATCTCTATTGATACTTGATCACATTAGCCTATCTATGAGTAACGACATAAAGTGTTTTTAAGAAATCATTTTTTAAGGATCCTTTTGTGACAAACATGAAGACATTTTGTGCTACCTTAGACACAGGTAGTTGATGTAGTGAAAATAATCAATTCTGTTTAATCTTTAATTGTTCAATCATTCATTGTATTGTATTGCTTGCATATATTATCTTTCAACAGAGTATATTTACTACTAAGCTTTTTTTTACCTACTTCACCACCCATGTAGAAGGTGGAGTTGGTTGGGTGAACAACAGCTTCACTTTCGATGGTGGCAATATCAGCTTGCACAACTTGCAACTACAACAACAGGCAAACAAATATTGTGAGTGACACACATACATTGTGGAGAAGGCAATGAAACCAAGAAAAGAGAAACGTGACTAATAGAAAGATAGGTAAAAAAGGATATATCTGCGATAGATGAAGGTGAGCAGAACATATACAAATGAAAACAGAATGCACTGCCCAAAATCACGTAGTGGAGCTCTGGAGAAACAAGTCACCACCGAAAATGACTGTACAAAACTTCAGAATCATCCCATTTAATGACATAAGAGTGAATTGTCATAAAATTCATGTTTTATAGACGGTTTCCACGGATGCCCACAGTTACCTTGAAGTTCATTTTTTGTGTTTTTATATATTAATTTATATTCATAGTAATGTATATTCATATTTTTCCGTTAATGATTGTATTAAATAAATAATTGGTTTATTTTTAGTTTATGCTATTTTAAAAAAAAAATGTTGAATGGGTCGTGTATCTTTGTGGCATTTAAATTTATCTTTTTCTACTGGTCACCCAAAATATGCTGGCTAGACATACTTTTAGACTGGCTAGCTATGTCATTTACCGCAATGGAGGTGCTGTTTCGTTATCAACACAGTGAGATGCCGCAGATTTGCAGTTTTCTAATAAAGAGCTATATTAGGAGCTGAAAAAGGGTATTTCACTGCTGTTCAGTTGATTCTTGTCTCAATTTCTTGAAAATGTTCCTAAAAGTAATGAGGGGGTACATCATTGTGATGTTTTAAGGTGTGCAGTTGGCTCATTGAATCAGCGTTATACTGTACAGTACACAGCAGGAAAACGCAAATGTGAATGAGCTTTTCTCATTATTGTAAGACTGGGTTATTCTGTTGTTGGCTATTGTGGGCTAAAATAGCTCACATTTGATTTTAAATAAATTTTCTGTTTGGTTGAATAAATGTTATATTTTATGTAACTTAAAGGGGCATGCATAACCTAAACACGCATTCTGACTTATTTCCAATGTTAAAAAGACTAGCTTCTCCTCCTTAACTCTTTCACCGCCATTGACAAGTTATCTCATCATATAAAAAAACGGTTCCCTGCCAAAGACGAGTTATTACGGCAATCAGTGTTTGTACAGTACAAAAAAGTACAGAATCCCAGAACCTAGAACGCGTATTTCTTATCAGTTTTTAATGATTGCTCTGAGTGTAATCTGGACGGAATCTTTGACAAAAAACGTTAATTATCTCAGCTGTTTAATCAAAGTGATGCATTT
This sequence comes from Triplophysa dalaica, assembly GCF_015846415.1. Classification (NCBI taxonomy): domain Eukaryota; kingdom Metazoa; phylum Chordata; class Actinopteri; order Cypriniformes; family Nemacheilidae; genus Triplophysa; species Triplophysa dalaica. The sequence continues at coordinate 19,146,253 of NC_079560.1, read as the reverse complement.
TTGAAGAAACCAACCCACATCTAAGGAGTGATAAAAAAGGGAACAAATGAAGATAGAAGAATACGGTTTCTTTTGTTTAAAAGTTGAGACTCTGTTCTTACATTGGACATATGACCTTGTATTTATATGCTCAATACACTCCCCCAGCGTTCGTAAACGTTTCAGAAAGTTTTTTAGAACATGATAATCCGTTTCGTATCAACATTTCTTGGTCCCTTATTGGACAATTGTCCTGGAAAACCACACGGCACACCCACAAAGGAGAGAGGGCGAAGAAGCATGCGCACACGTCACTTTCACTTGTGTGCAGGGGAGAGACAGCACGACGATCGCAAATTTCAGCTGTGTTTGTTTGTTCACTGCATTTGGGTGATCAATGTTTTATAAACGGTGGATATAACGCTGGATTTGGAGATTGTTCGAAACTGATAGATGGAGCCGTCCCAGCTCTAAAAGATGAGGGACATAAACCTCAAACGGAAAGTGAAACTGATGTCTGTGCTTTGTTGGCAATGGGTGCGCACGTGTCATGGTTCCACTATCATGTCATGTTTTATTCCCGTCTCGAGTGGAGCCATGGCATTGCCTGATGATTTTATGTGGGAAAGACATAGTTCTTTCTCGTGTTTCGTCATTGTTCCCTACATCTCGTTCCTCGTCAGCCTCTCCTTAGTGCTAATCCCCAGCACCTGTTTCTCGTTAACGATCCTTTGTCTGTTTCCCCTATAAAGAGTCCTCGTGTTTCATTGTCCTGTGCTCGTGCATTGTACTTGTGTACCTGTTCCTGTTCAGTCTGTGTATGCTGGTGTCTCTTGTCGGTCTCTTACCGGTCTCTTACCTGTTCTCCAAAGTTCCTGTTATCCATGCTGCGTTAGTAAGTCTAGTTTAGTTAGTGTGTTTATATCAAGTGTTTGTTTTTGTAGTTATAGTCAGTCAGTGTTCTTGTATTCGCTAATTTACCCTGTCCTGTTTTCCCCATTGTGGGTTTTTGTTTTGCCTGTTTTGTAGTGTTCAGTGTTTAATAAATCTGTTAACCCCTTAATTCCCCGCCTCTGCCTGCAATTGGGTTCTACCTCCCTCAAATCATGACAGCACATGCTTTATTATCACCTCAACCATCTCCCCCCCTGCCGCACGTGTTGTATGTTTTCGGAAATAGTCTCACAGCTGTATCTGTCTTTTATAAAAGAGATCATACAAAAGACTCTACTGATATTTGAAGCATACGATACTCTGCTGCTAGTTCTCAAGATTAACATGAGATATGCAGAAATTGTCTGAGTTATGGCCATTTTAATAATTGTCCTTTTTCATATAATTTTAAAGAATGTATATGATGTATGTAAAGTGTTTGGTTAATCCACTTAAAGGTACGGTGTGGTGCGCGTGTGTAAAAGATCAGGATGGCACCACCTCATCCTCATTTTGAAGTTTACATGAAAACTGATGTGTGGCTACAATGTAGGCCTGACAGAGAAGAAACAATCCGCCTTAATTGTTTTCATCACAGGTATAATGTCTAGGTGATGGTCTCCGATAGAGACTGAAGCAGAAGACAAACATCAAAAACTGAAAAAAGTTATCACAATAGCTGCAAGATTTTAATAAAAATATCTGTACCTTCTGTCCGAGAAACAGAGTCTTGGAGGAGAGCACAGTAAAGCTATAAGCCACTGAGGTGCTGTCTGCACTTGCTGATTTACTCGTCTCAACCCGTTTCTGTCACACAAAAAAACCCGTAAAGCATTTAACATGTAAATTCACAGCATACAAGTACTCTGTACTGCTCATTTTAAAGGAATAAATATGTTTTCACAAATATCAATTTAAATGCATAATTTATTTGTGCTGAACTCTTTAGAGAAACACTGGATATCATTATGCTGCTAAGAGGAATTAAGTGAATAAAACGTTCACAAAATTTTGCAACAAGCCACCCTATTATGGCAATGATCGGTGCTCCTTGCACTGCTAATTGTTTCGGAATTGGAGTGTGTACACTGTGGTCATAATTTTTGTGTGTGTTTATTTGGAAACGTCATACTTAGCATTGCATTCTTTTTTGTTAGTTGTATAAAATAAAGCAATTGACCTACGAGGCAGTAGGTAACAGTGCATTTTATAACAGCTTAGTGGCGTTGTTAGGGACGTCGCGAAGTGGAATCACTAGCTGTTATAAAATGCACTTGTAACGCACTGCTTTGAGAGGGTTTTCCATATGCGTAGCAAAGCCATTAAACACAGATGTGACAACATCGGCACAGTGATACTTAGGCTATGTAACGCAGTTAGCAGTTACAAATCAGGTATTTTAGAATGGCTTAGAACAGGGCTCAAACAATCAGAGTCAAGGACCAGAACTGACTGTTTCATAATTCGTTTTTTGTGGGTGAACAGATCAAAGGAAGTCACTACCTTAACCCTTGTTGACTTTTTAGAACCAAGTCTCTTGACATCTGTGTTTTTGGTGGCTTTAGACTTCTTTGCTGGTGCAGGGGTGATGATGGCTTCAAACTTCGCTTTTGAGCCCCTCTTTTTGGAGAGCAGTTCCGGCTGAATATTGGGCAATACTCCACCAGCAGCAATAGTAACACCTCTCAGTAGCTGCAGAGATAAAGGTAAACTATGGTCAAACTTTCAATAGTGCATCCAATAACAAAAACAAGCACATCTCACACCTTTTCACCTCAAAACAACAGATAATTTGAGAGTGTATCATTTATATTGTGTCATAATGATGTCATGTTCATTCACCCCGGTCCACGCCTAAGTTTGTAATAGACAGACTGGTCCACACAAAAATGCGTGTCAGTGTCATGCGTGAAAATTACACTCTCAGTTGTTTGCACTTGTAAAATTAAAACTGAAACATTTAAAAAATTCAATTCATTTTTATTTATATAGCGCTTTTCACAATTTTAATTTTTGTAAAGCAGCATTACATACATCATAATATGAAATTTAATAAAAATAATACTAGGGGAAAAATTTAAGAGAATATACAGGATTCAGATACATGGTATTATTGAAAGGAGTGTACACTGATGGCAGTGGATTGTCAGAAACTGTAAATTATTCAATCGATGTATATTTATAGGTACATCATTATTTTAAATATTGTTATCAGGACTGGGAGCCTAAAATTATAATATACCAGAAAAATTTGCAATAATCCAAAAACGAGCAGAAAGAATATTTGAAGAATTTGGTTCCAAAATGAGATAACCCTGTTTTTTAAACTTATTTTATTGTGCATTCCAATTAATACAAATCAAACTACAATATGTTCGCTACAGCTAACTAACACAATAAAAACATGATAACACAATAAAAAACATGCTTTTGGATTTTTATCTCATTTTGGAACCAAACTCTTCATTTCTTAAAATACATTAATGTCCATATGTGTTGTTAAACGCTTTAGCTACTTTCATCACTTTTGTGAGCTCTTCCTAACCAATTGCAGTGAATAACTGAAGCTGTTCTCGTGGGGTTTTGTTACTAAGTGTATTAGTAAATGCTTCATTGTGCGGCCTCACAGCTGAAATATTTTCTCTAATAATCTAAATTTTATTACAGAAGGAGTTCATAAAATCATTGCTACAGTGCGACAGTTTCTAGGGTTTTAGAGAAGACGGTGTTTTAAAGTTTCCGTTAAAACATCAAGGTCTTCTAGGTTGTTTGCAACGTGACATATTTGAGACAAATCTAAGAGATTAGTGATAAAGCTATTTTTCGTTGTTTAAATAAGCATTCTACCCAGTTGATAGTGTGGACTACATCGAGAGGTTTTTGCTATTAATCGTACAGGCAATGAGGCAGCGTTCTGAAATATCATCGCTCTGGGACAGGATTTCTAGAAATAACCATGGGGGGTAGATAATATAGTGATCCAGTATGAGCCAGGTTTCTGTTAAAAAGACTGCATCCAGATTATGATCACTAATAATATTGCTAAAGTTTGGTTCCTTTTGCGGAAGGTATCTGATGTTTAACAACCCAAATTTTAGCTTTTAATTCTCCTCCGTTGTAGATATGTCATTATGTAATGTAATTAAATACTTATTATTTGTACTTCTATATAAAATAGTAGATATTTTAGAGCACTTAACCCTACCCTAAACCACCCTAACACGCAACAAGCAAATATAATTCACACAACACAAAAAATTAAAAACTTTACGAAGAGGTTGCATGGCATTCCGAATTTTCTAAAGCAGTACAATATCGTTGTGTGAGCACAGCAGGTTTTAATCACCCACGACCATGCTCCAGGAATTCACACAGTGGCGTTTCATTCAAACGTATACAGGGGCGCTCACTAAATCCTTGGTGTTTCGAGTTTTGGCAAGTTTACCAATCATTTTAAAACCAAATTTAAAGACACACCAAGGATTTAGTCAAAACCAACAAGCCACGCCCATGGATCTGACACGAAACACCAAGGATTTAATGAAAACCATACACAGGATAGCCATTGCCATTTCACAACATAAGCAAAACATTATGCCGTAAAGAGTCACAAGAAACATAATAGCCAATGGCTTTTCACAATCGAAGCTGACGTCCCAGTCGCAGTTTTTAAAATTGTATGCAACCGGATCAGAGTTTTACGGCAAACAGAAAAGGGGGATCGCTGCTCCTTGTCCGCCTCGGAACACTTGAAAAAAAAAAACTTTTTAATAAATAGCATTTGTTGCTTGTGGTCAGGAAGACGTGAGAGGAGCCGTGAGGCGGGGCCGGTGGCGTGATTGATAGTTGGAATCAGCTGTGCGCACACCGGTCCCGCATATCTCACGGAGGAGATTGGGAGCATAAGAGGACGAGCGACTGGACTGCTGACGAGAGAGGACTAGGCCTGGATTTTAGTTGTGTTTTTTTTTTTTTTTCGCCAGCTGTCTGTTTACTTTGTTGTCATGTTATAAAAAAAAATAATTTTTGCCAGATCCCGTCTCCTTCCTTCATTTGAATTAAACCTTATAACATTGGTGTCCGAAACCCGGGAGAGAAAGTGAGAGACATGCTGCCGGAGAGGCCTCGCGGTGCCGGAGAGTTCGGGCAGCGCGGACGAAGGGCGTCCGCCAGTGGCTGCCCGAAGCGGTGGTTCTGGAGAAGAGGAGGAGCCATCATGGACCGCCAAGCTTCGGTGGGACGGCGATCTTTGCTGCCGCACTCCTGGGTCGAGATGGGGTGGCTATTGTCCAAGCGGGAGCGGGGGAGTCACCACCGTCCGCCAGAGGCCGGAGCCTGCGTCCGTCTGCTTAAGGGGGAGGAGCAGGGGGCGGAAGTGCCGAGGGCGGACACCGCCTGCCAGAGGCTGGAGCCTGCGTCCGTCCGCCCAAGGGGGAGGAGCAGGGGATGGGGAAATCGCCGCTGACTTCCCGCCAAAGCAGGAGCCACAGCCGGCCGCCAGGGGGCAGACTGTCGAGCCATCCACCAAAGCGCCCAGGGCCACCGCAAGGCACCGCGAAGGGGAGTACCCGGGCTGGTTGAGGACCGAGCGGCACCGTTCTCTCGTCTCGTTGGTATATACCCCCAGTCGCTGCAGACGTTGAGACTCGGTGGTACCCCCCGGCCTGTAAGGGACGATGGGGGTATGTGGTCAGGAAGACGTGACGGGAGCCGTGAGGCGGGGCCGGCCATTTTAATTGAACCTTATTACATAGCTGTATCTGCCTGTTATGCGTTGTGTTTTATGGTTTAAAATATACAAACTGTTAGGTTTAGGGGTCGTAAATGTACCCTGCTGCAAACGTTACTCAACCTTCATACAGGCGTGTCATTTTCAAGCCTAGAGGAGGCATGACACTGACAGGCTTTCTCGAGTGGACCAGCGTGTCTTTCTTTGCCGATAGCTGAAATGCAGTTTTCAAGCCCTTTTTGACAATAATATTAAAAAAATGACTGACATGGATACAAATTGTGTTTTTAATTATGAACACTTTTCTGTTTGCTAGGATGGGTATTTTGGATGGAGAATCCTCTCAATTACCTTTAACAAACTGCGCATTTGGGAGAAAATGCTCAAAAAATGATTGTAAATACTCTTTTATTACACATTCTCTTTGACCTGTTGGTAATATAGTGTATATGTTTGTGTATGCATTTGATTTTGTCCTTTACCTGCGCTTTTTCATATTACTTTTAAGGGCGGTTTCCCAGACAGGGATTAGTTTAAACAAGGACTAGGCTTTAGGTGTCTTTCACACTTGCAGTTTAGTTTGGAATGGAGCACAGTTTGTAAGAACAAATTACTAATGTGCAAGCAGTGATGCGACCCCGGGTGCACACAGAGGTACCGAACCGGAGACTACCTGAAGAGGTGGTTTGAGTTATGCTGCACTCGAACTGTGGCGCAGTTTGCATAAATATGAAGCAAAACAGACTTGGGTGAGCATTTGTTCAGTAAGGAAAAAAAATCTGTGCATGCGTTTCAGCCGAATTGTATGTATGTGCTTAAATAAATCACATGTAAGAGATGATAGCTTTGGTAATTTACCTTGGATTCGAGCGAGAGTGAGCCTGCATTGTATTTGCGCGTTGCGAGTGCAATCATAGGGATAAAAGAATGGTAATACGCTGTATCCTGAATATGTCTGTTTGCAAGCAGCATAATGCATGCGACGTAAATACAGTAAACCAAAGTTTCGTTTACTTTGCTGTGCATAATAAAAGCAAAAGAATAAAAAGCACAATACATTGACCCATGTGCGATTTCTACCATCCGCCTTGCTCTTTGAGATTAAAGCAAAGGGATTCGATAGAATCAAGCCGAGTGTGAAACCAAACCAACACTGCGGGGCGCCAGGAACAATCGCACTCAGGTTCGGACCGCAGTAAACGTGCCCAGTCTGAAAACGCCTTTGGTTAAATTAGGACTTTTAATTAGTTTTTAAAAACAGACAAAATAATAGTACTGATATTTTTTAGGCATGTAAGTTGTTTGACACTTCTAACATTTAAGTTAGTATGCGAATAGGCTTAAGCCCTGTCCAGGAAACTGCCTCATAAGGTTTACCTTATTTTTTGTGTGTTTAACTGATGCTGTTTTTCTTGTTGTTGTTTTTTTTGTACAGCTTTGATGCAAGGCAAACTGTAAAAGTTTGCCTTTCATCTAAACTTAAAACTTAAAATGGAATTGAACAAAGGTGCCGTGGTTATTTAAATAACTATATGAAATAATATTATGGACAACTTGTTTTACTGACAAGTTAAACAACTTATGATTTATATCTGCAAAAATTCTCAAGTCTTACTTGATGAAGTTCCTCGTCATTGGCGATGGCTAGCAAAATGTGTCTAGGTGTTACACGCCCCTTCTTGTTGTCTCTAGCCGCATTTCCTGCCAGCTCCAGAATTTCAGCTGAAAGAATTTTGCATACATTTCTCATTACAATTTTTTTTGGTTTAATAGTCAAGGCCAAACAAAGTAGGTTCATTTTTTGAACCAACTGTACTGCATTAAACTGTACTGCCTATAATAGCAAATAGTTATCTCAGCAATGTCCTAAACTAGAGCTAGTAAATTTAATATTCATTTAATTTCTGAAAGTACATAACACAAATGTTTTTCTAAGATATAATGCAATTTTACAGACATGACAAAGGTTTTCCTGATATCTTACTGGCTTGGGATGTGCAGTAGTTTGTTAATCTAGTCTTCTCTACATCTAACTACACACCTTCTTTCTGCTTCCATTTACCCACTTTCCACCTACAAATTCTGATGTTCATCTACAGGGGCTATTAATGATCAAGGCAAAATAAGGTGATCGATATTATTTAGAAATTTACTTTAGTTTCGTCATGTTTTCATAGCCTACCCCCCAGTACTGTCAACACTGTAAACATTTAAAAGAGCAATGTAAATCTTGTAAGACTCATTTTGTTAAACCACTTAATGCTTGAGTAGAAAGTGTTTACTTAAAGGAATAGTTCACCCAAAAATAAATATTCTGTAATCATTTACTCACCCTCTTGTCATTTTAAACCTTTATGACTTTCTTTCTCACAAAATAAGATATTTTGAAAATTTTGTAAACTGGACACCATTCTGCATTTGATTTGTGTCCATACAATAGAAGTGAATGGGGGCCAGTGCTGTTCGGTTACAAACTTTCTTCAAAACCTGTATAAATAATTTGTTCCAAACCTGTACACATTTATCTGTTCTGTTAAACACTTTTTTTTTAATTGCAACTGATATTTCTGAAGGACTATTGACTACTAGTAGATAAAAATAAAATGGATCGCTCTACCATCGCTTTTTATTCATTTACCTTTTGTTCTTCAGAGCCTTCGCTCATGACTACGAACAAAAAGAACTCAACAAATTCTTCTTCTACATTGCCGGATCTACGATGTAGAGCAGCGGATCGTCCCTACATGCAGCGACCTTCCCAAGGGCGTCTCGGCGGTTCCGGAGGTGTTAGAGATTTTTTCTAAAAAGGTCAATTTCAGGACTGAGCGTTCTCCAGCGCGGCATGTCCCACTGTTCTCTTGGGTGCGCTACCCTCATCGAGGAGGGGGATGGACACGATCGCTGCGTTAGGTGTCTGGGCGTCCAGCACGCTGAAGCAGCGTTCGTTGCCACATCTTGTCCGCTCTGCGGCCCCGAAGTCCGCCTGTATTAGCAGCATTAGTGATGTGGGGACCTCTGCGAACGTAAACCCGCCAGCCAAGTGCTCATAGGCCGATCGCACCCCGATTCGCTCTTCTGAACATTCCCCAACCGGCGGTGGCATACCGTCCAGATCCTCAGGCAGGCACGCACTCAGAAACGATGCGTGACATAGATGAGATGTCGCTTGCAGCATCGGAGGGAGACTGGCATCAGAATCTGACAAATCCGAGCTCCCCCCAGGGGGGTCAAACTCAGGAGGAAGCAGAAGTGATCTCAGCCATGCTAATCCGGGGGGGTTAGCATTTCAGTGCCTGGCGCCCACTCACTCACAAAGAGAGTTTTCTGTTTCCCCTGGGTGTTCCTTCTATGCGATCGCACACTCCACTGGACTGTGCCCGGCAAAACCGACCTCACGCCCTGGCGAGGCGTAGGGTCGTACACACACGACAGCTGCTACCATTCTTAAACCGATAGTGGGTGCAGCTGTCCCACCGGGCAGGCAATAAGGCGGAGTAAACCTTCCCTCCGAGGAACCCCCCGACATGGTTAGTCCACTAGCCATCAAACCACCCTCCGTGGGAATGGTGAAGCAGACCGTCCCCTTGGTCCCCCTGTCACAGTCCCTGGGAGCTCGAGAGCTGCCCACTCTGTCTCCGTGGCTAATGGTCCGTCTTGGTTACTCTATCCAGTTCGCCAGAGACTCTACCAAATTTCGGGGCATCATTTCTCCCACTGTCAGAGGCAGGGACGCCTACATACTTCGGGTAGAGGTTACCACCCTTCTGGCAAAACAGGCATTGAGTTCATCCCTCAAAACCAAGATTTTCAGTGGGTTACAACCCGCACTTCATTGTTCCCAAGAAAGACGGCGGGTTGCGCCCCATATGTCTGCGTACCCTGAACAAAACACCTTCACAAGCTGCCGTTCAGGATGCTCACGCAAAGGGCGCGTCCTGACATCTACAGTTGAAATAAAAAGCATGTGAACCCTTTGGGCTTACTTGGATTTCTTCATAAATTGGTCATAAAATGTCTTCTGATCTTCATCTAAGTCACAACAATAGAGAAACACACTCTGCTTAAACTAATACCGCACAAACATTATACGTTTTCATGTTTTTATTGAACACAACATGTAAACATTCATAGTGCAGGGTGGAAAAAGTATGTGAAACCCTAGGCTAATGACTTCTCCAAGAGCTAATTGGAGCCAGGAGTCAGCCAACCTGCAGTCCAATCAATGTGATGAGATTGGATGTGTTGATTAAAGCTGGCCTGTCCAATAAAAAACACACACCAGTCTTGAGTTTGCTGTTCTGAAGAAGCGTTGTCTGATGTGAACCATGCCTCGCAAAAAAGAGCTCTCAGAAGACCTACGATCAAGAATTGTTGACTTACATAAAGCTGGAAAGGGCTTCAAAAGTATATCTAAAAGCCTTGATGTCCATGTGTCCACGGTAAGACAGATTGTCTACAAATGGAGAAAGTTCAGCACTGTTGCTACACTCCCTAGGCGTGGTCGTCCTGTAAAGATGACTGCAAGAGCACAGCGCAGAATGCTCAATGAGGTGAAGAAGAATCCTAGAGTGTCAGCTAAACACTTACAGAAATCTCTGGCACATGCTAACATTTTTGTTGACAAATCTACAATAAGGAAAACATTAAACAAGAATGGACTTCATGGGAGGACACCACGGAGGAAGCCACTGCTGTCCAAAAAAAACATTGCAGCACGTTTGAAGTTTGCAAAAGAGCACCTGGATGTTCCACAGCACTACTGGCAAAACATTCTGTTGACAGATGAAACCAAAATTGAGTCGTTTGGAAAGAACACACAACACTATGTGTGGAGAACAAAAGGCACAGCACACCAACATCAAAACCTCATCCCAACTGTGAAATTTGGTGGAGGGGGCATCATGGTTTGGGGCTGCTTTGATGCCTCAGGCCCTGGACGGATTACTGTCATCGATGGAAAAATGAATTCCAAAGTTTATCAAGACATTTTGCAGGAAAACTTAAAACCATCTGTCCGCCAACTGAAGCTTAACAGAGGATGGACGATGCAACAGGACAACGACCCAAAGCATAGAAGTAAATCAACAACAGAATGGCTTCAACAGAAGAAAATCGACTTCTGGAGTGGCCCAGTCAGAGTCCTGACCTCAACCCGATTGAGATGCTGTGGCATGACCTCAAGAGAGCGATTTGTGACAATGTCATCATTAAACCAGCATTTATTCAGTTTTTTATTTTTTACTCTTCATTATTAGAAACGTATTTTAGACATAGTTATATGTTAATTCAAATAGTATCACTATTCATTCGCAGTGCTATCCAACTCAATCTTATGTTTAAATGCATACAGCCTTAGTGAGATTCTTATGTAACGGTTCCTGTTATTTGATTGGTTATGGTAACAATCCTATCCGTACAGATGCCTTTATTAGGAAGTACTTCCGTTTTTTAAGATGGCGTCTGCTCTGCGGCAAACAGTATCTCGTGGAGGTTTCTCTGGTGACTCTTGCAATGTTTTACTGTTTTTTCCGCATGCAAAGAAAATTATGTCAGTGAGTATGGTGATCAAGAGACTGTTCATTTCCGGGATTATCGAGAATTTATCCTTTTGCACGGAATACCCGACAGATCGTTTTTATACTCTGTAAGGATACCGTTTCGCAAAGGTGTATTCGGACGGAAGGAGGTCTGAGAACTAACGCTGATTAATTAATTGCTTACGGAATTGCCGAGTCATGGAATGGGATTTAACTGCATGAAAAGGAGTTTTGAGTAAATGACAAGGGCTGTGGATACCGTGGCGGATGCGGGATCGTATTATATGTCTGTTTTGTTTTGCTGCGAGGTCTTTTGTGCGAGAGCTTTCTCTTGATGCAAGGAACTGAATGTTTTGGATTACTTCCTACTAAACTACTCTTTTTCCTCGGCGGGATTACCCACCCTTGAATTGAACTTTTCATTGGCTGGATTTGATTCTTATGAACTACTATGTGTTCCCTGGCGGGATTTTTCTTGTTAAAGGGAGACATTCTAATGATTGATTGTTTCCTTTTTGTTTATGAATTTACTAAATTTATAATTTTTTGATCTAATGATGATTTCTTTCATTTTCTATGAATTTATGTTTATGCTTTGATGATCTACTTATGAACTTTCTATGAATGTATTATGTTTATGATTTTTTTTGATCTAATGATGATAACTCAACTTTTCTATGAATTTATTATGTTTATGATTTGATGATTTTGGATTTTGAATATACCTAGTAGTAAAAATGAATAAGATGATTTACTGCGTTCCGTCATTGTGGCTTTATCGCTAGGTGAACGAGTTTTTTTGCACTTTATCTCAATTTTATCACACTTTATCACACCAGACATCCCAAGAATATTGCTGAACTGAAACACTTTTGTAAAGAGGAATGGTCCAAAATTTCTCCTGACCGTTGTGCAGGTCTGATCTGCAACTATAGGAAATGTTTGGTTGAGGTTATTGCTGCCAAAGGAGGGTCAACCAGTAATTAAACCCAAAGGTTCACATACTTTTTCCACCCTGCACTATGAATGTTTACATGTTGTGTTCAATAAAAACATGAAAACGTATAATGTTTGTGCGGTATTAGTTTAAGCAGACTGTGTTTCTCTATTGTTGTGACTTAGATGAAGATCAGAAGACATTTTATGACCAATTTATGAAGAAATCCAAGTAAGCCCAAAGGGTTCACATACTTTTTCTTTCAACTATACCAGGTGTCAGGATTGGTTTGTGGCAATCGACCTGAAGATGTCCTCCCTTTCGGTATTGCCTCTTGGCAATATCAATTGCCAAGAGTTGTGGGCTGTGCTACTTGCACTGAGCAGGCTGCGGCCTCTCCTGCGGGACAAGAATGTGCTGGTCCGAGGACAGCACTACAGCCGAAGCGTACATCAGATCGTCAGGGTGGCGTTCCCTCACAGCAGCTAACACAACTTGCTTGACGCCTCCTCCGGTGTAAGTCCCGCCTCTCTTGGTGTGTTAGATTTATCGGTTAGCTCGTGCTGAGGAGGCGGGAACGGTAATGGTTATTTACGTCTTCCTTTTCCAGCGACTTTGAATGAGTGTTTATGCTTTTGAGGTTTTTAAATAACCTTGATAGGTGTTTGTAGATGTTCTGTTTATGTTTTGTTGATATGTCGAGTGTTTTCTGAATTATATTTTGTTTTTAGACTAATGCTAATTGCAAATTGGGATATTGTTCAGAAATAGCTAAATTCGGTTATTTATGTGGCATGCAATGTATAAAGTAACTGTGATGAAGAAGGCAGGGAATTGACGAGGAGGAGGGACAAATTGTCCTTGCTAAGCAGTGTATTTATGGGCTTATTGATTTTGATATTTTGAACATTACTTTTTTTGTTTAGCTGAATACTTTTGTGGATACTTACCTATTATGTTTGATTGTACCTGTTGAAGAACTATGAACGAAAAGTGTATATTATTTTAATGTTTAAAAACAGAAAATTGTTACATTATTTATACCACCAGAGAAAAAGCTGTGTGTGGGCGTTTTTTTATATCTCCCCTTTTCAAGGTGCAAGTAAGCAAACTTTAGCGGTCACAGTCACAGTCCTGTCAGACCCATGTCACTATTAAGCTTTCCACTGTCTTTCCCCCCTGGAATTATTAAAGTATTTCTGATTCATTAGCAAGTCTATTGTTGTGTATTTTCACAACAGAGTTTTGACATATTTTCTGTGTGTTCCGAATGTGTTTTTATACTTTACTAGTATCACACATTTAAATGGGAAGCTTTTTATATCTTGTATGTTATACCTTTTGTACCGTTCTGTCATTACATTCAACGTTTTCATTGTTAACAAACAAAACACATCCATCCCCCGCACTTTTGAAAAGCTTGCTACGCCCCTGGTTCTCGACACAACGTCTCGTTCCCTCCATCAGGGAACTGAGGTTACATACGTAACCAAGATGTTTTCCTTGGTGGTTCCCTTCATCTCAGTGAAATTGGATTTACATTTTTGTTTTTCATTTGTAAAAAAAAATCCAATAAAGCCAGCATAAATCTTTACATTTCCATACAGAAATGAAGGCTGGGTATGTAGAAAAGACATGCTCACTCACTCCCACACACAAACACACACATCTGGTTTATTATCTCCTTGGAGACGCACGCACGCACGCACACACACCACACACACACTTACACTTAAATTTGAAAGAATATTAAATCTTTATGTCTTTTCTTTAATTTTTATAAATTCACAAAAATTATCACAAAAGTTGAGATAGGAGCAGTTGACCACATCCAGTAAAATGAATGGCTCTCTATGGCCCTCTGCTGGTCAAAACAATTTCTTTCTTACTGTAATCCTTTCAGGTTTATGTCTAACAAGCAGAGGGCAGAATTCTACACATAAGACATAGATCAATATCCAGAAACAACTTCAAATAAATTTGGATAATCATTTAAGTGATTTTTTTATAAATATGTCATATGTCACGTTCAAGCTAATGGTACAAGTTACAAAAGTACTTTTTATTTCCTTAAACACAAAATTATTGTATAGATGAGAAGTAAACCAAAAATATATATAGTTTTTGTATTTTGTATGAATATAAATGTTTATATTTTTAACAATTACTTCATCAACTGTTTTGGTCATATTGACCCAGTAGTGTAAGCAGGAAACGGGGAACATAAGTATTTCACACATCAGCATTTTTATCCGTAAGGGGATTTCTAAGGATTGACACAAAATTTCCACCAGATGCCATCAAGCCAAATATTGAATTCATACAAAGAAATCAACACACTTTATTTAATACTTTGTAGAAAAGCCTTGTTGGTGATTACAGCTTCTAGACGCCTCTCGTATGGAGAGACCAGTCGTCTGCATTGCTCAGGAGTGATTCTGGCCCATTCTTCCACACAAATGGTCTTTAAATCTTGAAAGTTCCTTGGGACTCTTTTATGAACTTTCATTTTCAGTTCTCTTCATGGATTTTCTGTGGGATTTAGGTCAGGTGTTTGACTGGGCATTCAAGCAGCTTGATTTTCTTTCTCTGAAACCACTTCATTGTGTCCTTGACATTGTGTTTGGGATCATTGTCTTGCTGAAATGTCCACCCACTTTTCATTTTCAGCTTTCTGGTAGATGGCAGCAGATTTTTATCCAGAATGTCCCAGTACATTTCCTCATTCATCCTGCCTTCAATAATATGAAGTCTGCCAGTACCCCTTGCTGAAAAGCAGCCCCAAACCATGATGCTTCCACCCCAAACTTAATTGTTGGTATGGTGTTCTTGGGGTGGTGAGCAGTGCCATTTCTTCTCCAAACATGGTGTGTAGAATGACTGCCAAAAAGTTCAATTTTGCTTTCATCTGACCATACTATAGTCTCCCAATAATCCACAGGCTTCTCCAAATGCTCTTTCGCAAACTTTAACCGAGCCTCAACATGCTTTTTGTTCAGCAATGGAGCCTGCCGTGGTGAGCATCATAGATGCCATGGCGGTTCAGTGCACTGCTTATAGTTTTCTTTAAAACAACAGTACCTGCTGATGCAAGGTCTTCCTAAAGTTCTGCCCGAGTGGTTCTTGGCTCTTGGAGAACTCTCCTGATTATTCTTTGGACGCCTCGGACAGGGATCTTACGTGGAGCACCTGATCGTGGCTGGTTTATGGTTAACTGATGCTCTTTCCATTTCCGGATAATGGCCCCCACAGTGCTCAAAGGAACATTCAGCATTCTGGAAATGCGCCTATAACCATTCCCATCAAAATGCTTTTCAACAATAAGATAAGAAGATCTACAGAGAGTTCTTTGCTTTAACACATCATGAAGTCTTTCCTGTGTGCCTTTATACTACATCAATTAGGACTAAAGCAGCCGATATCAATAAGTACTTATAGGGGGCAGGGTTTCTCTCTCAATACTGACAGATTTTAGGTGATCTCCTGGCTTTCTATGCCATTTTGCACCTTGTTACCTTAATGTGTTCAATACATATTCCATGTGTCATTTCACTTTATTTATAATTACTGAACTTGTATACTTAAATGTTCTGATTTCTTTGTATGAATTCAGTGTTTGGCTTGATGGCTACATCTGGTGGAAATTTTGTGTCAATAGCCCACTTAGAAATACCCTTACTTATAAAAAAGCTGATGTGTCAAATACTTATTTCCCCCGCTGTATATGGGTTGAAGCATTACAGAACATCATGTTTAAAGGTTTTTAAAGCCTAAATATAATTTGTCCAAGAATTAGGAAAATGTTTCCAAAACTTGTGTGGTTCTTGTTAACTTGTTAATACTTTTTCAGGTCTGTGTAAACTGACTGTAGGCCTTTGATCACTCTTAGATGAGAAACAATTATGCTTTGCATTTTGGGTTGTCCAAGCGCTTGCACTTTCTCAAATCCATATATAAATTTATTAAGTGTGTTAATGTAACTCTTACGTTAATTTTTATATTGATTACATTAACAGCCCTACTACATATAAACTCAAAAAAGAATGTTTTTTTGTAAAAATACAAATAAAGGGGTTTAAACAATGTTTCTCATGATTGTTGATTGACAAATATAATCTACATGCACATGTGGAACGATCATTGGATGAAATTCTCTGAAAACAGAGAAATTCACAGCAATGACAGTCTGTAATGTTAGATGCCAATTCCACAAGACAGCGTTACAGGAAGGACAGCTGATTAACAGCTCGTATGCAGAAGTATCTGCAAAAGGTGGGAATAAGAAGTCTTACCAGTCAGGTATTCTAAAACTGCAGCCATGTAAACCGGAGCCCCGACACCAACACGATATTTGGGAAGTCCTTTTTTAATGTAACGCAGCATTCTACCTACAGGGAAGATAACTCCAGCCTTAGAAGACCGGGATGTCTTGGCAATCTTTTTCTTTCCCCCACGGCTAGACATGTTGACTCTCCTGCTTTGAGGAATCGAAGACAAAAATTAAAAAAAAACATTTTTAAACCAACTCCAAAGGATCACACATTGTGATCTGATACGGAGACTCCTGTTTAATAAATCAAACTAAAGGTTTAGTTAAATTATTTAGATATACAGGTCCAAAGTTTTTTATACACATCAATTATAGCCAATTGAACATGACTGACATGAATAGTATTGATATATGTTTGTATACTTGTTATATTGCAAGAAAGTAAATGTCAAAGATGTTTTGGTGATATGAAAGTTCAATTTACAGGACATAGCCGAGAAAACAATAAACCGTACTCTACATTATACAGCTATTTTACATTATTTCTTCAAAAGAAGGGCATTCATGACAGGATTCTTGTAAACATGCAAGTAGAGTAAAACGGATTACACCAATCAATCGACAATCATATTGTAATTGTTTCGTTTTACATTAATATATATTAATGTGTATACGTTAAGAGCAAATGATCAAAGCGAGTTCACAAATCGCATGACAGCGCAACGTCCCAGCGCATTTAACACGTCATCCGAGTTTCTGAATTAATAACATTTCTATTATAGCGTGTTAAGTTATGCACTAATAAATAACACTGTTTCGCGTCCGTCTCATTTATTGACACATACACGTAGAAAGCGATGATTTGCGTGTGAGTCTATTTATTCATAAAAACAGCAAGAACTTCCTGGTGAGCTGAAAGTAGAGTCACGGCTCGTTTACATTACTACATCAAACAATGGTCGAAAATTGTAAGAGAAACACTCCAGAATTTCAAAATCAAACGCACTGATGTCGTCTGATATCTTACAGTAGAATGTGGGACGCTCTGAGTTTAGTCCACTTCTGCTTCAACCGCAACCAACGTCCCCAACACCCACAATCCACAGCGCGGTACGGCAGAGACCGGCGTCTGTCGCTAGAAGCCGCTGTAGAGTAATCATCTGTGCGAGTACGCGCCTGACTGACGCTAGTTCCCCATCCGAGTGAGCGCGCCGGGATCTAATGAGGCTGTCAAAATATCAGGAAAAAAATGGTTAAGTCTAGTATTATAAATATTTTAACAACACGATTATAGTGGCAAAAGAGATTCTCATCGCGATATTAACAATACCAAATAATAATTAATATTATTTAAGAATTAATCACAGTTATTGTATCACGTTTATTGCCAATGCTCTAGTAATGAATTAACGATAAATGCTGCAAATGTCACTCTCGCAGTAACCTACTTTGATGTCACGCTAACCGCCTGAACAGTGTTGGCAAAACTTGTTCAGATTGCCAATAGTTTTGTAAGTTTTTTCTGATGCAGAAATTTCACGTCTTAGCCTTAAAGGAATTGCTCACTCAAAAAAGAATGTAATTTTACCAATAAAATAAAATAAATAACATTTAAATTGATTCATAAATCTTCCTCGACTAAAGTCTTTCTCTGGAATAAAATCAGACATTGAAGGGAACTGCAGTTTTTGCCTGACGAAGAAGACTTCACTTGTTTTGCCAATGCACCTATGCACCAATGCACCCAACTCCAAAAAATTGGGTCAGACGTTTTAGTGTTTACTTTAAGTGACTTTTCTTTTTGTTTTAAAGATGCTTTCTTTGGATTGTTTGACTATTCAAAAGAAAAGAAAAGAGAATTTTACATAATTAATTTATGCTAAATTAAAGCTAAATTTCACATTCATAAACAAAGGTTGACTGGCCTCGAAACCTCTATTTTCTGTGTTCAAAGTTGACCTACATGAATATGTGGAAACCATTCCGAAGTTCTACTAATTTGAAAGCTATGAAAACTGTATTCATCATTTGCGTCTTCTTAAGATCAAATTTTACCCTGGCAAGTCTGTATGTTTTTATTTATTTATTTTTATTGTATTATTTATTTTTATTGTGGTTAATTATTATATACTTAAAATGAATAAGCTAAAAAGGGTGAAAAGGTATCCACTAACCCTAATGGCTTTTCCAGCTTGTGAAAAGCATTGGAGAATAACACATTTTTCAGAATCCAAACAGCACTTCTGTCCGTCATAAATCTAATCCATACCAAAAATAATAAAATCAACTAGATGCCCCAATGTCATTACAATGGCGAGGAATGGCGAGCCAATCTCAATCAATAAAGACTGACGATTCTCTGGTGCGGGGTTCGAGGCGACCTCGAAAAAGGTAATTTTAGCGCAATTTTAGTTTAGCACACCGAAATAATGAAGAAGTTCGTGTCATGTTTCATTATTGATTGGAAATATGTTGTTTGATTGTGATTTTAGCCAGCGTTTTTATAAAGATATGCGTTCCCTTATTTAAATTTAATAGGACTGTGGACTTGCAATGATGTAAATAGCTGCCCGGAGGCGTTGCAAACATAGCCGCCGAGTGGCATGACTTACAGAAACGGACTTTGTCCATACAAATCCAGTGGAGTCACTTTTTTTTAAATGTTATCTTATTTGATAAATAGGTCTTAAACCTAATTAAAAAATAATAATAATTGGGTGATGTCATTGTAATTCATATATGAACTACATGTATTTTCTCTATTTTTTTCTACTCGTTTACAACCTCTTATTTTACTGTGAACACTAAACCCTAATGCTTAATGAGTTTGGAGAACACCTGAAAAGAGATCATGGACAATTCCCTTATACAGAATTGCTCAAGACCCCTCAGATTCCCAGTTCCATGTTGGTGCTTCTCCTCTTCAGTTCTCTCATTTTCGATAGGGTTCTGGCCTGGAAACCGAATACCATTGATTAGTATTTTCTTCATAAAACTATAGTTCTATGTCCATATTTGCATTTTAAATGTACAGATGTACAAAAGAAACAGAAATGCACGGGTAAGAAAAGGTAGATAAAAATATGACGAAAAGAAACCCCCCAGAAAAGTCTTGACAAACAATTCACTTCCAACAGTGTATGTCCTGTTTTTAAAACTGTAAAATCCTCCAGTCAACATATTATTCAACTGACCCTTTGTTTACGTTTACTGCAGTAGGCCTATACAGTATATAATACTGCCAGTCAGATATGAAATGTGTGTGATAGGAGAATTGAGTATTAGGTAATGACAGTTATCAAGTCATTTTGATCAGTCATTTACAGATCACGTTGTTTGCTGCCATACAATTGGTTACTTGAGTTCTGTAAGAGCTTTTTTTTCTGGAAATGTGAACAGTATACCTCTTTACTTATGTTGTAGGATTATATTTCATTCTACTATTGGAGACAGTCAAAATGTCAAAAAAAGTCAAACCTGTATGATTGTTTCAGTTCACAATGATACAACTTACAAAACATTATTGAACAACTCGCAAATAGCCAAAGCACAATTTTGTCAGCTGATCAGTGACTGACCAATCACAGATCAGTTAATGGCGCAGATAACACTGTGCTGTAAACAGAATAAATGCCGAGCTGCTGCAGATCCTTATAGATATAAAAAACAAGCTGTCAGACAGTATGGCCAAGGTGAGTTATCAGCTTTATTTAATGCTTTTCTTGTCTCCGTCGGCTCTTAGGCGTAATAAGGATTAGAATCACTGGGTATAAAACAGCAAAGGTTTAGTGTGATGCTTTTATATTACAACATCTGTCAGACGTGCGCTATAGAAATGTGACTGTATTGCATTACATAATCTCTAGAGGGTGTGCGCTGTAAATAAACTGTAGAATACATGTTAGTTTAGCCCGCAGTAACAATTTTAAAACTTAAAGAAGCGCAGTTGATCAGACCATTTCTATTTAACCAATTGTCATTTTGTCAATTCAATATCAGCTTAGAAGGCAGATATCTACTCCACGTACATGTGTCCACGTACAAGTCATACTCGTCACGCGGTGCCAATCTGAAATTAGTGCTTTCCAACAAATTTGGAGGTTTGAGAGACCTAATTAATCAGTCTTTTTGTGTTTAATTTGACAAAGAACAGGATACTAGTGCATAAGGGTCAAAGATGTTAAGATGTGCAAATCAAAATAAAGGTACAAATGCGATTTTATGTCCATAAAAAGCATAGGACATGTAAGTAAAAAATCTACTTTATGGTTTCAATCATAAAGTTTTTGGAGAATAAAATGTCAAAATTGTGTTAACGTAATGTTACATTCTCATTCAGTGTAACACAATATAATTATGTAGAAATTCAAATAACATGCTTATTCTGATTTGTACGTATGGAAATATATAAAGAGTAAGGGCGCATTTTATTGTCCTTGAAATTAGTAAAAAAAATCTTATTGACAAATGGGAAATACCTATCCTAAGTTTTTCCCTTTAGTATTGGTTTTGCTTGTGTGTGTTTGCCTTTGGACATTGTAAAGCACTTTGATTGAAAGCACTTTTAGTTACACTAAATTACATTTTATTTGTCTTCTTCTGTAGATCACTTGCTGCTATATATATATTCCACCCATTAATAGGTGCTATGATTTGGAGATAATGAGCATTATTCACTTAACCTGTAAGTCGTCATAATGTTATGCCTGATCGGTGTACGCAGTATATAATAGTTGTTCTTCTTTCTAAGGAAAATACTGGAGGACTTTGGGATTCATTGAAGAAAGCCGCTTTTGTCATTGGATCTGGACTTTTCTTCCTGGTCGCATTTAGGAACTCAGTAACATGGTAAGCAAGAGTTGCTATTTTACAGTTTAGATGTATAATACTGTGTAGTCTTCATTTCTGTGTATCGACTTTAATCACCTCAATTGTTTTGTTTGTTATACTTATGCTCTAGTTGGTCTGCATGAGTGCTGACTTTTGGCTTACTATAACTACAAATATACAACTACAGTGTTTTTTTTTATGTGTGTGTGTAGGCATTTGCAGAAGTTTTGGGGAGCATCTGGAGATTTCTGGCAGACACAGTGGACTAAACTTCACTTGGCCTTTGGAGAAAATGAGGCTGCCTTGTTTTTTAGTGGTTAGAAAAAATCTAAGCTTTTTGTTTAGCTAAATGTCACATCCCCTTTACACAGGGGTTATTTAATGCTTGCAAATGTATAGACAGAATAGCTGTATCCCAATTCATAGGTGAGGTCTAAAATGATACAGTCTAGCCTATGGAGGATTTCAACAAACGGTCCTGTCGCCTAGAGGCAAAAGCCTGTGTAATTGTTATTTTTTTATTTAAAAATACTGTCACCAGCACGCAACGATTTAGGGGATAGTTGAGGTTGTGAAGTATCCATATCTTCTGTCCTTCGCATCCTGGGGAAGTGATGCATGACACAATCACACTTGAAGAAACCTTTAAAATTGGACGCCCTTTGTCACACCTCTGCAGTGCATTTAGTCTTGGAATTGGCACACAACATCATCTCAGTTTAGCTCTGGAACAAAACTCTCAATATGAGCTGAAGTTCAAATAAACTGTATGTAGACCAATAGCTTTATTACTGTCCACAACTGTATTTTGCATAAAGATTTTGAACTAATCACAAAAGTGATTAGATTTAAAGTTGTTTGTGCTTAAAGTGGAGTTGATCGTGCTCTTAATAACCTTCAGCAAATAAACATTTTATTTACATTGGTTTTACAGGAACCATGTTGGTACCCACTCTTTCTTTTTGGTTGTTTAATGCCCTCCTGATGGTGGTTGACACAACTGGGAAACCAAACTTCATCACTCGCTATAGAATCCAGGCGGACAAAAACAATCCGGTACCATCCTTTTTTCTTCGCTTGTCAAAAAAGGCCCACCTATCCTGTTTAACAATCCCTTCCTTTTCAACTGACTGCTTCATGAGAAATGTGGTTGTTGGAGCCATTTAGACAACGCTTCGGGTGACCCGAGTTCGTGGTCCTAACCCATTCCCACTGTCCTCTCTCCTCCCGTTGCTTCCTGTCTGTCTCTCTACTGTCCTCTCAGAAATGAAGCCAAGAAGGTAAAAAATAAATCTAACAAAAGAGATATTTGGCTACAAATTGACCGTCGACTGCTGAGTTTCAGCAAACAGTGCAGTCAGCAACTTGAGTTTGATAATATTCTATATTGTTTTATTTCAAGTATTTCAAGTTCCGAGTCCACCGAAAATATTAATGTGAAATCTGTACAGAGGTTAGCACTGATATTTAGCAACAGTTTTGTCTGATCAAATAAATCAGCAATTCAGTCTGGTAGTTACGTTACATTTTCTCTTGCCTGACAAATATTTCCAAATGTGATACCTACAAGCACCTTTTCAATTAGTTTTTTTTTTGTGTATTTCTGCATATGTATAAAAATGTTTTAGAGGTCTTCAACCCTGCTCTTGGAGGCCCACTAGTCGGGTTTCCATCCAAACGTGATGCAAACCTTTTTTACAGTCACAGACAAGCATTCTGGAGCAGGTTAGACCTAAACATTGCAGTACAGTTGGCCTCCAGGAGCAGGGTTAAAGACCTAGGTGCTACTTAATCTAAATAAAACGCAAATGTTTTCCTGCAGGTGGATTCGACTCGGTTGCGTAATGCAGTGAAAAAGGTGCTTTTCAACCAGGTCTTTCTGTCAGGACCGCTGGTGGTGCTGACCTACATGGTGATGAACTGGCGTGGCAAGCCGTGTGCTCCTGAGCTGCCCACTTTTCACTGGGTCCTGTTGGAGCTGGCGTTCTGTGGCCTTATGGAGGAGATACTGTTTTACTACACTCACAGGTCAGCATGAATTTCTGCTGATCGTTTCATGTATAGGTCAGTTGATTTTTTTATACAGGTTGTTCCTGTGGGTCAAGCATTTTTAAACACTCAATTCGCAAACTTAAGGTGACTGGCAAATAATGGAAACGTAGGGCTAAACCTAAAACTTTGTTAAGGCTTTGTTAAAACATCATTACACCGGTAAGCCAATAGAGCATGTTAAAACAAACGTGTTTCTTCTTAGCAACGGCCTCCTACAGCGCCTTTGATGGACAACTTTATAGGCTGTTTTCTTTAGATTTTTTGCACCCTCAGATTCCAGAGTTTTAAATAGTTACATCTCAGCCAAATATTGTCCTATCCCAACAAACCACAAATCAATGGAAAGGTTATACATCTCATAAAAAAATGACTGGTTTTGTTGCCCAGGGTCACATATAGCCGCGGAAAAAAATAAGAGACCGTTATACATTTTCGTTTCAGAACAGCATTTCTAGATGTATTGTGACCATTTCAGTACAGTGTCTGTTGAATTTAAACAAAATCAAACCTCAGGAGTGAAAAATGTCATCTAACAGTAATGTGAAAGACTGATATAGTGGAAGGACATATCATTTTTATATAATTAACCAAAATATTTTTATATAATCCTTTAACCTCATTCCCATCAGGCTTGTTCACCACCCATCGCTCTATAAGAGCATCCATAAGATCCATCACGAGTGGACGGCTCCTGTTGGAGTCGTGGCACTCTATGCACACCCAGTGGAGCATGTGGTAAGATTAATCTGTGTCGTAGGCTTCCTCCTCCAATGACACTGAGACTTCACAATCACTTTGGAAGTTATCACTGGTTGGCCACTTTGTCCTTATTTGCCTCTATGTTCTCATAGCTGTCTAATATGCTGCCGGCTCTGATTGGTCCAGTGCTGCTGGGCTCACATCTGGCCACCACCAGCCTTTGGTTCACCATCGCTTTACTGGTAACAACAGTGTCACACTGTGGTTACCACCTGCCCCTGCTGCCTTCGCCAGAGTTCCACGACTTCCACCACCTCAAGTAAGTCCAGGAATGTGTTGAGATCCCAAAGCATCCCAGTCTTTGCTTCAACCCAACAAGTGTCAGAAGCTACGAAGGAGTTCGGCTTATCAGTTTGTGCGCACCTTCCTGAAGACACATTAGCCATATATGAAGGCTTTTATATAGTTTGTCATTTGAATCGTTGTGTAAAGTTTGACACCAAACCCCATCTGACAGTTTAGAGCTGCAGGGCAAGTCACACAATAGCTATTAAATACTGTAGAAACTGCGAAACTGTCTATACAGTAATGAGACAATAATTATTGTAATGCAAGTCAGGGTTTATGACCATGCAGTCCTGAGATAAGATTGATTTGTTACCCTATGAGCATTCAACTTTGTTCATAGGATAACCTTTATTCTAATAAGATACCAGCCCAACAGCATGTGTGATGATAGCTTCGGAATAGATGTCCTCCTAAACTATATCTCCTCTAGGCAATATATAGAAAAATTGATATATTTTTTTGCTTATGAACATCTTTATCTCTCTAGGTTCAACCAGTGCTATGGAGTGCTGGGTGTGTTGGACAGACTCCATGGGACAGATGACAAGTTTCGTAATTCAAAGGCATACGAGCGACACAGTGTATTACTGAGTCTGACCCCTTTGACCGAGAGCATACCCAGTGATACAAAGAAATCGCAAGACTGACCTTGGATATTTAATGTCTTTGTTTTTTCACCTTTGGAGCTGTGCTGATATGGTCTCCAAGGCTTTATAAATTGATCAAGATGTTTGCCAACATCAGCAAGTATAATGGATCTGAATTCACAATCAGTTACTGTACTATGGGCCCACATTCCTGCTTTTATCAATCTTTATTGCTGTATTAAGGTTCAAATTTTGTCTTTTAACATAAAGATTTTTAATATTGTCAAGATCAAGCACATTCAGTTCATTCAAATCAGCTCTGTTGATTTTGCACTGTCATTGTATGAGTTCAGGGTTCACGTTCTGTTTTATGCACTCAAATGACCTGTTGTCATGAAGAGATATCCTCACAAAGCGTTCTTTTCGCAAGATATTCTTGTAAAAGTCGTGAAGTGTGGAATGGTGTGTTTTACTGTTAATTCTCAGTGTCATAACTTTTTGGGGGGGGCCGGATGATTGATGCTATATGTTAGTAATTGAAATGTACTAACAGAAATAACATTTCCATTGTCTAATAGTTGTACACATAACTGACTAAATACTATCTAATATAAATATTATAACTTGTAAAAATGTATACGTTTGTAAAATATTAAAATTGCTACACCACAATTTTTTTTATTATTTGGCCTTGATTATCTGGACTTGTTTTCAGTAATGACTTATAATATGCATTAGTTTCTGATAATGTTTTGACCTTTTAACATGTGTTGCTGTAATAAACAATAATAAATTACCAACACTCTACATTGTGCCCCTAAGTAAAGAAAAAAAAACCTGAACTTTGCCTGTGCTCCTTCATTTTTGATTGTGCCACTAAATGTTATACTTTTAATATCAAAAATCAGTTCACAATTTAGCATCTTCAGTGTTTTGCCATAACATTGACCAACAAGCCTGGCCCGAAGTTGTCATCCAGTCTGTGTTTGGTTATAATATAACAATGAATTTTTTTTCATTTATATTACTCATTTATAATATTTAATTGTATATTAACTGTATTAAATGATATTAAAACTACTCAACAGTTATTGAGGCCCTTCGTAGGTTATGTTTGGGCCACATAGCGTTTGTTTATGTTGTTGCAAGGCAAGGCAAGGCAAGTTTATTTATACATATTATTATTACATTCACAAGGGCAATTCAAAGTGCTTTACATAAAATGATTGACAGAGAAAAATAAGATGTATCTTTAAAATGCAAATGATTAAAAATACTTTAGATATTAAGAAACAATAAAACAGCAATACAATTGATTAAAAATGTGTGTCTACTGTATATATAAAAAGAATAAGAGCAAAAAAAATTGAAAAAGAAGTGCAGTTGATGTAAACCAAGTGTGTTTTTAATCTGGATTTAAAAGTAGCTTCTGTTGGTGAACGTTTGATGTCTTCTGGAAGCAGCTTCCAGCTACAGGTGGCGTTATGGCTAAACGCTGACTCGCTTGTTTTGAGTGAACTCTTGTTATCTCTAACTGACTTGATCCTAATGATCTGAGAATTCTGTTTGGTTTATATTCAATAACCATATCAGAGATTTATTTAGGTCCTAGAACATTGAGTGATTTGTAGTCAATTTATAATACTTTGAAGTTGATTCTAAAAGTAACTGGTAACCAGTGTAAGGACCTGAGGATTGGAGTGATATGCTCAGATGTATTGGTTCTGGTCAGAATTCTGGAAGCAGCGTTCTGTATCAGCTGCAGGTGTCTGATGGTCTTTTTGGGAAGACCTGTAAGGAGTCCATTACAGTAATCCACCCTGCAAGTGATGAAAGCATGATCTACTTTCTCTAAATCTTGGTTTTAGACAAAACATCTGATTTATGTTTCTGAGATGGTAGCACTTACTTACTTACTTGCTTATTCCTTTGACATGACTGCTATCAGACTCTAAAATGACACCAAGATTTTTTACCTTACTTTGTGTCTTTAGACCTCTTATGTCAAGGTATGTGTTTACTTTGTTAGTTTCATCCTTGTTACCAAAAACAATGACTTTTGACACATCCAATTGTTCATTTCATCAATGAACTGGCAAAGAGAGTCAATAGGCCTGTAGTAATTGGGTGAGAGGACTAGGTAGATCTGAGTGTCATCTGCATAGCAGTGGTAGGCAATTTGGTAATTTTACATTATTTGGCCAAGTGGGAGCATATACAAATTGAAGAAGAGCAGAGCAAGAATCGAGCCCTGTGGAACACCACAAGTCATTGGTGTCCAGTCAGATTTATGGTTGCCTATGTTCACATAGTAACCTTTCCCTTTAAGTTATGACCCGGACCATTTAAGTATCAATCCAGAAAGCCCTACCAAGTTTTCAGCCTATGTAGGAGTATGGTGTGATCTACCGTGTCAAATGCAGCACTGAGATCTAGTAATACCAGAACTGATATTTTGCCTGAATCAAAATTCAATCGATTATCATTTATTATCTTTATAAGTACTGTCTCTGTGTTTGGATGCTGACGAAAACCACACCAATAATCGTCCAGGTAATCATTTGAGTTCAAGAATTTGGTCAGCTGATTGAAGAAAACCTTTTCAATGATCTTGCCTAAAAAAGGAAGATTTGATATTGGTTTGTTAGACAGTAAGGTTTTGTCTAGATTGCTCTTATTATAGTTTACAACTGCATTTTTTAGGTTCCTGAGAGCAGTGATGCATTTACTATTTTTATGAGATCTGCTTCGAAACAGTTCTTTTGAAAAAGGATGTGGGAAGTGTGTCAAGGCTGTAAATTGACGCTTTAAGATGCTGTACCGTTTCCTCCAAGGTTTTGTGATCAATTTTCTGAAATTCAGACAGAGTTACTCATTTCTGATGTACTGAAGTCAGACTGACCTGAAGGCCGCATGGAGCTTTGGTGATTTCCATTCTGATATTATTGATCTTCTCAAGGAAAAAGGTTGCAAACTCAATGCATTTGTCATCAGACAGCATTTCCATGGGAACTTTGACTAGGGGGATTTGTTAGTCTCTCCACAGTTACAAAAAGAGTGCGGGTGTTTTTTATTTTGCAGTCTATAATGTTAGAGAAAAAGTTCTGTCTGGCTTTGCCTAAGTCAACATTGAAGGCATGCAGACTGTCTTTATAGATGTTATAGTGAACTTCAAGTTTTGTTTTTCGCCACATACGCTCAGCTTTTCTGCATGTTCTTTTCATGCTTTGTACTGCTGGTGTATTTCTCAAGGGTGCTTTACGCATGCCAGTTATCGCCTTGACCTTTACTGGAGCAATGGCATTGATAGCATTTTTTACTTTTGCATTAAAGCTATCGAGGAGAACATCAATAGAGTCTGCAGATATATTTAGTGACAAAAACATACCATTCATAAATAGCTCACTGGTGTTCTCATTTATGAATCTCTTTTTTACAGAGCGCTGGACTGATTGATATATCAAAGACAATACAGAAATGATCAGACAGCGTCACATCTCTAATAATAGTGGATGAAATTTTTAGACCTTTGCTAATGAGCAGATCCAGAGTGTGTCCACGGTTGTGTGTGGGACTGTGCAACATGCTGGATCAGATCAAAAGTGTTTAAAACAATTTTCAGTTAATTTGCAGTGTTGTTTTCTGCTTTGTCTACATGAATATTAATATATCCAGCAATAACAAAGCAGTCAAATTCTGAGGAAATAGCTGATAGCAATTATTTAAAAAAATTATCAACAAACACTGGGGAATATTTGGGAGGTCTGTAAATAATTGTTAACAGAATGTGTGGTGCATCTTTAAAAGCAATACTTATGTATTCAAAGAACAGGTAGTCACCAAGTAAAACTTGCTGGCAGTCAAAGATATCTTTCAACAGAGCAGCTATTCCTCCACCTCTCCTAATAGCTCTGCAAACATTTATAAAGGTCAAGATTGGGGGGCAGATTCATGGAGGATTGTAGCACTACAACCATCATCTAACCAAGTTTCATTTAGAAACATGAAGTCCAGTTTGTTACAGGTGATGAGGTCATTGACCAAAAAGGATTTGTTTTTTAGTGTGTAGTAAATGACAAGAAAAGCTCAAAAGCATTCATAAAGTGAAAGGAAAATTTTGACCAAGTCAACGCAACCATACTTGCCAACCCTTTGGCTATGGCTGTTATAGCCTCATTGTCTCCGTTAATGCAAGCTCAGTGCCCCTGGTCCCGTATGGCATTACAATACAACACACAACATCAATTTATTTGTGGTCATTTGGCAGCCCATATTGCTTTCCTTCCGTTTCAACCATAGCCAGTGGCTTCTACTCTCAGCGACTGTGGCAAGTTCTTTGACTACCGTCTGTTGGGCCTGTCCTCTGAACCCCACTTTCTTAATTCATTCCCCACCAGCCTTTTTAAAAAAAGTTGCCAGCCTACGCCAGCGTTTTTGAACATTTTCACCCAAATTGAATGGCTCACAGTAAATTTTCTGTAAAGAATATATGGACAAACAATATGTAAAATTAAAGAACAGTCTCAGCTTTTAAACAAAATAAACCGTATTCTTCTATCTTCTTTGTTCGTTTTTTATCACTCCGTAGATGTGGGTAGGTTTCTTCAAAAATGCATCATTTTGAATAAACAGCTGAGATAATTAACGTTTTTTGTCAAAGATTCCGCCCAGATTTCACTCATTGATCATTGAAAACCGATAAAACATATAGGTTCAAGGTTCTGGGATTCTGTTCTTTTTCCCGAAGGTGTGTAATAACGCCACCTGCTGTAAAACAGTACGAACACTGATTGCCGTTATAACTTGTCTTTGGCGGGGAACCGTTTTTTTTAAATGACGATATAACTCTTCAATGGCGGTGAAAGAGTTAAGCAGCCTTGTAGTAGAATCGGAAACAAAGACCCTGCAGCCCACTTCCAACGGTAACACTTTCGCTGTCCATCCCCGATCTTCAGCCTCCGCTGCAAAGTTGGCATACCAGAGATTCTTTCTTTCAAATGCTTTGTTAATGGCCTCTTCCCAAGGTAGTCAACTCAACTATGAGTACTGCCCTACTGGAGCTGGACCACAAAACCATGTCCGGCCGCAGGTTGGTCGCAGCTATTTTCAAGGGGAAATTAAATCCAGTGTACTTTGACCAGTGTAATGCCATAACAGAGAGCATGTCATCACACAAGGCTCTGCTGTATAATGTCCACTCTAGAGATTATAGAGGGAAATAACTGATCTAAAAAACAGCCATTTATATAAAAAATCATGAATATAAATGTAGAGGTACATTTGTTTAATGTCCATCATGTGTACTGTGGATGGACAGACCAAAGTCAAATTTAACACCAACAGGTCGTATTCCATGGTATATGGTGGTATAACAGACTGGTATTCCATACAATCAGGATTACGATTTTTTTTACAATACAACCTAGAATTTTTGCATATTTCTAGGCACTTCTCTGATAAGACACCAACTCACAGGATGTTTTAAAGAAACCCAGATCCCAAGAGTTGTAACTTGGAAAAGCCAATATATTTGACTTTAAGGGATTTGAGATTTTAAATAGTTGCCGTATTATTTTGTTCACTTTGTTGTTTCCATTGTCTGACTGCTGTGCCCACCCTTTTATTCAAGAGTCTAACTATATGTAATATTCCAGCCAATTTTGGTGAACAAGTTATTATCTTTGAAATTAAAAGTCTAAAATCTATCCAAGAACCAAACTCTACACACAATGAGTTATGGATATTCTACTTTCGGTGAAATTTCAGAATGTACCTTAAATGCGCTATAATAATTAAAGGTGAACTTAATTTGAGTTTTGAATGCACATGTCCACTGTTGAATGTTTCATGACTTGTCGCATAACATGCCGTTATCTAACAAGGTGATAAGAGAAGCAAGATGGAGGTGGTAGCATTATACTCTGGGCTCACAAACCTTGTGAATGGTACTGTGACAAGCCCATACTTCCCTGAATAACATCATTAATCCAGTCATTGTGCCTCTGCATGAGCGACACAGGCACGATCTGCTCTTCATGGACTCCCTCAAATGGAGTGGCCTGTACTTCCTCCAGCCCGGAAATCCCATGGAAAACCTATGGCGAGTTGTCGTGTAGAGGGTCGTTACCCTGCACCCCATAACCTCAATGACCGGAGCAGAATTCCTTCAAGAAGAATGGAATGACATGCCTCACTAGACAAGCAATCAACTTGTGAGCTGCATGAGACGTTATAAAGCTGTAATAGATGCTCAAGGACACACCAAAACTTATTGAGACCTTGATTTTTCTTGTTGTTTACCTACCACTATTGTTAGCTTTTGTTTCAATAAATAGAGAAATTGCCATTGCATGCTTCTTAAACGCCCTACTTTCATGAAACAATATGACTGTAGCATAAACTATTTGCATTTTCCATACATTTCTCTCGAAAGTCAAATATCTCTAACTTTTTGTGAGTATTGTACATGTGAAATGAATCTCGTCTGATTCTATTTTGTAATATAAGAGTAAGAGACACTGTTTGTTGGTTGCAATAAGAATTATACACAAGCATGTAGGCTATTATGTTTGTCCACAACGGTATGAACATTTTGTGCCATTCATTTAAAATGTTTTGATAAATGGTCGTTCCACAATTCTGATAACGTTGAACTGGATCAAAGGAAGGACATTTCTGAAACAATTGTTCACACATTACCAGGGTAATGGGGTAAAGGGTGCTACCAATGCTAGGGTCCTACAACAATGAAAATGATGGGCCAGTAAGAAAAATGTGAGAAACATAAGCAAACAGCCAATAACAGAACTGGAGGTGTCTTTACCCCACTATAAAAAAGTTCAACAGCCGATTTTTTTACTATTTTATAAATCTTCTTGTTTATTAGGAAAAGCAAATCAACTACAAATAACAAATCACTAAAAGCAAATTACACCCGCCTATAATTCAGTTATTATGAATATGACAAGATTTCACCATATTTTACGTTTCTTCTGTCAATAAGCCAATGACTACTATTGAGTTTTAATTTTCATAAAACATGTGCAGCTATTATTATGGCTCTATGGATATTTATTTTGTTTCACCCAGTTATCCTAGCCATAAAAGTCTTAATATCCACAACAAGATGCACCAAAACGCTCTCGTACAAGAACACAAATCTACACGAACACAATTTCAAGCCGCTTTTCCTCTCAGAGGACTTTTCAGCTAGCAAGCTTTTTTTATCCATTTTTTGTTAGGTAAAAGATCTTTTATACTATCACAAGAGATTTCTCATCAGGATTTGATCACAGCTGCTATGAATGAAGAACACAAACAGAAAACAGATGGGAATTATCCAATTTCTTGCAGTAATAATAATAGCAAAAACGAGAGCTGGAGAGAATGTTTCAAGAAAAAAAAAACAAGCCAATACTTTTCAGCTGACAAAAAGAGTACACTTTGATATGCAAACTAAATTTAATGTTAAACTCCATAAATTAGATCAGTGATTGGAATATTGCTTATGGTCCAAATCCGGTTGGCAGCGATTTCAAAGGCTACACAAGCGCATCACTCGTGTCATATATGATCAACAAAAAGTTTGTCTTCACGCGATTCCAGTTGATAACCTGAGGTCAGTTTTCCTTTTTTCAGACCATCATACTGTTTTGGATGTCTACACCGCTGTAAAGAACCGTGAGATATGATACTAAAACATACCCATATTAACAGCCAAGCTAGAATACAGTCAAAAACAAAACACATTAAAAGACTAAAAGTTCATTTAAGAGCATAAAAAGGTGAACATGTAAGGCATATATCCATCTGCTCTATAAACAATAAAACAACACGTTACGACCAGGTGGTGTAAATGTCTCATAATTTCATGAATTTATATTTACACTAGGATTAACACTTGAACTGTACTGAAAATGATTCCCATTCAGCTGGGGACACAGAACACTTTGCGTGACGGTGATGTAAACAGAACAAGCCACCTACTAAAAGCAGCATTCCTCCGTTCATAATGAGCAATGGTTAATTTCCGTTTCTCAGCGAGTTCATATGAAGATACGAGCTTTACTGCAGACACCTCCAAAATCCAAGCAGCACATGCGCAAAGAAAACTCCTAACCTCACTGCTCTTTAAATCATGATAACGAGTGAGGAAACCCGTGTCCATGAGGAGGCTGGACGCTAAACATCCGCCTCTCCTGTAACAGACGGCGAAACGTGGAAGAGGAGTCCAAGCGGGGTGAGTCAGTGTATGGTCAGATGTTCATGTCACAGTGATGTCAACATTACATCATGACCCCTGCGGGTTTATTGGCAAGAAAATGTTGCGAGGACCCCAAAAAGCGCGACATAAATCATCTGCAGATCAGAGTTTTGCATCATTTTGTTTTTTTAATCAGTTTGTCTCATCTAGTACCTATTCTAGTTAAGAGAAACCACTTCATATAACACAACCTTTATGCTCCAGAAAAAAATAAAAATGAAGGTCAGGGTGGAATCGCGCATAACTCAGACAAATAAAATGGCAATTCTGCTGAATATATAAAGGACCACTGCAGAGTAGTTTTCAGAAAGATCAAACAAAAGCCTTATTCTACCCCAACATGACACAATAGGAATAAAACTACTTAAATTCTTGAATAAAACAAAGAATGGAAGAACTTCTCATGCCCTCTGGTCTTTCTCTGATGTAGAAATGTTTTCAGATATGAATGAGGTGATGGTGGAAGAGCAGTGATGTCACAATCATGAGCCATTTGTTGGCAAGTTGTTGTTGCATGCTTGTGGGGTCAAGTTTTAACCGCAGATAAGCGCAAGGGCAGGTGACCGATCACTTTGGAGGCTTTGTGTCTTGCGCAGGCGCTCGGTAACTTGTGTTTTTGGCATCATCTCTAGTGGAAGGGCCTCCGACAGGCTGGGCGGGACCTGAACCAAGCTGTGTTTGGGATCGGCTGGATTGCTGTGATGGATGGCGGCGCCGTCCATCGCCACCGGAAGGATGTCTCTTTCGCCCTCCTTCTTCCATGGGGGGCTAAAGTTCACAAATAAACTTATATTAAAAACTACAAAGGCATAATTACCATGGACCAGTAGTGCAAAACAAAACAATGAATTGACCCTTCGCAAAACCCTGCCCCCCTTCGTTCTTGTTGCCACGTCTGACAAGCTTTCGGTGTCAGCCATGTGTTAAGAATTAATTAATCAAGAAGGAAATATTCAAGAATTTCAGGAAAAATTAAATGCTGATTTCTGAGAGGAAGGTCTGCAATATGCATTTAAGGGATACATTCAGGATTTGGGATAACTAACAATAATTATACGTATATTTGGATCCACACCAGCAGATGATAATGTTACGGATGCATAGCTAACCTAAATGTGGTGTATTAAGTGTTCCGTGCATGTGGAGTTCTGTTTTATGCATTTGTTTTATGGGTGTGTATGAACCTGTATCAGTTATCTCTGTATGTTCACTTTTTTTTGTTTTAACTTGTATAACTTGTTTTGTTTATAGTCAACATGTTTCACGTACTGCTGCTTTGTAGCAACGAAAATAGTGAAAAAACACAATATAAATTAAGTTGACTTTACTATAGGTATAGTTGTTAAATCCGCTATTCTCCATCATTTAGAATGACTTTTAAAAGGTTATCATTTACCATAATAGTATGAAGGTCCATTAAAGCTTGGTATATATCTCTAGGTTAACTTTCACAATAACAAAAACTTTTTTTTTCTTATTAAAACGGCAGTCAGTCACGGGGGCACATAATATCAGAGTTATGAATGGTCAGATCGCTTGTCAATCGCTTGCAAAGGGTCGAAATCCGTGTATCATTCGTTCTTTTCATATTCAATTGAGATTCCAAAATCTGAAAATTAAAAAACGGTTTGTTATTTCGTTATTCGTTTATAAATGTGATACCAAAAAACAAATAACGGGTCATTTTTCGTACTTTTGATTTAATGCTCAGATCAAAAATGGGAAATGAAACAAAGGGGACACGACAGATTTTGATTTTGAGATTGAATTTGTTCGATTTGGGTAAGCCGGAAGTTATCTTCGTGTGTGTATGTGTTGCAGTTAAAAGAAGCCTGAAAACCCTCAATCTTGCAGTGATTGACTAAGTAATTTTTTTTGTAATTTCGTATCGACACCCTGGCCGCACTGGAATCATATGCTGATTTAATTAAAGACTTATTTGAAACTGTCAGGACACATAAAGAGATGTCAACTACGCTGCAGAAGATGGGTATCCAGCGAAGTTCTGAAATGAGACGAGGCTGAATCCAGCTTCTTATTCGCAGTTTCTTATTCACGCTTAGCTTCTTAGGGACCATCTCGCGTTTCTCTTCTTTTACGTTTTTAAAATAAAAACTTTTTTGTGTGTGTGTTTCTGTGTGCGCGCGCGTGTGTGTGTGTCTGTTGGCGTGTGTCTGTGCCTGCCTACGTGCGTGTGTGAGAGAGAGTGCACAGAGGATGGGCTGCTGCTCGCTGTCTAAGTCATGACCTGCTGAATGCCCCTTGAGATGACCGTGAACTTCACGTGGAACCTCCATCACCCACTCCCCTTAACATTCTCTATATTACTTTGATCGAACAGTTTTTTTAGGCAGCCTATGTCCACCATGAATATTAATCGAATCCAAAAGTACCTACATGTTTGAAAGTGCAATATTCTGGTGCAGAACATGCAGTACGGTTTATGCATGAGTAATTTACGTGTATATTTGTAAAAAAAACATAGTATACACCGTTTTGTTATACTTTGCATATATATAATTAACTGTTTTTATTCTATATATTTATTTTTTCTATTTCCTTTGTTTGTCTATACTGTATTTTTTCATTCTGAGCTCCTGAAACCACAACACGTTGCTTGTCTTTGTGTGCACAATTTGAAAATAAAGCTTATTCTAATTTTTTACTGATCCATTGTTCTTATACAATTTATTATACTCTTGTTGGTCTTAGCCAGTGCATTATACACACATTATATTACTGCTATGTAGTTACATGTATATATATTTAAGTAAACTTTGACACAGAACTGTGTTTTTGTACAAGTATGTCTTTGATGGTGCGTTAAAAGTTCCACAGCTAGGTTACACCTTGTCTTGATGTCTACCGTCATGCAAGAAAACAGTTTTACTGTAGCATTTTTGGGTTATTGGACAATTTGGGGTGCCATATCTCGAGTTCTTTGAGGGTGCGTTAGACGTTCTACATTGGAGTTATACCCAGTATTCATGACTAACATCTAGCCAAAAAGCAGATATTTTTATTGTAGCATTTTGTAGCAGAACTTCGCTGGATACCCATCTTCTGCAGCGTAGTTGACATCTCTTTATGTGTCTTGACAGTTTCAAATAAGTCTTTAATTAAATCAGCATATGATTCCAGTACGGCCATGGTGTCGATACGAAATTACAAAAACAATTACTTAGTCAATCACTGCAAGATTGAGGATTTTCAGGCTTCTTTTAACTTTTTGCAAATGCGGCAAACTTCCAAGTGCAACACATACACACGAAGATAACTTCCGGTTTACCCAAATCGAACAAATTAAATCTCAAAATCAAAATCTGTCGTGTCCCCTTTATTTCATTTCCTATTTTTGATCTGAGCATTAAATCAAAAGTACGAAAAATGACCCGTTATTTGTTTTTTGGTATCACATTTATAAACGAATAACGAAATAACAAACCGTTTTTTAATTTTCCGATTTTGGAATCTCAATTGAATATGAAAAGAACGAATGATACACGGATTGGTCGATTGCAAAACTAATAGC
Source organism: Triplophysa dalaica (assembly GCF_015846415.1). Taxonomy (NCBI): domain Eukaryota; kingdom Metazoa; phylum Chordata; class Actinopteri; order Cypriniformes; family Nemacheilidae; genus Triplophysa; species Triplophysa dalaica. The sequence continues at coordinate 19,109,557 of NC_079560.1, read as the reverse complement.
AAATTTGAAAATGCAATTTCAAATCTAAAAGGAAAAATCATACAGTAAAATAAAATAAATCTGAAATCACCACAACAACAAATCAGACAAATCTGAAAAAAAGATAGGTATTTTGTAAGAATGGGATAGTTATTCACCAGGGGAAGTATGTTCAGCATTACTGTGCGGCAGGACTTGGCGTTGCATTTGCACGGAGCAGCGCACGCCCTTTGTGCTTTCACACTGGCAGCGTTTGCTGCAGAAAAACTTTTGCTATGTGAAAGCTTAAAGGGCGTGAACTGCCCAGATTTGTATTAATTATAATTTTGGATTCTTCATTTTGTTTTCATATTATTCTAAGTTTTGTGTTGCACTTCTTTGCCACTGTACATAATCTGATTGGTCAAGCATTAAATTAAATTAATTTTATTGTTTATTTTTCAATCCTTCAAAAATAATTAAAAACAGGCACAAATATAATACCAGAAGGCTTGATAAGATATTATTTTCAATTTCCTTTTAAGTTTATGCTTGAAATTAACAAATTGACCATCATCAACAGTTTAAAAACCAGATGACATGCACTTGACTTGTCTGTCTACTCACATCCACTCTGAAGTCCTCCAAGCGTTTAAACTTGCTTAAATGTTCCTGAAGCTTAGGGTCAATTTCCATATTCTTTATTTTTGAGTATTTAAGAAACGCCCAAAACTTTTCAAGTCCATATAGCTGGCCTGTCAGGATACAATAAGGAAAGATTAGATAGTGCTCCACTATACATATACAAGTACATAATATGAACATGTTGGCATCTGCTTTAAAAAAGACAGACCTGCTTCATAGTCCTTAAGGGTCTCCTCTTGAAAGTCCTTAAATATGTCCGGCCTGAACTTTCTCTCCAATCCATAGCTATAAAACCGGAAGAGACACTCCAGACCGTACCTGTGTAAACGCAATAGTATTATCATTTAGGTGCAAAACACACAACTAAATCAGAAAATACCAATACTAACATTTATGGTGGAATATGTCACGTTTTTCAATTCAGAATTTCTTGCAGAAAGTGCAAAAACGTAATAACTTGTCATCCTCTTAAACTCTAAAAGGAATAAATCAAGAACTTGTTCATTGTTTGTTATAAACCAATCCAAATAATGACCAACCACCATCTTAAATCAAGTGTTTAGTCAAAGGAGGGGGTTTGTATACCTGTATCCTTCTTTTCCATCCTCCACCACCAGCTGTCTGAATTCCTCATACATCTTTCTGTTGAAGTGATCTCTCAAGAAGAACGACCAAAAGCGAAACAATGTGTTCATTTCCTGAGACTGGCCAATCCCCAGCCGCTTTCGCTCTGCAGTAAATGAGCAATGAAAAGTTATCACAATGATTCGACAGTAACGGAAAGTGCTGACTTCTTACTGCAACAGCAGATTAAAGTTATTCTGGACGCACCATTCAGGGAACGCCTGCGGTACTTATGATAAACATGTTGCGTGAATCCGTTCTCCTTGAGCAACTCATGAGAGGGGTGCTGGAATTTGGGCAGAGACTGCGGTGTGCAGCCATAATTGCCCACTGCTGTGGTGCTTTCTGATGGACTCGCATTTGAACTACAGCCAGAGAAAAGCAAACATCAGTAATCATAAGAATGGATATTGCATCTAGACTATTTTGGAATACATTACTGATAGTGCAAGACACTGGAATATATGGAAACCTATGAAAAAGATCTTTAATTCAGTGGATGTAACGTGTACATTTCTCACCTGACGGAGGCTGTTCGTGAGCGATGCTCTCTCGAGTCCATTACCCAACCAACATGGCACTCCATAGGTGGATTGGAGCTGTGTCGTGTCTTTCTTTTGCGGGGCGTCTGAGGAAAATAAAATATAAATTAAACTTGCATAATAAAACAAAAATAATCTGAACGCCAGAGGGCGCTCTCGTGCAGAAAGTCCAAATATGCCTCGCAGAAGTGGTGCCTTCACACATGTAGTTTCAGGAAATGTCGGTGTACATCTTTCTGTCGCTGTTCTAAAAGCCTACTCAGTCATTTTCATGATAATAAGGTTCATTTATAACGATATAATGTTAGACAGGTGTTACTTTTTCAAATGCATGATCTAATAGCAGTGCAAGTTTGAGTCATTTATGGGTCAATGACGTGTTTTGTGTCCAAATTCATTATTTTCCTAAAAAGAATTTGAATAAATACATGTCATATATCAAATGGATCTACAATATGTCCTTTATAAGAAACCCTTTTCATTTTATTGAAATTCAATAGATTTTTTGAGTTTTGGTGTTTGAAAGACCAAAAATGTCAGGTGGTGCGACCGTCCGAACATACAAACAGAGAACAAAACTGAGAAATAAATGTTAATTTTCTCAATAAAATTCTTAATAAAATATTTTGGCATGATTTTATGTTAAATTTCTTATATATGAGGGGAAAAATATTCAGTGCTAAATACATTAAATGTATATTATTTTAAATTAATATATGGTCGCACCACCTGACATTTTCTTATTTGTCATTGACCCATATAACAAGTGCCTACTGATCACAGACCCGTGCTTCACAGCCAAACCACACATGAAACATAATCGTTGCAATTTAATAATGGCACTAGCTAGCATGATTTTTGCACAATTCAGTGGTAATCGCGATATTATATATATTATTTCATGATGAGTGGAAGAGAAATATAGACCTTATTTAAATACTTGAAATTGTTAAAAAATTGCAATTGAAATATGATATCTGAAATAAATGAGGATGAAACATCTGTCCATGTTTAATGCACAAATCCATCATTGAAACGGCACACTTAAGCATATAAAACATTTTAATAAACATCAGTAATAATGAAATCTAAATGATATAAGAAATGAAATATTAAATAAAAAAGCTTTTGTTGCAGTGAAAACTTCAGTCAGTCGCATATTAACCCTTAACAACACCATTTGAAACCAACTGTTTAGACCTACCTTGGCTTTCCAAATCAGATTACTAAAACGTTACGTTTTCCTACTCGTCGATAGAAGACTAAAATGTGGACTGTTGCACTAAATGCGCATTCAGAAGATGTGCACAGCAGCGCAAATAAATAGACGTCTCTCCACAACTGCGGCGAAATCTTCGCACGGTCCCACACCAAGCAAGCGGGTCATAGATAGATTTGATTTTATGTATCTGTTCATTTCACAACAAGATCCATTGAAGAACCCGCAGAATAACCGGTGATTTGCTGTGCAGGCTCGTGCACGAACGCACCAATGGAAACATATGCCAATAATTTCTGTGTTAATGTAAAACCCTTAAAATAAAACCATCCAAAACTGAAAGGCTACAAACAGCAATCCTTATCACAACTGTTATTTTTCTGACACTTATATTTGTCACAGTGAAGTGCACTACCGCTGGTGGCAGTTCACCACAGTCATGGCACTTTACCACCACTACAGTCTCAGCCCTACATAGCTGTTCGCTCTAACACTTCCGTTAACTTGGAAAAATGCATGCTATTATAAGCATGCTTAAACGTTTATTTGTCGATGGATGTAAGAGTAACAAAGTAGCTAAAAATAAGGAATGCAATCCTACGTTTGCCAGATCTGCCAAAAACATGCGCTGCATCCCTTCTATGTTTCTGACAACAGTGCGCTTCTATAGGGGCAGCCCAGTACCAAAGTCGGGCCGAGTACCAAAACAACATTGTGAAATGAAAAGAACAGATTCTCAGCTTTTAAAGAAAAGAAACCGTATTCTTCCATCTTCATTTGTTCGTTTTTTATCACTACGTAGATGTGGGTTGGTTTCTTCAAAAATGCATCACTTTGATTTTTGTCAAAGAGTCCGCCCAGATTACACACCGAACAATCATAAAAAAACGCTAAAACATATTCGTTTTAAGTTCTGGGATTCTGTACTTTTTCCCAAAGGTGTGTAATAGCATCACCTGCTGTACAACAGTACAAACACTAATTGCTGTAATAACTCGTCTTTGGCAGGGAACCATTTTTTTAAATGATGAGATACTCGGTGAAAGAGTTAATGATTGTTCGGAGTGTAATGTGGGCGGAATCGTGGACAAAAAAAGTTAATTATCTCAGCTGTTTAATCAAAGTGATGCATTTTTTAAGAAGGCAACCCACATCTACGGAGTGATAAAAAACGAACAAATGAAGATAGAAGAATACGGGTTCTTTTGTTTAAAAGCTGAGACTGTTCTTTCATGTAACATATTGTTTGTCCATGTATTCTTCACAGAAAATGTACTGTGAGCCATTAAATTTGGGTGACAATGTAAAAAAACGCTGGCATAGGCTGGCAACTTTTTTTTTAAAGGCTGGCGGGGAATGAGTTAATGTGGCTTGGTCCATTAAGATCAAATTCGGTAAACACCTTAATGGAGCATATTATTTAAAGAAATGCCGAAGAGCCTAGAATGTGAACGGAAGCGCATCAACAAAGTGTAAGCACCTTGCATTTATGTTCTGGGCTTCTAGTTTACTTTGCATAATATACTTAATTATATGGTGTATACCCGACATTTAGTGTTTGGGAATGTCGCAGGAACATGGGTGTCCTTGTGAAGCAGATGAGCCCGTCTTTATGAAGAAGTGCACTGATGGTTGAGATGTGGAAATCAAAATGAAAAAGTGAAGCAAGTTTAGATAATGGTATATATTGTTATAGTAAAAAAAATTATTCGTTTACATAATGGATTGAATTTATTTATTCCAAGTTTTTCGCTCCATGTTACTGTATTTTTTTTATTAGTTTATTTACAATTTATTTTATATTCTACTTTATATATAAAACGAAACTAACCATATTTTTAAAGTCAAGTTTTACAGTGGATTGCATTACGTGTGAACTTCGAGTACTTAAACAAAAATTTTTTAAAGGCTAATTATAATGAGTATCTCTATATAACTATGTTGGCAATAATAGATAAAACCTCTTTTTCATCCATGAAGCTTAAACCATCATCTGATGCCCCTATTCCCCATGCATATTGAAATATTTAATAATCATGTCATAAGTGTCCGAATAGTTGACTAATGGCCTAAATGAACAACTAGTAGTCAACTACAACAATCTTTAGTCGAGCAAGATTGCTATACACAAAGTCAAACATACTTTGGCATCCAGCGGTCGCCCATCTTTTACCACAGGGTAGAAACGTGGTGTCTGCGTGGGGTCCTTTAGCCGCGGGGTACGAGGTGTTCGCGGTGTGCGGGCACTGCGGTAGTTAGGTGAGTCAGGCACTGTAGTTGGAAGAGAGCGTGCAATAGCAGATGGTTCCGGAGCTCCAAACAGTTTGTTGGCCAGGGCTTCTGTGGGGACTAGAAGACAAAAAGGTAGATAAGTTTCCCACGTTCAGAAAAAGTCAGGTTTGTAGTACGGTTCAAGATTCGTACATACTGTAGGCTAGAGCAGAAATTAAATTCCTAGGATAGTTAAATCAGAACCAGAACAAAAGCAATTGCCAACCATTAACCCATTTGTGTCTTGCACATTCACAGCATTTTTTATTGCAAAAAGTAGTCCCATGTTCTTTAAATTTCTCCCCATTACACAGTCTCCCTACCATGGTATTATGTCTGAACATGCTTCATATGAGACTATCAATCCAGTCTTTTCAGTTGTGTAAAATATCCCTGACAGCTCTCCTTAAGGTTAGGAATCTGATGTTTGATATAAAAAATGTATACATAGAATGATTAGTCGCGATGGTGGAAAAGCGCTCCAAGCACAGTCTGAAACGGTTACAGTTATGATCCTGGTTCGACTCGACACGATTACACACTGTTTTCCGCTCTGAATTTTCAGCACCGGTCCATAACCATGCTCAGTAACACAAGAGACTGAGCTATAATGATTAAGGCAGCACGTGACGTGTTTGTGTTTACATTGTAAAAAATGTCATCATCAGTCCAGCTGTGGAAAATTAAACCATTTACATACCGGCTGGCGTGGATTGATTAAGCAACGAGAACGATTCGACGCAATGGTGGAAAAGTGCTCCTAGAGTGCAGCTGAGACTCGTGCTATTATACGGTCTATGAATATTCAGTATGGGGCATCCATGTAGAATCATGTACCATTTCTAATGATTGTATTTCTTAGTGTTGAGCTTGGTGTGTGATGTCAAATGAGACAAATCCGAGCCAGACCAAATAATATTTTAGAGCTCAGCGAAGCTTCTTGTAGTGACACCAACTCATGTAAGGAAAACACAATTTCTTGGTTTACAATAGATAAAGGAAAAGGGTAGCATACAATCATTTTAATTGTTACAAATGTGCTCATCTAGCAAATTTCAAAAATAACAGTTCAAGGGTTTGACTTTTTCAATGGCTGCATGACTGCCTATACCTACTGGTTTTAGAACACATGTTTTGCGTATTTTTTAGTGGTGGGCATAGATTATTTTTTTTAATCTAGATTAATCTAGATTAATTCCAAGATAAATCTAGATTAATCTAGATTAAAATGGCTCATTTGAATTCTGCCGAAGGCATTCAGAATATGTGTGCTACCCAAATAATGACTAAAAGTAAGTCTTTGAGAACGGGCTTCTCAAGCCAGGTGGCGCAAAAGACCAGGGGCTCATCTCCTGTTTCCAAAATGCATCACAAACTGCTTGAGAAAGCTGTTCTACTATGATAATTGGTGATGAAAATTAAATTATGTTCAATAAGATGAACTTGTGTTTACTTCCGCATTAGCTAAGGGATGATTTGCGTTTAGGTGGTACTTGAGACTGGAAGAGCTCCTACAGTACATTTACATTTAGTCATTTAGCAGACGCTTTTATCCAAAGCGACTTACAAAGAGTGAGGGTGCAACAAGCGATATGTCATACAGGAGCCATAATACATTAGATCTCAATACAAAGTTACTGGTTTCAACTAAAGCTAGACCACTACCTGTTGAGAGAAAGTGTTTTTTTTAAACCAATTCCGCATTGCACAAGGTGCAAACAACCTTAGTCTTGTCGATGTTTCTATTGGGAAGCTTCTTAAAAATTAATATTCCCTGAAGCAAACCCGGCGGCTTCATAGCTGCATCCATGTTAGCACGTCACGTTTGATGCGGTAATTTCACAGTAACGTTATGTTGTGTTCAGACCAAACGCGAATGGCGTGTCAAGCGCGAGTGATTTATATGTTAATGCAAAGAGCCAATAGACCTACTTGCTGCGCGAATCGCGCGAATGAAGCCCTGGTTATGAGATGATGAGGTGGCTTCTGCTTCCGCGAATGACGCGAATCACGCGAGTTGAAAAATCTCGTTCTCGCCCCGTACAGTGCAGTTAAGCTGGTATACATCCGTGCTAAAATATCAAGGTGAAAGTCATCATAGCTTGCGTAGTATAGACCCAGCTCCCAACCCAACTTTGAGAATAGATTAAAGGCGACATTTTTATCGCGCGATAAGAGTCTCACTGCGTTAACGGCCCACCACTAGTATTTTTATTAAAAAAATTAGTATAAAACTGGAGGAAAGAATGCAATTCAATAATTGTATAATAACCCCCCTCCTATTTGTGTTCTTGCCCTATACAATTTTGTACTGTTTATTGCCTTTCACTGTTGTTGTATGTGGTCTCAGTTTCTAAAATGTTGCAAATGTGCTAAAGGTATGGTGAAATTCTTTTAAGATGATTTATTAACAAGAAATTATTTGTATACATTTGAATGAATTATTAATGTATTAAACAATGTGACTGAATGTAGTTTCAGTGTTTCGCTTTCCTTGCTTACATCTGATGGTAGCAAATTAAGGATTGGTGCTACCAACTGTATACTATGGTGGCACCAGTACCATCCCTCTAAAATGAACTACAGCCTGTAGTCTTTAGTTGAACCATGATATTTGTAGTTAAAACTGTGGTATCACAAATGGTTATGAATCTGACATGAAAAACATGGTTGCTTTACTTACTATAAATAGAAAAACTACTCACTGAGAAGTTAAAAAAAAGAAATTGCTCATAAATACATATAATTTGCAAACAAGTAGGCTAAATGACCATACTAAAATATTTACTTCTATATTTACTGCACAGAATTGAAAAAAATGCAATGCTAAAAAAATATATATTTACAATTCCTGACCCTAATATCCCAGTAGCCAAATATAAATATTTTGTAAATTTAAGTTAGAGTATATTGTGTAAAATAGAATGAGGCATCTGAAGTATCTGAACAAGTTTTATTTAAATAAATGTACTACGCAAAACGTAAGAAAAATTACTACTTACTCTGCTGAGGTTGGGGTGGTCCTGGAGGAACCTCCTGGTTGGGGTCAACAGGTGGTTCCGGGGTTAGGCAGTCAAACTGCTCTCTGCTGATCAAATGCACCTTCTTGAAGTTCTCAACTTCTTGCTGTTGTGACGATATAGAAGTTAAACTAAATGACTTGAAAGCATATGTCAATAAGAGCTGCATCATCCTGTAACCAGTGCAAGTCAAAATACTGCACCATATCGTTACAAGGCATGTGGGACAAAAAGGTGCAAGAGACAAAAATAAACCAATCATTTTCACACGTCATCCATTCACATTCAGTTACAACAAGCCAGAACACAACGCCTGCAGAAATGAAACGAGACACAGAATTTTTTTAAACATGTTGGAGACCGTACCCCTGTGCCAAAAAGAGCCATAATGCCCATGCGCCTATCAACCAGGAGCACTCTGAAGTGAACATTGTCAGGGCTTATTTAGTGACATGACACCAACACTGTTGGATTTGCTGGATGTGACACGTGAACAGCACAAAAAGGACCATACAAAAGCAACAACAAACACTGCAACCATTCTGTCCTGTCATATCCAGAAACACTGCACTAAAGAACACACTCGCTGGCTATGAGAGGAACAAGAAGTGAACAGGAATAGTCATGAACCTAGAAGCTGTCAGAATAGCTCACTTAAAATTAACTCGACAAAGAATTATAACAGTGAGCAGGTAGCCTATACATCAGACCCTTCACACAAACAGTACAATGCCACTTCACTATACGTGTCAGTCCTGTTAGGCAGTAAAACTGAATTTCTCCCTCTTTGATGTCTAAATATAGTTATAAAAATATTAAAGCCGCAATATTTCAAAATTAAATTGTTTCATGACATTTCAAGTTGGAAAATGACATGATTTTCATCTTTTAATGTATATATATATATATATATATATATATATATATATATATACAACATTAAAGTTAAAATAGGTCCGACAATTAAATAATTTTGTCCCTTTACTTGGAACAGATTTTGCCCTATTAACCATATCTCAGGAGGATTAAGTACTACATCAAGTAGGGGTGGGTGATCTGACTATCTTAAATCGCGATTGATTTATACAGTTGCCCTGAGATTTTATTTCAGGTGCATTTAACAGTTTTCACAGTTTGAAAAAACTATTGTCACTGAACTTCACACACACAAACTCAAGCAGCTATAGAAGGAGCGTCTTCACGACGACCCCTCAAAATAAAACACCGGTTAACCCCAAGCACTCCAATGACAAAATAGTATAGTGTTCTAAAGGATTTGATATAGCAAATTGTGGTATTCTTGTTGTAAATTGATCAACTTTAGAAAACTTTAATATTTACTATAGTAAGGTTTAAAAACACTATATAATCTAGGAATTTTACTTCAGTTTCCTATAATCCTAGTAAATATTATAGCATACTACAGAATTTTTATGTGGACACAGACTACACAACACAATAAAAAAGGGACACAAAAAATGATTTTGGCCTAATTGATCCATTTGTATTTAACATGAATGTCTTTTGTTGTTAACCAGTCTATTTACAGTGGCAAGAAAAAGTATGTGAACCTATTGGAATTGCATGGTTTTCTGAATAAATTTGTCATAAAATGGGATGTGATCTTCATCTAAGCCAAGGTTATTGACAAAAAAATATGTCTAAAATAATAACACAAAGACATGAAAGATCAAATAAATGTTGAGAACAACCAAAAATACCTCATAGTGCTTGTGGAAAAAGTATGTGAACCTTTGAGTTAATGACATCACAAAAGCTAATTGGAGTCAGGTTTTAGCACACCTGGAGTCTCGTTAAGATAAATTTGGAGGTGTGGACTACAGATACTCTGACTGATTAAAAACCACTCTTTTGGAGTTTGCTCTGCACAAGAAGAACACTCTTATGTGAGCCATGCCTCGCCAAAAAGAGCTTTTAGAGCATCTACGATGAAGAACTATTGATTTACATAAAGCTGGCAAGGGTTTTCTAAAAGACTTTAGATATTCACCAGTCTATAGTTAGGCAAACAATCTACAAATGGAGACACTTTAGGACTGTTGCTTCTCTACCAAGAAGTGGGCGGCCAGTCAAAATGACACCAAGAGCACAACGAAGACTCATCAATGAGGTAACAGGGTTGCTGCAGACTTTGTAAAATCAAATTTAAAGGTCTTTGCACATACAGTCCGCAATTTTCGTATGCGTTTTGGGTCTCGTTTGTACGGTGTCTCTGAATTGTTAAAAAAAGGCCACTCAAAGTGCTTAGGGGACGAGAAAAATCCAGAAAATCTAACCCGGCCTGAATGTTTTTATGAAAAAATATCGGAGGCAGTGTGTAAATGTGATTGACAACGCTAGTTTGTATTTTTTTTTAATATGCCGATATTTTGGATGCAAATTCTGGACTGTGAAAAATGTAGTTTAGTCGGTAGCAGAGCTACTTAACGATTAATTGTTAAAAGATCCTGATCTCGATTCGAACACCAGATGATCTCAATAATGAAAATCAACGATTCTCGTGTGTCTATTAACTTACACCTTGGACTTAAAGCATGATGCTTCATTATTTGCTGTTGCTGCCGCTGAGGTTAAAATTATCATTATAAGGCATGTAACAACGTCACTAACAGTCTTTTCAAAACACTAACTATCATTATTTCTGTGTCAAAAGATCACAGAAGTACTGGGATTCAAGCAGAGAGTTGCCAACTCGCACGCATGAGACTCGTTAACCAGCTCCAACTCTGCCCAAATTAATCACACACCAAATAACAGACCAACATATAAAGTAAATACAGCCTGACAACAAAACTGTTCTTATGAGTGTCTTTCAGGATTGTGATAATTTTTTCTGACTATGCTTCACATCTTAACTGGATTTGAAATGAAACTAACGATTGTAGTTTGTAGCGCGGACAAATCCGAGTGAGCACTTATATCCACCATTATGGTAAAACACGTCATCAGAGCACCCATAACTCTATTAACTCTAATAGAGCAGCTGCGCTATTAGAGCTTTTCCTCAAGTTGGCCATCATTTCATGTTTTCAGCTCATTTTAAACTGTTTACAGATGAGAATACTGCGTTGTTATGTTTATCAGTAGTGTCTTTCTGTAAAAAACCCTTCAAGTGGTCTGTATATATCTGGTAAATGTATAAAAAAAGTGTCACTTTATGAATTTGTTTGAGAAATATTTCCTATACAAGTTACTTCAATGCATTTATACTTTTTAGGAAGTTAAACTTTTGCATTTAAAGAAAAAAAATGAAAAAACACTTTAGTTTACTAATGGAATTTGTGGTTAAACATTTATCACCATAGTTACTGTAGGTTAACCATGAAATATGTAATAATTTTGAACCAAAGTCCTATATATTACATACCTAAATAAACTTTTTTGTCAGAACCTCTTGTAAATTATTTATTACTTTTAGTCATCATTCAGAATCGTAAAAGAATTGCAATTTCTATTTGAAAACAAAAGAATCGGGATTCTCAATTTATCCAGAATCGTGCAGCTCCAGTCGGTAGTGTTGCTACTATAGCTTCTAACCAACACCGCGTCACCCAAACTCGCCGACTCATGTGGGGGAATAAAAAGTTTAATCAGAAGATGGATCGCCTTATAAAACGAACATAAACAAACAACAACCTAGGTTACTTTTCTCTATGTCTTTAAAGGTTTGTTTTGTGAAAGAGGATTAAAAAGCTAATTAAAAGGTTTAGCAGTGCAGACAGCCAAAGATTTGAAGGCATCATTGGAACTTGCTAACATCTCTGTTCATGAGTCTACAATACATAAAACACTGAACAAGCAGGGTATCCACCAGAGTTAATTTCGATAAATATTCGTCAACGAACCTTTTTCACGGATTAAAACTAAATAAAAAGTCAGATATGATGACGAAGACTGTTACGAAATATAACTGACACTTTAGGCCACGAATAAAAATGAGACGAATATGCTAGGGAGGGGCGATTGGAGAAGAGATCCAATCAGAGCGAATCAATGAGGGTATATTGATCAATGCAGAAGCAACAGAGCCATTTTAAAAAAGCCGCAGCAAATGCAGGCGCAACAGCTAAACAAATGCAGCAGCAGTTACACAAGAGAACAAATAAGTTTGCAGAACTTCCCGCAGTGTCGAGGACGTTTTTACAACAATCAGGTTGATTACGTTATATTTAGTTGTGTGTTTAGTTGCACAGTCTTAGTTACACAGCTTTGGCTGATTTCAGTCGACTTCGTTCGTTAGCAACACGCTAACGTTTTAAAGTGCACCCGGTCCGAGGGCAATGTCATGTCTAAGGCATTGTTGCCTAGCAGTTATTTAACTTCTCTTTGAGGTACGTGAACATTAACAGTAGTGAATTCTCTGTATTTAGACACCTTGTGCAATGGCATTACAACCCAGTTTTATTATTATTTTTGAGAATAGCACTTTATTTTTCTTAATGTTTTTTGATTTTGCACAGACAGTAAGTTCAGAGTTAGGTGGTTATCTATTTCAATAATATTGTGCTTTATCTTGAAAGAATGTCATATGCATTGCATATCTTTCAGTGAGAATGCATATCTTATCTTTTTCAGGTAGAGCAGGCCTTATGCTTTTTATGTGAGATTATGTTTTGTGAAAAGCCAATTTCAGTGATTTTGACATTAATAAAATATAATACATGTTTTGTATTACAACCATTAAATCTGTTTCTGCATATTCAAACCAAAATACTATTCCATAAGAGACTGATGGATACTCCATTGACCAGAAATTCTGGAGAAACATTTAGTCAACTAAATCAACTGTAGATTTATACGACTAAAATCTCCTAATATTTGGCCTAATAAAACTAGACTAAGATTAAAAGATTTCAGATGACTAAAATATGTCAAACTAAATGGCGTGTTATTCAAAAGACAAAATCAAGAATTTGCTGTCAAAATCAACACTGGTATCCACAGCAAGACACCACAAAGGAAGCCAATGCTTACTAAAAAGAACATCGCTCCACGCCTGAAGTTTGCAAAAGAGCACATTGACGATTTATGAAACGAAGATTGAACTATTTGTAAAAACACACAGCACTACATCTGCTGACAAAGGGCATGGGATATCATCATGAAAACATCATCCCAACTGTAAAGTATGGTGAAGGAAATATCATGATTTGGGAACACTTAACTGCATCAGGGCCTGGCCTGAGGAGAAGATGAATTCCTGAATATATCAGACAATTGTTCAGGACAATGTGAGAATGTATGTCAGCTCAAACTGTGTAGAAGGTGGTTGATGCAACAGGACAACAACCCATAACACAGAAGCAAGTCCACAACAGAATGGCTTCAGAAAAACAAAATCCACCTTTTGGAGTGGAAAATTCAGAGCCCAGACCTTAACTCAATAAAGATGAGGGCCATACACATGAGAAGTCCAAAGAATATGACAGAGCTTCAGCAGTTCTGCCAGGAAGAATGGGCTAAAATTCCTCAACGACGTGCAGGTCTGATCCACAGCTACAGAAAGCGCCTGGTTGAGATAATTGGTGCCAAGGGGGGCCAACCAGTTATTAATTCTAAGGGTTCACTTACTTTTTCCACTGCCATTTTTGAATGAACACATTGTGTTTGTCAATGCCCTTGACTTAGATGAAGATCAGATCACATTTTATGACAAATGTATTCAGAAAACCATAAAATTCCTAAAGGTTCACATACTTATTCTTGCCACTGTATGTGATGATCTGCATTTGTGTTTATAAAGATGAAAACAGGTGTTTTATACTTGTGGTACATGTACAACCGTTTGGCCTGTGCAACAAAACTTTAAACCTCTGTAGCACCAGTGCCAAGTACAAAAAAGTTAATCTACAGCCCTGTATTTCAATTCAGATGGTGGATCAAGATTTTTGCTATGAACATTGTGATATGCTTTTTTTGGGAAGATCGCCCAGCCCTACCATCAATTCTCCATGTGCCTAAAAAAACGCACAGCATCAATACATTTGTGAAATCCACAAACTGCACCAGAGAGCTGAATCATAATTACATTACTCACCTTGATAGTAGCATACTCTGGTTCATATGCATCATCCCAAAGGTCCTGTTCATAGTAGTAAAGGCCATCGTTAATGGTTTTGACCAGTTCGCTGGATAGTTTTGACCGCGAAGTGTGATTTCCCGTGCGGTCCCCTCCAGGATGTTTACGTAGGTAAGGTGGCGTTTGAGTAACAATTAGAATCTTGTTGACGTCTCTGTCGTCGATTTCACAGTCCGAATCCTCATCTGACCAGTCAGTAAAAGTATTGCGTCGACCATCCATCTGCTCCATTTCCTCATCAAACATGAAGTCCAGCTCCTCTGGTTCATCCTGTTCTTCACCTGCTGCTGGGCCAGACTGTACAGGTGGACGAGCCTCTTCTGCTTTCTGCAACAAACGGTTCATTCATGTAACCACAGCTTCATTACTCACACAAAGTACAACTGTTGGATTAACAACAATTTCATCAATGACTTCAACAGCCTTCCTCTTAACGGTTAATGTAAAGTATTGCCAACCAATATTAGGGTTGGGCCGATAGACAATGCCATCATCCATCACTGATGTCTGATAAACATGACCATGTTGAGTGATTCCAACAAATGTTTCACTTTGGTCTCCTAAATACTCCTGGGGCCTCATTTATCAACAGGTATGTAGAAAAGGTTCTATATGTTGTCCTTTAGAACGTGTCCAAGTAGAAAAAAATCTGTCTGTATTTATCAAACACACGTACATGGTTATACGCACACCGGTGAGTAATCATTGAAACTGATGTGAGGCCAAGTATGGTGTTTCATACTCGTAATTTGTGCTCTGCATTTAACCCGTCCAAGTCCACACACACACAACAGCGAGTAACACACAACAGCGAGTAACACACAACAGCGAGTAACACAACAGCGAGTAACACACAACAGCGAGTAACACACAACAGCGAGTAACACACACCGTGAACACAAACCCAGAGCAGTGAGCAGCCATTGCTGCGGCGTCAGGGGAGCAGTGGGGGGAACCGTGCCTTGCTCTAGGGTCTCACCTACGGGTGGACGATCTATAAAAATTCAAAATCACGATTTTTTTCTCGATTGATCACGATTCACGATTTTATCCCGGTTCTTCAAGTTTGTTTTAAGACTATTTTGAAAATTAAACTGGCTACAATACAGCCAAACTATGTACCTATATATAAATATACTATTAACCATTTATATTTTGAAGAATATTTTTATCAAGTTAATATTTAAGTTCAAGACCATAAATCAGGTGTTAGCAAAAAAACTTTTCAGTTACAAACTTTTTTTTTGCATCTTGTTGCGGCACTCCGAGTAGAGCTGTGGAATGGCCGTGGAGGAAAAATATTTGCGGCTGGGTTTTTGTGACGTGGATCTACGACTTTGAGCAGTCTTTTAAAGCCCTCATTTTCCACAGTCTTTATGGGAATCATGTCATTGGCCAGGTAAAATGCGACCGTGTCAGTGACATCTTTCCAGCGCTTACTCGTCCTGTCATATGGAGTTCCTTTCTCAAATCCTTCTTTCGTTAAAGTCGTTTGTTTAAGCCTTGTAGTTTCTGGATGCTTGGTCGTACGTGATTTACTCGCGTGGGATCCCTTTATAATTTGACTGTCGGAATACTCTTTCGGGTGCTTTCTTTTGTGGTGGTTTAAAAGGTTCATTGTGTTGCCATCCGACGTGCGAATCTTATTGCCACATTTGCAAATAACTGTTCTTTGGGCCGTGTCAGTTGGTGTACTTGTTGCATCAAAGAGTGCAGAACAGTACTCTACTCTCAGCCAGTCTTGTCTCTTTGTTCCGAGGTTACCGCAGGATGCAGTTCATGCCCAGACCTGATGGCAGAGCTGAGAATGGGAAGCGGTGACCTGACAAGAGCTAAGAGGATAGAGCTGGATAAAGGACGCGACAACTTTGTTTTTCCTACAACATTTCAAATGCTATTAGATTGTTAATGATAATCTTAAATCCTTAATTTTTATATTTTTATTTAGCCTTGTTGTGCAAGCACTGTTGAGCATGTGCAGAGGCAGCAGCTTTTGCCAGAGGGGAACTGGAATCCCCTGGTTGGGCCTGGGTTCCCCTGAGGGTTTTTTCTGGATGGGAGTTTTGGGATCCTCACCACCGTTTGCATATTGTTTTGCACTATCTGCCTGGCCGGGGGGGCTGTTTTAGAATTTAGAATTCATACTTGTATTCAATGTGTCTCATGTACAGCTGCTTTGTAGCAATGAAAATTGTAAAAAGCGCTATATAAATAAAGTTGAGTTGAGTTGGGGAAAGCCCAAACCATTTCAATATTACTAATGTAGAATTTTTTTAGGGACCAACTCCTCAGTGTTTCCCTTTATCGTCACTGACCACGTCACTTAATCTTACTGAATTCACAAGCGATGTATACAAGCTTGTTAACATGGCGCAATTTATCGCTAGGATGTTGATGGATTCAATAGAACAGGAAAGGATATAACATGTCTTGCACTATATAGGACAATAAAACGATTATTCCGAAAAAGCGGATAGTGCAGTCATTTTAATCGTTCACAATCAAATATTGTCATATTGCACACCCCTAGTCTCACCTCAGCTGTGGTATTGAATAAGAGCACTGATAATTCACTCGCCCCACCTAGTTACAAGTCTGAGGAGTCTGTAACCATTAGGCCACGACTGCCCCTTTTTGATATATCCCACATGTTCTTAACTCTTTCACACCATTGACGAGTTCTCATTTAAAAAAAAAGGTTCCCCGCCAAAGACGAGTTATTACCGCAATCAGTGTTTGTACTGTTTTGCAGCAGGTGGCGCCGTTACACACCTTTGGGAAAAAGTACCTAGAACGTATATGTTTTATCGGTTTTTAATGATTGTTCTTAGTGTAATCTGGGCGGAATCTTTGGAAAAAAAAACTTTGATCATCTCAGCTGTTTAATCAAAGTAGAGATGCTCCGATTGATCGGTCACCGATCATAATCGGCCGATAACCACTTTGGGAAGTATGATCGGCGGTCTCTAAAAGGCCGATCCAGAAAAGCCGATCAGATGACGCAAAATTAGTGAGATATTTATTTTACGCGCTATGAAAATGGCTTCACCGGTCTGGCAAATCTACAAGGTGTGTGAAATAGACAATGCATTATCAATATGAAACGTGTGTACTATGCGAATTCCGCGATGCAGGAAGCACCCAAAACATTTTTACACCAGCAACCTCTTTAGACATTTGAGGGTTAGTCACGTAAAGGAGTGCGAGTAGTTTTCAAAGTTAGCCTCGCGCAGAGTGAGCGGGCAGTTCAGCAGCTCAGCAGAGATCGCGTCAACCGAAAATTCATTTTCCTACCAGTGATGGAAAAATCTGAAGGCAATCTGTCATTTTGACAGACTACAATAAAGGCGATTTGTAATTCCCCAATTCATCATTTCGTGTCATTAAACCGTGATTGTGAATGGACTGAACGTGATTGTGAGCAGAAGGAGGTAGGCTGTCGCGAAGGGACGTGTGTTTCCTATTCATTATCTTACTCTCACATGCCTGCTTGGTTTTGATAAACGCACATGTGGTCAACAGAGACTCGAGGTGCATAAGCATCCATCACTCCCCGCGTCCCGTGCATGCATTCACACAGGTGCACTGTGGTGCCGTCTTTACAGAGTTTTTACCTCATAAAATAGGGTCTTTTTGGATAAATAATACCTTTCAGTAAGTGGAAAAATGTCTCTCACTGCGTTTTCTCTGTTCAGTGAGCGGCAGAAGCAGCACATACAGTTGAAAGAAAAAGTATGTGAACCCTTTGGGCTTACTTGGATTTCTTCATAAATTGGTCATAAAATGTCTTCTGATCTTCATCTAAGTCACAACAATAGAGAAACACAGTCTGCTTAAACTAATACCGCACAAACATAATACGTTTTCATGTTTTTATTGAACACAACATGTAAACATTCATAGTGCAGGGTGGAAAAGTATGTGAAACCCTAGGCTAATGACTTCTCCAAGAGCTAATTGGAGCCAGGAGTCAGCCAACCTGGGGTCCAATCAATGTGATGAGAATGGATGTGTTGATTAAAGCTGGCCCGTCCAATAAAAAACACACACCAGTTTTGAGTTTGCTGTTCTGAAGAAGCGTTGTCTGATGTGAACCATGCCTCGCACAAAAGAGCTCTCAGAAGACCTACGATCAAGAATTGTTGACTTACATAAAGCTGGAAAGGGCTACAAAAGTATATCTAAAAGCCTTGATGTCCATGTGTCCACGGTAAGACAGATTGTCTACGAATGGAGAAAGTTCAGCACTGTTGCTACACTCCCTAGGCGTGGTCGTCCTGTAAAGATGACTGCAAGAGCACAGCGCAGAATGCTCAATGAGGTGAAGAAGAATCCTAGAGTGTCAGCTAAACACTTACAGAAATCTCTGGCACATGCTAACATTTTTGTTGACAAATCTACAATAAGGAAAACATCAAACAAGAATGGACTTCATGGGAGGACACCACGGAGGAAGCCACTGCTGTCCAAAAAAAACATTGCAGCACGTTTGAAGTTTGCAAAAGAGCACCTGGATGTTCCACAGCACTACTGGCAAAACATTCTGTGGATAGATGAAACCAAAATTGAGTTGTTTGGAAAGAACACACAACGCTATGTGTGGAGAACAAAAGGCACAGCACACCAACATCAAAACCTTATCCCAACTGTGAAATACGGTGGAGGGGGCATCATGGTTTGGGGCTGCTTTGCTGCCTCAGGCCCTGGACGGATTACTGTCATCGATGGAAAAATGAATTCCAAAGTTTATCAAGACATTTTGCAGGAAAACTTAAGACCATCTGTCCGCGAACTGAAGCTTAACAGAGGATGGACGATGCAACAGGACAACGACCCAAAGCATAGAAGTAAATCAACAACAGAATGGCTTCAACAGAAGAAAATACGCCTTCTGGAGTGGCCCAGTCAGAGTCCTGACTTCAACCCGATTGAGATACTGTGGCATGACCTCAAGAGAGCGATTCACACCAGACATCCCAAGAATATTGCTGAACTGAAACACTTTTGTAAAGAGGAATGGTCCAAAATTTCTCCTGACCGTTTTGCAGGTCTGATCTGCAACTATAGGAAACGTTTGGTTGAGGTTATTGCTGCCAAAGGAGGCTCAACCAGTTATTAAACCCAAAGGTTCACATACTTTTTCCACCCTGCACTATGAATGTTTACATGTTGTGTTCAATAAAAACATGAAAACGTATAATGTTTGTGCGGTATTAGTTTAAGCAGACTGTGTTTCTCTATTGTTGTGACTTAGATGAAGATCAGAACACATTTTATGACCTATTTATGAAGAAATCCAAGTAAGCCCAAAGGGTTCACATACTTTTTCTTTCAACTGTATATGACCAAACCACAGCTTTCTTGTGAGTACAAAACACCTTTTACAGGCACCTGTCATTGCTACTGATTGGACATATGAACATAAACATTTGCTCGTATTTAGATTATTATTTTATCTCCGACAACGGAAACATTGAATAATAAATGAAAAGTAGCAACTAGCGCAACCTCTCCTCAGCTGTCAGTAACAGTGACTTTTTTAAAAGCATGAACCCTACTGCAAGGACAGTAAGAAGCATAAAGAAATATCAGATTATCAGATAAATTATGTAATAAATTTGCCTTGATCACGGCCACTTTATATTGTGGAAGACATAGGGTTTCTGGGACTCATGTCACAGGCTGTTATGTTTTATGAAAATATGTGGTAACACTTTCCTTGAAGCATGTATGTTTAATGCATTATTAAAGTAGTTTTAAAGCATTGTAATGCACATTTTAATGCATTATAATGTCTTATAGATAATTGTTATTACGGTTAATACATTATAACACTAAGCAATTCATTGTTACACTACACATTTTATATTGGTCATAATTCTTTACAACTACATATTATTCATAATGTGTGTTGTAATGCATTATAATGCATTTTACCCTTTAATAACTCTTTATAATGCATTATACATACATGCTTCAAGGAAAGTGTTACCAAATATGTTACTAATATTCATTTGTCAATTCATTTGACTTTCTCTTCTGGTACTGAGAAAGCTTCAAATAGCTCCTATAATCGGTGATCGGTATCTGTAGATACAGCTTTTAGTGATCGAGGATCAGAACCTAGCACGTATATGTTTTAGCGGTTTTTAATGATTGTTCTGAGTGGAATCTGGGCGGAATCTTTTACGAAAAACGTTAATTACCTCAGCTGTTTAATCAAAATGATGCATTTTTTAGAAACCTACCCACATCTAAGGAGTGATAAAAAACAAACAAATGAATATGGAAGAATACGGTTTCTTTTGTTTAAAAGCTGAGACTCTGTTCTTTCATTTGACATATTGTCCATAGATTCTTTTTAGAAACTTTACTGTGATCCATTAAAGTTTGGTGAAAATGTTAAAACGCTGGCGTAGGCTGGCAACTTTTTTTTTAAAGAGACTGGTGGGGAATGAGTTCAGCATCATGCTCATTCACGTTCATTGTCATTTGCATGCGGAAATGCTCCCTATGAACCATATATGGCAACAAAAAAAATCCCTTTATATATCAAATTAATGTTCTCTGTGCTCTCACTATACCAATCACAGCAATGCATTTTTTGATCAATTTGGTTTTCATTGTTAATTTCATAATTTATTCATGGTAGATCGATTTTGCCTAAATTAAAATATTCAGAAAAGAATCAGAATTTGCAGTTCTTTTTTGGTGAAATTGCAAAGTTATTATGATTTGGTAAACCGATGTAGTAATAGAAAAGCAAAATGTTTTAACTTTATGTAATAATGATTAATATCCAAACCTTTTTCTGTTCTTTTTCAGTTGTTTGAATGTTTTTTTAGTTTTTTCCAATATTGTTCTGTTAATTGTGTCTTTTACATTGCTGGATAAATTCGCAAACATTCTATTGAAAGCACAAAGTGAGATCCGTCATGACACTATAACTACATTTCAAATTATTTCCCCACTGTCTTTTGTAGCTTCAAATAACACAAATGTCTAGATTGAACTATGAATTAATTAATTGAGTATTTGGCAAAGGAAACAACACACAGCAGCACTTTCTTATTGTAGTATCACTGTTCTACCACTACATTTTCTGCACAAGCATGCTCAGGTGTGCTTATATTAACACACAATTCTATCTATAAGTACAAGTTGGCAGATCCCACATTTCGCGTAAAACTGTTCTTACGCACTCAGTGTGCATACGCACGTTGATAAATGAGGCTCCTTGTGCCTTCATTTTCTACCAGTTTTCAAAATCTAAAATATTTAAGTAATATTAGCCTAAATATATGTGAAATTATATTAAATTGAGAACTTAAGTAGTTCAGTTGTTCATATAAATCTCCCATTTTAATATTTTAAACAGTTTATTGTAAAGTTAAATTGCTTAATTGCAGCTAAATTGAATCAACCCACTTCTTTGACTGCTGGTTTAAGCTTTTGACAGTTTGTTTTAAATTTAAGAAAATAAAGCAGTGTTCATTGTATTCTTAATTTCTTTATTTTTATCAGGGAATTACATGCTGCGGTCATGGTAATCCGTCAAAATGACAAACAATTTTCAGCTAACGTGACCTCTGATATAGGACTGTATAGTATAGATTTTCTTGGCTGGTTAGGGGGATGTTATTTGCCAAATACATTTGTGATAGGAATGCATCCAATTCTACCTTGGGTCGAGCAGGCGAAGGTCGAGGCCTCTTTTTAACTTCAATCCATGACTCAGAGTCTAGATCAGGTAGACTGGCCGACAGGCCCTTTGGCATGGTCTTGAGATTGCTGATGCCTTCTGACTTGGACTGCACAGATGTGGATGCTCTTGGAGAACCTGGACAGTACATCCATCAAATCAGATATGTCACACATGTTACAATATAGACACATTTGTCTTCATGTTAAATCAGACCTGTCTGGTGGTCCACAACATTCCTGGGAACAAACTCTGCGCAGTTGATGAACTGAGTAAAATCTGTCACAGACTGATCTGGTAAAGCAAACCCAGGTAGAGGCCATTTTGCAGGGTCCTCCATTCTCCGAATCTTCATATCTATGATCTCCACTTCTTTACTGCCCTTCAGGGCCTGGATGAAAGCAAAATAATGTTTTCACAAGATATTATGTAATGCAAGAAAATATTTTTTTGAAAATAAAACTGGGGAGAAACGGACCTCAAGAATAAGGTTGACGTCTGTAGTGAGAGCTTGGACGCGGTGGAAATCTGCAATCAAAGCAATGGGAAGGAAGCCTTCCTCATCCATCTTCCTGCGCAGGAAAAAATCCCTCTCCAGGTTGTCAATGCTAAAGTAGTATTCACTAAAGGAATAAAAATTCGGTTAGCACTGTGGCTGCTTCTATCGAGCAAGAAAAAGTTAAATGTACATGCCCTTGTGATCTTTAATCAAAAACATTAACCCCTCTCATCCCCCTGCCTCCAAGGGTGGAACTACCGTAATTTCCGGACTATAAGCCGCAACTTCTTTCCCACGTTTTGAACCTCGCGGCTTAAACAATGACGCGGCTAATATATGGATTTTTCCCGCTTTTAATTTTTTTTTTAAACATTCTGTGACGTGCTCAGTTTTTGGCGGAATGAAGCTTTCATTAGACCAATGAAATTGCCGAACGGGTTAAGGTCAAACAACTTTTTTGTTTACTATTTAGATTAAATCGAGCGCGCTCAAACTTCCCATCATTCTGAATCCGGTAGTCATTTTGTCACCCTCATCATGGCAAAGACACGGAGAAATGCATATGATGCAGCTTTCAAGTTGAAGGCGATTGATCTGGCTGTTGGAAAAGGAAATAGAGCTGCTGCACGGGAGCTTGGTCTTAATGAGTTGATGATAAGACGTTGGAAACAGCAGCGTGAGGAATTGACTCTAGGAAAAGACAACTAAAGCTTTCAGAGGAAAGAAAAGCAGATGGCCCGAACTAGAAAATGAGCTCGAAGACTGGGTCAACACACAGAGAGCAGACGGCCGAGGTGTTTCAACTGTGCAGATCCGACTGAAAGCCAAAACAATCGCCACCGCAATGAAGTTTGAGGATTTTAGAGGTGGACCATCGTGGTGTCTCAGATTTATGAGACGTAAAGGCCTGTCCATCAGGGTACGGACGAGTCTATGTCAGCAGCTCCCTCCCGACTACGAGGAAAAAGTTTCAAACTTCCGCAAATTCACTGATGCAAAGATAGCGGAGCGTTCCATCGGCCCGCACGACATCATAAATATGGACGAGGTTCCTCTGACGTTTGACCTGCCTCTCACTCGGACTGTCAACAGGAAAGGCGAATCATCCGTCACACTGAAAACAACTGGGCATGAAAAAACGCATTTCACCTGTGTTCTGAGCTGCACGGCATCGGGAGAAAAGCTTCCACCGATGGTGATTTTTAAACGCACGACGATGCCGAAAGAAAAATTCCCGAGAGGAATTGTTGTGAAAGTCAACAAGAAAGGATGGATGACGGAAAGCCTAATGCATGAAAGGCATACGGAGTGTTACGGCAAGCGACCGGGAGGATTCTTTCACAGGAACAAGGCGTTGCTCGTTTTGGACAGCATGAGGGCCCACATAACAGATTCGGTGAAAGAAGCCATCGAGAGGACGAGCTCAATTCCAGCTGTGATTCCTGGAGGCACAACAAAGTATTTGCAGCCACTCGACATCAGTGTAAATCGTGCATTTAAAGTGGCGCTCCGTGTTCAGTGCCAGGCTTGGATGACAAGTGGGGAGAAATCCTTCACTAAAACGGGCCGCATGCGAAGAGCAACTTATGGTCAAGTCTGCCAGTGGATCCTGACAGCATGGAGCATTGTCAAAAAATCCACTATCATCAGCTGGTTTCGAAAGGCTGGACTGCTGCGTGTAGTAGAGGGCTCAGCGGGGGATTTGCCTCCGGGTGAAAGTGACGAGAGCGACAATGAAAACGATCCAATATCGGATGAAGCAATTCTGAGCCTATTCAACTCCGACACCGAAGGAGATGACTTCAGTGGTTTCAGTGCACAGAAGGAGGAAGATAGTGACCAATGACTTTCTTGGTAGGCTACTGTTTACTGCTAATTTTTTATTTTTTTGTGACGAGCCGGTTTTGGTTAAAGCCAATTTATTTTTGTTACAAGCCGTGTTTCGTTAAAGCCTGTGTAAAGTTCATTTGTTTCAATGTACCTGTAGGCACCTGCGGCTTGTAGACATGTGCGCTCAATAGTCCGGAAATTACGGTATATTGAACCATTTAATGACCAGGTAGTTTCAAGTGTTCAATCATTTCTCAAAGGGTGAAGTCCCACATAGGCCTGTTGGTTTTACATTAGCCCTAAACAGACAAACTGCTCTACAGGGCATGTTTCTTAAATACGTAGGGCACCGTTCTATTTTTTTCTCAAATTATGTTTTTATTTTTCTGGATTCCGTGTTTTCAGTCTTCTTCATTACAACGGTAAATAATATTCGGCTAAGTCCATAAATATTTGGACAAAGGCACATTTTCTGTTATTTTAGCTGTGTATCAAAATGTATCTGAGTTAGTTTTATAATTTATATTGTCTTAAAGTGATCAGATGGACCATTTTAACCATGTATTTAGTACTTTTCTGGACCTTGACAGAGAGAATAACCATGATGTCTATCTGGACCTTGACAGAGAGAATTACCATAAAGTCCATCCACGAGGAGTAAAAAAAAAAGAGGTAACACTTCAGCATAGGTGGCCATTTTCACTATTAACTAGTTGTTATTAGCATGCCTACTATTGGCATATGGGCCGTTTATTAGAACTTATAAAGCATATATTCTGCATGACCAGTATCTACATCCCGAATCCTACCCAAATCCTAAACCTAACAACTACCTTACTAACTATTAATTAGCAAAAAATTAAGGATTTATTGAGGAAACAGTCGTATTTGATGGTTTGTTAATAGCGAGAATTGCCCCCTATCCGGAAGTGTGACTAACAATGATTTTGTGGTGAACTAGCCCTTTAAAGGATATTTGTTATTCACAGTTTTTTTTGTTGAGGGTGCTTTACTTACATCTGTCTCTTGATGTAGTCCTTCAGCGTGTCCTGGTCCCCAGTATAAAGGTCAGTGCTGCTCATGTTGTCATAATAGTAGGTAACTGTGCTATTGAACTTCTGACCATAGGCATCATCTTTGCCATCATAGCCTTTATAGCCATAGTAGTCAAAACCTAATGACATATACACGACATGAACATTCGGTAAAACATCCTTGAAGACTAAAGGGGCATTCACATTGGTAATATTTTTAACGTTAACTAACTATAACTATATTTGCGTCCACATCAGCAGATGACAATGTTGTGCACGCTGCAGTATCAGTCACAAAATAAATACATGCTGTGGTCATTATTTTTTGTTGTTAGCTTAGTATTACTCAAACGCCAAATGAAGTCATTTGCTAATTTGGTTTTCTACCTCTGTTAGCACCTCTGCCTCTGCCTCTGCCTCTTCCTCTGCCACGGCCACGTCCTCTGAGAGGGGTTCTGTAGGGTGCACCTTCGCTCTTCACACTAGACACCTCATCATGGTCATCCTTAAACTCATGATCGTACTTTACACTGTGCCAGTCTGAAAACACAAGCACATAATAAGATGTTGAATGAGAGTAGCTGATAAGGAGCAGAACAAAAACAGTTCAGACCCACAGATTTAAAATCAGCAACTGGGCTGCATAAGACTCCATGTACATTCAAACCAAAAAAAAAAAACTTCAAACTATGGAAAATGCTATTTGTATTTGAAGCTTGGAAGACTTCCTCATTAAATGATGAGGAGTTACATAAATCTCCTTTAACCATAGTTAGTTATTGTACAAGATGGATTATGTAATTATGTATGATACAAGATTTTCTTCTGTACAGTAACTAAATACTTCAACAACCTGTGCATCGTAATCATTAAAGGGCCATTCACATTTTAAGGATAAATATTATGCTTATTGTAAGTATAATTAGATTTGCACCAGCAGACAAAAACGGTATGTTTATTTTAAAGCGATACAATGTAACATTGGCTTACAGTTCCCCCATGTGGTTGATAATGGCAACTGTCTGTTACTAGTGTTGTAAATAATGTCGCTGTACAAGCTTCCCTGTAGGCAGCGCATTACACATGAATTTGTTGACCAAGCTGTTGAAACAGGCAAATGTTTTGGGCACTTTAGGCTAGCTACATTGCAGATTTGCATTCACCCAAAACACAATGCATGGACCTGACCGAAAATATTACTTTTCTGTAGTTGTATTTTCGGAAGTTACTAAAACTCACGACAAGTGTTCTTTTTTGTATTAGCATGGTAGCTTACCTAGCATGGTTAGCTACAGATAAAGTTAGCCTACACAACAACTGAGCTGATCAACAATTTTGTGTATTAAGTGCATGAACTACTGAATCTGCAACTTTTGACCATACAACTTTAAATGTGGATTGGAAGTCATTGTTTACAAGCAATACACACATTCATGATGAGGAACGACATGTTAGCTATTGAAAAAAGCAACATTACCTTAACTCTCGGCTACCTTACGGTTACAAATTGTGAGCCAGTAGTGCACAAATGAACAACCTAAGCACAAACTAATAACAAATAATCTCAAAAGTACCGGACAGAATTAAAAATGTATACATAAGACTTCTAAGTCCAGTAGCACGATGGCTAGGTCTCCACCTGTTAAGTGACCGGTTGCCTCTTTCATCTGGCGCCACCAAGTGTAAGCCCATCTGATTTTTATTTGTGTTTGGGGTCGTGTACGATCACGCAGTCTTTCTTTTCTTTGATCCCTCGTCAAAACTGTCTTTGGTTTCCTTGCTGTCTCGGCCATTGCGTTGGTTATGAGACTTGCATTTAGATCATTTCGGTTCACCCAGGCTACATGTAAAATCTGTGACAAATGCCATAAAGCAGGATACACACTTCCGCAGGCAGGGGATGGCAGGGGGAGTGTGTGCGGACAAAACTCCACTCCACGCAACAAAAGTTGCGGTTGTAGCTGCTAGGAGGCTGACCAGGTTGCAGAGCAGAATTTGTCCCGTAAAGAGTTGTTCTACCACTGAAATAATTTTGAAGACATTATTTTAAGGTTGAAAAACTACATAGTGTTGAATTAAGCATGCAGACTACATCCTTTCAATCACCAAAATGAATGTATTGTAGATGACCTGCTGCTAATGCTTTAGGTTTCATTCCCGATGATCTTTTCTCCAAAAGAGAAAAAGGCTGGATGCTTTTCGTAAAGGCTGAAGGTGCGCTTGTTGCCAGGTTACACAGACTTCTATCAGTATATAATAGTCTGCCGTATACGCACCGCTTTCCTGTGTGTTGATGATCATGATGCAGAAATAAAACCTGCGTCGTTATCATCATTAGTCAAACATGATCCACCAGTGACTTTTTAACCACTTTATCGAGTAAGTTACCATATTTGGTAAGTTGCACGACCAATCACAACAGCGTTTTCATGCCTATCATTGAGCTCGTGTAAGGGCATGGATGTCTCCTAGTCAATCAATAGAGATTCAGTCGGTCACAAATAGTGACTTCATGGCATCTGACCACTAAGGAGTTGCCTTAGGGTGTTTCAAACTTCAGCGTATTTCCAGAATTTGTGAAACACTGATCTGCGCTTCTACCTACTCCTACAAATATGTAAATATCATTTAAACGAAAAATGATAAGTTAATGAAACTCACGTTTTATATGGTTGAATAGTGGTTTTTAATGTTGAGAAAGGTGTTATTTGCGTAGGATTTCTTGAAATTAGTGAATTGTTGCTGATAAATTGTGTGATCATTAGATCACGCACCCGTTTCAGGTAAATGACAAAGTGTCCATTTTTAGACATTCACCTGATAAGTATGTCATTATTATAATGATAATGCATTAACACAGTGCAATTGTATTTATTAATGCATTTAATGTTGCCACAGGTCTGTATAACAATATCAGGGATCCTGTGGGAAACTAAAACCTATTACAGTTTGTATTATACCTAAATGGCAAATAAAGTATCTTGCAAAAGTATTCATCCCAATTCATTTTATTCATATTTTTTATGCTGCTGCCTTATTTTGAACTTCTTTAGTGTTTATTTTTACAATCTACACTCCATGCTCAATAATGACAAAACAAAAAATGGATTTTTGACAGCTTTGCAAACTAAAATAACAAAAATAAGTACAATGCATAAGTATTTATAATAGCAGTTTATAATAACCCAAAACATGAAATGGTGGGCAACTTGACGAAAAGCTCTAATAGTAGTCTTCTCTATTACTGTAGTAGAGTAATAGGCGCCCTGATTACGTGATTTACCATAATGACGGATATAAGCGCTCACTCGGATTTGTCCACGCTACAAACTACAATCGTTAGTTTCGTTTCAAACAGTCAAGATGTGAAGCATAATCAGAACAATGTATCACAATCCTGAAAGACACTCATAAGAACAGTTTTGTTGTCGGGCTGTATTTACTTTATATGTTGGTCTGTTATTTGGTGTGTGATTAATTTGGGCAGAGTAGGAGCTTGTAAACGCGCCTCATGCGTGTGAGTTGGCAACTCTCGGTTTTAATCCCAGTACTTCTGTGATCATTTGACACAGACATAATGATAGTGTGTGTTTTGAAAAGACTGTTTTTGACGTCATTACATACCTTATAATACTCATTTTAACTTCTGCGGCAGCAACAGCAAATATTGAAGCGTTATGATTTTAGTCTGAGGTGCAAGTTAATAGACACATGAGAATCATTGATTTTCATTAATGAGATCGTGTGGGTATTCGAATCGAGATCAGGATCTTTTAATGATTAATCGTGCAGCTCTATTTCAAGTGTTTATTTCTTTTCATTTTGATGATTATAGCTGACAACTAATGAAAACCCCAAATTCAGTATCTCAAATTTAGAATGTTGTGAAAAGGTTCAATATTGAAGACACCTGGTGCCACACTCGAATAAGCTAATTAACTAAAAGCACTTGCAAATGCCTTTAAATTGTCTCTCAGTCTAGTTCTGTAGGCTACACAATCATGGGGAAGACTGCTGACTTGACAGTTGTCCAAAAGACGACCATTGACACTTTGCACAAGGAGGGCAACACACAAAAGGTCATTGCAAAAGAGACTGGATGTTCACAGAGCTGTGTCAAAGCACATTAATAGAGAGGCAAAGGGAAGGAAAGGATGTGGTAGAAAAAAGTGTACAAGCAATAATGATAACCGCACCCTGGAGAGGATTGTGAAACATAACCCATTCAAAAATGTGGGGGAGATTCACAAAGAGTGTACTGCAGCTCGAGTCAGTGCTTCAAGAACCACTACGCACAGACGTATGCAAGACATGGGTTTCAGCGGTCGCATTTCTTGTGTTAAGCCACTCTTGAACAACAGACAGGGTCAGAAGCGTCTTGCCTGGGCTAAAGACAAAATGGACAGGACTGCTGCTGAGTGGTCCAAAGTTATGTTCTCTGATGAAAGTAAATTTTGCATTTCCTTTGGAAATAAGGGTCCAATAATCTTGAGGAAGAGAGGAGAGGCACAAAATCCACGTTGCTTGAGGTCCAGTGTAAAGTTTCCACAGTCAGTGATGGTTTGGGGTTCCATGTCATCTGCTGGTGTTGTTCCACTGTGTTTTCTGAGGTCCAAGGTCAAAACAGCCGTATAGCAGGAAGTTTTAGAGCACTTCATGCTTCCAACAGGACTTGGCACCTGCACACACTGCCAAAGCTACCAGTACCTGGTTTAAGGACCATGGTATCCCTGTTCTTAACTCATTCGCCGCCAGCCTTTTTAAAAAAAGTTGCCAACCTACGCCTGGGTTTTTAGCATTTTCACCCAACTTTAATGGCTCACAGTAAATTTTCTGTAAAGAATATATGGACAAACAATACGTCAAATGAAAGAACAGAGACCCAAAAAAGAAGAACAGCTTTTAAACAAAAGAAACCGTATTCTTCTATCTTTATTTGTTTGTTTTTTTATCACTCCGTAGATGTGGTTAGATTTCTACAAAAATGCATTATTTTGATTAAACAGCCGAGGTAATTAACGTTTTTCGTCAAAGATTCCGCCCAGATTCCACTCAGAACAATCATTAAAAACCGCTAAAACATATACGTGCTAGGTTCTGGGATTCTGTACTTTTTCCCAAAGGTGTGTAATAGCGCCACCTGCTGTATAACAGTACAAACACTGATTGCCGTAATAACTTGTCAATGGCGCTGAAAGAGTTAATTGGCCAGCAAACTCGCCTGACCTTAACCCCATAGAAATTTTTTGGGGTATTGACAAGAGGAAGATGCGATATGCCAGACCCAACAATGCAGAAGACATGAAGGCCACTATCAGAGCAAGCTGGGCTCTCATAACACCTGAGCAGAGCCACAGACTAATCGACTCCATGCCACGCCGCATTGCTGCAGTAATTCAGGCAAAAAGAACCCCAACTAAGTATTGAGTACTGTACATGTTCATACTTTTTAGTAGGCCAAGATTTCTAAAAATCTTTTCTTTGTATTGGTCTTAAGTAATATTCAAATTTTCTGAGAAACTGAATTTGGTGTTTTCTTTAGTTGTCAGTTATAATTAGGGATGCACCGAAAGGAAAATTCTTGGCCGAAACCGAAAAAGAGGAAACCAAGGCCGAAAACCGAAACACCAAAAGAAATTATGCCAATTATTAGTACCCTTGCATTTATGGCTATGACTGTACTAACTTTACTAAAATCAAGGCATTGCAATTGCATAAATAGTAGAGTTTCAAAGAATAAATCAATTACAAATTATGCAAATATTTATTTAGCACATTACAAAATGCACAGTATAAAATAAAATTCAACCAAGATGTTTAACTTGACCCCACTAATGTGTATATTAAATAATAATGTACAGGTCTACTGGCCTGCTGAATTGTTGTACAATTAAATGTTCTCTAATGAAAACAAAGTGCATTTAGGTCAAGTGCATTTAAAAAAAAAAATTCTCTGTAGGACTACTACAAGAAAGTGCATTCAGAACAAGTGCAACTGCTTAAAGATACAACATTATTTTCTCTGTAGGCCTTCAACATAATAGTGTATCAAAACAAAGACTCCCATAGCCTAAATGTTAACTGTAGAGGTCCGGCTCGCGTGAGCAGTGGAGCGGGCATAACTCCTGGTGCTGTAGACTGAGAGCTCTGTCATCTCACGAAAACATTGTATAAAACAACTTTGCATGCCATAGTTTACACAGGACTGGCGGATAGGTGATAGGTGAACTGTCTTTCCCGCTTCCCAGCGCGACACCCGACGGGTTTTCCCAAATCGCATCACATGTCTAGTCAGTACAAATGACAACGACACGTAGGTAGCTTTACGAGCATATCCCGCTGAAGGGAAACGGGTGTTTACAAATTGCCCTCATTGTTATCTGCCAGAATGACGGGCGGCCATCAGATTTTTCCGTCACTGGTAAAAAAAATCTGTCAATGACAAAGAATCTTTCGGATTACGCGACCTCTGGTTCACACACGTAAAGGAATATTGGTCGCACTCTAGAGCCCTGAGGGTGCATGCAATTTAGGAGATGCTTTAGTGCTGCGATTAAAGGAATATCGTCT
The DNA here is from genome assembly GCF_015846415.1 of Triplophysa dalaica. Lineage (NCBI taxonomy): Eukaryota > Metazoa > Chordata > Actinopteri > Cypriniformes > Nemacheilidae > Triplophysa > Triplophysa dalaica. The sequence goes on along the minus strand of NC_079560.1, from coordinate 19,077,543 downwards.
GCTACAGATGCATCAAAGGAGCGGTATCTGTTTGTGTCATCACAACATTTCGGCTGTATTGTTTCGGTGATAGAAGTCTTTCGGCCGAAAACCGAAAATGCACTTTTGGGCCATTTTCGGCCGAAAATTTTCGGTGGCCGAATATTCGGTGCATCCCTAGTTATAATCATCAAAATTAAAAGAAATAAACACTTGAAATATATCAGTCTGTGTGGAATGAATGTATACATTATACAAGTGTCACTTTTTGATGATATTCTAATTATATGACCAGCACCTGTATATAAATTCTATGCTCTAGACTAACATTCGAGAGTTAGACAGTTGGTGGCACCCGCGCTTATTTTGGTAGCACCAGAGTGGCGGGCACACATGTTTTCAGGACATTTCGCAACAGTGTCTATAAACATCAGGGTTTTAAGACTGGTATAAAACTTGCTTTTAAATAAATTCACTTTCCAATAAGGGCAGAAAGGGGGGCCAGTAAGTGTAACAGTCACTAAATTAAAGTGCATCTTCTGGTAAAACTGTAACAACGAAAGTGTTTTGTATATTATGAACATATATTATGAACATTTGTTTGGTAATTGTATGGTTAAGACATCATATTTAGGTAAAAGTGACGCCTATAGGTGAGCAAATTAAGTGTGAGCTTGAACGTGTCAAGTTATGACCATGTGAACAACAAAGAGATGAGCACAAATTAAAAGGATGCGTGACAAAAAAAATCTCTGTCAAAAATACATACTAATGCCACCTGAATTTCTGATTCAAAGGCGCATGTGTTTTTCCGTGTCTACGGTATATGATGCTCACCATTTGGAAAGCCAACGTAGACAAGATATAAGACATCAGTTTAAGCTTGCCAGTGTAGTAAATCATAAATAGATTGTTTATTCGCCAGCTTCATATTCCAGTAAAGTGAATTTTGTACCATTTATTATTATTTATTACCCTTAATACTATTGTCTACTTAAAGCGGACTCTGACTGGGCCACTCTAGAAGGCGTATTTTCTTCTGTTGAAGCTATTCTGTTGTTGATTTACTTCTATGCTTTGGGTCGTTGTCCTGTTGCATCGTCCATCCTCTGTTAAGCTTCAGTTGGCGGACAGATGGTCTTAAGTTTTCCTGCAAAATGTCTTGATAAACTTTGGAATTCATTTTTCCATCGATGACAGTAATCCGTCCAGGGCCTGAGGCAGCAAGGCAGCCCCAAACCATGATGCCCCCTCCACCATATTTCACAGTTGGGATGAGGTTTTGATGTTGGTGTGCTGTGCCTTTTGTTCTCCACACATAGCGTTGTGTGTTCTTTCCAAACAACTCAATTTTGCTTTTATCTGTCCACAGAATGTTTTGCCAGTAGTGGTGTCCTCCCATGAAGTCCATTCTTGTTTAATGTTTTCCTTATTGTAGATTTGTCAACAAAAATGTTAGCATGTGCCAGAGATTTCTGTTAATGTTTAGCTGACACTCTAGGATTCTTCTTCACCTCATTGAGCATTCTGCGCTGTGCTCTTGCAGTCATCTTTACAGGACGACCACGCCTAGGGAGTGTAGCAACAGTGCTGAACTTTCTCCATTTGTAGACAATCTGTCTTACCGTGGACACATGGACATCAAGGCTTTTAGATATACTTTTGTAGCCCTTTCCAGCTTTATGCAAGTCAACAATTCTTGATCGTAGGTCTTCTGAGAGCTCTTTTGTGCGAGGCATGGTTCACATCAGACAACGCTTCTTCAGAACAGCAAACTCAAAACTGGTGTGTGTTTTTTATTGGACAGGCCAGCTTTAATCAACACATCCAATCTCATCACATTGATTGGACCCCAGGTTGGCTGACTCCTGGCTCCAATTAGCTCTTGGAGAAGTCATTAGCCTAGGGTTTCACATACATTTTCCAACCTGCACTATGAATGTTTACATGTTGTGTTCAATAAAAACATGAAAACGTATAATGTTTGTGCGGTATTAGTTAAATCAGACTGTGTTTCTCTATTGTTGTGACTTAGACGAAGATCAGAACACATTTTATGACCAATTTATGAAGAAATAAGCCCAAAGGGTTCACATACTTTTTCTTTCAACTGTATGTGCAACAATAGGTGCAAAATGAAAATTCAATTATATCAATTACATATGTAAGTTCCTACACTAGTTTTAATGTTATTTAAATTGATATTTGTAAGGCTATTTAAGTTGCAAAATGAAAATGCATTCCCGGATTGATTATATATGTTTAAGATAGTAAAGCAAAACTGTAGCAAAAATAAAATTCTAATGTCATGTTCCCTTAATGCATTAACATTAACAGGTTGAACCTGTTATCGTAGGTCTGAACCTCGGATTCAGGAGGAACAGTGTGGTTTCCGTCCCGGTCATGGAACACTGGACCAGCTTTATACCCTCTTCAGGGTGCTGGAGGGTTCATGGGAGTTTGCCCAACCAATCCACATGTGTTTTGTGGATTTGGAGAAGGCATTCGACTGTGTCCCTCGCGACATCTTGTGGAGGGTGCTCCGGGAGTATGGGATTCGGGACCCTTTGCTAAGGGCCATCCGGTCCCTGTACGACCGGAGCAGGAGCTTGGTTCGCATTGCCGGCAGTAAGTCAGACTTGTTCCCGGTGCATGTTGGACTCCGGCAGGGCTGCCCTTTGTCGCCGGTTCTGTTCATAATTTTTATGGACAGAATTTCTAGGCGCAGCCAGGGGCCGGAGGGTGTCGGGTTTGGGGACCACACGATTGCATCTCTGCTCTTTGCGGATGATGTCAACGTGCTGGCCCCATCAGACCAGGACCTTCAGCATGCACTGGGACGGTTTGCAGCCGAGTGTGAAGCGGCTGGGATGAGAATCAGCACCTCCAAATCTGAGGCCATGGTTCTCAGCCGGAAAAGGGTGGCTTGCTCACTTCAGGTAGGTGGAGAGTTCCTGCCTCAAGTGGAGGAGTTCAAGTATCTGGGGGTCTTGTTCACGAGTGAGGGAAGGATGGAGCGGGAGATTGACAGACGGATCGGTGCAGCTTCTGCAGTAATGCAGTCGCTGTACCGGTCTGTCGTGGTGAAGGAGCTGAGCCGCAAGGCGAAGCTCTCGATTTACCGGTCAATCTACGTTCCTACTCTCACCTATGGTCATGAGCTGTGGGTCATGACCGAAAGGACAAGATCCCGGATACAGGCGGCCGAAATGAGCTTTCTCCGCAGGGTGGCCGTCGATCCCTTAGAGATAGGGTGAGAAGCTCGGTCACTCGGGAGGAGCTCAGAGTAGATCCGCTGCTCCTCCACATCGAGAGGGGCCAGCTGAGGTGGCTCGGGCATCTTTTCCGGATGCCCCCTGGAGGCCTTCCCGGTAAGGTGTTCCCGGCATGTCCCACCGGGAGAAGACCCCGGGGAAGACCTAGGACACGCTGGATGGACTATGTCTCCCGGCTGGCCTGGGAACGCCTCGGTGTCCCCCCGGAAGAGCTGGAGGAAGTGTCTAGGGAGAGGGAAGTCTGGGCATCCCTGCTTAGACTGCTGCCCCCGCGACCCGGCCCCGGATAAGCGGTAGAAAATGGATGGATGGATGGAGGTTGAACATTTGGGATTGCATTTTCATTTACACAAAGCGCGTTGAGTGGTGCAAAACTCAATGTGGACTTGAAAATGCATTTCGAGCTGACCACGCCCCCTCCCCGGTACAGCGTCATTGCGTAAAGGGGGAGCCAGCATCGCTAGTTAAAAGCATGGATGTGTGGCAGCAAAGCTGATAAAAACATTAAATTGCATGCACACGAATTGGAGCACAAAGAAAAAATTACTTGGGTTTTTTTTTAAGATTAGTACGTCTCTGTAGACGATAGAACAAGTAGCTACATTTCTAGAATTTCTGCCTTATCAAGCGCTGAGCTCGCCTGTTGAATGTCTCATAATCACTTGACTTTCATATGCGCGTTTCATCATTTACACATTCAGTATTTTGATTACTGTCTTTTTTGTCACAATATCTTCATACAATTGTTCAGAAATGGTCGTTTTGTGAGACCACTGTTCAGTAACTGTACAGTACAATCACAAACGCTATACATCCACGTGAAATACACCTCTGTACTGTGCTTCTTTCGTGCTGGAGAAAGTGTAATGGGAGAGATTATGCACAAATACACATAAACATTGCCAAAGTGGAGATCTGCCCTCACGAAAATTAACCTTGGTTTCTAATTCATCCGGATGCTGCAGTTGAGGCTGTGACAGATCCACTGAATAACTTGATTCCTGAAGTTAAGGAAATATTGCACCACAAAAACAGTCAATATCTTAACATAATCATTCAGAAACAAAGACAACAAATACTGAACGTGATTATGATGAAAACTTGTGCAAGCGTATGTGCAAGCGATTTAACGCTTTTATCTCTGCAGTTGAACTGTTTTCAACACTTCAAAACAACACACCTAAGTAGCAAATAGCGATGCTGGCTCCGCCTTCATGCAATGAAGCTGTACAGGGGAGGGGGCGTGGTCAGCTCGAAATGCATTTTCAAGTCCACATTGAATTTTGCACCACTTAACGCGTTGTGTGTAAATGAAAATGCAATCCCAAATGTTCAACCTGTGAATGTTAATGCATTAAGGGAAAATGACATTAGAATTTTCTTTTTGCTACAGTTTTGCTTGACTATCTTAAATATGTATGATCAATCCGGGAAAGCATTTTAATTTTAATTTTGCAACTTAGAGCGTTAAAAATATCCATTTAAATAACTTTTATATAAAAAAAAAAAATGTATATTTAGATACACAATTGCATTATCAATTTACATACTGCATTGCCATTTTGCATATTACATTGCAAATTGAATTTTGCACCACATATGCTTCCATAGTGATACATGATCTTTAAAGGAGCTCCACGTCTAATTGACATCTAGTGGTCAAACTTGGTACCGCAGTCCATATTCAAAATGTTGGAGAGAGTTTTTCCCTGCCCCCTCCTCCTCAAAGAGGTTGCCAGACATCTACAGGAGTGCATGTGATGATGAAAAGCATCAAGACTTACACTGTTTATCTGCTATAATTTTTTGTTGTTTGCAAAATACAAACCAGCATGTGAAGATTTTAATAAATCCATCTGTGGCCAGAGTATGAACACGAGTACTGTCAATTTTCTGACATCATGTTTAGCTAATATAAGCTACTGTAGTTAGCTTTAGCTGAAGCTCATTAACCTATCAAGCAGGAAAATAGCCAATTCAGCATTCTTTTTAAAACCTTTCTGGACTTACTTTTGCAACGTTTTTTTGATGGAAGTCTAGGTTTTTTGGGGAGGGTGGAACCTGCCATCTCTCACCCAGATCGTTTTGTTGCTTCCATGGCTGCAATATGCTGGGATTGTCGCCAACTGGAAACCGAGCAGTTGAAATACACTATTGGGGAAATTGGCAGTGGGCGGGGTCACACAGACCAAAACAAATACAGACATTCCTGAACGGAACTCACATTTCAGAGTTTAATAACTGGGTGTAGCATTGTCTTCCAAATAAACATATGTGAACGTATGTTTCCTAATGATCTACGAATATATTTGTGTTTTTTTATTTAGTACAGTAAAATTATTACATACAGCTCCTTTAAAACAACAGCAGCTCAACCCAGTGTGTTTATCACTTTGCTGAAAGAGCACAAACAAAGACAAATCTGTTTGCTGAGACAGATCTGATAATTCCATTAATTAATTTTCATTGCTTGATTCAAACTAATGTGCATATGTGGAAATTGAAGAAAGATACAGTAAAAAAAAAATGTATAAAAAAAGAATTAAAGGTGAAATACCTCTCAAGTCGTTTCTGTTGTTCGGGGGAATTCTATGCCCGTCATTTTGCCGTGTGTTATTCCTGGAGGCAGAGCGCTCACGTGGACCCTCAGACTTAACCTCAATCATAAGAGGCACCCACTTGTGCTTATTTCCTAAAATAATAACATTACTGAGTTTGATTGGAAAAGAACATTGCATGATAAATGTAGTGCCTAAAAAATAAATCTAATAAACTGCTGAATGAATACTTTTCACACCTCTCTTTTTTTGTCCATTTTTCTGAGACTCTTCATCCGTATTTTTCTCCTCTCCAGAGTCATCCGATTTAGCTTTTAGGTTTTCCTTACTTTCTTCATTTTCCTTCTTTTCTTTCGATTCTCTTTTGACCACTGACTTCTTCACGTCCAGACACTTGTTTCCAATAAAATAAACAAATTGAAGCAGGAAAAAGAACTTAAATAACATTTCATAATGACTAGGTTTTATTTTTTTAATACCGTGGCACCTGCTCAGTCATTAGATATTATTAATATCAGTGTTAACTGTTAATTATGTAGTAGCATTTTGGATGCACTAACCAACATCATTTTACATTAGATTTGTCAAAGTGCTTTATTAAACAGGAAATGTACATTAAATTGACTGATTTTTTTATCTTGCATTTCATCACCTCATCATTCTGATTTATACAATCAAAAAGCTCTTTGGTCAGTAACATTTAATCTGATCATTGTGTTGACAATTTTAGATCTAGTCAACAAAATTACAAAGGCCATCAGTAAATGCATTTCAGGTTGATCTGAGTCATTGGAAGAAGTGACTTTCTTTAACCAAGTTTTCTTTAATTACCTGGACTTCTTTTGTTGCAATCTCTCCGGGTGTGGGCCAATTGTTTGTATCTCCAAAGTCCCCAACCTTCAAAACGATTTTAACGATTTAGTCTCCAAATATTGGGCTTGTTTAATAAGTGGAGAAAGTGGTTAATTCAAGTGAAAAGCATACCTTTGCTCCTCGCCTCGCTCTTGTATGTCCTGCCCTTACAACCTTGGTGGGTCCAGAATGCTCTAGGGAAAAACGGAAACAAGACAATCAAAATCAGAGCAACACTTTTTTTGCCTTTTTGGCCTCAGATTTTGGTAGCCTGAAATAAATTGAACTACCCCAAATAAGTAGACATTTTTTTATGTATAAAACCGGACAGGAGTTGAAACATCAATCAAAAACATTTTCTTAAAGTCAACAATTACAAGCATCACTGCAATTGTGAACTTGGACCAAATGATGGTACATTTTTGGAAGATCTATGCTTCATCTGAAAGCTGTATATGCTTTCCATTAATGTATGGTTCATTAGGATGGGACAATATTTGGCAGAGATACAACTATTTGAAAACGTGGAATCTGAGGGTAAAATTTTTTTTAAATATTAAGAAATGCGCTGTAGAAGGCCGTTTTGCTAAGAAACTGGTTTGTTTTAATCGCCTCTATTGGCTTACCACTGTAATGACGTTGCGGAAATTCAAAGCTTTACAAAGATACAAAACTTGAGTGGTTAATCCCCAAAGAGCGGGCAGCAGCGAGGGAAGTTAGTCATACCTGTTAGTGATTTTCCTGCATCCACTCACAAAAAATAAAGTTTTGATATATTTACAATTTTGAAATTATCTTCATGGAACCTGAAAGAAAAATCAATACTTTCGATCCATACAATGTATTGTTGGCTACTTCTACAAATATAACCTTGCTACTTATGGTTTTGTGGTCCAGGGGGCGATTACAGAAAGATCTTAACTTGAAAATCTTATTTTAACTGTTTGGTTACCATGGTAACTTCAGTTAGGACCTCATTTAGGACAAATGCTATTACAGAACAACATTTCCTAAGTCAGGGCTGTAGAGTGCGACAACATGGTCACATTTTGTGACTATTTTTCCAGCTAAAAAAAACGTTACATTGTGCAAGCAACGCATCCAGTCACTAGATTTAGCCTCCTCTTCTTTAGCCATTCGCTTATCAGTGCATCCCAACCCCCCAAAGCCATATTGCGCGGGTAAGAGTCGCTTTCAACAATTGCGGAAGGACCGACAGAGCAGACGAGTGAAGTGCTCACTCTTGCAACTGAAATAAGTATGTTTTGCCACCATAAAGCATGAATTTCCACAGCAAAGGTACAAAACAGTAACAATAACGAAATATGTTGCCTATATTGTTTGCAGTGTGAAGCTAATGCTAGAAACAACATTTGTATTAGGGTGTTTAAACTTCAAGCACTGTACTATTGTATGAATCTCTCCAACAATCCTAAAAAGCATATATTATAAAGTGTTAGACATAACATTAAATACATTTAACTTGAGTAGTTTTGTATCAATGCAGATTTCATGGAAAAAACCTAAAAGCCTTCAGTTCTCGCAGGTTGTTTGAGATATGGGCGAGTTCAGAGAGTGAGAGCGCAAAATACTAAACTGAGTTTTCATTCACATCATCTTGCATATGAACACAAAATTACACCAAAATTCCCATTAGGTCTGCCAAATAGATGATTAAACGTTAGTCGATGTGAAGGAGGCTTGGTTAAGAATGATAAGAATGATATCCAAAGCTTGCTAAAGCACTTAAGTGCCTGCACTGTATCCCCTCCACATCCATACCAAAAGGACAACTTTTCGAAGGCAGGCTTCATTCTGAATAAGTCAAGAAGCTCACTCTTCCCAACAATGTGGACAAGATGGTGTTTCTGACACGTACTATAAAAAAAAAGATTGGATAGAAGAAAGTTAGCTTAATTTCCCCTTTTTTTGTGTTTGCTATCTGTTTTTTTCTTTATTTACTCGATTTGATATAATAAAGAGGTTGCTTTTATTCTGTTTGGAAACTTCAGACTGATTTTTCTATTTGTTGTTCATGGTCAAGATTCATCGGTCGGCTTTATATGGCTGTTTGAGCTGATATTTTTCTTAAATGTCTCCACTTGATTAGTATTCGTTTTGTTTAAATTACTTGCTCCACGTTTTGTTAACAAATATTTGTTCTAAACCATTTAAGCAAAGAACTTATGGGCTTTTATTTGTTTGCGTTGTTTCGTACAAAATCATATTTGTTTGTAGCCTGTTCTTTTTTATTCTAAGGTTTGGCGTTTGCTTCGTTCGTTCGTTTTTGTTAATTTCTCTCTTTAATATAATTTTTCAGTGTTTTTGACATTTATTTATTTTGTTTGCCTTGCACAAAGTTGTTTATGACTTGTCCATACATTGGCCTTTTTTTCATTTATTATTGACTTTATTTGTAACCTGTAGTTGATACTGCACTTGGCAAAGATAACTCGACATAAGGAGGAAAACATGACTGGAAGTGGAAACGAAAGTGAAATACTAACCTCGAGTTGTTAACTTTTGATAATAAACGGTGTTTAAATATATTCTTTTATAGGGCTGGGTTTTGCGACCAAATGGCGATTAGATTCGATTCTTGTTTTTATGGTTTCGATTCCATTTCGATAAGTTATTAGTACTTCGATTAAAATGCTAGTTTTGCAGGCATGGAATCCACATTTAAGTACATGCTTGCAATACAGTCAGGGGTGCACATTTTTTTCTATCTGGTTGTCAAGAGAGCACATGGTTTGGTGCTTACATTGCACATATTGTGACAAATTATAATTACCTATTAAAAATAAAAGTAAAAAAGTAGTTGCTTTTTAATGAACAATAAACAAAATAATAAAGTGGGATAATACTATTTTTATATTGTTTCAAAGTACACTTAAAATACAATGGTTATGTATTTATTCTGGTTTTTCTTTTTAAATTTGTAAATATTAATTTTCAACACCAAATTTGAAACCTAAAACGACAACCGTTTTGGTTTTTTGGCAGGTTGCTGGGAACTGTATTTGCGAGCGCACATCGACGTGCAGGGCAGTGCAGATCCAGACATTCACAAAGGCTGCGCGTGCTTAACGAAAGCAGAACCAACGAAGGCGGAGCTACAGATACTTCGTTTTTCATCATTTACACCCAGGTCCCGTTTAAGACCGGGAACAAACGAGATATCAGTAGTTTTAGCAGCATTCAGTACAAAGGGAATTTGTTTTGTCATACTCACCTTTGCCTTCGTTGCCTTTAAACAAAGTGCTTCCACACATCAGACTTTAATTTAGCTGGTGCTGGGGTCCATTGGCTACCGTGAGCTTCTGCCATGATCCTTTCTACCTCTCCCACTTTTTATTTGAATTTATTTTGTTTTATTTGTATCAGCACGAGTGATTGCGACATCTTCAGGAAGATAGGCGAAATACAGATTTCCTTGAACTAAAGCACACGCATTAAGAATCGATTTGGGATTGTTTCGTTAAATTGAAAATCGATTAATATCGAAGAATCGATATTTTTTACCCAGCCCTATTGTCCATGCATCTTTTTTATTTATTTATGTGCCTGTACGCAAACAGGGACGCGTCATATATGATTGGGAAACCCGCCACAGCAATAATCAACCTCTCCTCCATTTTGCTTGGGGACAAAAGTGGTCAGAACCACAGTTTACTGAACTAGGGATGTGCATTTTTCAAAAAAAAAAATTGAGCTCATTAAAAACGAATATTCGAATATTGGTTTATTTAAATTAAGTTAATAATGAAGTCATTTGTTACGTTTTCATTTAGTCACAATTTCACATCAAGCGAATAATTATCATTACATATTCATAATGCATTAATTTGGAAAAAAATTGAAAAATAAAAACTGCATTCAAACCTGCGCAAAACAGTATAATACACAAAAAAACAGACAAATCAAAGCGAACAAAACGCAACGTATATTGACCGTCTTTGATATATGGTTATATTGTTTATTTTGTTTTACATATTCTAGATAAGGAAAGCAAGCATATAGGTCTATTTTACTCTGGTGAATAAGTCTGTTCTACAGCCGACAGCAGAGAAAACGCCCTGCTCTTCTCTAACTCCCGGTAACAAAACCCAGATCTGACAAGAATTGTTTATAATGTTGATAAAGTAAACGGGCCTGATCACTTTGTTAAGATCCTAAAAAATACCCCTCAACAACGACGGAGCCGTATATGCTTTCCCTGTGATGGTCGTCTGAGGAAGATATTCTGATCAGCACCGCATAAATATTGCGTTCTTTGTCGTTCATGGTCAGTGTTTGTGTTGTTAAGCTTTGAATTGGATTTGGATCAATAAATAAGGTAGGCCTATTAATTTTGACTAACGTAAGAATCACAGCGTGTTTTTAAAAAACATCCGTGCGACTATTTATAGGTTATAACTTGAAGGCCACGACACTATTTGAACTTTTAGAAGGAAAATCCTTGCTCTTGGTTTGGAAAAGTCTTATGTTAAGGCCAAATTCGTTAATATTTGTTGCAGTGAAATGTACATTTTCATGTTTCTAATTGTTGAAATTAGCATTACTTAATATATTTTAACGAAGGAATATGAATAGATTAACAACAACCACTCCGAACAAGTTATGGTAATAAATGAATTGTTGATAATCATTTTGGCGTTTTTATAAAAATTCTCACCAGTTTTTAAAAATGTTAATATGTTGATGTGTCCGGGCATCTGTGTGTAAACTTAAAATATTTAAACTAGCTTGCGAACTGAGTGAACAAAGATATGGGAACACATACAAATGATTTTGTATATTTTTGGTATATTATAGAATCATTACAGATGAAGTGAAGAAACGTTAAAAAGACATGACAACACCAAGGTCTTCTTTAGGGGTAACTTAACCTTGTGGTGACGCAGTTTTATTGTTGAATATTCAAATAGCATTTGTAATATTCGAATAGTTATTGCGGATCGAACATTCAAATTTTCGAATATTCGTGCACATCCCTAGTCTGAACGCACAGCTAGGATTAGTGGTCAACCGATTATCGAACTGGTCGAATATCGGCGTCGATATTAAGAATTTAGCCGATAATCGATATCGGTCATTTTCAAAGCCGATTTGCCCATAAAGTCATTTAATTTCGAAATGCGATATTTGGCTCTGATGCAGCCAAGGATTTAGTGACAGCATTTGGAACACATCACTCTAGTTTGTTGCCTAGAGTAATGCCCGCCCACTGCCCCTCTGATTTGTTGGGACTAAGTCACGAGTCCGGGCAATCAACGCAGAAGGCTGCAGAACAGACAGTTTTTTTCACTCTCACATCGAAAGCACTTACTAACAGGAGCTCCTTCGGGTTCATGCTCTCTGAGGTAAGGCAGCATCAGACGTTGCAATAAATCACAATCCACAACACTGAAGATGCAAAACACTTCATTATAATAAGTGCCTGAATTTCAGAGCAGCTTTGCGGGTTTCCTGTAGGTTCTGCAGGATTTATGCATTATTATCGTGTAGATATAATTCACATCCATAGAATAACAATGATTTTGCTCTGTAAGCGAGCAGCACACTGCACACAAGTTTCTTGTATATTTGAAATGGCGTAACTTAAAATGCTCGATCAATTACAAGCCATTTTAAAGCATAAAGAACTTGAATCATCGGTTGTCAGTCAGAGCGCGCTCATGCACGCACGCACACACACACACACACAGCATCTCAAGCTGCTCGCGACAAATGTTAAAGTTATTTTTTCGCAACTTATTTATACACATAAAAGTTCAGAGAGACACATGGGTGTGATTAAATGCCCGTCTTGCCGACAATAGATTCAAGGAATAGACTAATGTACTCACGAAGTGTGCCTAAAATATGCTTTTAATGTTATAGCTTCATGAAAACATTTGCGGTCTTTTCAACAACATACACAATAAAGCTATGAAGGCAATTCAATTATTTACACTTATTATATAAATTCAAATTGTGCTAGTTAATCCAATGATGAGCAAAATGATTAATTGAATAGTTCTAGTATTGTATGCAATGTTTAAGTCATCAGAAAATATTTTTCTTTTAAGCAGCTTTACATGAGAAAAGACAAATAAAACACAGAAATAGGCAGAATACAGTGCGGTGCAATAAATGAAGCAATGGTCTAATAAATGAAATTTAGCAAACCATAATCTAATGTAAAAAAGAAAAATATGAAAGACGTAATTACACATACTAAACATGGGATTAATCATAAAGCATACAGTCTGTGGGTTATTTTAACCCTCTTCATTTTTCCTTAATTGTAGTCGATGGATACACGAAGAAAAACAAGATTAAGATGTGCATATATATCGGTTTAAAATATCGGTCATCGGTCTAATTAACATGGAAATAATCGGTATCGGCCCTGAAAAATGCATATCGGTCGACCTCTAGTTAAGAGCATGAAAAGCCGACTTGCTGAGTGATTTAAAGATTTTATGTATGCAGCATTGAGCCACACATACTAACTACAAACCAAATTTCCCATTGAAGACTGTTTGAACTTTATTATAACTTTTTACACTAATGTACTGCATTAGTCAAACTTTTTCCTTTTTGCTTTAAAAAGTAAAATTGGTATTGAAAAGGTTAATGTTAAGGCTCGTGGGGGGGCTCTTTCGCCTTCGCCTTGTTTTGGCCAATAAAAGCAATAGTATCACTTTGACAACACAGGGATCCAAAATTAGAAAAAACCTTCTGAAACAATTTGTAGGTATGACATAGTAACCACTCGTGGCGAACATCGTCTCAAAAATGTGTTCCAAACTGCGTGGTACTAAAATGTGTATGTCATTCAATATCTACCCCTGGGCGCCTGGTGGGAGTATGTTTTTCCTGAATACGACTGTAACTTCATCGAGTGCAAGCCCCTGAAGCGTTGGACACTTCGGGATATCAGCCCTCAAGTGATTTCAGGTCATATTAGAAACGCTTTCAGAAAATTTGCGTTGCATTCAACCAGTTGGTGGGCTTCATCTAAGCTTTGGACACTACTGAAAGGTAGGTGGACCTAAATACATAGCTTTTATCTTGTTACTGACGAAATTCCATCGAAATCCATGGTGGAGAAAGTATTTAACTAAATCGAAATTGGGTAGTCACATTTGTGGCGGGTCGACTAGCGAATGTACTGCAGGCGTCGTTCTAAAAAAAAACCATTGTCTATATTTAACTCCTCCTGGCTGTGTTTTTCTTGACATTATTACTGATGCTATGTAGTTTAATATGTATATCATGGTTTTTCTGACATGCGTGTCAAAATGGTTACATAGTTTACAACACTTCGAGTTAGATTACTGAGAACTGGCCTGTTACTCTGTCTAAATTAATAGGCTGAGAACACTTGATATGACAGAATGCCTGGGCAAGTGCAATGTGGATATGACAAAGTAAACGAGCATAATATTATTTAGGTCTTTCTTGCATTTTTTCATGCAACCTCTAGCTGAATATAGCAAATCTATGCACATAAATTAAAAGTGCTATTGGATGAATGTGATCAAAAAGTTATGATTGTTGTCATAAGTTTGTTTACTCTTTTATCCAAAGTATCCTGCAACACATAAGCCATGTTGATTAGAACATTTTATGTCCAACTTTCTTTAATCATGTAGATTATGTAGACTTACAAACATGCAAGATGATTCTCCGTGTTTATTAGGCTTCTGGTGCTGCTTATGTTAGAGAAATCCAGTGTTAATCAATGCATGTACAGTTGAGGGGCCTAATAATTGATGTTATGTCTTTACAGCCAATTATGAAAAGGAGAAAGGGGCCCAACACACAGCCAGATCTTGCCAGACAGCACCTCCTGGAGAGAATGAATATTTGTTGTGTTCTTGTATGAATATGAATTATCAATTAATATTGATGTGTATTGTTGTTTTTCTCTTGTATTCTGAAAATAAATGTTTATGAATATGAATGAACTCTTATTAATTATAATTGTTTTCAGTGAGGTACCATGGGTCTGATGACCATTCCACCTAAAACAGTACATTTTCATGATTTCATTTGAAAGAACGAACAAACTTCTACCTTCTATTCAAATTTCATGCAAATATCTGATAAAATACGGAAGTTATAAGCAAAAATGTGTGAATAATAAGCATTTTCGGTCACACGACTTCTATTGTAGTTAATGTTAACTATTTTACTATATTCCTCGGTATTATAAATATCATAAATTCCCCAATCCTCAACTGATTTTCACAATTCAGGTGTCGTCGTAAAGGGATTTTTCAGCTCTGTCTAGTCATGTGATCCATTTTGAGCTTAGGGGTGTTTGGAAATTTTGTCATCATACCTTCAATTTAGATGGTGGGGGACCAGCAGTGTATCAAGTTTTTTAACAAGTTGACCATGTTAAGCCACCACGTTTAACAGTGTAAAGAAGTCAGAATGCGTAACATTGCATCATGCCCGATCTTTCCCGAATTCATTTTTTTTTTTATATCACATCTAAACGAAGCCAGGTAAACCACAGTTTTCTCCTCCTTTCCAAAAGCACACAAGAGGCTGCCAATGCTAAGCCTCCATGAGATATGTTTATGTAAAGGATAAATTGATTGCTAGCACCGAAATCCCCTTGCAGTAGCTCTGCTATTAGCTTTGCTGATAGGGGTGGGAATCTTCAAAACTATTATTTTATAAACAAAGTTAATTACATGTAGACATACAAGCTCTGTAGTGCCAAGGCCATTTATCATTCAAAGAACAATCAGCAAGAACAAAACTATCTGCCTCACCCTCCATACAGCCTTGACACTGACGGCAACCTAAGCACTCGCTGAGAACCCAAATTCAGTGTGTGAGCATAACATCTCACCTGTGGCAACTTGCCAAGCTGTGCTGCAATAGCCCTGTTAGAGGCATTGTCCCTCAAAACCAAGTCTGTGTTAACAATTTTGCATTCGTTTGTAAAATTGTGCAGTAGTTCATGAATATTCGCACCTAACTTTCATTCATAGCACACGTTTGCAGAACACAAGCCGCAAGCTTTCATTCATCCCCAATGTATTGTGAAGTAAATAGTGATAAACGATTCTGTGTTAATCGATGTCCACGCATAGCATGTTATTGCCACTCAGATAGTATTGCTTAGTTAATCTAAGATATGAGCTTTAGCCTCACTGTACTGTACAGTTTATGTTAGTCGAGTTGCAGAAATAGAAGTAAAGCCCTGACAAATGTGGTCTAAACAACCAGTTTCGTCAAGTGGTTTGCGTCATCGGATTTTAATCTGTTTTGAAAACGTTTCAGAGGGCATTAACACCTGGTCGTACGCATCTGCACGCTCCGTGAGTTAACACTTGTATAGCATATGTTTTTTACCATACATAAAAGTAAAAGACATTTAATAGTTCTTTAAACATGTATTTGTAAATTATTAAAAAAAAATTATTCTTGGTATTATTTACCTTAAAAAACAGTTTAACTGGTCTCAATTTTTACTATCGGTTAATAGTCAATATGAACATCCCTAGTTTTGAATGATTGTCAAAAACTTTGGGCTTTACCGGCTAGGGATGAGTCACAAATTTCGAATATTCTAATAGTTTATTTAATTATAGAATTTCGAATAGTGTGTGCGATCTTAAAAAACTCGCCGTGTTTTCATGTGTAACGTGTTCATGTAACCAAAGGGTGGCGCTACCAATAACAACGCATCTTAAACAATGTCAATCAAGAGACAGTACATGAAAACATTTTCCCACAAGAATTGGTAACGAAGTTAGGCACACTGTAGACCCGCGTGGCATAACGGAAACAGTAAATTGAGACGATGTCAAAAATGTGTTCTATGTGGGGGTCCTTCAATAAAATTAATGAGAAAAAAGTGCAGTGCAAACTCTGCAATGCAAAGCTGGCTTATCATGGATCAACAACTACGATGCACAATCATTTCAGGGCGAAGGACCCAGAAGGTCCATCCACAGGTCAGCAATCAGTTGCTAGTTTATGGTCAGACCAACCAATTTGGATGCCAGACGGGCGGAGCAAATAACGGCTTTAATTACTAAGATGATCGCTAAGGATATGCTTCGAATAGTTCTTATCGATCTTCGAATATTATTTTTGCTTTAAATGCCCATCCTATTACCGCCACACATCACCGCACAATGAATCTCAGGATAGCTAAAGCTGTGCAGGATAAATTAGTTCCATCCTTAAAATCCTGCCAAAGTAAGGTTGCACTTTGAGGCTGCATATGAAGCAGCCTTTGAAATGGGACAGCCTTAAGGCCTGATTCTACACGAGCCTGGCTCCGCTTCGCGAGCCTCCACTGACCGTGCGCGCAACTCCCCAAACGGACGAGACGTTCACCGTTGAGATATTCTTTGAAACGACAGGGGGCGCACAAACGAAATTGTCCTGTAAATTCGCAGGAAGTAGAAGAAAAGTAGGAATTTTACAGGAATTACGTCAGATCATTCAGAATGGCGTTTGCGAGCACCTGCTAGACAAGGAAACGTAGGAGATTTTGTGTTGTTGCTATTAAAAAAGGGGGGAAACGGAGATGGAAAGTTCGCCCACTGCATGCCACAAAACGTGGAGATGTCGAATACATCGCTCGTGAAGCAGATGCGTGTTATGGACAGGGAAATGCATTTCAAACTATTGTTTGTTGATTTAATAAACTTTTACATCAAACTTTTTGTTCACTTTTTCATTTCTGTGCAGAATGCAGACACATTTGAAGCAGCCTTTGAAATGGGACAGCCTTAAGGCCTGTTTCTACACGAGCCTGGCTCCGCTTTACCAGTTTAACCAGCCCTTTACCAGCCTTCAGTTAAGCTGCTGTGATGCAATCGGCCTTCACAGGACACAGCCCTGAACTGGGATACCACTGTAGTTCCAGGAAATGCCAATGTGCATCTTCTATCGCTGTCACAGCTGCTACAGCTATACATCGATCCAGTGTTACAATGAGTTTATCATTATCGTTTTCTACATTTGGGCTCAATGATTTCTGTAGTATCAGTCACTTTTTGATTTAGACTTATTATCGATCATTTTAATTTACTGTGAAATACCCTGCTTTTTGATGTTTGCTGTTTGATCACATCATTTGAGTGATCATTGCAAAAAATGAGTTTATTTATATATGTAAACCTGGACATCAAAACCAGGTTAAAGATTTTTACATCATCTGAATGCTGAAGAAATAAACTTTCTATTGATATATGGTTTTTGTTTGCGAGGATACACTATCTGGCGGAACAACAACCGTTTACAAAGCTGGAATCTGAGGGTGCAAAAAAAACGAAATATTGAGAAAATCGCTTTTGAAGTTGTTAATCTGAGTAGTCTGAGAATAAGGTGACATCGGAGAGATTTCTAGGCGTCATCATAGACATCATGGTTATAGTTGTTGTCAATGTCCATAAAACTAATAAGGACTTCTTTAAAGTAGTTATTTTGGTTTGTTTTTCGCACATAAAGCATATCTATATAGAGCCCTAAATAATGTAATGTCTGATCCTCAGTAAGTGTCCAAAACATTTCATAATTTTCTGTCGATTGAGAGGTGGCTAGACAAAATATTTTTTACTGTACTGGTATTAACAGAGTTTTCTTTCCTTAACAAACCCTGGACTACATTAGATAACTAAAACATTCGAAACAAAAAGATGCAGTACAGCCACAAACAGTGCTCACTGACATTTCAGCAGCTGTGAGGGAGCAGGATCACATGGCGCAAACCACGTTGTCTTATTACAGCGGAATTATGAAATAACTCTTAATCGATTGACCAACGACCATCAAACATTACGTGCTAACATAAATTTAAACCATATCTGTCATCGTTAGAAATTTTGAACATTTAAATGTCGGTGTTTATTTTAAGGAGAGGTAAGGTGGCTAAATGCTACTCACCTAGCATAGGGGCTTACATGTTTAGCATGCTGCTGACGTGCATTTAACATCTTGAAACACGAACTGTAATGGGCAATGTTTATGAATGTTTATTTTAGGGCCATTTTCGCTAAAAAGGCTTTTACTTCCATTCGAGTGAGTTTATGACAAACACGTGGATCTCACACGTGATGTTCCACAACAACCGCAACACTTAGGCAGTCAACGATTATTTAGACAACGTAAATGTAGGCGAGCCTAAATTATTTGCGAAATTGCAAAAAAATGTTAAGTCTTTTCAGCCCTTGAATAAATAAGTTACTAAAATTGTACTTTAGGCCCGTCCAGTGAACTCACACAACAGGCCGCTAATGCTAACTAAGCTAACGCGATAGCCATTTGTACACAAAGGCAGCAACGCTGAACAACACCGGGTTTTTGCCTATTTTCTACACTCAAGTTGAAATTTTAAAACATTTTCTTTAAATGAGTATGCACTTAAATGTTGAACAGTCGAGGTAAAAGACCCGCTGCGCTGCACGAGACACAAGGCCGCAGACGGACGGTGCATTACAAGCTTTAGATTATTTTCATAACCGTGTGCTTTACATAAACCTATTAATGTAATTTAACGCATACACCTGAGACGACCTGGCTGAAGCACAGCTGACGAGCACGAAATAATCCTAGCCATCAATTTATGACTATGGACTTTATAAACGCTGTTAAAAGGTAACGTATACGTGTACTTGTTACATGCCGTAATCGATATTCATGTCGTATAGCGATTTATACACACCATGCTGTGTCTGGCCGTTGACGCTGCTCACGGTGTTCATTTTCTTGGTCCATGGGTTCACTTTAGGCGGCGGTGCTGCTGTAAACTCCTTTTTATCCGCTCTCTCCTGATCTTCACTTTCACCAGGGTGCTCTTCTTGATTTAAGTTAACCTTCGCTTGACTGTCGTTTTCCTCTTTTGATAATTTGAAACTTTGCTCCTTCATGTTAGGTTCAGAAGCTCCCTCTATATCAGCCTGGCATCTGTCCTCGTGGTCCTGATCCCCCTGTTTGAGCAGAGGATTGTTTGGCAGGAGAGTCTCCACCTCAGTGGCCATTTCTCTAACACACCTCAATTTTACCGCAATGTGCTGGCAAAAATGTTTGTTCTCTTCCAACGACGAGCCTGCTTACCGTCTCCACTCCACCCCTAGACCAAAACGGCTTTAGTCTAAGACGCAGAGTGGTTAATTTCAATTAAAACATGTAAAAGAAGGCCGAGGGCCTTATATAAAATTGAAGACTTCTCTTCACTACTTGCAGCAGTGTGAGAGAACCACGCGTTGGACGTGAGCGCGCACGTACACGTAACGGGGCGTGGCGACATCACGTGACTGTAAAACGTCCATATATAGGGGGTTTACGTCTAGGATGAGAATTCACGTAACGTCACAGTAGTGGGAGGTTTCTTATTAAAGTCCTTGTAAAGGCAATAAGGCATTTTCAAGAATAGTTTCTAAACACATAATAAATGTTAGAAATATAGTGCTTAAACGTTTAAAAAAAGTCTGAAAACAACTGAATTTTAGAAGTAGACTGTTAAACAGTTTTTACCATTTTAGAGTTAATGCGGTAACCCTAGAATTCAAATTTGTTGTTTGTTTACTCAACCTCAGCCCATCCAATATTTAGGTCACAATTTTTCTTGAGTAGAACAATAAAAAACGGTTTAAAGGTAAACCCGTAGCCCTCTGTTCTTCATTTAGATGTTAATGTCCATGCTCGGTCAAGAGTTTAATATCCAAAACAAGCATGATCCCAGCAGCTTCTGATGCATATCCGACAGCTTGTAAAAGCGAATCAATCGTTATTTGCAATAAACTAAACTTCATTTTTTATAAAATTGAGCGATATTCTACAGCTCCTTCGTCCAAACATCCTGATCGTACGTCCTTTCGCAAAAACTACGCACACGCGTTCTATCTCTACTATGTGAACAACCGCTGCGTCTCAATTCGCCTCCCAGCGGGCACCTTGATGTCAATTTGATGTCAAATTTTAGACAAGATTTTATCAAGATGTTGCACAATAACATTTCAAATTAAAATCATACATCAAATTCTTCAAGATGGTTAATGAGGTGAAAATATGAGGTTTATCCCATACTGAAATTGGTTAATATAAGTATAGCCCAATATGTTTGACATTGAAATGACGTCAAATCAACATTGCATTATAGGCGTTCATTTGATGTTGTATTGACATCACATTGACATCAATGTAAATCCAGTTAGCCTGAAGTTGAAATAGCATTTTTTTTCTAACTGGTGCCTCAAAATGCATCCATTTGTCACACCTTTTGAAACAGTTGTTAGATTTGTACATGAAAGTGGACTTCTGTAACTTCTGTGATTGAAAAACATTTTTTTAAGTATGTAAATACTCATGCTGAAATAAAAGGAAACAGTAATTGTTAAATTTTACAAGAAAATGTACTGATTTCATTATAATAGATTCAGATGTAATTATCCATCCATCCATTTTCTAACGCTTATCCGAACTACCTCGGGTCACGGGGAGCCTGCGCCTATCTCAGGAGTCATCGGGCATCAAGACAGGATACACCCTGGATGGAGTGCCAACCCATCGCAGGGCACACACACTCACTCACTCATTCACTCACGCACTAACACCCTACGGACAATTTTTCCAGAGATGCCAATCAACCTACCATGCATGTCTTTGGACCAGGGGAGGAAACCGGAGTACCCGGAGGAAACCCCCGAGGCACGGGTAGAACATGCAAACTCCACACACAAGTCGGAAGCGGGAATCGAACCCCCAACCCTGGAGGTGTGAGGCGAACGTGCTAACCACTAAACCAACTAAGCCACCGTGCCCCCCCCAGATGTAATTATAATTTAAAATATTAAAAACAAATGCAGCATTTTTGCTGTAACCCCACATAAAGTATTATGTATCCTTTTTTTATTTATAATGATATTATATTACTGTAAAATTAGAAAAAAAATGCTGTAATTGAAAATACTCATAAAATTGTAATACCTTATAATGTATGTACCATTTTTACAGTATTACAACTCCATGTTCATTTTAGTCAAATTTTAATTTTAGTTTTTTTTCTATTCATATCTGTTGAACAAAAACAGGCTATATATTTTACAATTATTTAGATTTTCTTGTTTTCAACTGATCTATGCTTGGGCGCTTATAATATTTTTCTTAATTTTATGTTATATTAAATGTACATCGGCTATTAATACATTTCTAAATATATGAATGAGAGTTAAATCTTTCTATTTTAACCAGTTATTTCTCTTAAAACTGGTTCTCAGCTGTTCTGGTGACTTAGTTGTATTGTTCAATAATCTTAACAATTATTGATTACTGATGTGCACTCTTAAAACAAATGTGTTGAAAACAACACAACATGTGTCGTTTTCAACACATGCTCTGAGTGTGCTCAGGGACAACACATATTGTGTTAAAGACAACACAGAATATGTGTTATGTAAACACACAGACAAATGTGTTATTTTGGTGAACACATTAATGTGTAATTTTTGTATACATCTAACACAACTGTGTGTTACGTATTTATTACTTATTATTTTATTATAAAAGATTATTGAAAAAGCTAGATCAGAATACAATATGTAGTTATCATGAAATCGCACTGAAGCATTGAATACGGTTCAAATACTGTTTATTTAGCAATTCTTTTGGTTTTAACATGGAATTAATACTGTTAAAAATACTGTTGATAGAAAAATAAGCATTTTAAAAACATTAATCATACAACAAATTCATCACACACACTTTAAAAAAAAAACATACATCAAATATTATAAAACATCTCATATCTGTTATCTCATAAACATATCTCATAAACTCATACCTGTTATCTCATAAACATATCTCATAAACTCATATCTGTTAGATACTGTAAAATACGATGTCACATAAAACAAAGTCTGACATTTCCAACATAAGACCAAACTTTCTCAGCTTGATCTCAAATATAACAACAAACGAAATATACACATTAACTTGAAAAGAAAATGTTTACTTTGACAATTATAAATTGGATAATTATAAACTCACCAGTAATGACTCAAATCTCCCTTCAAATGAATCCTGTGAGGTACTAGCAGTAGCACTAGCAGTATAATATATTTGGAATTTGTCAAGCTCCCTCACTTCTGAATTAACATCGATGTCAATAAATTCTTGAAAATCTGCGTCAAATCTCAGTATGCGATCAGTAGATACTTGTTGAGATAGGTCAGTTTTGGCTGAGTTAATCAGTTCTCCAACACTTCCAACTGTGAATAGTTTTCTCCATGTTTCCTTCCCGTCTATGAAGACAGTCGCGAGAACTCGGTGTAAAATTGTTAGAGTAGGCTAAACGTGATTTGATCATGGTCTTCCATTACCTAGATAAAAGATATAACACCATATTATAATGCCATAATCATACAAGTCATAATTTAATCATGAGAAAACGTAAACGGTAATCGCGTTATCAATACATTTTAAATAGTCAGTAACAAGAAAGTTAACGTTAAGTTAGCACAAACCAAGTCGCGCGCTTTTTTAAACCACACAGCACTCATCGCTAGAACGTCGTTTTAACCACTGCATAGTTTATGGTAAAAGGAATGTTAGGAGTTCAAACATAAGGTGCCATGCATAACCTTTAAGTATTTTAAGAACAATCATTAGCAGTCATACCCAACAGTGGCGGTTCTACATTGAATCACTCCCCGGGCGAGATCCGCTCTGGGTGCCCCCCCATCTACTCCCACCCATCCGAGAGAAAAAAAGCCATGTTTTACCATAACTATATAAGTGTAAGACGAACCTTATATTTCTCAATTGCACAAATCCTTCAACAGAACATTTTAAAAACACAATTCTGCACAAATCAGTATAAGTTATCAGAACTTAAATATACTCTATGTACATAAATGTTGCAACATATGTACATGATGTACATATGTATCATGATGTAACACGACCAGAGAACAACAACATTAAAATATTAAGAATAATATACAAATAAAATATAGAAAAAATATTCTAAATAGCACAAATCCTTCATCACACAAAAGCAAATCTAATTATTACACTATTGCACTAAGAACAGAAAACACAAACTAAAACCTGACCTTTCTGGCCTTCCTTAATGCAAAATCATCAATAATGTCATCATACGAAATCTGCCCCCTATTGAGTTATTGATACTGATGATAGGAAGGCCAGTGAGCTGTTCTTGAGACATGGTTGACCTCAGGTATGACTTGATCAACTTTTGAAAAGCTCCTCTCTGCTTGAGCCACAGTGACTGGCAGAGTAAGTGTAATCCTGAGAGCAGTCCAAAAGTTGGGGTAGATCTCTGATAGATCCTTATCATGCATAAAAGTGATAAAATTCAAGGAGGCTGATGGTTTTTGATGGCTGACCAGTGACAGAGGATTCTCCAAAATACTTTAGAAGTGCCCATGAATTTGCAATTGAAATTGACATCAAAAGACAGTAGGCTACAGTATAACTCTTATGAATTGCAAATTTAAATAAACATGCCCTTACATGCCAAATGTCTGTCATGACTCATTAGACGCTTTATTAATCTAATCTAAGGGAGGAACAATTAGCTCCTTGGTTACTGCCTCAAATTATATTCTTTGTCACGCAACAGAGTTATAGCAAATGTTTGCCTTTGAACACATCCAGACATATGTTAATTTCGTTGGCTAATTACAGGGCCCAACATTAACCCCAATGATGGAAATAAATAATAACTTTACTTGTAACAGTTTTGTTGCAAAGCACAATCTTATGGTGAAATTAGATCTCGTGTTTGTTGAGTTAAGACCGAATTATTGTTGTATAAGCATCATAGCAAGAAGGCTAACAAACGTAAGAGTTAACGTTACCACCCATTTACATTAGCCCTTCATTGATGATGGATAACGTCACCGTAATCATACAGAGAGAACGTAGTTACATACCTTTATCTTTTGCTCCTTTCTCCGCTTCTACTTTGATTTTTTCTTATATTGGGCACCTGACGGCTTAAACCTTTTTCTCTCCATCGCTTTCATGTTTATCTGGCACTCGACAATCAAGACTAAACCACTTCACCTCCACATAATCGTTTTGGATTAACTTTTTTTATTAGCCATTTCACACACAATGCAGAAAAAAACGTGGAAAAATAGGCCTATGCTTTAAAATTATGAATGAAATGTGCGTTATTTAGAAGAAAGTCAAGGTGTGACTGATTTTAGCCCACTAAATGGGCCCCCCTCCTTGTCCGCTCCATTTGGCAGAGGTGAACTGTCCATCAGGGGATCAGCCCCTCCCCTTTACAGTTTTCACACAGCTTCTGCGCTTCTCAGCAAGCAGGGGCGGCGATTTGCCAATTCCCCACACAGACAGTTATATTATACATAATAGAAACCTGCTTTGCGGCGCGGATTATTTTTCTTTTTCAAGTGCTTGTGCCGCCCCCCACGTGTCGTGGCATAACAACGGTTAAAACAAACAAATTATGTTTCCTGGACAATTAACACAAATCTTTCTAATGTTTGGTGGAGAAATATTTATTATTTTACACGTTTAATCATATTCACTCACCTGAGGCAGACAGATGCATTTCTGACGGCTGGCTGAGTGTCGGTTGGAAAAGAACGCCACTGCGCAGGCGCAGCAAGAACATTCCCGCAGTCCCAACAGTTGTTTTTCCACAGCGAGTTAAAATGCTTTATTCACATTTGCAACATGATAAATAAATCCGGTCGTTAAAGTTGACATCGCCCGTTGAGTATTTGCAGCAGAAAATATTCCTTTTATATAATTATGTTTAAACATAGGCTACTAAATGTGTTTAACACAGTAATTGTGTAAACAGTTGAGCTCAATATTTACACATCATGTGTCTGTAGTAACACAACATGTGTTACAAATCCTTTTACACATATGTTGTGTTCGTTTTTAACACATCATTTTTAAGAGTGTGGTTGTCTTTTTTCTTTTGTCAGAATTCTTACAAACATATTGATGGCAACAATGAATATGGATGGCTCAGCGCTGAAGAAGGCCTTTGGAAAAATACGGCTATGCCATGTTATAATAGGTACTACATTACTTTTCTTGTATGATTAGAGGATGTAGTATCTATCCAGTGTTACCCCTTGTGCGTCAAGCTTTTAGGCATCACAGATGCACAGTGGCAATTAGGGGTGGGAGTAACGGGGTACCTCACGATAATATACAATTCGCGATACAAGGCTCACGATACCGATGATTTCATGGTGTTTCGATACTACGATAATCAACATTTTGTTTATCAATACAACGATACATCACGATATCTGCCTAACTATGAAAACAAAATGCCCAACATATGCTACATTTCAAGCAAATTAAACATGTAATGCTTCAATTAAAATCTCATCTTTGTAAACTGACACATTTAAAACATTTAACAACTCTTAAATATTTAATAATGGCACATTTCTAAATTTTACAGACACTTATTTAAACCTAGGAACATCTAAGACATTCTACACGACTTCTACCTGTTTAAAAAAAATCAACCAATATTTGTGATATTATCTGATAATGAGTTCTTTACTAACACAAAAAGGGCAAATACATATACACCTTTAGAGTAGAATTCACTCACAAGATTTTTACCTTTTTATTGAAGTTGCAGCTAAAATCAACCCACTTCTTTTAATACAGACCGAAGTTATTTTACGTTTCAGAAAAAATTAAATAAAGCAATGTTACAGAAACAGACAAGAATAAAGTTTAAGTTTATAATTGTTATGTTAGACTTTTGTGCAATGAGTACACAAAAGGGTTAATTAAGTGATATTTATATTTTATTAATTAATGTTATATTTTATTATTTATACTTATTTTCAGTCACAGAGTTCTTCCATTTTAGATTTATTTGGGTAAGAGAAGACTCTGTAATTTAAAGAACTGAATTCAGGGAGAAATTCGAATGTTCAATAATTTAAATAATGAAAATAAATTAAAATTATGAAAAAAAGGGGCATTGAAGAAAAGTTTATGCTTTTTCTATATACTGTCAATTATAGTTTGTGGATACAAAATCAGAATTTGCAGGTTTCACTTGTAATAAAATCGGAAATTGGAATGGGCAAAGAGAAAACTGCAATCGGTGCATCTTTAATTACTATGCTCAGTTTCTCAATGAGTTACGGTCAAATGCCTCCACATCCAAAAGCCAGAGGGCGCTCTCATGCATAAACACCAAATATGCGCAGTTATTTTTTCAGGTTGTAAAATGTTTTAACCTGCAGTTTCTACAATTATCAGAAAATATTAAAAACACAGGTTTTAAATGTGTGAATTCTGTTATACCTATGCCACCTTTACTTGGGGAGCATTTATCAGTATATTTTTTCATCTGACAAACTAAACGTAGGATATTCACTTGAAAAGAATAGTGAGAATCACTGAGCCACTAGATTGTTATCTAGGGCTGCAACTAACGATTATTTTAATAATCGATTAATCTGTAAATATTTTTTCGATTAATCGATTAATCAAATAAAAACAAAAACCAAGAAAAGCATTCATTTCCAACCCTTTATTCAAAAACAGAACTAAAATCTTTAGAAAGTGCACAAACATGTTGCTCCTTGAACATCCCTGAGCTGTTATAATAATAATAAAATAAAATGGACTAACATTGTATACACATGTAAAGCATACACATGTATGCTTTACATCTGCCAAATATATAGACTTTTTTTAAATAAAGTGCCACCTGAGTTACCAGAACAATAAATAATTTATAAAAACTAAAGAACAATACAAATCAGAAAATTTAACAGAATTTTTTGAATGTCAGAACTTGTTCTCTACACTACACTGCAGACGCACACACTCGCAGACGCACACACTCGCAGACGCACACACTCGCAGACGCACACACTCACAAACTCTCACACTCACAAACTCTCACACTGACACACACACACACACACACTCTCTCTCTTAAATTCACTTGAAGCTTATTCATTAAATTATTACCATCATTGTAGTAAGTGCAAGCTTCATTTATACACCACATTAAAACACATGTTAAGATGATCAAGTGCTATGAAATAACTTTAAAATTAAATTAAAAAGTACAACACACACAAATATATTTTCAATAATAACCTATGTGGGACAAAGAACATGGCTGAATCTTAAGCCGCGCCCCCCCTCCCCCACCTGGGTCAATCTGATCACCTTTCTTTGTTCCTCACCCCCAAGTATTCACCTCTCATTAATCGTGTGAAGCCATCAGTGAAGACCATCAAGGTGTGGCCTGCGGGGGCAGACTTAACACTCCAGGAAAGGTTTCTACACACAGACTGGAGTATGTTTGCTTCTCAGGCCACCAGTGGCTCTCACACGGACATAGACAGCTACACCTCCTCTGTATTGGACTACATCAATACCACCATTGATAGTGTCACAGATCAAAAGCAGATCACCATATACCCGAATCAGAAGCCATGGATGAACAAGGAAGTGCACCTCCTGTTGAAAGCACGCAACACCGCCTTCAGATCAGGTGATGCACAGGCCTATAGTACTTCCAGGGCAAATCTGAAGAGGGGCATCAAAAAGGCCAAGCACTGCTACAAGTTGAAGTTAGAGGAGCATTTTACCAATTCTGACCCTCGACGCATGTGGCATCCAGGCCATTAGTGACTACAAACCCAACCACTCCATCCCCATAGCCACAGATGCTGCCTTTCTGAACGAGCTTAATGACTTTTATGCACGCTTTGAGAGAGACAATAAGGAACCCGCCACCAGGCTCACACCTTCTATTGACCACCCAATCATCACACTAAACTCCACAAATGTTTACACTGCACTAAGCCGGATAAACGCACACAAGGCTGCTGGTCCTGATGGCATCCCTGGTCGCATACTCAGGGCATGTGCGGAGCAGCTCGCTGGGGTCTTCACGGATATCTTCAACATGTCCCTCGCCCAAGCAGTGGTTCCAGCTTGTTTCAAATCCACCTCCATTGTGCCCATTCCAAAACATTCCAGCCCGACAGGCCTGAATGACTACCGCCCTGTAGCACTCACACCCATTGTTATGAAGTGCTTTGAGCGGCTGGTCCTGTCACAACTAAAAGACTCCTTACCATCCACACGGGACCCATACCAATTTGCCTACCGTAGCAACAGGAGCACAGATGATGCGGTGTCCATGGCACTGCACTCGGTCCTCACACATCTGGATAATAAGGACACTTATGCACGCATGCTGTTTGTAGACTTCAGCTCTGCATTCAAAACCGTCATCCCTTCCAAGCTAATCATCAAACTTGGAAACCTAGGCATTAACAATTCAACATGCAACTGGATTATGGACTTCCTGACGAACAGGCCTCAGCTTGTTAGGTTAGGCCACATCTGCTCCACCACCATCACCCTCAACACTGGTGTACCACAGGGCTGCGTACTGAGCCCCTATCTCTACTCCCTTTTCACACTCGACTGCAGACCTGTGAATGGACCTAACTCCTTCATCAAGTTCGCAGAAGATACAACAGTGATTCGTCTCATCAGCAACAACGATGAGACTGCTTACAGGGAGGAAGTATGGCACCTGGCCACATAGTGCTCAAACAATAACCTGCTCCTTAACACCTCCAAGACAAAGGAGATCATTGTGGACTTCAGGAAGGCGAAAGGAGGCACACACGACCCCATCCACATTAACGGGACGGCTGTTGAACGTGTTTCCAGTTTTAAGTTCCTGGGGACCCATATTTCGGAGGACCTGTCCTGGACCACCAACACCTCATGCCTGGTCAAGAAGGCTCCCCAGCGTCTCTACTTTCTGAGTACACTGAAGAAGAACCAACTGTCTTCAACTATCCTGGTGAACTTCTATCGCTGCACGATAGAGAGCATCCTGACCAACTGTGTCCCAGTCTGGTACGGGAACTGTTCTGTTGCTGAGCGCAAGGCACTGCAGCGGGTGGTGAAAACAGCCCAGCGCATCACAGGGACTACACTCTCTTCCATTGAGGACATCCAGGAGAAACGCTGTCTGCGTCGAGCTCGCAGCATTCTCAAGGACTCCTCTCACCCCGCTGATAGACTATTTACTCTCCTGCCTTCCGGCTGGCGCTTCAGGTGCCTCCGGACAAGAACCAGCAGACTAGGAAACAGCTTTTTTCCCAGAGCTGTTTCATTATTGAACTCTGTCCCCCACTGATTCCACTACCCCTCATAACTTTAACTGTAATGCTGCTATTACATTGCTTACATTGCACTATAGGGCTGCCATGCATGACTGAACTGTACACACCAGTACTTCATGTATCTGCTCTATCGGACTGTTTACACACACATAGCATCATTTGCACTCTATACTGCTCACTTGCACACCAGGAGTATTACACTGAATGCTCATTTGCACTAATGGACTACTCTCATAACTGCATTACCTCATCTACTCCACTGTAACTTTCATAACTGCATTACCTCATCTACTGCACTGTAACTTTAATAACTGCATTGCCTCATCTACTGCACTGTAACTTCAATAACTGCACCAACTTCTCTACTGCACTGTAACTCATCTATTGCATTACTGCATCTATTGCATAACTAACTGCATCTACTCATCTATTGCACTATAACTTCAATAACTGCATCTACTCATCTATTGCACTATAACTTCAATAACTGCATTAACTCATCTACTGCACTGTGACCTTAATAACCGCATTAACGCATCTACTGCACTGTAACTTCAATAACTGCATTAACTCATCTACTGCACTGTAAATTGAATTGAATTGAATTGAACTGTACATTAATGTTCACCGTATAAAGCCTTCTGTTTTTATTGTTCATAGTACATACCGACTGTCATATTTTCCTAGTACATGCCCATTGTGAAGTATTTCCCTAATATTGTATTCTGTATTTATTAACACTGTATATCCTGCACTTGCTAATTGCACTTCTGGTTAGACCTAAACTACATTTCGTTACACTGTACTTGTACATTTAGACATTTGGCAGACGCTTTTATCCAAAGCAACTTACATTGCTTTATCCTATACATTTCACAAAGGTATTTGCAATCCCCTGGGATCAAACCCACGTTGTTAACCCAATGCTCTTACCACTGAGCTACAGGAAAGCTGTATAAAACCAAAGTAGACAAACATTCATATGTATTGGTGCAACCAACATGGTATTGGTATATTTTAACATTCACTTCAACACACACAGCAATGCTAGCGGGCATCACTTTAACTTATAAGGTTAAGTTCCCCTTCGGCTGTTCTCTCCAACTTAAACTGAAGTCTATTATCAATGCATGAAATACACCTAGATAAATGTATATTAATAATGCGAGACATTTCACTGTTGATGGCGGGGATTTAACGTTAGCTCTGGTGAGGGCTTATATAAGATCACAAGTCATGGCTAGCAGCTACCTCAAGTGACGTGAGCACAATTTTCACTAATCATGCAAACATACCTTTATCTTGCTCTTTTTTCTCCTCCTCTGTCCTTTTCTTCTTTCTCTTTTCGGCACCAGAGGGATACATCCTTTTTTGTGACATGGCTTGTCATTTATTAATTACAGTGACAAGCACTTGCGCGCCGGCGCGAATTGTCAATGCAAGCATTTACATTTACATTAAGGCATTTGGCAGACGCTTTTATCCAAAGCGACTTACATTGCTTTATCCTATACATTTTCCATAGGTCTTCGCAATACCCTGGGATCAAACCCACAACCTTGCGTTGCTCTTACCACTGAGCCACAGGAAAGCAAGTGAAACGTGTCTAAGCGCAATTGCGCATGAAATCAACCGCTGGCAGTCACAGCAGCAGTTGTCGGCAAATCTGAATTTTCTTATCTTGAATTATTCATTTAATTTATTCATTCATATTCATTAATTTATTTATTCATTCATTTAAATCACTTGTTTTAAGTTATTTAATTGTAAAACAAAAACGATTGGGGGGCCTAGTTCGCTTATGCCTCGGGCCGGCCCTGCATCTTATGGTCGATAAATAGCCTATGTTCATGTGAAGGTAGAGCACTACGACTTAACGAATGACGACATGACAAATTACATTTTTTATTAGACCAACAAAACTTTTAGCTTTTGAAAGGCTACAAACATAACACTGAGAGCTTAATTTGACCAGGAATAATGAGCAGGTATGTCGCCCAGAGGTGCCAGATTTGTGTCCGTTGTAAATCAATACTTTTTGTCACAGTTACCAGCTGCAGTGCCCTTCATGCTCCACCAGAGGGCACTTGTATCAACATCAGGAATATAATTCAAATTACATTTCCTACAAGTCATTGCTTGGACTCAGTGCCCTTTGGTGCCAAGTGCCTCAAATAAGATGGCCGGGCTGACGACTTCTGCCACATCCAGGCTTCCAGCTCTGCCTGCAAGTCCATGTTGTCCTGCCCTGCCTGCGCCTCATGGGTTTCAGCCCATGCCAGTGAAGTGAAATCAGGAGGGGTGTTACATGGGTTCTTTCAGCTGCTTTCTGGATCATTTGCCAGGCCTTGACTGCATTGGTTGGATGGCCAGCCAGAATGGAGCAGTCTTGAGATGACCAGTGCTTGGACTAGCAGCAGAGAGGCATACTCCGACCGGAACGGCCTGATTTTCCTGATGTTGTTAAAAACATAATGGCAAGTTTGAGAGGTTGGTGCGATGTGAGAGGTGAATTTCAACTGGTCGTCAAACATCACCCCCATGTTCCACGCGGACTTGGTTGGCGTTAAAGAACAGATTGAATAGGTGGTGTTTAATTTATTGTTAATTTATTGCAATTTACGAAGTCTAATTCTTGACCACTTTTGTCTGTAACAATTAAAGAAATTGTCCATATGTCGGACTTGCCTTGCTTTAATTTTGTTGCCTTAAAACCCTTCTTTTCTACATCATGCACTGACTCCATCCTTTCTGGCGGCTATAAATGGCAGGACCCGCACTTTTTTTACCCGCCCAGTCCTGCCCACAGCAAAGGTAAAATCGCTCTCTCCCGAGAGATTTTCCTTGTCCCACTGGATCCCAATGCATTCCTCTAGTAGGAGGAGAGTCTAGGGCAGGGTTCCTCAAATCTTACCCTGGAGGGCCGGAGCACTGCAGAGTTTAGCTCCAGACCTGACCAAACTTGCATACCTGTGATTTTCTAGTCATACTGAACAACTTGATCAGCTTGCTCAGGTGTGTTTGATCAGGGCTGGAGCTAGACTCTGGAGTGCTCCGGCCCTCCAGGGTAAGATTTGAGGAACCCTGGTCTAGGGTACCCCAACCGTACCATAATGAAGCGTACCACTCGATGGAAACGAGCCATTATAGATGTATGCTTCAAGTTATGTAAAGTCTGCGTAAGGCAATATTAAATGTGTTAACCATAACCATCCAACCAAATTTGTAATCTATAAAACAGCCGCCACTTTCCGGTTAGGGTTTTTTATCATTTACATTTGGTTGGGTAGTTAATAACACATTTTTCTATGGTGAGTCAAACTCAGAACACATTTTACTTTGAGGGGTCTCAAGGGAATGAGAAAACAATACATTTGCAGGAAATGCAACATCTGCAATTTTTCAGCCCGAACCTGACCCGAGAGACGATCTCTCACTCTGACGTGCACGCTCTCGAAACACACACAATATATAATGTATTAACAGACAAACATGTAAACTCCAAGTGCCAATTTGCCAAATAACAAAAATATAGAGTAAGTTTAACTCTGGCTTTGAATGTTCTATTTAGCCCGTGACTGAATAAGCTCCCTTCGCTATCATATGCTAACATTATCCTCCAATATATACGGTACATGTACGTCAATTCAGACTCTTGATAAATATTACTTACATCGGCAGCTTTGTCTCGTTTAGTTGGTCTCGATCCCTCTTCAGGAACAACTTTGAAGCTTATTCTGCTTGTACTGTCCCAGGTTGATAAAGCACTCCAGCTTGAAGTGATTCGCGCAAACAAGCAGGTTTTTACTCATTGTTTCTGAGGGATTTCCACAAAAAATAAATCCACTCCTGTCTCTTCCTTAGCCATGGCGACACGTACACCACTGTCGCTTGTGAAAACAACAATGGCGGTAGTGCCGTGGGTGGAATTGTGTAGATTAAGGTCCGATAATATTATAATAAGAGCCTACGACAGCCTACTGTCTACGTCACATCAGGAGCGAAATCTGAACGGCTCGATTTCTCACATGCTTGCAGAGAAAGGCTTACCAAAACAAAGTTACTGGGATCTTGTTTGTCACATTTCTGCGGTTGCTCAGATTCACCGGGGACCTAATTACAGCACTTAACACCGAAAATATTTTACTTTCATCCAATGGGTTCTTTAAAGCGGAGCTATGATGCTATTTCATGCATTCTGACTTCTTTACACTGTTAAATGTCATGGATATCTACAAGGAGAAGACTCAATTGCAGGGTAAACGGGTAATTTATCAAGTATCCACAAGAAGGCAAGCAAATAATCCACTAGGCACCACCAATGCTGTCCAAAGAGACCATGAGAGTCCGTCGGGAGAGGACTCGACCCGACAGAGCTCACGGGAGAGAGAATAGAACCACTGAGGGAGATCTTGACCCGTCAAAGACACAGTCCACAGGAACCCTGGGAGTCCGCAGGGAGATGGCTCGACCAGGATCACTCCGGAGGAATTCCACCCACGGAGGGAGAGCAGGAAGCGGGGATGTACCTGGACCCGGTAAAGACTCAGAGCTGATGACATCCGCCCCTGGTGGTGAGTTGCCTAGGTAACCAACTATAGGGGCTAACCACACTAATTTAAAATAGACAAGACTCTGGAGATACAAAACTAAGAGAACCAAACACTAGAGACAGCTAAGGATAGGATACTAGATACTAGGAACTAGAACAATATGGCTAAGACAGCGACGAAAGACTAGACTTTAGAAGACAATCAAAGGCTGTAACATGTACTAGCTATCACAAACAAACACAACTATCTGACACAGGACAGTAGAACAGAAGGGAATATAAAGAGAAGGAAATCAGAAGCCAAACTAGAAACAGGAGGGGAGAGAGGGAAGATAACGAGCAAACCAGGTTAGAAGAATTAAACGATAACAAGGACTTAAACAGTGTAACGAGGGCCTGGGTTACCTCACAATTACAGGAAAGCACATGGCAGGCTGTAAACCACACCATGTGCTCAACAAGAGACAACACATGGACAAGAGTGAAGACAAAGACACACTAGACAAGAACCCTCACAGTTAAAGATGCTGGTTTCTCATGCGTAACATGGTCAACTTGTTGGACATATGATGTAGTATTTCTGTACTTGATACACTCCTCCAGCACTCCAAATTGTTTCGGAAAGTTTTTTCTAATTCTGGATCCCTGAGTTGTCACATGGATCCTATTCCATTTATTGTCCATTCACCAAGGAAAAGTATGGAAAGGCGAAAGAGCCTGCCCACAAGTGAGACCCGCTTATCATCAAGGTTATCTGTGCTGCGTCAAGATGGGCTGTGCTGCAGCTCGTTACTCTTGCGATAGGTGTGTCTGTTCGTTCACGGCATTTCAGTGATGGATGTTATATAAACAGTGGATATAACACTGGATTTAGAGATGGTTTGAATCTGATAGATGGCGGGATCCCGGTGCTAAAAGATGCCGGACATGAACTGCACGCGGTAAGCAAACTATGTCATACGTCTGTGTTTTGTTGGCAATTGGTATTTATGTGCAAATTGTACAAAACACAAAGGGATTAATGTGAAGATGTGCTGCTTGCTCATGCTGTACTTTCATCCCACTCTCCCCACTAGTCCCACCTATAGCAGCTCGTGTTTTTCTGGAAAGAATCGTAAAGCTGTATCTCTCTTTCATAAATTTGATCAAACAAATACTCTTCAAAGAAATGACTTATACAATACATTTACATTTAGTCATTTAGCAGACGCTTTTATCCAAAGCGAACTTACAGGTGGGGTACGCAATGGAAGCTATCGGGACAGCATAAGTACAACAAAAGCATAAATCCAATCAAAAAAAGAAGATTGGTCTCATATTATCTAACACAGTATACAAAAGAGTAGAGAGGAAAATAGAGTCAGAACAGATCAGTCAGATGTGGACGGAAGAGATTTGTTTTCAGACGTTTCTTAAAGATGGCTAAAGAATCTGCAGATCTTGTAGCAGCGGGTAGATCATTCCACATAGGTGGAACAGATCCCGAGAAGGTACGTGAGAGAGATTTTTTACCTTTTTGGGATGGAACCACAAGACGCGTTCGTTTGCAGAGTGTAGGGATCTGGCGGGTACATATGTCTGGATTAGCGAGTTAAAATAAGGTGGTGCCGAACCAGTGGGTGTCTTGTAGGCCAGGAGCAGAGTCTTGAATTTGATGCGAGCGACTATAGGGAGCCAATGTAGCATAATGAATAGAGGAGTGACGTGTGCTCTCTTCGGTTCATTAAAGATGACTCTTGCTGCAGCATCTTCGATCATCTGTAGAGGTTTGGTTGTGCCAGCTGGAAGTCCACCCAGTAGTGCATTGCAGTAGTCCAGTCTGGACAGGACCAGAGCCTGTACTAGGAATTGCGTAGCATGCTCTGGTAGGAAGGGTCTAATTTTCCTAATATTGTAGAGCAGTGGTTCCCAAAGTGGGGGTTGCGACCCCCCCGGGGGGTCGCGTAGTGGGGGGCGGGGATCGCGAGATGATTTACAGAAACTTAATTAAAAAAAAAAAATGTATGTTAAAAAAGTTAAATTTGCGTATAAATTTAGGATAATTAAAATTTACAGTTTTTCACAGTTATGGGATGTATTTGTTTTTGTCCATAATTTGTTAATAAAATAGCCTGGCTTAGAGATTGTGTTCCTTTTTGTTTTAGCTCTGTCAGTATGTAACCAAATCCCAAATCCTTACAAGCTGTCGGAGGAAAACACAAAGAGGAGAAAGGAGGGGGAGGAGGGGGGGGGGGGGGGGGGTCGCGGGTCGTCAGCAGTCTAATATTGGGGGTCGTTGTCTGAAAAGTTTGGGAACCCCTGTTGTAGAGGATGAATCTACAGGACCGGGCGGTGCTGGTAGCTTGATCTGTGAAGTTGAGCTGATCATCGATCACCACTCCCAATACTACTGTACACGGCAGAAACTGCCTATTAAACGCGTTCTTTAAAACTAAATAAGAGAAAATCACTGAGGAGCCATTCAGCATCATAAAATAAAAAAATAAAGAGCAACAGGTGTGTGCTTGATAAATAATATTACACAAATATACTGAAAAGAGGGTTGCATGGGACGTGATGCACCACATTGCATCCCCTCTAGGACAGCTTTACCACACACCGTACATGTACAGCTTACATTCTGTATGTGCGAGCTCAAGTTCAAAGTCTACTCCTGATGCAAGACGAACTAATTTTAACTTAGCCTATTTTTTATGTTATTTTTATTTAAAAAGATGTTGTATTTGAACGTTATTCCATGAATAGGCTCTATTTCATGTTGGTAAATCCGTTATTGGCATTTTGCGTTGTGGATTAGACATAAGAATACTCAGATTGAACAATTTTGTTGATATTTTACTTAACAGTTGTTGATAGAGTCTAAACATAAAAATGTAAGTCTCTGAAAAAAAAAAATATTATAAAAAAGGGAAATAAACATTATGGATTTGACAAAAAAAGAACACTTTTGGGGGAGATGACACATTTTTTAGGTTTACTACTGTGAATTAAAATGCAGAACCTGAAGCAAGAATTCTCAAATGAAGGGAGAAGGGATTCCTGTTTAAAGATCATAAAATAGTTACTTTATTTTAACTTTCATCTGTCCATTTTTAGGAATATGTACCTCAAAAATCCATGTTTTGGATATAACAATCCTGAAAGTGACACTTACCTGACTATAAAAAATCATGTACTTAAAATAAACCACCGAATGAACCACCAAATGTTGATATATGTTCTGTTAGTATAGTAAAAACTTGCCCTATTATTGTTCTGTGTCTACTGTTAATTTGGTAGAATTTAGTAACAAGTAAGGTTTTCTGTATTAATGTGCAATTTTTTCCATTATTCCCAAACAGATAAATATATCTCGCAGTCTGTGATGAAGTTTATTTGTATAATAAAGACAATTTTGACAAATTACATTATCACAGTATGTACTTGGCACTCTGTGGAGTCTAGATTTGTAGCGGAGTGCCAGGCGTGCTATGTGTTACAGAAAACAATAAGTTTCATTTCTAATCATCAGTTAACTACATTACTAGTAAGACCAAAATACATTTACAACATTTGTTCATCTTAGTTAAAATAATAAATATGAATACAAATAAAAAAAAAACTTGTCTTTGAGCACAATTTCTTATATATTCAATGCATAATGCTTTTTCCTCAAAAATAAGATTGTTCTTCAAAAATGATTCTAATGTTATGTGTAAGCAGATTACGTATACTGGAAAATTATATTGAGATATAATTGAACGTAATTTTAAACAATAATCTTGATATCTCACAGCGATTATAAAGAAAAAAAGAAACAGCACGTCATGTCAAAAAGGTTGCCAACCCCTTATTTACACTGGGGAAAACGAGATATGAAACATCTGGGGCAACGATTAACGAAGGGGCAATGAACAAAAGGGCTACAAAGGACTACAAAACTAAGAAGGGAGGAACAAGTCAACAATAAACAGGGGAACACAGTTCCAAATCATGAGAGGATACAACTATTACATGACGCAATATTTCAATGTACATTTACATTTAGTCATTTAGCAGACACTTATATCCAAAGCGACTTACAGGTGGGTGTTAGTAAGAGTGTTAGGACCGTAGAAAACACTTTGGATGCGAGCGATGTTAGCGCACACAGCTTGGTTCCGGTTGAAAATCCCCTGCAGCTGGGAAACTTTGTAACCGTGAGACGGCATAGTCGCAAGGCAAAACATCACTCAACCGTTCCGATTAAAGTCTCGAATAGGTTTGCCCCGCTCTGCTAAAAGTGCCCTAGTGATCGGTGATTCTATTGTTTGGAACGTTAACACAGAGGCACCAGCACCATAGTCAAATGTTTACCGGGACCTAGAGCGCCTGATATAAAGTCAAATTTAAATTTGCTGGCTAAGGCTAATCATAGATTCAGTAAGATTGTTATTCATGTCGGCACAAATGATGTTAGAATCCGTCAATCGGAGATCACTAAAGATAGTATTAAAGAGGTGTGTTAGAGCGCTAGCACGATGTCAGACACTGTAATATTCTCTGGCCCCCTTACTGTTTACCGTGATGATGAGATTTATAGCAGATTATCATCACTAAATGGCTGGTTGTCTGAGTGGTGCCTGCAGAATAATATAGATTTTATAAATAACTGGAAGAGTTTTGAGGGCAGACCTGACCTGTTGAAACGAGATGGTCTCCTTCCCTCCTGGGATGGGGTTTCCCTCCTCTCTAGAAATTTGCCACACAGTCTTAATAATGCTAAAGGCTGACTACATGGGGCCCAGGTCAGGAAGGAGACAGAATGGCTTAACCAACTGTCTGCTTGCCGTCTCACGTTACAGAATACACAAAATATACAACAAGTAATAATCCCTTCTCACAAACAACATTAAATAGAGACTGTGTCTGTCCCCCGGATTAGCAAACATAAGATAATGGGTAAACCTCTTGAAAGTAATTTAATAAACGTTAAACAAATCAAACATGAACAAAATACAGATAATGGTTAATATTAGATCTCTCTCAAATAAAGCACTTTTTGTTAACGATATGATAACCGATCATAAAATAGACATGCTCTGTTTGACAGAAACATGGCTGAAGCCAGACGATTATATTACTCTAAATGAATCCGTTCCCCAAGATTATTACAATAAATACGAGCCTCCTAATATTAATCCTTTGAGGATTTAGGCTGCATTATTTAGATCAACCGGAATCAGGAACACATCCAACAACAAAATGATGTACATGTTGCATCAAAGAGTGCAGAACAGTACTCTACTCTCAGCCAGTCTTGTCTCTTTGTTCCAAGGTTACCGCAGGATGCAGTTCATGCCCAGACCTGATGGCAGAGCTGAGAATGGGAAGCGATGACCTGACAAGAGCTGAGATGATAGAGCTGGATAAAGGACGCGGCAACTTGACACGATTTTTCTACAACACTTCAAATGCTATTAGATTGTTAATGACAATCTTAAATCTATAATCTACCTTTTTCGTAAATTTATTTATTTTTTATTTAGCCTTGTTGTGCAAGCACTGTTGAGCTTTTGCCAGAGGGGAACTGGAATCCCCTGGTTGGGCCTGGGTTCTCCTGAGTTTTTTTTTCTTGGAGTTTTGGGTTCCGCGCCACTGCTTGCATAATTTTTTGCACTATTTGCCTGGCCGGGGGGGCTGCTTTAGAATTTAGACATAATTAATATTGCATATAAGAATTTATAGTCCGTTTAATATTTGACCTGTGGTTCTCTCTCCTATGTGTGCTTTCACTGTGTGTGTGCGAGTGTGTTTTTGCGTGTGTGCGTCTATGTCAATGTGTTTAAGTATGTATGCATATTGTGTGTGTGGAGCATTTGTATGTCTGTCTTTTGTTGTTTTCACCTTTTTCTTGTTTTTACAGGTATATGACTTTAGTTGTTTTTCTTGTATTCAATGTGTCTCATATACAGCTGCTTTGTAACAATGAAAATTGTAAAAAGCGCTAGATGAATAAAGTTGAGTTGATTTGAGGTGGGGTAAGCATTTGAAGCAATTGGGACAGCACAAGGACAACAAAAAGCATAAGTGCAATTCAAAAAAGACAGGTCTCATATTACCTAACACAGTATACAGAGCTAAGTTAGATTTTTTTTAAATAAAGAGTAGAGAAGAAATAGAAGTCAGAACTGATCAGTCAGGTGTTGACGGAAGAGATGTGTTTTCAGACGATTCTTAAAGATGGCTACAGAATCTGCAGATCTGTAGCAAGGTTAGGTTACACACTATATTTATTAATCAACTATGGCAAAAAAAAAGAAAAACAATGTAATAAATAAAGTTTCAGCCCACAATAGTGATGGAACATCTGTGGATATACGTCAGTGTTAAATTATATAGTATATGATGTCAAATTTTAAGATTGTCTAAATAATAGGTTTTGATTTAAACGTTCCCAATACAATTATAATAGCTGTACAAGTAACAACACAATTTACACAATTTAAGTGATTGTCACAAATGTAAAAGGAACAACATAAAAGTAAAATTAAAAGTATGTGCATGAATTCTTTTGTGGCCTAAATTTAACTACCTGTACACATCCACAATAAATAGAATCCTGCAGATTATTGCTTATAACAAGCAAAACAGTCACTTTAAACAGACTACCTCACATCTGCAGTGGTTTGCACTCGATCTGCTATTACCTATCTTTTTTTATATCTTTGCTTGTAAAGTTGTATTTTACATGTACAGTATCTCACAGAAGTGAGTACACCCCTCAGATTTTTGTTAATGTTTTATAATGCAGTTTTTTACCAAACTGAAGGAATGACACTTTGCTACAATGTAAAGTAGTGAGTGTACAGCTTTTATAACGGAGAAAATTTGCTGTCCCCTCAAAATAACTCAACACACAGGCATTAAAGGGGTCATATGACATGTCTTAAATTAATGTTATGGTTTGTCGTAGATGTTATATAATGTGTATACACTATTTAAGGTTAAAAAACGCTGCATTTTCCACATACCGTGCATGTTTGTACCTCCTCTTTGCCCCGCCTTTATGATACAGGTACGCCCACCTTACTTGCATATACATTTGGGCGGTCGTAGTCAAATCATACCACAAACTGACGTAGATTTGTGGGGTGTGGTTATACGAGGCGTTTCAGGCAGGTCTGGGTGAGCATTCGCTTTTAAATAGATTGCCTCTGTTGCTCCGACACTTTAATTTTATTAATTTTACTTGTCTAATACATGCATGTTCAACTTATAACACACCAAAGACCTTTAATATGTATTTAAGTTTTTTACAGTTTGTTTGATTGTTTTTCTCTTCAAATAGAAGTCAGAACTGGATTTAATTACTTATCAAATCTTGAATATTGAGAATTTAAATATCAGGGGGATATACGTAGGACCTGTGGTGTATAATATGACACTATGCAATATAAACCCAAAGAAGTTAGCTTACGGCTAACCCTTGCAATATTAAAAAATCTTATGGTCTTACTTTCGTATTTGTGCAAATAACCCTCAAAACAAATATCAGGAAAGGCTACAAGAACTTTTTAATCAGTTGATGAACACATTTGGACAAGACAATAAAAATCTTCAAACATATGTCGGCAAATCATGTTATATCCAACCATGACGTCTTCCACAGCGCGGATGTGCTAAATGAGTCCATGAAAGTGGCAGTCCGTACGTTTTTTTGATAAAAAATAAACAAACCAATTATGGAGCAAGTACATGAAAGAAGGGGGTTTAAAATTGTGTCTTTACCCTTGCTGGATTCACCACGGAAAGCTTGTAATAATGGATTGTAATTTTCCCTTAGGTACTAGTGTTCTCAGGAAAACCGTAGCACACTTGTGTTAATACAGATGGGTAGTTCATCGGTTGTTCTTTCTCTCTTTGTTATGTTCATTATGATAAATGTAACTCAAGCCCTATTTGCACAGGAAAAGCATTATCTGGGGACTTTGTGTGATTTAGAAATTTCCTCCTCACATCTGTATTTCATGGGCGCACTCGCACGGGATTGGTGAAGCCTGTGATTTTACTCAAAATAACGGACTTATTTTCCGGGAAATGATGACAATTGTGTAAAGTTTATGTATATATAGTTGTGTGTAATGCTTTATGACCGTACCTGTTAGCACTAGAGACCCAGTGACCGAGGATCTTCTGTCTGGTTTGCATTACGGGAGACTCCGGGCCAAAACAACAGTGTTTGCAGGTATGGTTATAACCCAGCACCCGAAATAATATTAAAACACTTCAACACAGCCTGCATTTGCGCTATTTGAGTCTGTTTATGTTCTTATTTGTTTCTTGTTGTATCATCTGCCATGTTACCGGTTATGTTTATTATGCGCTGCTGATGTACATGAAGATTCTCACCGGTGCACTGTCACAGGCCACACGTGACCTATGACTCAAAACATCAAGACCAATCCGCGCAGTTGAGCAATGCCAAATCACAATTTACGTCAAGGAAAGTCTCGGCACATCACTTGCAGTAGCAATTACAAACTTTGATAGGGACAAAGAGGCCATTCTTACAGATTGCCACTTTCATTACCATATATTCAAATCCATTATAGAAAGGTGGTTATAACTGGGTGATGCACATAAGAAATATTTCAGAGCTAAACCCAATGTTTTTATGCATGTCAAAGTAAAAAATCTACACTTCAGGCAAAGTCGATTATGTGAAAGCAAACAATTTTAATTCACATCTAAAAATATTTATCATACATATTGGTACATTTGCCAACATATAAAATCATGTCAATAGTTTGGCTAGCCATAAATTAAATAAGAAAGCATTTGTGAAGTGTTTCAGATCCTTCAGGGTAAGCTGTGCAGGTGGCTCAACTAATAGTCATAATAGACTGTCTCCAACTACAAGAAAATGTACATTATAGATATGTAATT
The DNA here is from genome assembly GCF_015846415.1 of Triplophysa dalaica. Classification (NCBI taxonomy): domain Eukaryota; kingdom Metazoa; phylum Chordata; class Actinopteri; order Cypriniformes; family Nemacheilidae; genus Triplophysa; species Triplophysa dalaica. The sequence goes on along the minus strand of NC_079560.1, from coordinate 19,034,243 downwards.
TCTGTTCATATCAGACATATTGAAATATAACTAGTAGTTTCAGTTATCTCTAAACTGGCACAGCTTACTACACTAGTGATAATGTGAAATGGCCAGAAGAGTTTAATAGTTGAACAACTGTGCAATGTTTTTTTTTAATAATTCATGAAAATAATAGTTGACACAAGAACTGTATTTAGTCTGATTATTTCAAATAAAGAAAGCTTTAAAAAAACAAACAAACAATGTTTAGATATTAAAACAAGAAAACTAACAGCAAAATCTACAAATACGCTATATATTGCAACCATACAGCTGTCTGTAAAATGCAAATGTTCACACAAAGCAAGAGAGGCTGAAACAAACTATGAGAAAATATTTTAGTTCCAAGTAAATGCGCAGGCTTGTATTTGTCAGCTGTGAGGCTAGTATTTGTATAACTTGACGACAAAAGTAACCACATTTGAGCACAAAAAGTCATTCAGTGTTATTATCATGCTTTCATCCTCACTGGATAACTGTGATATTTAAAGGGACAGCTACCCCAACAAAAAAAATTAAGTCATCATTAACTCACCTTCGAGTTGTTCCAAATCTGTATAAATGTCTTTGTTCTGATGAGCACAGAGAAAGATTTTTGGAAGAATGCTTATAACCAATCCGTTCTTGGCCCCAATGACTACCATAGTAGAAAAAATTACTTAGTTTTGTTCTGTTGAACACAAAATCTTATATTTTTAAGAATGTAGGACAGCAAACATTTGGACAGCCATTGTCATAATATGGTAGTCAATGGTGACCAAGAACTGTTTGGTTTCAAACATTCTTCCAAATATCTTTCTCTGTGTTCATCAGTACAAACTAATTTATGCAGGTTTAGAAAAACCTAGAAAGTGAGTAATTCATGACAGAATTTTTATTTTTGGGTGAACTATCCCTTTAAACATTAGAAAAACATGAAACAAAATGTGTTTTTTGTGCCCTTATCTCTTAATTATAGATGGTGTATTTTTGTTTCTTTTGGACAGGTTTGGCACAAATGTTGAAGCAGCTAATCACTACAAGACTAAAACAATGAAAAGCACTTCACACCAGTGACACGAGTTGTCCACTCACATGTGTGACCTGACATCAGACACATTGTGCAGACTTATAAATATGTATTCCAACAAGGACTTGATCATCTGCATGTCCACCTTTACTTTTTGTCAATTTAAGATACATGTCTACAAGGAACCACTGTGAATGGAGTAGTGTGAACCTTATTCCACCTGTTTGCTTCCATCTGATTTCTGGTCCAGTCGGCTTTTACTGCTCTTTACCATATAAATAAAGTATGTGAGCGTTTCCTTTTCATTAACAGGAATATTCCGGAAGTGGCGGCTCACAGTCTGGAAAAGAAAAAGGCATAAAATAAAATTTATGAACTACTTCACTAGTAAAATCCAAAACATTAGAGAAAAAAATTATAACAATGCAACCAGAAGTGAAACACGCTGAACAAACTAACTACAGCACCCCTAAGGAGAAATTGAAATTATTTTCTACAGTAGATCACGATGAACTCTCTAAAATCATTAGATCATCCAAATCAACAACATGCGTGCTAGACCCTATACCTAGAAAACTACTGAAAGAAATGCTCCCGGAATTATAGATCCTCTTCTTAGTATTATTAACTCATCTCTGTCCTTAGAACATGTGCCTAAAGCATTTAAGGTGGCTGTTATAAGGCCCCTTGTCAAAAAAAACAAACTCTACCCAAGAGAACTAGGGAATGACAGTCCTATATCGAATTTACCTTTCATATCTAAAGTTCTTGAAAAAGTAGTTTCAACTCAGATATGCTCCTTCCTCAAAGGAATGACATTAATGATGAATTCCAGTCTCGATTTCTAGCATGTCACAGTACAGAGACTGCTTTGATCAGAGTTTCAAATTATCTGCTTTTAGCGTCTGACCGTGGCTGTATTTCGTTATTGGTGCTGCTAGACCTTAGTGCTGCATTTGACACCATTGACCACAGCATACTCCTACACAGACTCGAAAAGTACGTCGGCATTAATGGAATAGCATTGAAATGGTTTAAGTCTTATTTATCTGACCGTTGTTAATTTGTAGCAATAAACAATGATGTGTCCCGCAAATCGCAAGTCCAGTACGGTGTACCTCAGGGCTCAGTCTTAGGGCCTCTGCTCTTCGCATTATATATGCTACCTCTAGGAGATATAATAAAGCGACACGGAATTAGCTTTCACTGTTATGCTGATGATACTCAACTTTATATTTCCTTGAAGCCTCATGAAACCCAGCAGGTCCATCGAATAAAGGAATGCATAGTTGATTTAAAAAACTGGAGGAGTAACAATTTTTTACTACTGAACTCGGACAAAACAGAAGTGTTACTTACTGGACCAAAAACCGCCATACGTAACAACCAAGAATACTGCTTAACTATTGACGGATGCTCCATAAAATCCTCGTCGTCAGCTAAGAATCTTGGCGTTGTATTCAATAGTAAACTGTCATTTGAGAGCCATGTCGCCAACACCTGTAAAATTGCATTTTTCCATCTAAAGAATATATCTAAACTACGTCATATGCTGTCACTGTCAGATGCAGAGAAATTAATTCATGCATGCATTGTCAGTTGGTATGTCCAGTCAGTTGGTAATACCTAGAATTTCAAAATCAAGAACAGGTGGTAGATCCTTTTCTTATCTAGCGCCTGAACTTTGGAATATTCTTCCCTGCACTGTCCGGGAGGCAGACACACTCTGTCAGTTTAAATCTAGACTAAAGACGCATCTTTTTAATCCTGCATAAACTACACTTCCATAATATTAATCCTCAGAGGATTTAGGCTGCATTATTTAGATCAACCGGAACCAGGAACACATCCAACAACAAAATGATGTACTTGTTGCATCAAAGAGTGTAGAACAGTACTCTACTCTCAGCCAGTCTTGTCTTTTTGTTTCAAGGTTACCGCAGGAATTTATTTAGCCTTGTTGTGCAAGCACTGTTGAGCTTGTGCAGAGGCAGCAGCTTTTGCCAGAGGGGAACTAGAATCCGCTGGTTGGGCCTGGGTTCTCCTGAGTTTTTTTTTCATCGATTGGAGTTTTGGGTTCCTCGCCACCGTTTGCATACTGTTTTGCACTATTTGCCTGGCCGGGGGGGCTGCTTTAGAATTTAGAAATTAGACATAATTAATATTTCATATAAGAATTTATAGTCCGTTTAATATTTGACCTGTGGTTCTTTCTCCTATGTGTGCTTTCACTTTGCGTGTGTGCGAGTGTGTTTGCGTGTGTGCGTCTATGTCCATGTGTGTAAGTATGTATGCATATTGTGTGTGTGGAGCATTTGTATGTCTGTCTTTTGTTGTTTTCTTGTTTTTATAGGTATATGCCTTTAGTTGTTTTTCTTGTATTTAATGTGTCTCATGTACAGCTGCTTTGTAACAATGAAAATTGTAAAAGCGCTATATAAATAAAGTTGAGTTGAGTTGAAATGTCTACTTGCTATGGAACAAAAGCCAGCTGCAAACATATACATTACTTTCTGCAAAAATGTATACAACCTATTAAACTGTCCTCTGCAAAATCAGAAACATTTTTTCTGATCATGACCCCAAGAATCAAATCAAATTAAGATGTTCTAAATGACTCCCCCCCCCCTTCAAGTTATAAATGAACGCTACCCATTAATTTAGACCTGATGTTGGCCTCTCATTTATAAAGTAACTTTTTTTTAACTTAACCGAAGTTGGCATCTTGACACTTTAATGTCAATGTCACTATTGCTATCTTTAGCATAGAAAAGAGTCTTGACTTTCGAGCTAATAAATACAACACTCCTGAATATGAACATGACTGAATTAACACTAAAGGTCCAGGGAAAACAAGATTACATTTTTAATTACTTGCTGTTAGGATCAAATTTAGATCTAACTTTTGTCTAGGTATAAAGTTTAAGAGTGGAGTCGATGGAACTCAGAAGTCTGGATCCAGAGACCAAGAATGATACAGACACAGAAGTGCAGTTTCATTCAGAGTCAAGAATATGATCTGCAACAGGAGCATAATTAGGGGTTTGATCTGTGATTTTAATTTAGCAGTGATGTTTCTGGCCATAAACACATGTGCATAAACACATGTGCACACACACCATGTGACCGATTTCAGCTTATCATAGCATATCGCCAGCAGTTGAGTGCAACAATAGTTGCGTTTAAATCAATGGTTCTCAAACTGGGGGCCCCAAGACGGATCCAGAGGGGCCACTGATTTTGTAGTATTCCATGAATTATAGAAATTTACCATATATTTTATGCAATCAAACATCCGAAAAATAACACCACCAACCAAAAGAATAACTGATTATGTTTTTTGGTTTCATTCAAATTCTAAGTTTAAGATTTTTAGTCTTTATTTTGGGGGCACCAAACGACCGTCTATTTTTGGTCGTCATAGTTTCAACTTTTTACACTTTTCATAATAACACAACGAAAAACGTTGTTTGAGGCGTTGTTTCTGGATCTGATTCTGCAATGCATGCATCCGGCAATTAATCAGACCCCAGCGTCACGTGCTCACACATACACACAGGCGCGCACAGTAGTGCGGTGTTTACAGACTTTTTCCTTCAGAGAGTGATAGGGACTAGCGTCATTTTGGATAAACCTTAACTTTAAGTAAGTGGAATATTGTCTTTCTGCGTCTTTTCCGTACAGTAGGCGGCAGACGCATCACATTCAAACCAAACAGCAAAAAAGTTACTTGTAAGTGAATCAATAAATGAATGAATGATTACAAATGATTATAAACATTTCTTATGTCTGTAATTATTATTTTATGTCTGACAAAAGAAACATTTAATATTTACCTTGCATCATAGTGACGTGTATAAATAGATTATGACAGATTTTTTATGAGCCTGTCCATCATTGAAAGCGCAACCTCTGTGCCAAATACGAAAAACTAGCAACTGCAAAGGCAACGGTTAGTAATGTGAATCTGTGTGAATAATGTGTTAAATAAAAAATATTGACAATCAACTGTAAAATCAGCGCGATGTCCGATAATATCGGGTGTGTTTGACTTCATGCAACGATGCACAAACAATCGATCTGCAGATACAGAGCGGGAGGGAATTTGTCCCAGGACCTGCCAAACAAACACGTGCACACACACACACAGGCGTGCCACGCGCACAAACTAGTGTTGATGTGACTTCTTTCATCAGGTAAAGTGCGCAGATAAACAATAGCTTTTATGGTGTAGAAAAATGTTGCATGTGTCCTGAAATTTCATCCTAGCCATCAGATTATCCTACCAGGCACGCACACATCAATGTAACGTCTTTTTTTGCGCAACAAATTCATCCTGCATGTTTATTTTATACTGCTACAGGAATATGAGATCATTCTACATATAGTACAATTTGATAGGGTGTTTTGTTAATTTTGTCCTCCTCAAACTTGTATTGGACAATTTTACATCAGACTCAGTGGTCGACCAATTAGTGAACTGGCCGAATACCGATATTAAGGATTTAGCCGATAATCGATATCGGTCATTTTCAAATCCGATTTGCCGATAGTCATTTAATTTTGAAATGCGCTATTTGGCTCTGATGCAGCCAAGGATTTAGAGAGAGCAGTTGGAACACGTCACTCTAGTTTGTTGCCTAGAGTAATGCCCTCCCACTGCGCCTCTGACTTGTTGGGACTAAGTCACGAGTCCGGCCAATCAACGCGGAAGGCTGCGGAACAGAACGTTTTTTTCACTCTCACACCGAAAGCACTAACTAACAGGAGCTGCTTCGGGTTCACCGATAATTGCCGAAAAAACACTCAAGGACTAAGTTTGCCTAAAATATGCTTTTAATGTTATAGCTTAATGAAAACATTTGCATTCTTTTTAACAACATACACAATAAAGCTATGAAGGCAATTAAATTATTTACACTTATTATATTATCAAATTGTGCTAGTTAATCCAATGATGACCAAAATGATTAATTGAATAGTTCTAGTATTGTATGCAATGTTTAAGTCATTAGAACATATTTTTCTTTTGATATTATTAATATAAGTGTTATGATTAAGATTTCTCAGTCAGAATTAAAAATGTTTCAAATGTTTCAGAGCCTGTGTTCTTAATTTTTACATAAATTTATGTTTTTACACCATAGATATATATCGGTTCGAAATATCAGTTATCGGTCTAATTCACATGGAAATAATCGGTATCGACCCTGAAAAAAGCATATCGGTCGACCTCTAAATCAGACTATTCCATTTTAGGAGAATTAATGTTTATTTGTCCTCCACAGTTTACTATTGGAAAATGTTAAAATAAGCCCCAGACTGGTCCATTTTGTTTCTGTTCATTTTTGTCTTTTTAAAGAAACAAAAGATGCATATAGGCCAAGTCAAATTTTAAAGGCATAATAAAATGTTCAATACATTGACCATTTATTTGTGATTATTTAGTACTCTGTTAAAACAATAGTTATATGACATTAACATACATTACATAATTACTTTAAAATATAACAAAATTCTAAAAATATTACAAAAAGGCAACATCGATTGTTGCAGATCAGCAGCATGAGTTAGATTTTATTCATCATCTGAGAAGAGCTGACTGACAAGATGATGGCGGATGCTTTTCTGGCAAAGAACATGTAGTAGAATATGAAAGCACTGTTATCAAGAGTCGGTTAAGTTTTAAAGTATTAATGCCGGTGCTTTGCCATTTATTTAACAAATCAATTTTAAGCATAATGGCTTACACAAATGAGACACATCTGCCAATCATATAGCAGCAACTTGTCTGCTTTCCAGCATTCCACGATTTTTTGGACAAAAGGTTGCAGACTTACCATCTAGTGTCTTTGGTAATGCGGATATGACGCCATTGACAGGCGACTGCAAGACACGGCCCTGTGTCACTGGTTTAAATGATATCATGATTTATAAATGGTTGGAAACATTTGAGATATTGTAATTACTCAAATCAACAAAATATATAACACTGGCCCAGTGGTTTTGGGATATTTTACTGCAAAAAAGTTTGAATATTTGAAGTACTACATAGTACTTCAGAGTCTTTGTAAAGTATTTTAACAACACATTTCTATGTGTTTAAAAACAATTCTCAGAATACTCTTTACCCAGACTTCAAATGTATATATATATTTTTTAAGAAAGTATAGGCATTGATATTTTTTGTAGAATTTTATCATAAGCCAATTTGCAGACAACACTGTTTATTTCTTAGAAATAAACATGATTCTTTTAGTTATTTAAAAATTTCTCTACCTTCTCCTAGGCATTAGGCCTGACCTTATATCTAAAAAAATGTGATATATTGGCTATCCACAAATGTGCTTCAAAAGAAGGAAATGTTAATTAGGGATAATTATAGCCACTTTCACACTGCCACCAAAATCCAATTTTTTTAATCAGATACAGGTCTGATGTTTCGCAATGCGACCTCAGTCTGAACGGTCATATCGGAATTCATGAGACTTTTGCGTCATTGTAGATTGACTTGCATCATAATTCTGCGCTAATTTAAAGTTTCACGTGCTGTTCTTTTGTAGGAAGTGTACTTTACAGCTAGGTTGCCGAACATTAAGCATCAGATTATAAACATAAACCCTTGCACATGAGCCTCACGATGCAACGCAACAAATGACTATAGAATCTGTTATAAGAAATTTTGCCACTGGTTACAGCGCGATGGAACGTTCAAACCGGCATGCAATCCGATGCCACACACCCGATGACTTGACTCTTGCATAATTCTGTATGAAAGCGTGCTGCCTATTGCGTTATTGTCGTTTTGCGTGCGCAATTCAGTTTATAACCATCACCAGTACACACTGGAATCTGAAATTGGCCACATTTTAAAAATAGTGTGAACTATCGTTGAGGAGTAATTTTAGCACATTCTTCCTGGCAGAACTGCTTTAGCTCTGTCATATTCTTTGGATGTCTCATGTGTATGGCCCTCTTCAAGTCAATCCATAGCATCTCTATTAGGTTGAGGTCTGGGCTCTGACTTGACCACTCCAAAAGGCGAATTTTGATTTTCTGAAGCCATTCTGTTGTGGACTTGCTCCGGTGTTATGGGTCGTTGTCCTGTTGCATCACCCACCTTATATACGGTTTCAGCTGACATACAGACATTCTCACATTATCCAGAAGAATTGTCTGATATACTTGGGAATTCTATTCCCCTTAATGATTTCAAGCTGGCCAGGCCCTGATGCAGCAAAGCAGTCCCAAATCATGATGTTTCCTCCACCATACTTTACAGTTGGGATGATGTTTTCATGATGATATGCCGTACCCTTTGTACGCCAGATGTAGGGCTGTGTGTTTTTTACTAATAGTTCAATCTTAGTTTCATCAGTCCACAAAACATTTTGCCAATACAGGTGTGGAGTGTCAATGTGCTCTTTTGCAAACTTCAGGAGTGCAGAAATGTTCTTTTTAGTAAGCAGTGGCTTCCTTCGTGGTGTCCTGCTGTGGATACCCTGCCTGTTCATTGTTTTACGTATTGTAGACTCATGAACAGAGATGTAAGCAAGTTCCAATGTTGCCTTAAAATCTTAGGCTGTCATTCGGGAATGTTTCTTTACCTCATTGAGGAGTCTTTGTTGTGCTCATTGTGTCATTTTGACTGGGCGCCCACTTCTTGGTAGAGTAGCAACAGTCCTAAAATGTCTATAATTTGTCTAAAACCTGACTCCAATTAGCTTTTTTGAGGTCATTAACTCAAGGGTTCACATACTTTTTCCACAAGCACCATGAGGTTTTTGGTTGTTCTCAATAAAGACATGAAAGATCAAAAAAAAATATTACTTTAAGGTATGTTATTACTTTAGACACCTTTTATTGGTCAATACCCTTGACTTGGATGAAGATCAGATCACATTTTATGACAAATTTATTCAGAAAACCATGAAATTCCAAAAGGTTCACATACTTTTTCTTGGCACTGTATGCGAGGGAAAAACTCTCTAATCTTCTTCTTTATTGCGCAGACTGATATTTCTCTATGTTATATTGTTGTTGTTTGTCAACAAAGAAATACATGATCCCTGCTCTCCCTCGCTCCAACTCAAATCATGTGAACAGGTGTGGTTAATATTTCTAGTTCAACGTAATCTAGTGACCCTCCACAATGATCACATAAGCATGAGCAAACTTTTATTCTTTCATTTCTACTTTATCTAGGGACCTTTCTTTTATAGTAGAATCCTCCTAGCTAAAACTTAAGGAATATGTTAACATATCTCTTTTTTCTTTGTATACCGCCTCAAATATAGTTAATTCTATAAATTCTAGTTTGGAAAGTGATTCATTTTAGAATGATTCATTTTCATTCTTTGATGAACTATCGCTTTAAGCAAGTAAGCTTAAATCAAACCTCTGCTAGCTGGGCTTTGTTCAATCCAGGTCTTGTTGGGATTTTGTAGTGCCTCTTGTAACGTCTCAGTGTGTTCACCTGCAACTGGAACAGATCCACCTGACAAACAAAACACATGTATGGATAAACCACAGAAATACAGATACGGTCTCTCAGCCCCGGTTTCACAGACAATCGGATGAAAATCTTTTTCCAAGTGCCATTAATGGGTCCAAGGTGCATCTAGCAATCGGAAAACTTGAAAAAGAAGAACCCAGTAACTTTCTTTTGGTAAGCCTTTTTCTGCAAGCATTTGAGAAATCAAGCCGATCAGATTTTGCTCCACTTGTGACATAGAAAGGGGTTCTTAGAATAATATAACCACCCATTAATCTGCATGTTAACACCCACTACATGGCCATGGCATGCACTACACCTGTGTTTCCCCAACCCCTTTTTAAGCAAAATACACTCCTGAACAAAATCTTAAGACCGGGGGAAACATTATAAGTAATCGCATTTGTCGGTGGTGGATCGTAACCAGGTTGTAAGTACAGCTTAAAAATGGCAAAACAAGAAACAGGAGCAAGAGACAAAAACAAAGAGTAGCAATTTATTGAAAACTTAATTTAAACTCAAACAGGCTGTTTATCAGCTGATCAAAAGTTTAAGACCATTGGCCAAAAAACCCCACGACAGAACTAAAAGTGTCAAAAATGAACTCCGTAGTGAGTAGCCCAAGCATTCTTGCCGATCACTTCAAACATTCCTTTCAGCTTGCTTTGATATGAATGTTTCCAGGAGGCTGGTTCAACGTTGCTCCATGTGGTAAAGATGGCTTCATAAATCGCACCTTCTGGAACTGACGTCCGTTTTTGAAAACATCCCTTGCCATCCATCCCAAAACATTCCCAATGGGATTTAGATAAGGGGAACATGCAGGATTAGTGTTATTTAAATGTGAATTATGTGTGGATGACGTGACGTGTGATGACTGCAGGAAAGAGTGAGGAGAGAGCTCTCCGTCTCCAAGGAGTGTGTTCGACTTCATTCACACTGAGCAGACCAATCGGAACAGACTGCCCCTGTGCTTCGCATGCTTTCAAAACAATCTCATTGTTTGGGGCGATGTCCACAAAGCTTGCGATGGATGACAACATCAGGGGGCGAGGCAAGGGTATTTCAGTTTGCTAGATGGCCATCTGCCATAACATTAAAAACAATTATATCAGTGCTCCAGACTGCGACCAAAATACATTTTGTGACCAGTTTTCAAGACAGCATTTTCACAAGTACTCTCACATGTACATGAATATCTTCCAGTTGTTAATTCATGTGGAAAGACAAGTACATCATGAACCCACCAGTGTGGGCTGTGTGTGATTAGTCAACTGCGTGGGTCACGCGGCACTGATGTTTCCCGCTGCCATGGTGGACGTGCACAGTTCTGGAACATTTACAAGTTAATACACACAACGTGAGCGCATTACTACGATGTTTGCTTTCACTTTCTACATCCGTCTCAGTCTCGCACCCACATGCGTCACGGAGCTTCTAAATCATACTCTACTGCGTATAAACATGAATGGACGAGATTGACACATGCGCAGAATGTCATACTGGGATGTGCGTATGACCCCGGACCCTCCGGATGACGAAAATTGCATCATGCAGGGGAATCACAATGCCGCCCCAACATCATGATGGCTGTCATCGTCTTACGGCCCAACCCTAGTACATACTATACTATAACTTGCATATGCATGTAAACTTCATGCACACATACACCTATAGACACTTACGTATAAATATAAACATGATCCATGCCTTTATACCTTTAAACCACTCACAAAACAAACTCGATGCCTGCAGCGTCACATGAATCAACAACAGGTTCAGCATGACTTAACAACAGGTGCACTAGGTTGGCAACAATGAGACGACACCCAAAACGGGAATGGTTTTACAGGTGGAGACCTCTGACATTTTCCCCCTACTCGTCTTCAGTAAATGACTACTGTAGATGCTATCCTTTCGGAACAAACTGAAAAACGCAGCGTCCATGCATTCGAGAGAAGACGAAAGCTAGACATCAACATTAATAGCGCTGTTGATATGGATATTTCTCTTAAACAAACGCATCGATTCTCTTCAGAAGACCGTTGTTAAGGCCACGGAGCCGTGTCGAGCACTGTTTTAATCGATGGATGTAATTTTTGGAGATTCGAAAAGTCAACAAAAATTCACTTCAATATGATATACGTGGTATTATAACTCCGATATTATAACTTCTTCGAGAAGAAAATCATATTTAGGCACCCTGCCTTGAGGGTGAGTAAAACATGGCAAAATGTTGATTATGTAGTAAAGTACCCTTTAAGGCACCGTGGAAGAGATCAGACATTGCAGCCTTGATGAGTAAAGGAGAAGACAAACGCCAGTGATGCACACCAATGAAAATAACAAGCTTCAAATGACACATCACTGATCTTCCTATTCTTTTCAATAGACTTTTACACCAAAGACTCTTGTGAACCAAGTTTGTGTGTGGATGCTTAAAGACCTCTGTGAAACTTGGACATTTTCCCAAAGGGGTTGAAGAAGTGTTAAGATTGATGTGGAACAAATGTTAATCTGAGAAACCCAATTTTTGTTTGTTAATTAAAGGGGTTGCATGCAAAACTCAATCCAGCCCAAACTCATTTACTAGTAAATCACGAATCCCCCAAGTATTTATTAATGTGATCAGTGCAAGGTTGCTGAGCAGGTTATAGTCCTTTGGGGACTGAAAAACATGTTAGTTTTGCAATTTCCTAACAGCTGCGAGAGCATGTCTATGTCTGATGTCCGATTGGCGATTTATTTATTCCTTTGAAGCGATTTATTTAAAAGATGGGGTAACATGCAATTTGATGCATTCTGACTTCTTTACACTTCTCATGCCAGCATGAGTCAACATGGTCAACTTTCTAAAAAACTAGTTGAGCTTATGACAAAGTATTTCTGTGCTTAATACACGCCACCAGCTCTCCAATTTGTTTCGAAAAGTTCTTTATAAATCTGGATACCTGTTGTGACAAAAAGCACAGCTATCAATGCCGCTTCTATCGGCTGACAGAAGTTTAGCAGTGTTTGTTTGCTCACTGCATTTCAGTGATGAATGTTATACGAACGGTGGATATAAAGCTAGATTTGGAGATTGTTTGAAACTAATAGATGTCACGGTCAAAGCGCTAAAAGATGCCGGACATGGACCTTACGCGGTAAATCAAGCTAAGTCATTTGTCTCTGTTTTGTTGGCAATCGGTGCATACTTGCTTAATGTAAACAACATGAAGCGATGATGTGATTATGTATTCTGTGCTCGTGTTGTAGTTCCGTCCCCCCTGCCGCCTCCAGCAGCTCGTCTTTTTCTGGAAATAATCGTACAGCTGTATCTCTCTTTTATAAATTTGATAAAACGAAATCCTCTTCGAAGACTGGAAGTATGCAATTCTACTGTATCCGTACTCAAGATTAATGTGAGATTTGCAGAAACTGCATGTGTTACCTCATCTTTAATGAACAGTTGAAATAACTGATATGTCAAATCAGTCCCTCAAAACACCTCAGAACGCAAGTGTGCTTAGACCATTTAGTAAAATATAATCCAAATAATCTACAGTATTTACAGTTTTTTATATTTACCAAATTTAGTAAATTACCTATACAAATCCTGTAGATTAGACAGGAGATATGTTAAACATGAACAAATCACAAGTTGCTACTAATTTAATTCACTTGTATGTGGTGAAAATAAGGACTGTATATGTTTAGAAACTAGTTTACTTTTTAATGTCCTTTACATATAATGATAGTATATATCAAAATAATGATCAGGTCTGGCAAATGAAAGTCAATGAAGGCCAGTGGAAAAATTGCAAAGGTAAGAAATAAGGATAATGAAAGTGACAGATTTTAAATGTCAGATAATTTCATAGCCAATATATAAATTGGAAGAGGTTGTAAAACTATATAATAAAAATAGAATAAAATAACAAATAAAATGTTCCGTTGCATTTATTTTGGATTTATTGTCAGTATTGGGCTCACAGTTCAAGATTAGGGTACTTTTAACTGTGGATGAACATGGTCATCATCTATCACCGAAGACCAATTTGACCCAGGAAAATGCCTGACATCCATCACATGCTCACTGCTCCAAACATGCCCATGTAATGTCACTATACAAACAATGCAATAAAAACGTATTACCCAGAAAAGTATCAGAAACCATTTGATTGCTTTAAATACCTCAGGGACTTCGACGTCATGATCAGGTGATTCACCACCATCATCACTGGTCTTTCTCTTGCGTTTATTGCGGACACTCTGAATGAAGTTCTTGTGGAAGTCACAGATGTATAAATGTCGAACCTGTGTAATAAAAAATTGAAATATTAAAACGTGCACTACATTTCTTTACTAACACGATTCAAAGGACCAAAACCGTAGAATTACAATAGTGTTTCTGTTTTTACGTGTAAGAATTTACGTGTAATAATTGTAGTAAGAGAGCATTGTTGTGGTTTACTCTGTACCAGTTTGAACTGTTTAATTTCTGTGAGAACTTGAAAGAAAAAGTACTGTAGTAAAACATCACCAAGGTTTTTATCAACAAAAACAGAGCTGCAGTTGCACCAATCTTTTTTATTATATTGGAGTTATCTAATCGTGACGTTGGCATGCCGTCAACCAATCAAATAGTTTGTTCATGAGACTGCCGATTGGCTATCGAACTACAATTGACTGTTCTTTACCCTTTTTACATTATAGTGAGCCGAGAACACAGCTTTTCTGATTATAGGAGGTGGCGTCGCGTCAGGGTGTAGCGTTAACTTATAACGGTCTAGCTACACTTAAAAAGTAGATATCAGATCATCAGATAAACAATGACGCTTACACTTTTGTCGATATCGAGCTTAAGTTTCTTTTGTGAAATGCTCTTCTGAATACGCTTGCTGAAGGAGGCGTTTCCAGCCGAACGGCCGCAGCGCTCCCCGTCCTCGATCAGACAGCAACTCTGACCGAAGAACGGCGGGGCAGGCGGGCCGTCATGACTGTCCTCTTCCGTGCTAAACCCATTCATGACGGCAAGATCCAGAAGAACCCGGGCAAGCGGAACAGATTTGTTGAAACCGGCGTAGGGTCGTATTTGATGCGTTCAGATGAGCTGGACGGAAGGCTCGCTGAGTGATGCGTTCAGGACCGGGGCTTGATTCCTCAGAAGCAGAGTCTCTTCAACACTTTGGATCCTGTTCACTAAAAATCACGCTGCTTCGCAAGTGCTGCAGAACTCGGTCTCACACACACACACAAACAAAATACAAACGCGTCCGTGAAAATCATCAAATCGGAAGCGCTTTAAACTATACAGCGACAATCGAGCTCATTTTCGACAGAATGTTCGTACAATGAAACATGTCCTGCAACAAACCGGAAGTTGTAGTTTTGAAAGCCAATTGGTTCGTTACTGACAAAGGCGGGCAACGGAGTCTCCCTCTTTCATTTCGGTTGGTTAACACGCCTGTCAATCAATTTGTACTTCCTGCTTGTCTGCCACTGCGGTTGATTTCATGAACATGACTCGAGTACTTTACAAACACGCTTTCATTGAAGCCTAAATACATTTCGATGCAAACTGATATTCATTCCAAATCCTTTTCTTTCTCATTTTATGCATTTGTGTCAGGGCGATTTCAAGTAAACATGACACATTCGTGTTATTCTACCTTAATTTCCAATCGTCTTTTCCTTGTAATACTGTGCCTGTTGCTCCTAAACTTTTCTCTTAAAAGGAAATTAAGACATACAAAGACTCTCAGTTAATGTAGTTTTATTTCGTAGGAAGATAAACTGTTAAGAAACAGTTTTTTTAAATGTAACAAGAAGATCGACTAATTATTCTGTAAATAAAACAAAAGTAAAGATGAAATAACACAATTAATACACTACTAGAACGAAAGAGAACAAACACACAATTTCGCAATTCATTGCTGTCAGAAACGGAAAAACATCAGTACAGACAATTATCAAATTGTAAATAAGTAAAATGGGCATATAAAAATAACTTTATAAAAATACTATGATTCTTATAAAAGCATTGCCCAACCCAAGAAGAATTACTTCCACAACTGTGTTAGTTATCACTATTAGATTCCCTATACAATATCTCCCTATAATATTTTCCCTATATTTTACACTACCCAACATTTTATCTTTACATCCCAAACAAAATACACTATTAGACTCAAAATTCTGTCATACAAAAAATCAAAATTGATGGTTGTTCCAAACCCCCAGGTTGTTCCAAACATGTATACATTTCTTTGTTCTGTTGAACACAAATAAAGAAATCTTTAAGAATACTTGCAACTGACTGTTCTGTGGGACCGTTGACTATGGTAAATTATTTTATAATTGTTTTGTTCTGTTAAAGATAAGATATATAAAAATATATAATGAGATATTTTGAATTTAGGAAAGCACACAGTTCTGGGACACCTTTGACTACCATTGTAATGTATTCTTCTATGGTAATCAATGATGTCCTAGAACTGTCAGTTGCTAACATTCTTCTAAATATATTTATTTGTGTTCAACTGAACAAAAACATTTTAATAGGTTTGGAACAATTTGAGGGTGTGTAATTCATGACAGAATTTTTATTTTTGGAAGAACAATCCCTTTAATTATTCACATTTACATGTGCAGTTTAACACTGTGGTCCACCTAAAAAGGAATAGCATAAAATTAGTTTTGTTAAATCCATGGCCTCTCGTTGAAATCTAGGGAAACAAACTTGCTGATAAGATTTACTACTACTTTAAAAGACAGGTAAATAAGACATCTGAAAGTGCTTTACACTGTAAAAATATTCATTGAAAATAACAAGACAAAAACAAATCCTTCTTAAACACAGTCACAAATTCTGGAAAGATTTACAAAGCTAGAGACTCAAATGTTGTGCTGGGCTTTACACTATGACCCTTTAGCAAGGCACATTAATTCATTTCAAGTTTAAAAATATATGTGAGGATTATACAGAATTCAGTCCTCATTGCAGCATCCCGTCTTCTCAAAGGTAGCTACACAGTGTTGAAAAATGAAAAACACCATCTAAATGACAGAAATGATGCAGAAGCAAATAATAAAATAGCACTAGTCAAATAATTGTGCATAGTTAGATTACAAAAGTAATGCAACTTTTGAAGGGTGTCCTCGTTTTGGTTTTGAATATTTCCACTTTGTATATTGTTGTGCTCATGCAGTTCATGATTGTATTTTAAATATTTTTTTGTAACTATTGTGTTGGTTCGACGTAATGTCCAATATAAACTCTTGGTTCAGTAACAAAACCAATTTTGCTTCACTAATACAGACCTGTGTGATGTGTGTCATTTTTTGGAGGATCTATTGACAGATATGCAATAATATATACTAGTGGTGGGCCGTTAACGGCGTGAGACTTTTATCGCGCGATAAAAAAAATTTCGCAGTTAATCTATTCTCAAAGTTGGGTTGGGAGCTGTGTCTATACTACGCAAGCTATGATGACTTTCACCTTGATATTTTAGCGCGGATGTATACCAGCTTAACTGCACTGTACGGGGCGAGAACGAGATTTTTCAACTCGCGTGATTCGCGTCATTCGCGGAAGCAGAAGCCGCCTCATCATCTCATAACCAGGGCTTCATTCGCGCGATTCGCGCAGCAAGTAGGTCTATTGGCTCTTTGCATTAACATATAAATCACTGCCGCTTGACACGCCATTCGCGTTTGGTCTGAACACAACATAACGTTACTGTGAAATTACCGCATCAAACGTGACATGCTAACATGGATGCAGCTATGAAGCCGCCGGGTTTGCTTCAGGGAATATTAATTTTTAAGAAGCTTCCCAATAGAAACATCGACAAGACTAAGGTTGTTGGCACCTTGTGCAATGCGGAATTGGTTTAAAAAAACACTTTCTCTCAACAGGTAGGGGTCTAGCTTTAGTTGAAACCAGTAACTTTGTATTGAGATCTAATGTATTATGGCTCCTGTATGACATATCGCTTGTTGCTCCCTCACTCTTTGTAAGTCGCTCTGGATAAAAGCATCTGCTAAATGACTAAATGTAAATGTACTGTAGGAGCTCTTCCAGTCAAGTACCACCTAAACGCAAATCATCCCTTAGCTAATGCGGAAGTAAACACAAATTCATTTTATTGAACATAATTTAATTTTCATCACCAATTATCATAGTAGAACAGCTTTCTCAAGCAGTTTGAGATGCATTTTGGAAACAGCAGATGAGCCCCTGGTCTAATGCGCCACCTGGCTTGAGAAACCCGTTCTCAAAGACTTACTTTTAGTCATTATTTGGGTAGCACACATATTCTGAATGCCTTCGGCAGAATTCAAATGAGCCATTTTAATCTAGATTAATCTAGATTAATTCCAAGATTAATCTAGATTAATCTAGATTAAAAAAATTAATCTATGCCCACCACTAATATATACATAACTACGTCTTCAGAGGTGTATAAAGAAGCGTTATGTTTTTATTACCTTAGAATGAGCTATTTCTGTCTACATACACAGCAGGTCCCCTTGAATGGAATTCCCCATGTTGTTTCTATAGCCCTAAATAGACAAACTGCTCTACAAAGCACGTTTCATAAAAACGTTAGCCTTTTGTCAGCCTCCGTAGTGCTTTGAAAGGAAGGGGTGGGGTGACTAAAATTTCACATACTGGAGCTTTAACTATAGGAATCTCAGAGATTGGAATTGTATTTTCAAAAGTATATAACAGTTTTTGTGAGGAAGCAAAACTGTTACATTTTAGGTAAATGTGGGATTTAAGTACTTTGCTGCATAAGAGAAACATGTCCCTTCTGCAGAGAAGCACATTTTAAATTAATTATGTGAAGGAAGACAAATGTACAACTGAGTATATATTACAGCAGGCTTCATCTCTCTACCTACACTTGCAACATCCTTGCATATAGGAAAATAAATTTGCGTTTGCAAGTTTAGGAAGAAGTAGCAGAGATGATTAACTACATATATTTAAATTACTGTATTTTGGTCAGCCGGAGTTGAATTAATTGCAGTAAGAGGTTTCATATTTAAAGGCAGGGTGGGAGATGCTGTCCAGAAACATTTTTTATCATGTTGGTTGGAAATCTCTTTACTTCCTGATAGCAATCAAGAAGTATAGTGGTCAAATAATATTTTTATAATTATATGTCATCGGTGAAAGGCTTAGGACCAAAAGAAGTTCGCCCAATCAAAACGTTCTGGCTGAACGCTGTGACTGGTCATGTGTACATTTTCAGCCAATGTATTTTTCATACATTTACATTAATTAATTTGGCAGTCGCTTTTATCCAAAGCAACTTACAAGTAGGAGAGCATCTAAACATTTTGTCAACAAACTAAACATTACCGTCAGCTAAGCATACCACTGGGAACACTGTTCACGCAGACATGATACGTCATCAGCGCGCTGACGCCCGCTGTGTCAATGTAGGGAGAGTGGCGGAAAATCAGCAACAATCAAACTTTACTGCGGAACCAACAAGAAGTTAATTTACAAAACTTAATGAGAAAATGTCTGGATCATGAATGAGGAAAAACTCAAATTGACATCGGTTTTACACAATGGAGACAGCGTTGGCAGCCAAAAGCTCTGAAAGGCATTACCAGGGTTGCTCTCTTTCCTTTGGACAAACATATCAATTCAGTAAAGGCACAAAATATCTCTTCACATCCTCAGCATCACAATCCACACTTACAAAACAATGCTGCTTCTCACCAGAAGAATCTCATATTCCAAATGTTATGCATTATGGTGATGATTGAAAGAGTCCAGAATAGTGGAGTTGGTGTTTTCAAACAGCCACTGCTGACTGGGCATTGTGGGTTCACATGAGTTCATAAAAACCCTCTTTTCTGCAGCGTTGGAGTCTATACAACTGTTACTTATTGGGTGGTAGATGCTCTTATCCTGTGAACAGAGTGAGAAAGAAATCTGTCAACAAATGAGACAGTGGCAAGCAAATGCTAAAGGCCCTTTGAATGTAAGTATTTCAGTATTTTGTAAGTCATTGTGTAGGGTCAAGTCATCGTCGGCCTTGAACCACCTGTACTGAATTCCACTTAACAGATCCTTGAGAATTTGAGGTCAAGTGATAGGATTGAAGTTACGTCAATAAGGTTATTAATGAGAAAGTTGAGATGAGAATTTTTTTTGTAAAGTATGATATGAGTAGATTGTGTTATGTGCCAATGCAATTGTGTTGCAATTCATGGTGATAAAACAGTGGTTCTCAAACTATTTTGGTCATGCCCCCCTTTAAACCCATAAAAAATCTTGCGGTCCCCATCTTCCTCCATTTGTTCATGTCTTTGCAGTGATCGCATTATGGGTGGAAGGAATATGCTCATTTACAGGTAAACTGTGTTTGTTTGTCTTTATTCAAACCGTCAGTAACAGTGACAGGTTTTGGAAACGCTGTGTTGTACTCTTTCATTGAAGAGTCGGCTGCCATACAGTGAACTGAATGAGCTGTTTATACCTATTGCTCATTGCACAGAGTAGACGCCAAGAGAGGAGATCCATCCACCAGAAAAGCAAGTAATGTACTTATTAAAATGAGACTACATACTCAACACTCTGGAGTCTAGACAGTTAAATAATGTATTAATGCAAATGTCATACCTTCCTGTATGACCACAACTGGTTGCCCCTCATACCATGGCAGTCATAGAGCGTAACAGGGCTGTTATGGGACACAGCATCAAAGCAGACCTTCTTAGTGTGCAAAGGGTCTCCTAGCCGTAAATCTTCTCTCCAACCAAGTGTAAACACCTGTAAATGAGTTTATCACATTTTGTGTCCATCACTAACATATCACATTCTGAACAAAATGGAATTGCCTTTGTAACCAAACCTTCCAAATAATGTTGCAAAAACACACTATTATGGTATATCTGTTTTAATTTGCAGTAAAACATGGTCATTGGAAGCACAAAAATGTGGGTGGGTCCTCCTCCAGAAAAACCTTGAGTAAAAATGACTCCAGTGTACGAGCAGCTTCAGTGGTGTGGTGAGGAAAACGGATAACTAGTAGTTTTTAGTAGTTTTTTGACTCGGGTTCGCTTCGCCATTTTCTTATCTCTCTCTTCGTCATTTTCACATCACATATCCGATCGTACAGGCATTTATTTTTATCAAAATGAAAAAAATATTTGAAAAATGATTAACAGGTGTTTAATAATAAAGTGTATGGTAAGGTTAGGAGTAGTCGGGAGGTCTTTTGTTCCAGGCATCCATGTAATAATTTGAATTAATTTGATAATTTACACTCTTATTATAGTTGTATAATATACAACATTACTTTGTTTACCTTGCTGTGTTGAAACGAAATGGAGTTTCATATACAGTCAGGGAAATAATTATTTGATCCCCTGCTGGGATCTATGAAGGGAAATGAAGGGTCTATAATTTGATAGAAAACTGATAGAGACAGAATAAAAACAAAACAGGGGGAAAAAATGTATATAAAGGTTATATAATTGGCCATATGTTTTGGGTCTTTGAAGATTTTTCGTGGATGTGCCTTTTAAAATGACAGTGATTTAGTTAGGGTGAGGAGGTTCTCGTCAAAGATTTTACTCTACATGGACCCGTCCCTCAGCCCCTCAATGCGGTGAAGTCATCCTGTGCCCGTAGGAGAGATAAAGAGCTCTAAAGCATAATGTTTCCAACACTGTGCTTCTCTGTAGGGATGGTGTTCTTGGGTTCATAGTCAACATTTCTCTCCCTCCAAACACAGGAGTCAATTTTGGTCTCACAGCAGTCCCAGCACATTCGCCAAAGCCTTTTCTGAATCATTTTGATATACATTGTAAAAACTTCAGACAAGCCATGCAGGCCTTCTTGGACAGGAGGCCCTTTTTGGATGCTTCAGGATTTAAATTTTTTGTGGCATAGCGTGTTACCTATGGATGGCTTGCTAACTGTGGTCCCAACTGTCTTAAAATCATTAACAAACTTCTTCCATGTAGGTCTGGGCTGATCTTTAACCTTTCTCATGATCTTCTTCACCTCATTGGTGAAATCTTTCAGGGAGCTCCAGACCAAGGATATTTGATAGTTATTTTGTATTTCTTCAATTAAAAAAAAAAATTGCACCAACAGTTGTCTCCTTCTCACCAAGCTCTGTCTGTAGTCTATTCAAGGTTCGTGCAGGTCTACAATCTTGTCCCTGACATCCTTTAAAACCTATTTGGTCTGGACCATGCTGGTGGAGAGGTGTAAATGAAAGATACAGATTATGTTGGCAAGCATCTTTTATATACATAAACTGATTTAAGAGTACTTTCTTAAAGTGACAGGACTAATCTGCGGTCCATATAGGCACATATCCAATCTGTGGAGCCAGAATTCTTGTTAGTCTTTAGGGAATCAAATACTTATTTCACTGACCGAAATGCAAATCAATTTATAACCTTTATATAACATTTTTTCCCCTGAATTTTTATATTCTGTCTCTATCAGTTAAAATAAACCTACCATAAATATTAAATACCCTTCATTTCTTTGTAAGCTGACAAACTTACAAAATCAGCAGGGGATCAAATTATTATTTCCCTCACTGTAAGGTCTCTGAATGAGCCAGGTGACATGGATTTAAGGAAACAGCAGCGTGAAAGTTAGGCTTTAGCTTAAATGTGGAATGGAGTTTAATTTGTACAGACTTTAAATTAGCCAGGCAGAATGTTTTTGGAAGTCAAGGCTTTAGCTGAAATGTGAAACTGAGTTGAATCTATCAAGCATTCCTCAAGTGGAATGGATTTGACTGACGGTGCTCTACTAAAAAGTGAGTGGGTTCTGTTCCACCCAAATACAATGGTTCCGACACCCATGCATTGCAATTATCCTGAGGTTTTTACCTGACCGTGACTCCAGGTTAGTGCAGCATGTCCTTTCAAACATTTCTCCAAACGAATTGGGGAGCCAGAAGAGAAGTGTTTGCTTTCCAAGCAAAGACCGCTGCCAACATTTTGTAACTAAAAAATAAAAAATAATTTGTGTTTAAATGTCCATGATTTTACAATTCTTCTGTTATACTGCCTTAAAAAACTGAATTTAAAAAAAGTTTTTGGGCAGCAGACCATATATAGACAAAATTAGATTTTTGCATTTTGGTAATGAGAAATTTTGGGAGTTAAGAGGTTGAGAATAGTCAAAAATCCTAGAAGGTAATAGATATACCTCTCCCCATGCTGCCGCTGGAGGTTCCACAGGTGGATAGTGTTTGGGCAAGTCCCAGGCCACCTCCGTCATGAACCATTTAAAGTTTCTGCAGTTCAGTTTGTTCCTTAGATCCCTCTGTGTTGCCACATCACCAGCTGAGAGATGCCGATATTCTGGCCTTCGCTGATAGATGTACTCTGCATACTCATCCATCCACACCTCTGCCACACGCTTTAAATTCTACAGAAGATAATTTTGTTACTAAAGGCTCAGGAACACAGATCTGACACATGCCAGCCAACACAGATTTCTAATAGTGGTTTCACATTAGCTCTTTTGGTGCACACCCGGGTTTGAATACTGGTGCTTTGGATGATGTGAACACTTCTAATTTCTGTTCACCTTCAGCGTTTTTTAGAGCACATGGTTCCCTCTGTTTCTGCCAGTGTTTTTCCCAAGGACTTCACTTCCCACGATCCTCCCTCACCTGTCCCTCGTTGGCGATCCCCAAACCTGTCATAATTTTTTGAGTCTTGTGGCAAGATCATGACATACCCAGGTGTTTAATGTGGAGAGGTGCATGGTATTGTTTTGTTTTGACGTGCCATGCATTCTTTCTGTGTCTCGTCTTTGTCCCTGCCCCCTCGTTTCCTTATTTAGCTTCCCGCCAGTGTTTCATGACCCACACCTGACTATTGTTATAATCCCTTGTTAGTTCCCATATATAATACCCTTGTGTCTGCTGTCTTGTGCTGATTAGTTTTTTTGTTAAGGTGTTTGCTCGGTTTGCTTTTATGCCTTGCAGTATTGAAACTCTTACCTTATGTCTCGAAGCCTGGTATATTCTAACCTTGTCTAGTCCTGACTAGTGTTAGTTTTGTTATCCTGATGCCTTGTTTTACCCCCTTGTGGGAAGTTTTTGTTTTTGTCTTTTACATTGTTCAGTTCTGTTTTCCCCATCGTGGGCCTTTGTTTTGATCATTAAAGGTTACAGAAAAATCGCGTGTGTGAGTGGTACAACAGTAGTACAGTTTATTGTAAGCTCACTGGGAATTCTGATTTTCTTTGTGTTCATTAAGTATTGTGTGCTTTTAAATCTACAGAGGTTTAGAGTATCTGCTGCTTAAACTCACCCTTGCAAGGCTCATTCCACCTGGAACTTTATAGGGAACATATTTCCTGTATATATGACCCACTCTTGAGCATGGAATGTCCTCCATACGACCACCACACATCCATACCTAAGAGAAACAAGCAAATTTAAATGATTTTTTTTACTTTACACTCCTATTGCTCACCTTTTAATAATCAGAGATATGGCCTAATGTAAATAATATTCCTCTCAATCAATTAAAATTTCACACTTTTTCAATGTTAAAACTAGAATAGGTAGTTTTGAAGTGGCTAGCAATAGCAAGCAACCATTGAAAGCATGAAAGGGGAAAAGATCCCACCCTCACTTCAGCAATCTCATGACCTGATGATTGACGTGATTGATACTTTGTTCCATCCTGCATGTGTTCTGGCCAAAGTAGTATTACAGTGACAAAATACTAATTTCCTTCAATGTAATCAAATTCACTGTATGAAGAGGCGTTGTTTCTTTTATTTGTCTGTAAAACTATTTAACAGAGCGCTCTCTTAGAGCGTTGCCATGTTTCATATTCGTATTTGAACTATTTTGAGCTATTCTCATAAAGCGATGAAGCTTATCCTGACATCTTTTTCAAACATAAAACATAACAGTTATAACCCGCTTGTTATTTTTAAACCTCTTTTGTGTCTTTAAAACGGAGGTTGCTAACAAGTTGCTAAAAGCGACTACCTCCTTTGACGGGGACATAAGACCTGATCGTGCATATACAGTAAAACTCACAAATAAGGAAACAAGGGCACAAATCTCTAAAATCGTTGTTGGGGATTCATTCACAAAGTATTAAAAACATGTTTCCTGGTAAGTAATTAAAGTTTGAGAAAGTTTTTGGAGGCTTAAGGGTGGTGAAATTGATATCGTGCGACCATAGTCAGTGTATCCCATTCATTAATTAGACTATGGGGGCCCGTCAAAATCCAATTTGTTACGCCATAGTTTCAAAACAAACCAAAAAACATTTTATGGGCTACTTCTCATAACAACAAATCATTCTGTTTTCTGTTTCCAATTTTGATTTATTCATCGCAACCAGCCACACTATCATGACTTGAATAGATTTTTTATGATTACTATTTTTATTTTACAGTTTTTTTCCATTCCATTTTCTTCCTGCGCCTATCTCAGGAGTCATAGGCACACATAGTCAAGGCAGGATACACCCTGGATGGAGTGCCAACCCATCGCAGGGCACACACACTCATTCATTCACTCACGCACTCACACCCTACGGACAATTTTTCCAGAGATGCCAATAAACCTACCATGCATGTCTTTGGACCAGGGGAGGAAACCGGAGTACCCGGAGGAAACCCCCGAGGCACGGGGAGAACATGCAAACTCCACACACACAAGTCGGAAGCGGGAATTGAACCCCCAACCCTGGAGGTGTGAGGCGAACGTGCTAACCACTAAGCCACCGTGCCCCCCTATTTTACAGTTTAAAACAGCTTAATTCATTGTAGAGTTGCGAGCACTCAGCGCCTCTCTCTCACAGAACAGTGAACAAATTTAAAGGTGGCTGTGTTTTCAACATGCGTTCCTCCGTGTACTTGCTTTTCCGCGTAAATGTCAACAGTCACAGGTGTACTTGACAGAGAAGACAGCTGATCGAGTTTATCAAGACTTAAAGAAAGGTTAGCGGAGAAGAGCAACAGCAGTAAAGGAAAAGTGCGTCATGAGACAAACAAGTTTATAGCCAAAATCGCATATTCGCTCTTCTATGTAAATGTATGATGATTTTGTCAGACTATGTCGCGTTCATAAATCAGGATTTAAGCAGCAGTTAAAGTAACAGCTGGTTGAAATAAACACGAGATGCTATTGGGTCTTGTTTAGTCACTATTTTTTTAGTCAGAGTTTTGGATGGACCCTTACCTTAAATGAGATCTCATATTGCTCTCCTCCCCAAATCTCCAGTCCTGTGTCATATCCCCCCAGTTCCCAGAACCACCTTCTGTCTACAGCAAAGAGACCACCTGCCATTACAGGAGACCTTACAGAAAAAAAAAATCTCATCACCAAAGAATGATTTCACTGTCACTATTCAAAATCAGGCTCAAGGAGATAACAATTTCATAAAAGGGTAAACATGTTCAAAATCTTTTTGTCTGCCATAAAGTGTTAGTCCACCCAAAAATGAAAAATGTTTGAACAGTGCCTTACCCTCATGTCATTTTAAACCTGTAAGACTTTCTTCTGCAGACCACAAAATAAGATATTTTAAAGAACATTGGACCCCACAATACTTACAGTGTAGGGACAAACCATTGACAGATTTTTCGTAATACTTTCTTCTGCATTCCACAGTGGTAAAATGGACATGATAAAAAATGGATGACTAAGATTTTTATTTTTAGGTGAACTCTGACTCTGTAATGCTTTTGTCTTGGTTCCCAGGAGAGAAACTACACCAACACACTATCAGTACATTTTCTGCACATATCAACAAATAATAAGCCTATTTCTTAGAATAAGAAGAAATACATTTATATTGCTTTAGAAAGAGATATAAACAAAGTCTTCTTGGTGGTACTCACTCAAAAGGTTCACTGGGGTCTGATTTCTGTAGTTGTGGTGGAATAGGGATGCGTTTGTAGTACATCTCCCAATCAAAAGCTCCACGCATAGCATCACCGGCTTGGGTCTCGTAGCCAAAGTTGTCATGGTCAATAACATCGATCATAGGACACACTATTGTTTTGCGGTTTTGGGCAATGCGATCTTAAGGTGAAAAGATAAATAAACTGTGACCAATTCTTTACAAGATGGCAAATAAATCCTTTCAAGTTTACTTGTTTCTCTTACCCATTAAAGGGGGCAGCCAGTTGACGTTGGCCTCACAATGTGAGTCTAGAAACGTAATGACCTCCCCCTTAGCTGCTGCAGCTCCCAGCAGTCTGGTTCTGATCAGACCCTCACGCTTCTTAGTACGAAGAATTCGCACCTTTGGTATCTGTACCATGTACTCCTCCAATGGGGCCTTCAGATGCTCTGTAAGATATACAAAAGATCTTTAATAACATCTGTTAAGAAACCAAACACTGAGACCTTCCACTGTGTCCTAACGCAACGCCACAACATATAATACAAACCATTTGCAGGAAATGCAGAGACAGAACCCAGATCCAGAGAGCACTTTAACTCAAAATACTTTATTTGAAGACTACATTACATGAGATCATGAAAATTACAAGCCTTGGAACCAAGTCGACTCTGGATCTTGCAAACAATCGTCCCTAGTCCGATTCGCGAACCGTCCCGGATTTACGTCACTAAATATAGTCCCGTCTACGTTGTGCTAGGAGGACTGCCCGCAAAAACTTCACTCTTCTCCCCCAAAGACAGTAGCTCGTGAGCCTCATTCGTGGTAAACCAATCACAGCAGACTAGACCATCTGACCAATCACACCAGACTAGGCTAGCAGAAAGGAGGAGATCAGACAGATGAATCGCGGAACTAATCATTTGAGAGTTAGTCAAGAAGTAAAGTAAGAATAACTGCCTATTATTACGGAAAAAAAACTTTTACACCTTCTACGTACATAAACCTGTTGTATGACACGCCATACAAACAAAGTAGGACCTTAAAAATCCCAAGTTATTAAAAAAAAAAACGGCAACAAAACTCAACACTTTACTGAAGGTTCAAACTCAACCTCTTCAAAACGATGTAACTATATACAGTCCAGCCCGAAATTATTCATACCCCTGGCAAATTCTGATTTAAAGTTACTTTTATTCAACCAGCAAGTTTTTTTGGACCGGAAATAACACAGGCTTCTCCCAAAAGATAATAAGACAATGTACAAGAAGCATCATTGTGGGAAAAAAAAATTCTCAGCTTTTATTTACATTTTAACAAAAAGTGACATGTCCAAAATTATTCATACCCTTTGCAAACTGTCGCAGTATATGGGATAGTCCAAAGTTCTATACCATTCCAAATAGTCAAAGCTGTTCTAAAGCATCCTAATTACCCTGATTCATCTGGAACAGCTGTTTTAATCAACTCAACTGGTGAAAAACAGAAGCTCTCTGCTGTTGGTTTGTGGACAGTCATGGCTAAGACAAAGGAGCTCACTGAGGACCTGCGGCTGTGCATTGTGGCTGCTCACAAATCAGGAAAGGGCTATAAGACCATATCAAAATGTTTTCAAGTTCCAGTGGCTACAGTGCAAAGTATTATTAAAAAATACAAGATGTTCCGCACTGTGAAAAATCTCGGAGTACGTGGTCGGAAGCCAAAAGTGACACCTGTGCTGGCCAGGAGGATAGTGAGAGAGGTAAAAAAGAATCCAAGGATCACCACTAAGGCCATCCTGATGAATCTGGGCTCTGCTGGTGGCAACATCTCAAGGCAGACAGTCCAACGGACACTGCACACCGCTGGGTTCTACGGACACAGACCAAGGAGGACAGCACTTCTCCAGATAAGGCACACAAAAGCCCGCTTGGCCTATGCAAATGCTCATCTGGACAAAGAAGAAGACTTCTGGTCTTCTGTTTTATGGTCCGATGAAACAAAGATTGAATTGTTTGGCCACAATGATGTAGCCTTTATTTGGCGTAAAAAAGGAGAAGCCTACAACCCTAAGAACACCATCCCCACTGTCAAACATGGTGGTGGGAATCTAATGTTTTGGGGGTGTTTTTCAGCCGGTGGACCAGGGAACCTAATCACAGTAAACGGCACCATGAAAAAGGAGCAATACATCAGAATTCTCAACAACAACATCAGGCAGTCTGCAGAGAAACTTGGCCTTGGGCACCAGTGGACATTTCAGCACGACAACGACCCAAAACATACGGCAAAAGTGGTGAAGAAATGGTTAGTAGACAAAGACATCAACGTTTTGCAGTGGCCCAGCCAGAGTCCTGACTTAAATCCAATAGAGAATCTATGGAGGGAGCTAAAGATCAGGGTGATGGCAAGGAGACCCTCCAACCTGAAAGAGTTGGAGCTCATCGCTAAAGATGAATGGGCAAAAATACCAGTGGAGACATGCAAAAAGCTGGTCAGCAATTATAGGAAGCGTTTGATTGCTGTAATAGTCAATAAAGGCTTTTCTATTGATTATTGAGAAGGGTATGAATAATTTTGGACATGCCACTTTTTGTTAAAATGTAAATAAAAGCTGAGAATTTTTTTTTCCCACAATGATGCTTCTTGTACATTGTCTTATTATCTTTTGGGAGAAGCCTGTGTTATTTCCGGTCCAAAAAAACTTGCTGGTTGAATAAAAGTAACTTTAAATCAGAATTTGCCAGGGGTATGAATAATTTCGGGCTGGACTGTATATAAATATATATATATATATATATATATATATACTTGTATAGATTGATCTACCTAAAAGTACGTCTTTAAAGGGGTCATATGGCACAAACATGTGTTTTTCTGTGTCTTTGGTGTGTTATAAGTTGCCCATGCATGTATTAGACATGTAAAATTGCTAAATTTAAGTGTGGAAACAAAAGATGCATTCTATCTTAAAGTGAATGCTCACCTAGACCTGCCTGAAACCCCTTGTGTAACCACACCCCCACAAATCTACGTCAGTTCCTGGTATGATTTGACTAATACCACCCAAATGTATACGCAAGTAAGGTGGGCGTAACTGTCAGTACAATTGCTTTGGAACCAGATGTTCCAAATATGGTAAGAGGCGGGACATTTCCGAAACTAGATCGTTTTGTTTTATTGTTAGCTGTTGGCTAACTTCTCCAAGCTACGAGTAAAACAGTACAGCACGGAATAGACGGGGCTTGTACCATCCCGAACACCACAGCTACAAGTTCAATTTCACCCGATAGGAGGCTGCTTCGGTACCAACGGCTGTAAAATTTGTCCTACCACTAAAATAATTTTAGAGACATTAATTTAAGGTCAAAATGTTGCTTGTTGTCGCTTTTAACCCTGTAGACACATTGCATTACAAACCATTATATTCGTTTTAACCATGTAATATGACCCTTTAAAAAAAAAAAAATGAATGTGAATTATGACTACACCACTCAACCCCTTTTAAAGATGAACAGAAGCACTTGTCAGCATTGAACTGCATACCACAGACATTTATAACTTTAAATATATTACACATGAAGTATTATCACCTGCAGAAATGTCCACTTTGGAAATTGCGCTCTCAGGCTTTTTTGCCCCGTTCAGTAAATCTGGCCCTGAGTCCAATAGTACCTTACAGATGTTGTCTGTGACTCTTGATGTATTATTTATTTAAAACTAAAAATTATAGAAAACTTTTATCATTTTTAGATTTAGAAATATCGTTCTGTATCCTTGTTTGTTTGTGGGGTTTTGGTCCTTATGGTGACCCTAGTCCCCATTTGGTGGGCATAAATGATTAGGTCCTCTTTGGGATGTAAAAACAAGGCAACACTAACGCATCTAGCACATACTCACAACCGTTAGTTTGGGTGTTGAATTAAATATTTAAAAGTTTTTCATTACCTTTGTCACTGAAGTCGTCCACAAGAATGATCTCTGCAAGGAGTTGCGGTGGTGAGCGGATGAGAATGCTGTGAACTGTGCGCAGTAGTGACGACCATCCTTCGTTGTGGAAGGGGATTATGATGCTTGTGTTAGGAAGCTTTTCTCTATACAGCTTCATCTTACAGCTGTAGACAACCCAAAACATCCATGACATCATGTATTATTCACACCCCTTGTAATGAAAATGCTATGCACATGTACGTATATGGACCATGGCCTATAGTTAAACAAAAAGCACTAGTAATGTATGATGTAATGTCTTAATTTAAAATCAAATGTTGCAAGTTAAATATTGGAAAAATTGTGGTTAATGTAAACAATGTTTTCATTTTACAAATCATAATTTTGATTTGTAAGGGTTAAGGAATAGTTTGGTTAAATTTAAAGGAATAGTTGACCCAAAAATTTTGTTTAAGCCATATTTTACACACCCTCGTGCCATCCAAGATGTACCCCCCTATCTTAATTCAGCCAAACACAATTAAAAGATAAAAAATAATTTAAATTTTGTCTCTTGCTAACGTTGTAATGGCATTTAAGAGTGAGCCATTTTTTGAAGCTTGAAAAAGTACATCTATCACAAAAGTCATTCTCACGACTTCAGGCTGTTAATACATGTCTTATGAGGTAAAAAAAATTCATTTGTGAGTAAAAACTATTAATATTTTGAGCTTATTTAGTCATGTTTGGATGAAAACATAAAACATCACTGCACTCACACAAAATGGCTGCACACAGGCTTTATGAACCTCATTGGTTTTCACGTGTCTTGTGACCACAAGAACCAATGAGATTTATTGGCTGAGATTCGCTTTTGAATCCCATTGATCGATTATGTTCAAATCCAAACTATGGCTGTCAAAATTTTAAAGAACAAAATTAAAAATATTTAATGCAATTACTTCAGCATCTGTTATTCCGTCAACATTTGGCTAGCGTTACATTATATGATCACACGCTTTTTCATGCAAATGTGTTTTAACCATTTTCTGTCAGGGCCACTGTTGTTAAATATTTAAACAATAGCACAGGGCTTGACATTCAGCCGCGGCAGGTAAGACAGCTACTGTCTCTAGCCCTTTTGGTGGCGCAATTCGAAACTACAACTATAATAAGGACTTCCTGCACCCAGTGTTTGCACAAGTCCTCCTGAAGAAGTAAAATGAACTAAATATCACCAGTATGTCGACTAAACGGGTTAAGACAGCTTCACTTTGTGTTTGTGTGTCTGTCTGTTTTGTGAACTTTTAAGAATTTACCATTTAGTCAACCTTGATTAATTCTTATTGAAATTGATGTGAACACAACAGCTTACTTCAGATCAGGCGGATCGTTTAAGAAAACTACACGCACATGCCCCAGAAACCAGGTGAACACTTCAAACTTGTTTCCAAGAAAGTGTGCCTTATGCATCAGACGTCTAGCCAATGTTCTGTGGGCATGATGTCAAAAGCTGATATAATGAATTTTTTTGGCATAGTCTCTGGAGATTTGAATCACTCCCCAGTGTTTGCAGTCGTTTTTCTTTCCGGGAGGATGCTGACATTAGCATAAGAATTTTGTAATTATTATTATTATTTTACATTCTGCTTGAATTATTTCTACACCATATAGGAATTTATAGTCTGCATAATTTGTTATGCTGTGGGTGTGTGTGTTACTCATTGCTGTGTGTGTGTACTTGGATGGGTTAAATGCAGAGCAAAAATTCTGAGTATAGAACACCTCACTTCACATCACTTCCCTTTCACTTTCCTCACATCACATCCCTTTCACCTTCATATAACCTGCGTTTCTCTTCTTTTATCTGTATGTGTGTGTGTGTGTATGTATCTCTTCTTGTTTGTTTATGTGTCTGACATACAGTTGAAAGAAAAAGTATGTGAACCCTTTGGGCTTACTTGGATTTCTTCATAAATTGGTCATAAAATGTGTTCTGATCTTCATCTAAGTCACAACAATAGAGAAACACAGTCTGCTTAAACAAATACCGCACAAACATTATACGTTTTCATGTTTTTATTGAACATAGTGAAGGGTGGAAAAAGTATGTGAAACCCTAGGCTAATGACTTCTCCAAGAGCTTATTGGAGCCAGGAGTCAGCCAACCTGGGGTCCAATCAATGTGATGAGATTGGATGTGTTGATTAAAGCTGGCCTGTCCAATAAAAAACACACACCAGTTTTGAGTTTGCTGTTATGAAGAAGCGTTGTCTGATGTGAACCATGCCTCGCACAAAAGAGCTCTCAGAAGACCTACGATCAAGAATTGTTGACTTACATAAAGCTGGAAAGGGCTACAAAAGTATATCTAAAAGCCTTGATGTCCATGTCTCCGCGGTAAGACAGATTGTTTACAAATGGAGAAAGTTCAGCACTGTTGCTACACTCCCTAGGCGTGGTCGTCCTGTAAAGATGACTGCAAGAGCACAGCGCAGAATGCTCAATGAGGTGAAGAAGAATCCTAGAGTGTCAGCTAAACACTTACAGAAATCTCTGGCACATGCTAACATTTTTGTTGACAAATCTACAATAAGGAAAACATTAAACAAGAATGGACTTCATGGGAGGACACCACGGAGGAAGCCACTGCTGTCCAAAAAAAACATTGCAGCACGTTTGAAGTTTGCAAAAGAGCACCTGGATGTTCCACAGCACTACTGGCAAAACATTCTGTGGACAGATGAAAGCAAAATTGAGTTGTTTGGAAAGAACACACAACGCTATGTGTGGAGAACAAAAGGCACAGCACACCAACATCAAAACCTCATCCCAACTGTGAAATATGATGGAGGGGGCATCATGGTTTGGGGCTGCTTTGCTGCCTCAGGCCCTGGACGGATTACTGTCATCGATGGAAAAATGAATTCCAAAGTTTATCAAGACATTTTGCAGGAAAACTTAAGACCATCTGTCCGCCAACTGAAGCTTAACAGAGGATGGACGATGCAACAGGACAACGACCCAAAGCATAGAAGTAAATCAACAACAGAATGGCTTCAACAGAAGAAAATACGCCTTCTGGAGTGGCCCAGTCAGAGTCCTGACCTCAACCCGATTGAGATGCTGTGGCATGACCTCAAGAGAGCGATTCACACCAGACATCCCAAGAATATTGCTGAACTGAAACACTTTTGTAAAGAGGAATGGTCCAAAATTTCTCCTGACCGTTGTGCAGTTCTGATCTGCAACTATAGGAAACGTTTGGTTGAGGTTATTGCTGCCAAAGGAGGGTCAACCAGTTATTAAACCCAAAGGTTCACATACTTTTTCCACCCTGCACTATGAATGTTTACATGTTGTGTTCAATAAAAACATGAAAACGTATAATGTTTGTGCGGTATTAGTTTAAGCAGACTGTGTTTCTCTATTGTTGTGACTTAGATGTAGATCAGAACACATTTTATGACCAATTTATGAAGAAATCCAAGTAAGCCCAAAGGGTTCACATACTTTTTCTTTTAACTGTATTATATGTTTGGCGTGTGCTTGTCCGTGTGCTTGGTGTGCGTAAGTGTGTTTGTCAGTGCGTGTATGTTATGTTCACTGTGTGCGGGTTTGAGTGTCTGTGTTTCAAGCTAATGGTTGTGTCAGTGCTCGTCCTTCTGCGTCATGTGAGTGTGTGCACTGTATTTATTGTGTGTCGTGTTTGAATGAAAGAGTATTTTTTCACTTTCCTTTTGATACTTTTCTATTTTTATTAATTTATTGTATTGCTTATAGTTAATATGTTTCTTATACAGCTGCTTTGTAACAAAAAGCACTATATAAATAAAAGTTGGGTTGAGGGCTACTCTCTGCCACATTTAGAAACTTTAAAAAGCTTGACGGCAAATCAATAAATTGATGAAAACCTGAATGAGTTTTACTGTAGATTTGAAACTCCTTGTCTCACAGCCCACACACACTCTGACCATCTTTCTACATCCTTCTACATTCTTTCTACATTCTTCCTGTCTGAAAACCTGTGCTGACCAGCTGGCCTCCATATTTTCACAGATCTTCTAAAGATCACTGGAGCTGTGCGTAGGCCCTTACTGCTTCAAATGCTCTACCATCATACCCATCTCAAAGAAACCTTAAATCACAGGACTTAATGATTACATACCTGTTGCCCTCTTTGGCCATAAAGTCATTTTAAGAACCGTTATTGGCTTATCTGAAGAAAATCACTTGACCCTTACTGGACACCTTGCAGTTTTCTTACCACGCAAACAGGGTTATGGATGATGCAGTCAAAATGGGACTGCATTATAACCTACAACTTCTGTTCAGCCTTCAACACCATCGTCCCAACACTTCTCCAGACCAAACTAACCCAGCTCTCTGTTCCTAGCCCTATCCGTCAATGGATCACCATCTTCCTGACAGACAGGCAACAGCTAGTTAGAATTGGTAAATTCACATCCAACAGCGGTACCATCAGCACTGTTACCCAACAGGGATGTGTGCTCTCCCCACTGCTCTTCTCCCTGTACACCAACGATTGCACCTCTACTACCCCTGCTTTCAAATAAGTTGGAGCAGCTGGCTGTCTTGTCCAGTTATAACAACCTGGAGCTAAACACAACTTAAACAGTGGAGTGTACTCCCCTCACTCGACATCATGACCAACACTTTGGCCGCAGTGGAGTCATTCAGGTTCCTTGCGATCACCATCTCTCAGCCCTTTTAGAGGGACATTCTCATTGACATTTTCACAAAGGCACAGTAAAGGCTGTACCTCACATTGTCAAAACGGCACAGTAGAGGCTGTACCTCACATTGTCTAATGGCTTCCTGCTCTGCCTGCCACGCCCAGGCTTCCTGCTCTGCCTGCCACGCCCTGGTTTTTAGCCCTACCTGCCACGCTCAGGCTTCCTGCTCTGGCGGGATCCTCTGCAGCACGGCCCATTTCCGCCTCTGCACCACGGCCCACGTCCGCCTCTGCACCACGGCACAGGTCCTCTTCTGCTCCACGGGCCTGGCCCTCCATCCCTCCCACTCTTCCGCCTTCGATCCACTACCCTCCTGAATGTTTTTCTTGGACTTTTGTATATTTGGGTAGTCAGGAGCCACCCTTACAGGGAGGAATATATCATGGATTTTGGTTTGTGTTTATGGTTCATGTTGTCTTGTATTATGAAGTTCTCTCATTCCATCTCATGGATTATTGTACACTTTTGGATTAATTAAATACATTATCTGAACTTTGATCCTTGTCCCAGTTTCATGATTAGGGCAAGGTCCTAATCATGGGCAAGGCTTTGTGAGTCCAGTTTTACAGTTTTACACTGTTTGCCTGATGGGGGGGCTGCTAACATCAGCTTTAGGATTTAACATTTTTGTATCAATTAATATGACTTTAAATGTAACAATCTGCTTAATATATTAATTAATAAATATAGGAATTTATAATCTGTAAACTATTTGACCAATGTTTCTCTCTCATTTATCTTCAATGTGTGCTTCTCTGTGATAACCACGTTGGTTGTGTGAGCGTGTGTAAGTGTGTCTATGTGCTTGTTTGTATTTCGTGTTCTATGCGTTGAGTTGTGTCCGTGTTTTATACATGTGGGTGTATATCTGAAACCTGTGTGTGCGTGTCTGCATTCTGTGTGTGTTCACTTTTTTGTTTTTACTTGTACAACTTTAATGTTTTGTTCATAGTCAATATGTTTCATGTACATCTGCCTTGTAACAATGAAAATTGTAAAAAGCGCTACATAAATAGAGTTGAGTTGAGAGCAGATGCATGTTGCTACTTGTCAAATGATTGGTAATTAAATGAATGCTCAAAAATAAATATCCATGCATTGCTTCACTCTGCACATATTATTTTTTATAAATGGCGTGAAGAGGTGATTTTCATAATATTCACTTTATAAGTATGGCTTTTTGAATATCTTGGAAGTTGAATATCTTTGTTTGGATTCTGCCAAAACATAATGAACATCTGGAATGAGGGTAAGTATATAACAAATTTTGGGCTGAACACCTATCATGTAGACAGAGGTTTGTTAAAAAAACATTCTCAAGTGTACTGAAAGTGAAGGAAAAACTTACTTTGGGTGCCTAATATCTGGGAGGGATCTGTTTAGGGCAATTTTATTACTAACAAATATGTTAAATCCATTCTCCCTGTAGGCTTGATCCACACGATCTGAATCAGTCAAAGGATAGGGCATGCCTTGCTCCCCATCACCTTCAAACACATTAGCATGTTAGTTACAACTCAAATCCTTTACTTTTACAACAAGATTTAAATAAAAAAATTAAAAGTCTGGATTAGTGGAAATGGTTTTAACTACACATAAGTGTTAAATGTATTATTGACAGCTAACCCACCTGTTAAAATTTCAGTTAATATATTTAACAGCATTAAGGCAATGTAATACGCTTCAATAAAAGGAAGGAAGGAGGAGGGAACCGGCGAACATTCAAATAAAGTTTTATTAAAATAAACAAACAAAAACACAGAAGTAAAATGCTGGCAGCCACATCACAGTCGACTGCCGGTCATAATCACACAAATACATACTAAACACATGTGCGGGCCCAGTCCTCTCTCGTCAGCAGTCCCGTCGCTCGTCCTCTTATGCTCCCTATTTCCTCCGTGAGATATAAGGGACCGGTGTGCGCACAGCTGATTCGAACTATCAATCACGCCACCGGCCCCGCCTCACGGCTCTCGTCACGCCTTCCACCGAGTCTCGGTGTCCGCTGCGCCTGGGGGTATGCACTGACGAGACAAGAGAACAGAGACGGGAGCACCAGCAGCGAGAGAGAAAAAAAAAATTAGGCCCAGTTCCCCGACACACTGTCGCTTGGACCTCAGCCCAGCCAAGAGGCTCTTCCTTGCGTTGCTATGCGGTGGTGCTAGATGTCCGTTGGACGGCCCGATCCTCCTCCGCCTCCTGGCGGTTGGCGATGGCTCCTCCGTGTGAAGGCAGTGGCAGCATGTTAATCCACCGTTTCCTGCTCCTCACATTTATGGCTGTTGGCAGCAGGATTCCGGCTAACGGCCAACGGCGCCGACTCCTCCGCTCACTCTTGTACGGCCGCCATTCCACCTCGGCCTAGGAGCACGGCAGCAAGCTCTCCGTCCCAGCCGAATCCTTATTCCAGAACAACCGCATCGGGCAGCCGCTGGCGGACGTCCCTTGTCTGCGCTGCCCGAACTCCCCCACTCGGGGCGAGGGCTCTTCGACAGCATGTCTCTCCTTCCCCGGGTTTCGGCACCAATGTAATACGGTTCAATAAAAGGAAGGAAGGAGGCAGGAACCGGCGAACATTCAAATAAAGTTTTAATTAAATAAACAAACAAAAACACAGAAGGAAAATGCCGGCAGCCACATCACGGTCGACTACCGGCCATAAGAACACCAATACAAACTAAACACATGTCCGGGCCCGGTCCTCTCTTGTCAGCAGTCCCGTCGCTCATCCTCTTATGCTCCCGATTTCCTTCGTGAGATATAAGGGACCGGTGTGCGCACAGCTGATTCCAACCATCAATCACGCCACCGGCCCCGCCTCACTGCTCTCGTCACGCCTTCCACACCTTACAGGCCGGGGGTTACCACCGAGTCTCGGCGTCCGCTGCGCCTGGGGTATGCACTGACGAGACGAGAGAACATAGACGGGAGCACCAGCAGCGAGAGAGGAAAAAAAATTAGGCCCGGTTCCCCGACACACTGTCGCTTGGACCTCAGCCCAGCCAAGAGGCTCTTCCTCGCGGTGCTATGCGGTGGTGCTAGACGTCTCTTGGACGGCCCGATCCTCCTCCACCTCCTGGCGGTTGGCGATGGCTCCTCCGTGTGAGGGCAGTGGCAGCATGTTAATCCGCCGTTTCCTGCTCCTCACATTTATGCCTGTTGGCAGCAGGATTCCGGCTCATGGCCAACGGCACTGACTCCTCCGCTCACTCTTGTACGGCCGCCATCCTCCTCGGCCCAGGAGCACGGCAGCAAGCTCTCCGTCCCAGCCGAATCCTCATTCGAGAACAACCGCATCGGGCAGCCGCTGGCGGACGTCCCTCGTCCGCGCTGCCCGAACTCCCCCGCTCGGGGCGAGGGCTCTTCGACAGCATGTCTCTCCTTCCCCCGGGTTTCGGCACTAATGTAATATGGTTCAATAAAAGGAAGGAAGGAGGCAGGAACCGGCGAACATTCAAATAAAGTTTTAATTAAATAAACAAACAAAAACACAGAAGGAAAATGCCGGCAGCCACATCACGGTCGACTGCCGGCCATAAGAACACCAATACAAACTAAACACATGTCCGGGCCCGGTCCTCTCTCGTCAGCAGTCCCTTCGCTCATCCTCTTATGCTCCCGATTTCCTTTTTGAGATAAAAGGGACCGGTGTGCGCACAGCTGATTCCAACTATCAATCACGCCACCGGCCCCGCCTCGCTGCTCTCGTCACGCCTTCCTCACCACAGGCAACATCCGTTTTTTTGTCATCATTGTCTTGCGTTACATTATATATCACGCTCTTAAAGGCCGTTCACATTATAATTATAATGAAGTCTCTGAAGGCTGAAGGTGCGCTCGTTGCCAGGATGTATAGCATATTTTTGCCAGCTTGCTGATTTATAAGCGTTACAAATATTATATTAGATTAGATTAGATTCAACTTTATTGTCATTACACATATACAAGTACAGTGTAACGAAATGTAGTTTAGGTCTAACCAGAAGTGCAATTAGCAAGTGCAGGATATACAGTGTGAATAAATACAGAATACAATATTAGGGAAATACTATACAAATGTTCTATAACAATATGACAGTCAGTATGTACTATGGACAATATATACAGAAGGATATATACTGTGAACATTAATGTACAGGTGGATATGAACAGATAACAATTTAGACTATATAGTGCAAGTGACTTAAGTGTGCATTAATTACAGACATTAGCTATTAAAGTTACAGTACAGAAGATGAGTTAATGAAGTTATTAAGGTTACAGTGCAGTAGATGAGTTAATGCAGTTATTAAGGTTACAGTGCAGTAGATGAGTTAATGCAGTTATTGAAGTTATGGTGCAATAGATGAGTAGATGCCTTTAATAGAGTTACAGTGCAGTAGATGAGTTAGTGCAGTTATTGAAGTTACAGTGCAGTAGATAAGTAGATGCAGTTAATAGAGTTACTGAGTTACTAATACAGTAATTGAAGTTATGGTGCAATATATGAGTAGATGCAGTTAATAGAGTTACTGAGTTACTAATACAGTTATTGAAGTTATGGTGCAATAGATGAGTAGATGCCGTTAATAGAGTTACAGTGCAGTAGATGAGTTCGTTCAGTTATTGAAGTTACAGTGAAGTAGATGAGGTAATGAAGTTCTGAAAGTTACAGTGCAGTAGATGAGTTAGTGCAGTTATTGAAGTTACAATGCAGTAGATGAGGTAATGCAGTTATGAAACCAAGTTAATGGAATCACCAGTAGTCCATTAGTTCAAATGAGCATTCAGTGTAATACTCCTGGTGTGCAAGTGAGCAGTATAGAGTGCAAATTATGCTGTGTGTGTGTAAACAGTCCGGTAGAGCAGATACATGAAGTACTGGTGTGTAAAGTTCAGTCATGCATGGCAGCCCTGTAGTGCAATGTAAACAATGTAATAGCAGCATTAAAGTTAAAGTTATGAGGGGTAGTGGAATCAGTGGGGGACAGAGTTCAATAATGAAACAGCTCTGGGAAAAAAGCTGTTTCCTAGTCTGCTGGTTCTTGTCCGGAGGCACCTGAAGCGCCTACCGGAAGGCAGGAGAGTAAACAGTCTGTGAGCGGGGTGAGAAGAGTCCTTGAGAATGCTGCGAGCTCGACGCAGACAGCGTTTCTTCTGGATGTCCTCAATGGAAGGGAGTGTAGTCCCTGTGATGCGTTGGGCTGTTTTCACCACCAGTGCCTTGCGCTCAGCAACAGAACAGTTCCCATACCAGACTGTGACACAGTTGGTCAGGATGCTCTCTATCGTGCAACGATAGAAGTTCACCAGGATAGTTGAAGACAGTTGGTTCTTCTTCAGTGTCCTCAGAAAGAAGAGACGCTGGTGAGCCTTCTTGACCAGGCATGAGGTGTTGGTGGTCCAGGACAGGTTCTCCGAAATATGATTCCCCAGGAACTTAAAACTGGAAACACGTTCGACAGCCATCCCATTAATGTGGATGGGGTTGTGTGTGCCTCCTTTCGCCTTCCTGAAGTCCACGATGATCTCCTTTGTCTTGGAGGTGTTAAGGAGCAGGTTGTTGTTTGAAAACAAATATCCCAGCGTAAACACACTGTTTTCCGACCACTACAGTCTTTAATTCTGACATAAAATCTGTGTTGCAATCACCAGTAGTCAAACGTAAAATGCCAGAAACTTTCTGAAAGTACTGTATGTTTTAGTGATACTCAGCTGGGGAAAAAAATCGCTCTGAAAGTGATCCCAACGACATCTTTCTCTGTATCTTAATCGTAATAGTTATGGTGTGAACGCCGATATTCTTTTGGATTAAGAACGATTTTTAAACGTTAAATTTTTTGTTATCTTTATAGTTATCATTATAGATCATAAATATATGTGAATGGCCTTTTATTCATAGAAAGCTTTTAAACCATTTAGGCGTGATTTGAAATGATTGTATTGACACGTCCAGCGTCCAGTATAGATTGACAGCTTCTGGCTGTGGAATACGGCTAAACGCAACGGGACAGCAGTCACT
Source organism: Triplophysa dalaica (assembly GCF_015846415.1). NCBI lineage: Eukaryota > Metazoa > Chordata > Actinopteri > Cypriniformes > Nemacheilidae > Triplophysa > Triplophysa dalaica. Next base: position 18,993,183 of record NC_079560.1, on the reverse strand, counting down.
TCTGGTAAACACATGGGCTAAAGGCTGCATCAGAATCTGTCAGACAGCACACAAGTATTAACTTCTCTTTCGTGCTTGAATGAACAAAAACACTTAAGATTGTGCTAGAAACCACATTTTGTCAAGTATTTTCACAAGCACAGTTTTCAACAAGTTAAATTAAGTCTTAAATTAATGTAAAGAGTAGTTAAAATAGGAAGCGCATTAGACCTAGGGTCCACATTCTTATGCTGCTGTGACTCCTGTTACTAATTTTAATCAAATAAGAGAGCATTTACCATTTTTTAAAACCATGTAACCTACCTAAGCGCGCTGCATCGCTTCTTATAGCGGCATAATCATGCCAGTCTATTTTCCGAACACCAGCATTCTGCAGGTTCTGTCTGTTCATTCTCTGAAAAAAAAAACACAGTGTAAACATGTGTAATGTAAAGCAATATAGCATACACTGTAATGTAAATTCTGCATTGTAGTAGATTTCATGAAATTAATTAAGTAAACTTTACTTAATAAAATTGTATTCTTTGTTTTTTTATTGAGTGAATTTAACTGAATTTTATCATGTTGAACCCACGTAAACTTGTTTATAGGATCTTTAGTGGTGGGACTACATGATTGCTTTTTATTTGGCAGTAAATTTAGAGTTCTGAGCATAGGAAGTATTTTTTTTGAAAAAGTGCTATTTTATTTCCATAACAATAAACACTATCAAGCAATTCATTTTATTGTAAAGTTGTCTTGAAGATTTTGAAGAGATTTTGTTTATAGTTGTTGACAGGATGACTCGAGCAATGGGTTAGAAAGTGACGCTTAAGAAATTGTAGGTATGATGAAGTGAGTTTTATTGTTTTCTCCTCTTCTCAAATATGAAAAAGCCAGCCAAAATTCATCAGCAGCAAAGTATCAAACTAACAAAATAAATAAAATGTACAATATACAGGCTCATTCAACTAAACCACAAAGGTCTGAACAGCATCTGTTTGCACATATCCAATCTTAATTCGAAATTCAACATTCAACAAATGAGTGGATTACCCAGTTACTATTCATCGGTAGCAGTTCATATTTTGGCTTTAATCACTAATGATGTTGGTTTTCCTTCTGAAAATTATTAAAATATAAAAAAATTGAGCTGTATGAATGTAATTCATTTGAATGTTTCAGACCACTGTTAACCTGCCCACTGCTACAAGATCTGCAGATTCTTTAGCCATCTTTATGATTTGTCTGAAAACACATCTCTTCCGTCAACACCTGACTGATCGGTTCTGACTTCTATTTCTTCTCTACTCTTTATAAAAAAAGTAAACAATTCAAACTTAGCTCTGTATACTGTGGTAGGTTATATGAGACCGGTCTTCTTTTTTTGATTTCACTTATGCTTTTTGTTGTCGTTATGCTGTCCCAATTGCTTCCACTGCTTACCCACCTGTAAGTCGCTCTGGATGAAAGCGTCTGCTAAATGACTAAATGTAAGTGTAAATGTAAATGTTTACTTTAAATTAGGGCTGTCAACGTTTTCAAACTAACGTGTTAAAAATATTTAACGCAATAATCACAGCATCCGTTTGTTTTGTCATCCTTTGTCTAGCACTACATTATATAATCATGCTCTTATTCATGTAATGGTTTTTAAACCAGTTAAGCGCGATTCGAAACAGTTGCTTAATTAAACCTCCTGCTGTGACTCCTGTCAATAATGTTAATCAAAGAAGAAGAGGAATTAATTGTGTTTTGTTGCTGTTTTTAATTTAGAATTTAGCATTAAAGACTGTAAAGTGTTCGAGAACTTCATTCAATTTCTGCATATTTCCTACCTATTATTCATGCAACATGCAACAACGACCACCAACAACTTAAAGAGCTTAAATACACTGGGAAAACGAGATGACAAGAAACACCTGGGGTAAGGATTAACACAGAACCAGTGAATAAAAGAACTACACAGGACTACACAAGAAACATGAAAGCAAACTACCAAAACTACAAAAAGAACACAGACTGAGTCGTGAAAATTATAATAGAAAAGTATATTTTAAAACATTAATGTTACGAGCGATTAAAAAAAGTGAATGAAAGTGAATGTGACCAATTTGTCAGGTATGGTGACCCATACCCGAAATGAGACTTCTGCTTTTAACCCATCCAGTGAGTAGTGAACACACGCAGAAAAATTAATCACAGAAAAAATGTAATCGATTGACTTTTAATACAGTTTGAAACCTTCTCAGAATACAATTTATAAATAGGACAAAAAAGTATTACATTCTTTAGTTTTCCTTAAACTATGTGTGACTGAGTATGGTAGGAATTGGTTTGGGTATCGTAAGAGAATTTTCAGTTCCGATTCCGGTTCCATTTAATTTAATATTATTATTTGGTAACTATTTTACCTTAATTGAATCTAGCATTCTTGTATGGTAGTAAGCGAAGTCCTAGTCCATCGTTTTTTACACTATTTGGGAGCATTTGTGTGAGGACGCGCCACCACCCGCATGGCGTGGCCAGGGTGACAGCCAACAGGGGTGTCGACGGAGAGAGGAGCCATGGTGGAGTTGGAATTGCTGGTGACACCAGGGGGCCGAGTGACGGAGATAATGCCCAGGGTGGAGCCGCCGAGACAGAGAGCCAGGGCGAACCAAGGGTGCTTCTTAATATGCCTCCTCGTTTCCTCGCTCCTCCGTCCTCCATCCTATGACCCGGAAACCGATCGAGCACAGCCATCTTTAAGGACGTCTCAATTCTCAAATTGCACTGGGAGGAGGCGAGGATCGCGGAGAAGTGTTGCTTTTGTCAACAAACATTATGAAGAAATATGGTCATCAACTAACCTTTATCACGTGATGAGCGAGACGCAACGTAAATGCTGGTCATGTGATGATGACTGTAATTAAATGTGTAATGTAGTGTTGACGAATAAAAATGAGACTTAATGTGGTTACATTCCATTTTCTACCGCTTATCCGAACTACCTCGGGTCACGGCGAGCCTGCAGCTATCTCAGGAGTCATCGGGCATCAAGGCAGGATACACCCTGGATGGAGTGCCAACCCATCGCAGGGCACACACACTCACTCATTCACTCATTCACGCATTCACGCACTCACACCCTACGGACAATTTTTTCCAGAGATGTCACGCACTCACACCCTACGGACAATTTTTTCCAGAGATGCCAATCAACCTACCATGCATGTCTTTGGACCAGGGGAGGAAACCGGAGTACCCGGAGGAAACCCCCAAGGCACGGGGAAAACATGCAAAGTTTTCCCCACACACACACACAAGTCGGAAGCGGGAATCGAACCCCCAACCCTGGAGGTGTGAGGCGAACGTGCTAACCACTAAGCCACCGTGCCCCCCTCGAAATCACTTCCATTTGATTTATTAATATGGGATATTGGAAGTAAAATCGGTCTGGGTTATGACAAATACTTTCTAATAGTCACACAGCAAGAAAAAGTATTGTATAGGAAAAAGATAATCGTTTTATCATCGCATCGCAGCCCTCTGAATCGTAATCAAAACACATTGTGTCGTGCCTAGAGATTCCCATACCTACCGATGACTAAATTCATATCAGAGTGTCTTCCATGTCTGGAATGGAAGTATACTGAGTCTATAAGTTAACAATTATATAAGATATAAGATAACCTTGTTTGAAATGGGTTTGGCTAAAAGAACATTTTGGTTTTGGCTATACTACTATAATTAAAACAGGCTGCCAAAACCAACACTAGAAAGGAGGCTTTCTGAGGAAACATGAGCAAGGATACACATATGTTTCCTTTGCTGAAGTGTTTTATCCACTAAATCTGACGCGCGTGTTATTCCTCCCCCTGCACATCGTCAAATCTTTAGTTCATATTCTAACATCCATAAATTTGATAATAATGCTTCTTTTGTAAATGTATATCTATTTCAGACAGTATAGTTAATATTCATATAGTTATATATTAATATAGTTTATATTTATGTATAACATATATTTGACACACCTTCACACACATTTCTGACCACTTTTAAGCATGTTTATTTTATTGTAGTGGGGATTATGAAATCTGCCTAAAGTATGTACTTAACTTCATATTTTTTTTTATTAATAACATATTAACAAGTTTACATACAAAAAAGTCATTGAATAAACAATATTAACAATTTACAATTCTCAAAGGCAGACATTGCAATATGTAACAATGAGTTTTTACATTAAGTGTACAATCATGAATAGCAATAACAAAAAAAAGATAAAATAAAATGTATGTAATAAGATTCAGACATGGAAGGAAGGAGGCGGGAACCGGCAGACATTTAAACATTTAATAACAGAAATAATAAAAGCCTCAAAAGCCCTAAAAGATCAAAACATAAATACAAAACACAAGAACATAAATATAAACTTAACATATGTTCGGGCCCGGTCCTCTCTCCTCGCACAACTGGCGCTCATTCACAATTACTCACTGGACTCGAACCACGGTCTCGCCCCGCCTACTCTACTACATACCCGGCGACGAGACAACGGAGACAACGGAGACGGGAGCCCTCGGAGCGACCGGAAAGAGAGAGGGGAGAGAGGAAAAAAAAATTATAGTCCGGTTCCCCGACATGCTGCCGCTCGTTCCTCAACCAGCCGGAGTACTCTCCTTCGCGGTGCCTTGCGGTGGCCCTGGGGCTTTGGTGGATGGCTCGACCGTCCGCCCCCTGGCAGCCGGCGGTGGCTCCTCCTTTATCTGGGCGTTGGGGCGGGTTCCTCGTCCCCTGATCCTCCCCCTTGGGTGGACGGACGCAGGCTCTGGCCTCTGGCAGGTGTTGTACGCACTCGGCACTTCCGCCCCTGCTCCTCCCCCTCGGGGGACGGACGCAGGCTCCGGCCTCTGGCAGACGGCGGCAACTCCCCCGCTCCCGCTTGGATGAAAGCCGCCCCACCTCGACCCAGGGGCGTGGCAGCAAAGATCGCCGTTCCACCGAAGCTTTGACGGTGGCCGCACTGTGCACTTCCGTTTCCCCAGAGCCACTCTCCGGCACCGCGAGGCCACTCGGCGGCGAGGACTCTCCGACAGCATGTCTCTCGTTTCTCCCGGGTTTCGGCACCAATGTAATACGATTCAGATATGGAAGGAAGGAGGCTGGAACCAGCAGACATTTAATAAAGTTTTAATATAAATTATAACAGCCGGCGGCCCCTCACGGACGACCGCCGGCGAAATAACATAAACAAACACAAATATAAATATAAATACAAAACATGTTCGGGCCCGGTCCTCTCTCCTCGACGGTCCGGTCGCTCATTCTCTTATATGCTCCCAATCTCCTACGTGATTCGAGCCCGGTGTGCGCACAGCTGGCGCTCATTCACAATTACTCACCGGACTCGAACCTCGGTCTCGCCCCGCCTACTCTACTACAATGTACTTTATTCTATATAGTTGCAATGTGTACAGTCACAATAAAGGGATGCTAAAGGGTGCGAGGATATGCCATTTCTCTTCTTTTAATTCCTCCGTCCTCGCTTCTTTTCCTTGTACCCTTCCCTCGCATCCTGAAGGGGTGGAGCTAAGACGCCAGGAAAGGAAGTGAGGAAAGGAAACGAGAATGCACAAATAAGAATTAAGAAGCATCCCAATGGTACGGAGGGCCAAGGCAAAGTAGACGGCTCAGGCAATCGAGGCAGAGGCGGGGACCCGGGAGACCACGGCGGAGCCAGAGCGACCAAAGATGGAGATGTAGCAGGATGGAAGAAGGAGCCTGACAGGGCCATGGGGACGGAGTGACAATGCGTAGTTGGGGGATTGCAATCCCGACGCAGCGGATTGTCGACGACTGATGGAGCCGGAGAGACAAGGGAGCCTCGTGGAGCTGGTGTGATGATTGGCCTCGGTGGAGATGAGGGAGGCAGCATATAAGGTGCCAGGGACTTGGAAGAGCTGGGCGGGACCAGCAGGGGAGGGAGCAGACATTGTTCCTCTTCGTTCATCCGGTCAGATATGGCCAAAAACAGCTCAGGCTCTGCGATGGGAGTGTGGGCGGGGCTTAGCTCTAGCACGTTAAACTCCAAGATTACTCCTATGGCGGCGCACGGTGTTGCCGGCTCATGCACCTGGTCAGACGTGTGTTGAAGCTCAGGCGCGATGACAGGCTAAGTCGCACGCTCGTGCTTGTGTCTTTGGATTGGGGGAGGTGCCGGAGGTGTCCTTGGCCGGGCAAACGGAAAAAAAGAGTCCATTATTCTCCAGCATTCACTCCTCAAAGGCGGCAAATTACTCCGGGGACCGTTCACTGGGAGGCATGCCTTACACCACTCGCTCAGGCCGTGGCGATAATAAAAATAGAGCAAGTGGTCAGGGAAGTTCGTAAGGCAGATGAGCTTGATGGTTGGGAAAGCCCTCCGGGAGCGGGGGAAAACAAAAAAGGCTTAAAAAAACGCTTAAAAAAACTCACTTTAAGGTTGGTTATTCTGTTTGGTGATGGCTAAATATAAGCACACGACAATGAGAAGTATAATTCAAGAAGGGTTTTTTTATGAATCCAGAGGAACAGAGGTACACGCAAACATAATGACAGGTGACAGGTGAAGGACTATTAAACAGAAGGCGGATGATGCTGTGCCGGCCATGGTTTCTAGGGGACATTGTAGAGTATTAAAGTCTTTGGTATGTGTCGGGGCTAGTTTTATTCTCAGAGAGATTATTCAGTTTGCTTCAAGTTTTTTATCAGTCTGGTACCTGTCTTTCGAGGAATTTGGAATCCCCTTTTGTTCTTGGTTGATAATACCTGGAGTTATATATTTCGACTGCCTTTTTCTGAGTTGTGGATTATTCTATTAAAGCTTTCAACACGATCTGTGGTGGTGACATCATTCTGGCCTCCAGTAACCAGTGACAGCGGACACAGGTAATGGAACACAGAATACAAAACCAAACAGAATGAAACTGTGACAGTGAGTGCATTTCGTTGTGCTGAGACATGTTTTCCTTTCTGTACAAGAACACGCTAATAACTGCACCATGCGTGCTGTGAGCTACAGTGACCGGCCCGGTAATTCATAGATAATGTGAATTTCCATTCCGTAGTGCTACTTTCCCACAGTTATTTCATGTAAATACGTGCTAGATGGATGGGTTTCAATGTTCAAGCATGCAGCTGAACAGCAGCTGAGCTGACTGTACCACAGTACAGTATAGCAATTGCAATTTCACATTACATTATTTTAAATACATTCACATGCAAACCTATTCAAAAACAGATAATCTGTCACTTACATACGTGCAATGTAAACATGTTATGTTTTAACTGTTGATCACCACGTCTCGCTTATAGAGCTAACAACCACAGCTCTTTACTAAAACCTGTGCCTGTTCAGAAAACAAAGCATTATTTTTGTGCAATCACTCTGTGTCAGTTGAGTTTTGTTTTTAATGATAAATAATGTTTATTACTGCATAATATGGAGCATTGGAGCAGTCTGTCCCGTAGTGCTTTAATGCTGTTCGGTCTGTGCAACACCGAATGAAGTCAAAAACACTTAAGTTTGGAGACAGAGGGAGTGACGAGATAACCCTGTGAAATGTTACCTCGCACGTTATAAAAAAAGTAGTGGTGGGCCGTTAACGGCGTAGTGAGACTCTTATCGCGCGATAAAAAAAATGTCGCCGTTAATCTATTCTCAAAGTTGGGTTGGGAGCTGGGTCTATACTACGCAAGCTATGATGACTTTCACCTTGATATTTTAGCGCGGATGTATACCAGCTTAACTGCACTGTACGGGGCGAGAACGAGATTTTTCAACTCGCGTGATTCGCGTCATTCGCGGAAGCAGAAGCCGCCTCATCATCTTATAACCAGGGCTTCATTCGCGTCCATAGCGCAGCCTCATCATCTCCTAACCAGGGCTTCATTCGCGCGATTCGCGCAGCAAGTAGGTCTATTGCCTCTTTGCATTAACACATAAATCACTCGCGCTTGACACGCCATTCGCGTTTGGTCTGAACACAACATAACGTTACTGTAAATTACCGCATCAAACGTGACGTGCTAACATGGATGCAGCTATGAAGCCGCCGGCTTTGCTTCAGGGAATATTAATTTTTAAGAAGCTTCCCAATAGAAACATCGACAAGACTAAGGTTGTTTGCACCTTGTGCAATGCGAAAAAAAAAAACACTGTCTCTCAACAGGTAGTGGTCTAGCTTTAGTTGAAACCAGTAACTTTGTATTGAGATCTAATGTATTATGGCTCCTGTATGACATATCGCTTGTTGCTCCCTCACTCTTTGTAAGTCGCTTTGGCAAGCGTCTACTAAATGACTAAATGTAAATGTACTGTAGGAGCTCTTCCAGTCTCAAGTACCACCTAAACGCAAATCATCCCTTAGCTAATGCGGAAGTAAACACAAGTTCATCTTATTGAACATAATTTAATTTTCATAACCAATTATCATAGTAGAACAGCTTTCTCAAGCAGTTTGTGATGCATTTTGGAAACAGGAGATGAGCCCCTGGTCTAATGCGCCACCTGGCTTGAGAAACCCGTTCTCAAAGACTTACTTTTAGTCATTATTTGGGTAGCACACATATTCTGAATGCCTTCGGCAGAAGTCAAATGAGCCATTTTAATCTAGATTAATCTAGATTAAAAAAATTAATCAATGCCCACCACTAAAAAAAAGTATTGCATTTGCGAGCCTTTTGGTCTCAGTCTAGGGCTAGTTTTTGCTGTTCTAATGCTGTTACATTTTTTATATGATGAAGAAATCATCATAGAAATATGCAGAAGCATTAGTTAAAAGGTTACAGAGTTGTATTATTATGACAGGATTTATCATGGAATAAGCAGAAAGAATTTGTTAAAATAAGAAAAGACAGGCTTTATTTGGTTTGTTGCGAGTATGCACAAGGCTAAAGAGGTTATTTTGTTTTTTGAGGGGGTGGGGGGGGTAGTTGTAATAGTTCAACGTCTGCACATCGTCCTCACCGGACTACACTTCCCATAATTCCTAGCACCCGTCTCACCTGAACCTCATCACTGGAGATTAAGTGTTTATCACCATCACCTGTGTATCCCTCATTATCTGTTTATTTAAGTTCTCCCCTTCCTTGTGTTCTTTGTCCAGTATTGTTTGATGTCAACGAGTGTTTTTGTCCTGGTTTCTTGTAAGATGCGTTTAGATTCTGTTAAATTAATCACCTTTTGGATATTACCCCTGAGAGTACGCTCTCTCTTGTCTACCAGCACACGTTACAGAATACTGGACCCTAAATGTACATGAACAGCTACGAATTCTCTCCACCTACTCGTCCTCAAGAGCCGGTTAAAAGGGACCGTGCAGAGGCCTTCCAGCCGGTCCCGTCCGGCCGTGCAGAGTCTACCTGTCATCACCAGTCTCCCACCAAAGTATGTCCCCCTCCTGAACAACGCACCCACCCACCCTCCCCTGTTGGATCCGTAACGGCGCAAGGTCACACCTTTTTGAGGTGGGGCGTACTGTAATAGTTCAATGTCTGCACATCCTCCTCACCTGACTACACTTCCCATAATGCCTAGCACCCGTCTCACCTGATCCTCATCACTGGACATTAAGTGTTTATCACCATCACCAGCTTTTAGATTCTGTTAAATGAATCACCTTTTGGATATTACCCCTGTGCGTACACTCTTTTCTACCAGCACACGTAACAGTAATAATATAACTAGTAGTGTAACTAATTGCCTTTGAAATAAAGTAATTAGACCAATACCTTATTTACTTAAGAGTAATCAGTAATTTAATTACTTTCCAGAGTTTTTGTGGATTGACTTGCACAGATGAATTGTTCACCACAAACCTTGTAATGTGAAGTAACAAATTAAATTGGGTAACTTTGAAACTAATTTAAATTTATGCATTTGGCAAACGCTTTTATCCAAAGTGACATACAATGCATTATCCTATACATGGGTATGTGCAATCCCCTGGGATCAACCTCACAACATTGCGTTGTTAACGCAATGTTCTTACCACTGAGCAACAGGAAAGCTTCTGCTTTATCTAATTTAAACACCAGCAGTTCAATGTAGTGTTCAGACTAAACAAATAGTGTGAAAATCCCCAAATGTGGTCAGGCAAAAATCAAAGTGTACACTGCAGCAAGCAGACACTCTGTGTCAAACAGGCCAAGGCGCTCCGCTCAGAAATCAGCCGAGCGAAACAATTTGCAGTTATTTTGGCGGTTGTGTGCTGAAAAGTTTGGAAAACCTTGGTTCAGCTGTGCATTTACAACCTGAGGACTGTGCTGGTTTACATAAATTGCACTTTTACTTATATTTTCCTTTTGATTTTTACATATACATACATTTTAAATCCATTTTAATTCCGTTTTGTCTTTCAAATTCTTAAAATGTTCTTATTCTTTTTAAAAAGGTTTTATGTATTTTATCTTTGCTTTGTCAATCATTTTATGTAAAGCACTTTGAATTACATTGTGTATTAAATGTTCTATATAAATAAACTTACCTTTCCTTGCCTTAATATTTATCAATCTAAAAATAGCATTTAGAAGATCTTATAGACCTAATTTGGACATGTTTGAGGTGTGTAAACAAGAGTAAACTGACATGAATATAATCAACATTATGCTCAATCAATTCTGTGAACTTCAAAATAACAACATAATTACAGATCTTCCAATAATTCATGAACACGTTTAAAACACCCAGTCTGACATATGCAACAAAACAAATACGCCTCAGCCCATAACACTGTCCAACTGCTTAAGTTATTAATGAACAAGTTATTTTGCATTTGTAATGACTGTTATATTTGTCTGGATCAGTGCATGTTGAGGGTTCTATTACCGAACAGAAGAGAACGGTGCTTAATAAATGTTTTGTTACCTGTATGTATGAGAATCCGGGTCCGTCCGCCGCCTCCGCTGAGCTGTCAAACATTCGGTCAAGATAGATAGACCATAAACCAACATTGGGTAAAAACAGAAAGGCCACAACGATTATCAGAACGATCTGCAACAATCTTTTTTGTTTTCTTCGCATTTCTCTCTCTTTTTCTCCCGTTTAGTGCTGTTTAAGCTTGTAATATCCCAACTCAAACTTAACCGAGTCCCTGTACAGTAACTTTATTCACTTCGCGTTTTACTGTCAGAACTTCCGCTATTATGGAATGAACCAATTCCCTTTTTTAGACGGGGGTAAACATCACTAAACCAGACGCTTTCAAGCGGCAGATTGTATTTAAGAATGACATATAATCTATAAGCGTAGCTATTTGAAATATATATTAAAATATATTTACATTAAAAATTCCTAAGTAATGACTTATATTTCAACAAACTGGGAAGAAACACCCCCTAGCAACGTGATAATGGAACTGAACACTTGGGTTCAAAGCTTACATTTCATACAATTCCAAATGTGTATTTAATCACCATTTCTAGATGTAGCCTATTGTTGCTATTCCAGTCCGGTGTCTGTTGAATTTCAACAAATTCAAACCTCAGAAGTGACAAAGTTTTCCATACTGATAATTAGTCGACATTAATAGTTTTGATCGACTGGTCATTTTATATTATTTTTACCTTCTAAATAAAGCTAATTATAGTCTTTGTCCATCAGAAAAGAGCCCACACATCTAATGACTAAAGTCATGACAGGATATTCTTCTGAACCATCAAGTCTGTCCATCTATTTACTGATTTAGATGGGCAATCTTGAAATTTATATTCCCGTTTTGTCAAATAAAAGGCAACCAAGATGTTCACATTTCATTGTTTTTTTCGAGGTAATGCGCTTTTTGTTCATGCATGCAATAAAATTTTTATATTTTGGAAAATAAGAGTTAAGAATTAAATGAATGATGATTATTTGTAAACTGTTCCAGAAACTATTTTTCTTTATATTAACGAACACTTAAAGAAAAGATGTTAGGAGTACTAAAAGCACTCCATTACTGTGAAGGAGACTAGCTTTACCCTGAAGAAAACAGCAACTAAGTAAGTAGTGATGTCATGGTGCCACTTCTTGTCCGGTTTTTCCAGTCTTGGGGCGGGTAAATGACAGTATCTCGTGTGTTGGGTGGAGAGAAACACAATATTGTCGCTCACGACATAATGTGCTTTCTCTCCAGTCTCGTCTTTTGCCCCGCCCCTCTCGTTTCCTCGTTAACTTCCCTTTAGTGTTTCATTACCCATACCTGCCCATTGTTATCTTTCTTTGTTAGTCTCCCCTTGTATTTTCTGTCCTGTGCTCGTTTGTTTTGTATTACCTTGCATTGCTCGTCTGAGTGTTTATGCTTGGCGAAGCTTTTGGATATCATTCCTGTTCGTCTAGTCTAATCTAGTCCAGTCCAGTCAAGTCAGTCTCTGTCAAGAGTCAGTGTTTGTAAGTAGTATCAAGTATCACATTAGTTAAGTCCAGTCTATTTTCAGTTTCCTGTTTAGTCTGTGATTATTATTTATGTCGTTTCTATTTTACCCTACTGTGGGTCTTGTTTTGTGTTTATTTACTTATATTAAAGTCTCATTTGTTACTGTTCCTCTGCCTGCATTTGGGTTCTGTCCACGTACCTGAAAGCACAAATGAGCCATAAAAAAAACCCAGGCAGTAACTGAAAGCCATGGACACTGGAGGCAGCTGCAGAAAATTGTGGCTAGTTCCGCCTCGCCGAAACTCAACAGGTGCGCTTCCACCAGGAATTCCAGAGCGAATGCCCGGACTGGAGGATCTCCTTGCTCTGGAATTCCTGGTGGAAGCGCACCGGTTGGGTTTCGGTGAGGCGGAACTAGCCACAATTTTCTGTGGCTAGCTCCAGCAACCCCTCACGCCTACAGAGAGGAGGAGGCTGAGCTCCTTGGGCTTCATTGACGTCGTCAGGTTCGCCATGGACAGAGAGGAGTCCATGGTCTCTGCCTAGATTACGGCATCTACCTCCTTGTCCCCGATCCCGGAGGGGCGTGTCATCGCTGCCACCGTGCTGGTCAACCCTGCGCCGTGTCTCCCGGAGACTTTCGCCATGGGATGCGTGGTTCCGGGAGTTCGACCACACCTTCTCCACCAGCAGAGCCGGAGCCCAGTCCCGGTCCGGCAACAGAGCCGGAGCCCAGTCCCGGTCCGGCAACAGAGCCGGAGCCCAGTCCCGGTCCGGCAGCAGAGCCGGAGCCCAGTCCCGGTCCGGCAGCAGAGCCGGAGCCCAGTACCGGTCCGGCAGACAGTCTGGCCGACAGTCCAGGCAATAGAGGGGATCTTTGGAGACATAGATGAGAGAGTCGGACTTGTTACCAGAAGGTCACCAATTCTCAGGGCCAGCAGGTATGGATTAATGCTATCTTGAGTAAGGCACCAAACCCCTGTTTGCTGCACCGGTGCTACAGTGATGGCTGCCCATCGCTCCGCAGCCACATCTGACAAATAGGTCACTTTTACTAGATGCCGACTAGGCCTTTACCTTCAAATGTCAGCCCTTCACGATCAGGCCACTTCAACATCACCAACAGGTCCTGCCCTTCTGCCCCCTTCTATGCTCGAATTGAATAAAATCTTATGGGGGCCCCACCATAAGTCTTACTTTGGTGGGGATTAGTCTTACAATATACAATTTATAAAAAATACATAATATATTTGATCATAATATGCATAAATATATTATATTTATTTAAAACAGGCTTACACAAAAGAACAGGCTTCTTTTACTGTATTTTGGATCAAACAATGTAGGCTTGGTGAACAGAAATGACTTTTGAACAGTAGTGTACGTCCAACAGAATAATTCTAGCATTCTTTACCAATGTACTATTGGTAATGTGGAATGTAGTACTATTTTCCCTAAAACAACTTGATGATTGACACTTTGTGATAATAATTTTTGTTCCAAAGTACTTTAAATGCAAGAAGCTACTTTATTAGATATTAAAAATATAAATTGTGATAAGACCGACTGTCAGTCTTTGTGTTAGTGTTGTGGGGATTTCTCAACGTTTTCAGTGCAGTTTAGGTAGTTACGTCTAGTAGGTGGTGGCAAGGGACTGTTATGAGTGGGTCTGACAGTCAGCAGATTATATTTGTTGTACTAAATGAAGATAAAATGGGAAGTGACCATTGGCCAGTAGCATGTAGGATCCAAAATGAAGAGCAAAAGCAAAATATGAGTCAATGTAGCAGATGGGGATTTAGAAAGGCATATTGGAAAGAATTTCATAATATGTGTACTGAAATATTTCATAATATGAAACTGGAAGGAAGCATAGAGGAAACCTATAATAGAATGATAGAAGGAATTATAGTTGCGGCATTGCAGAATATACCTTTTATAAGCAATTTTCAGGAAATAAAATAAAAAGTGTACCATGGTGGTCAGAAGAGTGTACAGTGGCAGCTAATGAAAGGAATAAAGCATTTAGAGTGTTAAGAAGGTCAATAAACCAAGACACAGATGTGGAATATCAAAGGAAAAGGGAAATTGTAAGAAGGGTAATTAAGAATGCAAAAAGAAAGGCATGGCAAGATTTTTGTAATACAATAGGAATAGAGACGAAATGAATGTGGTTTGGAGAATGATAAAGAAAATGAATGGGATTAGTAGTAGCAAACTAATTCCGGTAATAGAGGGAGAAGGAAAAATTGCTGTCGCAGACAAAGAAAATACAGAGGTTATCGCTACAACATTTGCTAAGGTACATAGATACATGATATCTTAGATGGAAAGTATTTTTTGAAAGACAAGAGATAAGCAAAATTTATAATAATGCTCGTAGGGAAACATAAATCACAGATAGCAGTACAGATGAATATTCTAACAGTTTTGAGATTAAAACAGCGATTGAGATGGCAAGAATACAATGACAGGAACGGAAATGATTAGTTACAGCATGTTCATTTTTTTTACCAGAGATAGCTGTGAAAGCTCATTTAAATCTATACAATCAAATATGGAAGGAGGGTGGATTACCTAAGGATTGGAAAAAAGCAATTGTGATTCCCATAGCTAAACCAGGGAAAGATGCAACAAAAGCTAGTTATTGTAGACCAATTGCTCTTACATCAACATTGTGTAAAGTAATAGAGAAAATGATAGTTAGAAGACTGACTTATTGGTTAGAGAAGAAAGAGTTACTGTCAACAGCACGAAGTGGATTTAGGAGGAAAAGATCCACAATGGATGCCCTGATATTATTTGAAAACGATATCAAAAGAGCAATATAGATGAAAGAAAACTTTAATTCTCAACACTCCACGCTCGACACCAAGTATTGTAACTTAGTTGCAGTTTTTGTTGATATTGAAAAAGCATACGATACTTTTGTGTAGAGAGGGGCTTCTAGTTAAATTAAATAGTGTTGGAATAGGGGGAAAAATGTATACCTGGATTTTAGACTTCCTTTTTAAACGAACATTTCAGGTAAAGGTAGGTAAAGAAGTATCAACAGTTTACGACATTATAAATGAAACTCAGCAAGGAAGCATAATTAGCCCAGTACTATTTAACTAAATGATTAACAACATATTTGGAAAAAATGTAGGTATCTAGGACTAATGACTTCAATAACTAAGTATGAATGGGGTGCAAATAAAAGCTCATTGTTAAAGATATATCAAGCTTTGAAAAGATCTAGGATAGACTATGGATGTGTAGTATACGGAGATGGGTGCAAATCAGAATTGAAGAAACTGGAGAACGTACAATCTAGAGCACTAATAATCTGCTGTGGAGCAATAAGAACAACCCCTCTAGAGGCCATTCGAGTTGAAATGGGGGAGATGCCATTAAATTTGAGAAGGAAGAAGCTAGCTATATTCACTTGGTTAATTTGCAGGGCAGTGATATCAAGCACCGTTCACATACAGTATTACAGGAATGCTGGGAATATAAAAAGAAGGGAGGAAACAGCATCGGGTGGATACATAAAAGATGGGTCAAGGAGTGTGGCTTAGAGAATGAAAACATCTGCCCCAATTTGCCATTAAATGGTGCATCAATATGGAACTTTTCAGATCCTTTTGTTGAAATAACAGTATTAGATGCCAGGGAGAGCGGATAATGATATAGTAACAGTTATGAAATTAGTGTTTTTATGTCAAAACAATGTGATTCTTTTACACAAGTATACACAGATCTAAAGATCCACTTAGTCAAAAACTTGGTATATGGGTATACATTCCAGATTTTAAGATGGGAATAAATTTAGAGAATTAGAGATAAACTGTCAGTATATTCCTCAGATTAATTGCTATAATAGTAGGGTTACAGTGGATTGAACATGTTAAACCAAGCAGAAATGTAATTTGCTCAGACTCTGCATCAGCTCATCAAAGTATAATGTCTACAAAAACAGATGGAGAAGATTTATTGGTGTAAAATATACATTATTGTACAGACTAAAGGCATAGGGTATCACAGTGCACTTTTGTTGGATTCCAGCACATATGGGGATTGAAGGGAATGAAAAAACTTATAAATTAGCAAAGAAGGCATTACAGGAGTTGGTGGATATCAAGGTACATTTTGGGAGAAGAGAAGCAAAACAGTAATTAAAAGGGAGTTAATAGGTACATAGTGGGATAATAGCAGTAAAGGGAGATGGTTTTATCATTTTGGGAAAAAGAAGGTAAAGGCAAAGTTATGGGAGATGTTGGAAGGAAGAATTCAAGGCTTACATACAGGTTTAAATTCTACACTTGCGACAGTAAGTACCATGAAATTGTGGGTGTGAAGAGTGTAGTGTTTTAGAAACAGTGGAGCATGTATTGTTTAAATGTAATAGGTATGATGAAAAAGAGTGAAAATAGTCTTTTAAGTAATCGTAAAGATAGACAGGTAAGTGGTATGGACATTTAAGCCAAGGGACGGAGTGATTATTGGATACATAGGGAACTGTTAACCTTTTTAAAAATGACAGGATTAGAGGATAGGATATAGGGCTTGCGTAATGGAATGCTTGTTTTCATCCTGGAGGTTGAGGGGCCTAGTGGGGAAGATGGAGGAGCTGGAGACGCAGCGCCATATGAAACACGGGCCATGATCCTAGGGGAAGGGGGATCACGTCCCCAAATAAAACAAAAAATAAGAGAAAAGTAAAGACTTATCACCCTAGATATACAATAGGTGGCGGTAATACTCCAAAGGAGTGATCGGTCGTAAAACTGGACGAAGAAGAAGTAGGTAACACACCGCACCTGTTCCTGAAGGAGACCGTTCTGACGAGATGAAAATCGCGGAGCATCGTCATCTAATTTACAAGCACACAACGTACTTTGGGCCGTAACACATGTATTACATTTTTAGTTTATGACGGGAAAAAAACTTAAGCCCAAGAGCAAAAGTAATGTATGCTTTACCAAAACAACATCTAGACTTTCAAATTGTAAAATGGTTAAGTGTCTAATAAATAACGTCTATCTAATAGGCTACTGTATGTGCTTTCGTGTTTGCTTTCTGTTGCGCCAATAGGCTTAAGTTCACTTGACTTTAACCCAACCCATCTGCTTGTGCTTGAGTAGGAAAACCGGTAAGACTTGAGACACATAAAACACCGTCTCATTAGGAACACTTCGCGCTTTCTTCAAGGTAAGTAAAGCCTCTCAAAGTATTTTTAATGTGATCTGTTTTATTTGATTTAACTTTAGTGAGCAGTAGCCGCCATTTTTTAACACCAGCCCAAATTAACTCCTATGAAAACATTTTGTTTTATAAGTATTACTATGGGAGAACTTTCCATAAATGTTTTGGCATTTGTTATATGCAACGTGAAATATTGACATGCTACATTTTTATACTTTATTTTTATATTCAACTGACAGTCAATCTTTATCTCGATACTTTCATTCTTTACATATCATGAAATCTTGACAACATTCATGAAACCACCAGGGTTGGGAAGTAACGGCATTAAGTAATCAGGATACAAAAGAGTAGTGACTGTCAATAATTCGTTACATTATGATTACAATGGTTTAATTTAAAACTGAAATAAATCAGTAATTTGGCACAATAACACGTTTTTTTTAGCATTGCTTGGTTATACAGTAATCACTGGTTTTGTTGTCAGTAATGACTCACGTGAGCCATTACCTCATCTCAGGCAGATTAAATTACAGCTTGCTGACCATGAGAAAACGCTATCAATTTATGGCAAAAAATGTGTTTGTCGTCATAGAATGAACATGCAAACTAATATGCCATTTTTGGCAAAATAACACTTATTTTAGGGAACAACTATATGAAATTTTCTTAAACAGGTTGTATTTTGCATCAAATATTATACATTTTTGACCAAATTTATAATGTTTCTTTATATTTCTTAATTGACTGTATTTATATATATGACCTTGAAGGAATCCAAATGTAATCAGATTTCTTTACTTTTATATTGTGTTGCTTGGATTAAGTTTCAGAATATTTATTACGAATTAAATTGTTAATGTAACGGAATACGTAACCCTCTCAAGTCTGGACACCGCTAAAAGACAGTAACACTGTATCATTACAGATGTCTGTATCAGATCTATCTGATAGGATACCTGTGCCAAAACCGCGAGCAAGATACTTGCTTGGAATAGGTGCATCCACAAGGTGAGAAGAAGGGGTTTATGGTCTTTAACTGTGTATATAATGCCCTGATGGATAAAACAAGCTTACTACATTCAAATATTTTACAGTGATGGTGTTGGTCCAGATGTTCAGGGTGATACAAAGATGGATTTTGAAGGTACTGTTTGTTCTGACTTCTCAGCAACAGCAGTAGCATTTATCAATACAAAAAACTCCCATAATTGATCTTTTATTTTTAAGTACTGTATGACAAAAAAAGTCAGTTCGGCTCAGCTTTTAGTTAAGATAGTATTTCTGCATCACCTTATTTTATATTGGGTTTTGCTTCAAGAAGTTTCATGTTTTTCACAGAAGAGGTTAATGACAAACATAACGTTAGTGTGGAAGAGCCATTTAGTCAACAGCATACCATCTCTGCCTCTACTGGCCTTCAAGAAAACGCTACCTCTATAGCTTGCGAGGATTTCACTGTGATTCCAGTCTCCCCAAAATCTCTCAATGAATCTCTCAGTAAACAGCACCAGAATTCCAACAAAGCAGGGTAATGTTTCTTAACTGCTTTTCTCCTTGTTATTTTTTTGTTGGCATGTTCCAAGAAATACATCATTGAGAAAAATCTATAAATTCTTATAATTAATTTTGCACTTTGTTGATAAATTCTTTTGTAGTTCTGCAGACCAGATGATTGATGTTCAAATAGGGCTTGTTAGAAGCGAAGAAAAGTGTCATGTTCCCAAATCACAGAAGGACCCTGAAAAGCCCAATAAACCACGGTATGTTAAGATTGGTTTATGGTAAATAGAGCCCTGGTTGTGTGTCTCACAGTTAATTTTTTATGCTAAATAAAAACACTGGTGTGTACTAAACTGTTTTCATAAGGTTAAACTGATTGGATTTCCTTTTCATTGTATTATGTAAAAAATCTGTGCTAAAAGACTTTTCATAGCATTCCAAATTGCCCTTTTGTGTGCAGTGCTGCGACCATTCGTGTGAGCAGAAGGAAGCAGACATTATCGCGGTTACATAAGACAGCTGCTACATCTCACTGTGAAAGTGTGGTGGCACAATCCAGCTGGCTGGATGTATGGAGGGGACGCAAGTAAAAACTCTATATAATCCCATAAATCTATAAAGTTATAAATGAGTGAAAACAATTGAAAGCGCAAAGAGATTATGAAATTATAAAACAGCATTGTCTTGTAGACACAATGTCCTTTGGGCCACTCTAGATGGTCAGCTCATGTCACTTTGGAAAAAACGCACAGTGAGTTGTATTCCATGATGTTATAGTGAATTAAACATTTGTTTCATTGATCATTTGTCTTACTTATATAATTACAAATCTAATGTTTATTGTGTCTCAGGACAAGTTCACAGAATATGTGTTTCATGTAACAAGCATCACCAACATATGCAGGCAGAATCACGGACACTTCTCTATCTACTTTAGGAAAAAACACTTTGAGTTCATGGCTCACAGTGAAGGTAAGCTTAACTGAAATATTATGTTATACTTCTAGAAACAATCAAGTCGGTTATTTCAGACTTGGGACACCCTTGGGACACTTAGATTTACTTTGCTGTAAATGTGTTTTGTGTAAATGTGTAGCCGTGCAAAAGGGTTGGGTTTCATCTCTCCTTGCCTCACGGGGGGGGGAACCAGTTGATCCACCCAAACAGCATGGGCCACTGACCATGAAAGATCCACGGAAAAAAGTGCATGCTGCCATCTGTGGACATAACCTTTGGATTTACAGCAATAAAGAGGTGTGGTGTATTGTTTATTTTTGTGAACTTTTGAAAAAGAAAGAGAACAACGACTGTATATTTCCTAATGCAATGACATCCAAAAAAGTCAATGTCAAAGCCAAAGAAATACGTTTTGTTTTGTGATACTTTCTGGTTGTTAACTTCATTTGTGGTGATTGTGAAGGACCAACTTTATATAACCTCTAAATATTTTATATCAGTTGCCCAGTGAATTTGCTTGATGAGCACAGCACAGCACACTTGACAAGTTCTCTACTAAATAAACATGAAGTGAAAAAGAAGTTTGAGTAATATCAAGTTGGTTTTAGAGCATGCGGATCTAAGCACAAAGCTTTCATTTTGATTTGATGATGTCTTTAACCTTTTCATGCATAGAGGTCTCTACACTGGACAGCTATAGAATCTCGTCAAAACATACAAATAGGCTACCGTCCATCGAAAAATCCTTTTGAAAAATATAAATCTTGTTTTACATTCCTTAAGAGCAATAAACATTACAATTTTCATGTTATTCATGTTATTTCATAATAACATGTATTTCATGTTATTTTCAGTTTATCATCACACTCTGTTGTGTCTTATACAAAAATAATGTTTCTAATGTAATCTGTGGTTTTATAACTATGCCAATATACATTACTCTTCTAGTTTACAAAGCAAAGTTTACATATTATTATAATTTTTTTACAGGACTTCAGTTTAGGTCTCGGCATGACATATGTATCCATGAACATAGCATCCGTGAAGCTGACAGGCCGCCACGCCTTTTGTCTCATTACGCCATACAGGACCTTTTAGTGAGTATTCTGTAAGAGTTTCTGAATCTTGCATGTCTCTTATTTGTCTCTGCATGCTCTGTTTGCAGGTTGTCATAAAGTAACTTAACAGGTTGTACAGTTTCTCTGCAGAAACAGCTAAGGAGACGACTATGTGGTTGGATTGCCTGAATGACGTGATCCGCAGCGCACTGTCTTGCAATATGGTGGCGAATCGGCTGTGGTTGAGTCCCTGGAATAAATATTGTGCCGACTGTCGTGCTCCTAACCCTGAATGGGCATCTGTGAATCTGCTGGTGGTCATCTGTGAGGATTGCGCAGGTGAACATAGATCCATGGGAAGTAGCAGGTCCAAAGTGCGAAGTCTGAAACTAGATAATAAGGTCTGGACGGAACCCTTAATTCAGGTGAGTTTCGTTATGCTGCAGAACCAATAACAAATATAGATGCAAGCAGCATTTAAGGGAATCAACCCAAACGAGGGCACAGTGGGAAATATACAGTATATTCACATCTCTGATGATGAGTTTTTGAAAAGCAGTTTTAGAAACATAGTTAACCCCCTGGGGTCTGAGGGGGTTGGGGGCCATTCAGAAGTTTTAACATGTCCTGACATTTGTGTTTATTTCAGTTGTTTATAAACATATTAATGGGTCTATTACAGTCAATGAAATAATGTCACAAAACACAAACTAAGCATATATTCACAAAAATTATGAGTATTGAATCTTGTAGACTAGAGATTTTGTGACGCGTTGTAAAAAAACATTCTGCTCACTCATTCACATAAAACAATGTAGTGATTTAACATCTGTAAGATACTTCTTGTTGTGGAAAGGCCATATGCGATGGAGTTTCAATGTGTTTTATAACAGATCAATAGATAAAGACCCGACCCCTAATGGGCCAATGTGGAATGTTGTGAGGCAGCTATGAGAAATAATGTGTGGAGACTTGTGTAACGCGGGTGTAACACTGCATGACAGGGCAAAAGACGAAAGAACCATTATCATTTTAAATCATGTCCACGCTGGATACCACACAACACAACAAATCTGCGTCTGATGTAGACAGGGTGTGAAAGAATAAATTGTTTCTTTTATGCAGTTTATTTACAAAGTAAAGGAAAAAACAAACAGAATGAAGCCGACACAAGCAAAGGTAAATGATTGTTGGCATATTTTGTACAGAGTACTAGTGTTGTAGTCAAAAATGCCTAAACCGAGACCAAGACAAGTCCAAGACTTTGCAGGGCTGAGACCAACACAAGACCAACACCAATTAAATTCGTCTAAAACCTCGTGTCTTGTGATTGTTAACTGGTTTCAGATGTCTAATTTCCTGTTTGTCACTGTAGTAGGGGTGGGCGATATGGACAAAAAATTATATCTCGATATTTTTGGTGATTTTAACGATAACGATAATTACACGATATCCATTAAAAATGTGATTTAAAAAGGCAATTTAAATAGATTTAAAAAAAAGAGTAAATTCATCACTGATGATAATAATGGGCACAGTGTAAAATGAAAACATTGCTTATTTATTTTCTTTAACATGTAAGTATTGAAGTAAAAACAATTCAAAGACATACAAAATACTAATTGAACTAGTGTAAGAACATCAAACTCTGAGTAAACATTCAGTTGTACACCTCTGCTGTAATGTAAATTGTGCAGCATACAAGCAAGATGAAATAATAATAATAATGAACAAATAGCATCTGTAAATAAAGTACTCTGATCTGTAACATATTGCACACAACCATGTGTCCTTAGGGCCTTATTGCCTTACCACCTATGGCCTTATTGAACAAATACCTAACTTCAAGTACTGCCCAGTACAAAGATTGCACAAAAATAAAAAGGAAAATCTGCCCAAAAGGTGCACTTCCAAATCAGATTATCTTAAATAAAATAATATACATTTGTTAACAAATGACATCAAAGTAAACAAGGTCCACAATTTACAGAAAAATAAAATATAGTCACTATTATTAAAGCACACACTGGCATGGACAGATTCTGAAACTTTATAGAACATTATAGGCAAACTGCTCACTGTTCACATGTAGATTTAGTTCAAATTATGAGCCAAGACACATCCGTCATGATAATACAGGATGTATTCGGGTTTGTCTTTTAAATGAAAGAGCTTGTTGTGCAGTATTCAGTCGCCGCTTCTGTTCCTCCAGAAGTCGGCTTCGCGCATAAACTACACAAACACAAGAGCGCGAGGCAACATGACGTCATCGTGGAGTGGGCGGTCAGGTAAACAGTTAAGAAACTCCCCTTCCGCGCTCGCGTTCACGTGCGCCAGGCACGTTCTCGCGTGAATAATTACGATACAGCTCTCTAGTCACAGATTTCGATGGGTCACAGATTTCGGCACAGCGCCGGTGTTCAACTTGCGGGCGGCCATTCGCTTACCATGCCTGTGAGAGAGATGACGACGTGTATGCGCAGAACAGCAATCATGTGACGCCCTGCTGCAGCCTCTGAATATGTGGCATTTTAATGCGTGTTTTTTCGGAGTAATTTAAATACTCGATAATGAGAATTTGCACATCGTTTACACAACAAACTCGATATTATCGCAGACGATATATATCGCCCACCTCTACACTGTAGCTGTGTATTTATAATAAAAATAATAACTAATTTGATTTATAACACACTTAATACAAATTAAAAACAAAAGAAGAAAATAAACAAGAAGTTTAAATAAATTTAAAGCTTGTTTAAAAAGGTAAGTCTTAAAGCGTACGTAACATGACATCATGAAAATGACGTTTCATGCAGTCTGTTATGTTGCCTTGTTTGAAAGTAAGCTGTCTGCCAAGTTGTAAGTCCGAAGGTGAATAAATAACGAAGTTATTTGCTTGTAAAAATGGGAGTCGACTCTGAATCACACAAACGAGTCGTGGACTGCCGGGAAAACTTTGGTCTCCTCCCCCAAACACTGTCGCACGTTCGTGATGCGTGTGTATCATGTCTAGAGTCCGTGTTCTACGGTGTGAAACTAAGTCCGTCTTATTTCAGCTACCTACTAAGCAAGAACTTCCGAGGGAAAAATGGTTACAATTTATTTTGCAAACAATACCCCAGGGTTGTACTGTGTGCGCGTCATTTCACCGATGATTGCTTTGATAATCTTGGTCCGTTCAGTGCAGAGTATGTGAATCGACTTTCCTTGAGAGAGGGGGCAATACCAACTCTATTTGGACCTTTTAGCTCCACCGAGTCCCAACCTGTAAGTGTCACTTTTGATATTTGTATGAACTTCAAGAAATATTTTCGTACCTTATGTCTGTGTTTAGCTAATGTATATAACGCTAACATTAGCATGTAGTGTTATTTCTGGTGTGTTACAGTTTGTTTACCTTGCTATTTACTCGGCTGATTTAATTGTTCAATCCATGAATTCTCAAAGTATTTGTTTCAAGAACTAAGTCGAGTAATATCTGTATTGTAATAACATCTGAAGACACGAACACGGTACACTGTATGCCGTGTCAACTAGTCCATGTATAATACTGTTACAAGAGAATTGTAAATGTCCTTTTTCTTACTGGGATCTGCAGAAGGATGAATTAATTCTCTAAATACTTTAAACGTTTATGAACTTAATATAATGTTTTATGAGTACATCTCAGCAGACCATTTGGTCACAACAAATTTCAAGTCTAGGCTAACGTATTTTAAGAAAAATAATAATTTACTTCATTGATAAGCATAACAAAACATGCATGTTGTCACACTGAGAGTTTTTATGACAAGAGTTGTCACTTGCCACTGACTAACATCCTGCTCCAGTCGTGGTGGAGTTTGTGGAGGATTAGCGTCTTCTTCCTCGTCAGACTCGGGCTCAAACTGGTACGGTAAAATCGCCACCATCTCTATCTACACATATATATAAAGACATCCAACCACATGTAAACCGTAATCCTGTAATGATGGTAGGCGTTCCATTTGCGACAAACGATGTACGCGTTTGACCAATCACAACAGACTACACCATCTGACTAATCACAAGACACAAGGTTACCGGGTAGTAGGGGCCTAGACGGGTGAATCGCGGAACAAATCATTTGAGAGTCAGTCAAGAAGTAGGGTACGAATAACTGCATATAATTACGAGATTAAAGTGTTTTTACACATTGTATGTAGATAAAATTGTTGTTGGACACTCCATTGCCCTAAGTAGGGCCTAAAAAAAACATATGTTACCTACTCTTTAAGGACACATTTGAAAGCACCCAGTGACTGTGGGGTCCTCAGATGGTCAGGGCAGTGGCGGACTGGTCGTCTGGAGTAGGGCTGAAACGATTTGTCGACAAAAATAGTCGACAAATATTCTGGTTGTCGAGTAGTCGTTTGATTACGTGACTTAATTTAAGGGCCTGCAATATCACAATTTGACCGCTACGGCACTGTAGCGCTAGAGTGTAATGCAGCCTTCCTGAATGCTATCGCAGTAGAAGGACACGCAGCGAGAATTATGTCGGAGTACAAACAAATGTGAACAAGTAAAGTGTGGGAAAGATTCATCAAATAGAAAACGACAAAATGCGGTTGTGTAATGCAAGCAATGCGGAACTTGACTTTCACATCAGCACAACCTGCATGCTGGAGTATTTAAAAAGGAAACATCCCGGAGAATGAGCAGAGGAGAGGCGAGTGTTCTCAATCTAGACCTAACTAACTAATTTAGCGGTAAATCTTTTTATGAGAGAATGCAATAATAACAATAATGATAATAACAAGCCTGTTTTGATTATTATAACACTATTAGGTATTGCGGAAAATCCTTATTAGAGAGGGAAGTTAAGTGATAGGAGTCTTATATCTTGACTTTATTTAAAAATATTTTCTTCTGTTTCTTGCTCTTTTTCATTAACTCTTTCACCGACATGACTTATGATTTATCTCGTCATTTAAAAAAAACGGTTTCCGCAAAAACGAGTTATAACGCCATCAGTGTTTATACTGTTGTACAGCAGGTGGCGCTGTTACACACCTTTCGGGAAAATACAGAATCCTAGAACCTTAGTTTATTTCTTATCGGTTTTTAATGATTGTTCTGAGTGTAATCTGGGCGGAATCTTTGACAAAAAAAAACTAATTGACTCAAAATTATCTTTTAATCAAAGTGATGCATTTTTGAAGAAACCTTCCCACATCTAAGAGTGATAAAAAAAAGATCAAATCAAGATTGAAGAATACGGTTTCCTTTGTTTAAAAGCAGCGACTGTGTTCTTTCATTTGACATATTGTTTGTCCATATATTCTTTACAGAAAATGTAGTGTGAGCCATCAAAGTTTGATTAAAATGTAAAAAACCGCTGGGGTAGGCTGGCAACTTTTTTTTTTAAAGGCTGACGGGGAATGAGTTAAACTGAACTGTTGTCATATAAATGCTGCTTAAGGCTTCTGTCAAGAGATTTGTTTACATTTAAAAAAAAATTGCCTTTAATGTACCTGATTTATTTATTTTTATTTGTATTTGAAAGTTTCTAGAGAGAGAGTATTTGTGTGATTCGAGTTGGACAGAATCAGCAAACTTAAAGAGAGTAACCACCAGTTGGTTCAAGTTCATTAAAGCAAATTTCAAAAGCTAAATTGATTTTAAAAATTACGTAAATTATCTATAACTCAATGTTTTAACTAGTTGCAAAAGCTGAATAATCATTAAAAACGTACTGATTAGTCATTGAAATAATAGCCGATTAGTCGATTAATCAATCTAATAATCGGTAGATTAGTCGACTATCAAAATAATCTTTTGTTGCAGCCCTAGTCTGGAGCACCGAGAGTTTCTTGTGAGACAGAATCAATCTAGTTATTCCTACTGTACGTGTTGAAATCAGGACTAACAGAGTTTACATTTATTTACATTTACACATTTGACAGACGCTTTTATCCAAGTAACCTATACATTTATACTTGGGTATGTGCAATCCCCTGGGATCGAACCCAAAACCTTGCGTTATTAACGCAATGCTCTTACCACTGAGCTACAGGAAAGCAACCAGTTTACACTGAGGGAGTATGTAGCAGGTGTTTCTGAATGCTACTTAGTCTATGGAGGTTGTTCAGTGGGCTCTCAACCTCTTATTAAATGCTTTCTGAAAGGGTCATGTAGATTGCGTCCATCTCAGTCTAAGGGTAATTCCCTCATGGGATCTGGGAATTGTTGTGAAGGCCCTGACACATTTTTTGGCTATTTCGTCAGCTAGGAGGGTCTGTGAACTACCTTGTACACCCAGCATGCTTGAGACTAGGGGATGAAGGCTTATCTAATTCACTCCTTCCAATCCCTCATTCCTGCCTCATTCCAATACCTCCAGACCTTGATATGACCAGAGCTTGGACAACCAGTTGAGAGGCTAGCTCTGACAGGAACGGCATGATTTTCCTGATGTTGTAGAGCACATACCTGCAAGTTTGAGTGGTTGCCTGCGATATGAGAGGTGAATTTCAGCTGGTTGTATTACAACAATCCCAGGTTTTCTCACAGACTTGAGTTGAGGATCCAAGCTTAATTGTAAGGAGGAGTTCAATTGATGGGTGGGCTGGCATAACCAGGAGTTCTGTCTTGGAGAGGTTGAGTTGTAGGTAATGCTCTTTCATCCAATAAGAGATGTCCAGAAGGCAGGCAGAGACATGGGGGTCATATCACATGGGGGTGAGAACCAATGCGCCTTTATAATTGGACTCTTAGGGAGGTGGTATATATAGAAAAGAGGCGAGGAGGAAGAACTAATCCCTGAGGAATTTCAGTTGTCAGCTGTGAGATCTGGATGTCTTGCCTCTCCAGAATACCTTAAAGGATCTGCCTGTGAGATCAGAGTTAAACCAGTTGAGTGTAGTTCCAGAGATGCCCAGTTTGGATAGAGTGGACAGCAGGATCTTCACAGTGTCAAGAAGGTTGTGCTGTGAGAGATAGGAAGATAATTGGTTAGCAAGGTATTGGTGGGAGTTTGAGGGAGACCGAGAAGAGAGGAGAAGGTTGAGAAAAGTTGATGCTGGTTAGATGCTGTTTGGATTTTGTTTTGAAAGTACTGGGTTTGGCTGCAGATATATCAGTAGCAAATGAGTGAAGATGTTGATACTTGGAGACATCAGCAAGGTGACTTGCGCCACTTCCTTTCCACAGCCCTTAGCTTGGTCCGATGGTAACGAAGAGTCTAAGAAATCCTGGAGCAAGATGGTGTAGCACATGCAGACACTGTCAAGACAGGATGTTAAGGTTATACAGAGACTATCAGTAGGAAAGAAACGGGGTAAGGGGGGGGGGGAGATGAGAGTACAGGCAGTGATACAGTGAACTTTATAAAGAAATGGTCAGAGACATGCAGGAGAGTAACTAGAATATTGTTAGTTATGCAGTAACGAGTCAGAAGAAGATGATTGACAACGAGATTAGCTAATTAAAACAAGTACACGCTCCTATTAGTTTAATTTAAGGACAGGGACAAAGAACTTATCTGGTCGTATGGGGTCACTTATATCTTTACTGCATGTATATCGCAAGAGTGTGATCACATAATAAACTCAGCAAAAAATAAACGTCCTCTGACTTTCAACTGTTTTTACTTTCAGTAAACTTAATATGTGTAAAAATTTGTATGAACACTAAAAGAGTCAACACCGTAAGACAGAAACTAAAAATATTTCAAAGACATGTGACTAACAGAAATAGAATAATGTGTCCCTGAATGAAGGTAGGCTCAAAATCAAAAGTACCAGTCATTATCTGATGTGGCCACCAGCTGCTTGAAGTACTGCAGTGCATCTCCTCCTCATGGACTGGACCAGATTTGTTAGTTCTTGCTGTGAGATATTACCCCACTCTTCCACCAAGGCACTTGCAAGTTCCTGGACATTTCTGGGGGGAATGGCCCTAGCCCTCACCCTGCGATCCAACAGGTCCCAGACGTGCTCAATGGGATTGAGATCCGGGCTCTTCGCTGGCCATGGCAGAACACTGACATTGCTGTCATGCAGAAACTCACGCACAGAACGAGCAGTATGGCTGGTGGCATTGTTCTGCTGGAGGATCATGTCCGGATGAGCATGCATAAAGGGTACCACATGAGGGAGGAGAATGTCTTCCCTGTACGGCAAGGCATTGAGATTGCCTGCAATGACAATAAGCTCAGTCCGATGGTGATGTGATATACCGCCCCAGACCATGACGGACCCCCCCACCTCCAAATCTATCCTGCTTCCAGGGTACAGGCCTCGGTGTAACGCTCATTCCTTCGACGATAAACACGAATCCGTCCATCACCCCTGGTGAGACAAAACCGTGACTCATCAGTGAAGAGCACTTTTTGCCACTCCTGTCTGGTCCAGCGAAGGTGGGTTTGTGCCCATAGGTGGCGTTGTTGCTGGTGATGTCTGGTAAGGACCTGCCTTACAACAGGCCTACAAGCCCTCAGTCCAGCCTCTCTCAGCCTATTGCGGACAGTCTGAGCACTGATGGAGGGATTGTGTGTTCCTGGTGTGACTCGGGCAGTTGTTGTGGCCATCCTGTACCGATCCTGTGCAGGTGTTGTTACACGTGGTCTTCCACTGCGAGGATGATCAGCTGTCCTTCCTGTCTCCCTGTAGCACTGTCTTAGGCGTCTCACAGTGCGGACATGGCAATTTATTGCCCTAGCCACATCAGCAGTCCTCATGCCTCCCTGCAGCATGCCTAATGCACGTTCACGCAGATGAGCAGGGACCCTGGGCATCTTTCTTTGGATGTTTTTCACAGTCGGTAGACAAGTCTCTTTAGTGTCCTGCGTTTTTAGAACTGTGACCTTAAATGCCTACTCTCTGTAAGCTGTTAAGGTCTTAACGACCATTCCACAGGTGCATGTTAATTAATTGATTATGGTTAATTGAACATGCATGGAAAACATTGTTTAAACCCTTTACATTGAAGATCTGTAAAGTTAATTGGATTTTTACAACATTATTGTTGAAATACACAGTCCTGAAAAAGGGACGTTTCTTTTTTTGCTGAGTTTAGATATGAGGTGAGACAGCAGAAAATGTACCTGTCTTTTCTTTAATGCTTATTACGATCACAGATTCTAATTGGATCATTTAAAAGTGTCTGTGTGGCAACTATTCGCTGAGTTTGTTCATTTTTATTGAGGCGTTTTTGAGAAATCTTTATGGAGGCCAGAGGTGGGTAGTAACACGGTACATTTACCTCGTTTAATTTTAACCTTTTGTTTACCTCGTTTAACCTTTGTTTAATTAATGGTTGTCGTCTCTTTTAACTGGGGCATTCCCGAGTGATTGATTCTTTTGAAAGCATTAATTGAATAATGGGCAAAACCGTCTGAATAGGTTCACGATTCCGTTCAAATGATTTGTTCAGTTCACAGAATGAACTGAAGCGGCGGGTTACTCACTCCTCGTAGCTAGAAAATGAAGAACACACAGAACACAAAGAGCATTGGATGAAGTGGATATGAACCTACATCTATCAAATCAAAACTGCAAATTAATCATATTGTTTTCCAGCAATGATAAATGCCTGTCATGTGTTCGTCAAGGAAGGGGCGGATTAAGTGATTTGGGGGCCCTGGGCAAATCCATTTATGGGGGCCCAAACTATGCGCCCCATTTATGGGGGCCCCAATTGTTCTTCAAGCCAGGGGTGGATTAAGTGATTTGGGTGCCCTGGGCAAATCCATTTATGGGGGCCCCAACTATGCGCCATTTTACTTTACTGTAACCATTATTTTTCCTCCTCATCAAAGCTCACAACTTTTCAACCCCATTCAGAGTGACAGGGGAAAATTAAGCTTGATAAACACAGATACTCACTAATTAAAAAAAGAATAATACCAAATAAAAAAACATGAAAAAATTCATCTGCAGGGTTTTTCCTGGTTCAAAATGAGGTGGGGGTGATGCAATGCGCGTGTAGGCCTACCGTCCCTTTAAGTGTCTTAACAAAACACTCATATTAAAGTTCTAAAAAAATTATGAAATGGCAACTAAAGAGTTACATAAAGCATTAAATTTGTTCAATCGAACAGATCATTTGAAAATGTTAATAATAGCCTTTTTTACCATTAAAGAGTTTTACCCCATAAATCACCAGTCTGACTAAATGAGCAAAGCTCATTCACACCTTACGTTCTCTTGTAGTTCATTTAGCTTTGAACAATTCAGTGATCTCTTACATGCAGTTTAAACAAAGTGGTTCAAAGGAGTCGTTTGTTGTCGAATCGTTCTGATCGCAATGAGCGTTTATACTGGAGAACTCGCTGTGTACAGAATAACAATGATTCAACGAGCAACAATACAAAATACACAGCTAAAAATATTACAATGATGTACAGAAAATTAATTTAGAAAAGCTATTACAGCTCCCATTATAGCTTGTTTACTGAGCTCTTCAGCGACCCTTACTGTGCTGGTAACGAAATGGCGCCTACATTTTGGCGTAATGCTGTAGTTATAAATGACAATCTGTTTAAAGCAAGCAGTGTTTTTTTGTGGTTTACGACCTTTCATGCATTTAAATGCAGCTTTCCTGTAGCTCATTGGTGAGAGCATTGCGTTAACAATGCAAGCTTGTGGGTTCGATCCCAGGGTATTGCAAATACCTATGTAAAATGTATAGGATAAAGCAATGTAAGTCGATTTGGATAAAAGCGTCTGCCAAATGCCTAAATGTAAATGTAAATGTGATCAAATTTGTGTACCAGTGTGTACAGTACGAATCGTTAGCACTGTAGTGATGTTATTATATTATGTCGATTTGTGCCCATCTGTCTGCGTAGAGGAGTCAAACAACCTTTCTGCTGTTGAACTGGCCCTCTCCTACCAAGCTCACAACTCTCTTTGTTTGACAGATGTTTTGGTCGTCAGTCATATAACTGTGTTTTCTGTGGTCATGGAGAAATACTCAATGGCACATTATCATTGCTCGTGGCCGGGAGAGTGCTGTGTCTGGCGGGGTAGAGAGAGATGTTTGTGTAGGGAAAAAGGCAGAGACTTTGGCAACAATCTTTTCTAAATCATCTTTTCCCCTCTCCGCTGGTGTACAGAAGCTTGTTTCTTTGTTGATTTTAACTTTAACATAATTTTGCAGCTAATGTACCATAGAGTGACACACTCGCTGTGGGAAGTTCTACTAATTCCGCTTCATCTAGATTTATGACTCAATACTTAGAACACCTAAATTGCTTAATCTGTCATCTGACATTGTGGACCTGAGATAGGTTTTCACCAGCTTTAGTGCAGAAAAACTCAGTTCACAAGATGCAGTACTAACAGTGATTGAAACAGCTATCTTGCATAGTTTAAAGAGCTCAAAGAAAACTTCTTTATATGGTTCAATGAATAATGCCAGCTCTACTACACTGGAGGGCTTCTGCATGCCACTCTGTATTTTCCTTTCTAAAATTCTTCTGAACTGATGTATTTCATACCCCAAGTCCTCAATATTTGATTCATACAGTTGTGTTCAAAATTATTCAACCCCTACTGAAATTGATTGTTTTGGTCGGTTTGACATTGATTATGATCATTCAGTCATCCTGCTTACAATTAAATCAAAGAGGCACGTGTAGGTCAGACAAATATAACATAACCTTTATAATGAAATAACCACAAATGTCTTTTCTGAGCTCACATCATTATCAGTTTTATTCAACCCCCAAGTGACATTCAATCTTAGTACTTAGTACAACATCCTTTTACAGTTATAACAGCTTTTAAACGTGAAGCATAGCTTGACACAAGTGTCTTGCAGCGATCTACGGGTATCTTCGCCCATTCATCATGGGCAAAAGCCTCCAGTTCAGTCACATTCTTAGGCTTGCGCACTGCAACTGCTTTCTTTAAGTCCCACCAGAGGTTCTCAATCGGATTTAAGTCTGGTGACTGCGATGGCCACTTCAAAATGTTCCAGCCTTTAATCTGCAACCATGCTCTAGTGGACTTGGAGGTATGCTTGGGATCATTGTCCTGTTGAAAGGTCCAACGTCTTCCAAGCCTCAGGTTTGTGACGGACTGCATCACATTGTCATCTAATATCTCCTGGTACTGAAGAGAATTCATGGTACCTTGCACACGCTGAAGCTTCCCAGTACCTGCAGAAGCAAAACAGCCCGAAAGCATGATTGACCCCCCGCCATGCTTCACAGTAGGCAAGGTGTTCTTTTCTTCATAGGCCTTGTTCTTCCTCTTCCAAACAAAGCGTTGATCCATGGGCCCAAACAGTTCTAATTTTGTTTCATCAGTCCACAGAACACTATCCCAAAACTTCTGTGGTTTGTCCACATGACTTTTGGCATACTGCAGTCGACTCTTCTTATTCTTTGGGGACAGCAAGGGGGTGCGCCTGGGAGTTCTGGCATGGAGGCCTTCATTACGCAGGGTATTGTCTGAGCAGAAACTTCAGTACCCACATCTGACAAATCTTTTTTTAGTTCCTCAGCAGTCACACGGGGACTTTTCTCCACGCTACGCTTCAGGTAGCGCACAGCAGTCGAAGTCAGCATCTTCTTTCTGCCACGACCAGGTAGCATTTCAACAGTGCCCTTTGCCTTGAATTTGCGAATGATGCTTCCTATGGTGTCTCTTGGTATGTTTAACATCTTTGCAATCTTCTTAGAGCCATTGCCCTTCCTGTGAAGAGTAATCACCTGTTCTCTTGTCTTCCTGGACCATTCTCTTGACCTCACCATGTTTGTAACCACACCAGTAAATGTCTAGAAGGAGCTGAGTATCACAGTCATTTTAAAGCTGCCTAATTGGTGCTTATTAGGCTTTATTGCTGCTCCCTGATATCCACAGGTGTTTTCAATACCTGATTGAAAACACTTCATTGAACCTCTGTTCTTCAGAGTGGTAGTCTTGAATAATTGTAGTCTTGGGGTTGAATAATTATGTCAATGAAGAATTCACAAAATAAACATTTACTACTGTATTACAAAACTAATTGATGTCATTTTAGTTGCATATGGTTCTTTAAGAAGTCCTTGTAGGATTTCATTCTGAATACAATTACAAATGTACACTAAATTCCCTAAAACCATTTACAGCATTGGGGGTTGAATAATTTTGAACACAACTGTACTGACTTTTCTTGGAGAAACACATCACTTGTAGGGTTTAGAGTTTGGATGCCAGTCATTATTTCACAGTTTTTGCTAGGAAACCTTCTGTTAAGCTCATTAAGCATCTGATCTAAAACAGGGTAGAAAAGGGTTGTACAAAAACTATCTTTTACTCGTTCTGAATCTGACCTCTGACCCACTGTACTGAGTACCCAGTCTGCATTAAATTGAGAGCTCAGCTTTTTTGGTCGTTTTGCAGGGGGCTGTATTGCAGTATCACATTGCTCAGCTGTGTTCAACACTTCATTCCATAGGTCATCAAAAAATGACTCATCCCTGTAGTCATTCAAAGTCTGAACTAAGGCTTCAACTAAATCAACAGCCTTTGATAGGTCAAGTGATGAAGACTGTAGCATATCTGATATAAATTTTGCTTCTCCAAACACTTAATGGAGGGTAACAAGTAAATCTATCTGTGCAAGTAGACCTCTAGCCTCAAATAATCTGTCACCACTGTGTTCTTGGACTATGTCTTGCAAGACTCGCTTAATGGCAGGCAATCTATCCATAATAGTATGTAGAGCCATATATCGACATGCCCAGCGAGTGTCACTTAGCCTCTGAAGTTCTCTAGCCGGTGCCAAGCCATTTTTGATGCACATATGACCCCGATTTGAAGACATACAGTCTTTCTAGTAAGGAGAATAACTCTCCTACCTCAGGGATAGCTTTGACTGTATCCACTAAAACTAAATTCAGAGAGTGTGCTTTGCAGTGGATGTAAAAAGCATGCTTTGCTTGTTCTTTAATGCGTGCCTGGACACCTGAATGCTTCCCACTCATAACTGAAGCACCGTCATATGCTTGGCCTACTAGGTTGTTTTTATATTCAAGACCATGACTTTCTAATATGTGTATGATTTTGTCAGTAAGCCCTGCTGCATCTAGTCGATCTGCCGATTCAAAGTGGAGAAAGCTCTCATGGACAACTCAACTGAAATAGTACCTGAGTACTAGAGATATCTGCTCCTTTTTTTTTTACATCTTTTGTTTCATCTGCCATTATGCTATAGACCTCACTGTCTTTCACTTCTTCTATAATTTTAGTTCCAACCATGTCTGCCAAACAACTCAGAACCTCATTCTGAATCCCTTTGCTGGTGTATTTTGCATTATGAATGGAAGTCAACCTTTTTTGCACAGTTTTATCATGCTTAGCTATTGTTTCTAAGATTGGCATGAAGTTCCCTTTATTATCTGACTCTGCAGACTGATTGTGTCCTCTTTTGTGCAATGTTTTGTGTTGCTGTAAGTAGTAGTATTTCTCCTATTGTTTTAATATAGTCCCGATTTTCTTGAACCTGTTTGTTGTGTTCCTTGTTTAGGGCATTTACCAGTGTTGCATTACTTTTTACAGCTTTCTGATAGTCCCTCCATGTAATCATTGCTTGTTTGTGCCGCTCAGACCTTGCATGAATTGCAAATCCCCCCTGTTTGTAAGTTGCCTTCTTCCAATTGTTAAACCCCAATTTCGAATCAAATACCGTCTCTGAGACTTTGGGAGGGCTTAAATGCCTGCAGGCATAACAAAACACAGAGTCTGAGTGTTTGGAATATTCAAGCCAGAGGTGGAAATGGTACCAGGAATCCTTGAAGCTCCTCCTCCGGTCCCCCATCAGAGTTCTTGGGTATAGATTCATCATTGGCTGCACCGGTGGTTCTTCCCCGGATTTGCTGATATCTGCCAAAGAAAAAATATATGTATTAAAAGTATGCATCCCCTTTTCAGCAAATAGTTTTCTTTTACATAAATATTGAGAATTAAGTGAACTTATTACTTTGTTTGTCTAACTTAGTATTTTTCAGTTTTTCATTATTTGCTGATGAGAATGTATTTATATATTTATTTTACCACCTTCATTTTTACTCTGTGATGTCTTTTTGTTGTTATTACTACTGTTATGATTACTTATGCCTGTTTATTTACTTTTTTACTGTTTTTTTTCTTCTTAACCTGAATGTATAATGTAAAAAAATCATAAAAAATATTTGGCTAATTTTAGATATACAATTGGTATCAGGCAACTTCTGAAATCCACCTGATATCACAAGCTCATAGCATGTTAAATAAGAATTAATTTCAATCACAAATGTATTAATTTCTATACACCATTTAACCTG
Source organism: Triplophysa dalaica (assembly GCF_015846415.1). NCBI lineage: Eukaryota > Metazoa > Chordata > Actinopteri > Cypriniformes > Nemacheilidae > Triplophysa > Triplophysa dalaica. Next base: position 18,956,839 of record NC_079560.1, on the reverse strand, counting down.
ACTTATTGCACTGCTAGTGGACACACGTGGCTCCTCTGTAGGTGTATCACTCTCAGCCTCAGTCTCTCAATCTGCAACTTACAGTGCACTTATCACAGGGACAATCCCCCTGGAAAAACATGGAGTAAAGTGTCTTGCTCAAGGACACACTGGTGGTGGCTGCTGGGATCGAACCAGCAACCTTTTGACTTAGCAGTTCAGTGGTTTAACCCACTAGACCACCATCTCCATCTGACTATCTGTCTCTTCAATGGACAACTCTTCCTGCTCTCTCTCTGCAGGGTCTCTGCTCTCTCCACACCTAAACCATTTGACTCTGTCTCGCTGTCTACCTTATCTTTTCTTTGGCAGAACGACATGATGTCCTTCTTTCTCTTCATATTGGTCAGAAGCTGAGAACTAACGAGCAAAAGCAATGGGGACCAAGAAGCTTATGTATTAATTTACTGAAAATAACTGACTTGCTAGGAAACTAACTATGTCTAAACGTTTAATGTTACAACTCCTTTACTGAGAAAAAACACTCAGAACCATGAGTTTGTTAATCATATATTTTATCCCTTTTCAAACTGCCACAAAATAACAAACGGCCAGGTTAAAATTAGCTGATCTAAAGTTATGCATTTACATAATACAACATATTAACAACTTTACTCACCTCTATATTTCCTTCTTTGCTTGAAGTCTTCAACTATAATATTCGCGCAAAACCTCCACCAATGGTTGAGTAGAAAAAAACCTGCAGATGCACGTTGTGTTCCGCTTTAAACAGCCCCTCTAGAAAATGTGTGGGTGACAATTCTGTTCCGCTTTGCCACGGTCAAATAGGTCTAATGACAGATGGAAAAAACGATTGCGACAAAAAAAGTTTTGTAAAAAATAATTTCACACTCTACATTTAGGGGGCCACAAGGGGGTCCAAGCTTGATGTCACAGGGGCACTGGCCCCCTCCTAGAACCGCCTATGTAACCCTCAAATGTCTAAAGAGGTTGCTGGTGTAAAAATGTTTTGGGTGCTTCCCCCATCGTGGAATTCGCATAGTACACACGTTTCAGATTGAAAATGCATTGTCTATTTCACACACCTTGTAGAATTGCCACACCGGTGAAGCCATTTTCATAGCGCGTAAAATAAATGTCTCTCAATTTTGCGTCATCTGATCGGCTTTTCTTGATCGGCCTTTTAGAGACCGCCGATCATACTTCCCACAGTGATTATCGGCCGATTATGATTATGATCGGCGACCGATCAATCGGAGCACCTCTACTCAAAATAAGCCTAAATGCAAGTAAAAAAATTAGGGATGGAGAAAGTCCTTTTGCAAAAGCACAAACATAAAAATATCTTTTAAAGGACTCATTGTATGAGCACTTTCAACAAGTTGGTATGATTTATTAGGGTCTTCATGAAATATCTGGAACATGTTTTGCTTAAAATACTTGTTTACATGGCTGTGTTAACAAATCCCTTTTTGCCTGGCCAAAAACACCTATGCCTCACAGCAACCCGTTTTGGAGCATGTCTCTTTAAATGATAATGAGTTACAGCGCACCCTACCCCCCTTCCGTCCGGCGTGTCAACACAACACACGTGTAGTATTGCCATGGCAATGGTTCCTGAACTCCCCTGCGGTAAGTTTCGTTTCGAACGTCTCAAATATTTTGTCGGGAGACAAAAAAAATCCAGTTTAAGGACGAAAGATTCGAGACGTTTAGAACGAAACAAACCGCAGTGTTCGTTCCTATTCATTAGCAAAACAAACAGCTTGCCGCCGCTGAAAATATTAACGTAAAAACACATAATGTATTAATATGGAAGACTATTGTAATGAAATATCCCAAAATCACTTGCACAGTATGATATATTTCATGCAGTTGTGTGCCTAAACTATGCGAATGTTCCCAAGAATGTGCAAATCCAGAGAAATTCCTATTTAAAATAATTGCACGTCCCTTGTCTCCCTTGTATTTGTCGCATATCAGTGACTTAATATCCGGTCCTCTGCACGACCCTCAGTTTCCAGTTGTGGAAACTATGGCAACACGCAAGTGCAGAAATGGTTATACAGCATCTGGGATGCACCATCTATTGTTTCATTTCTTGCAAGCTAATTCATTACGATGACATAAAATGTAATTAAATTTACATTTATTAATTTGGCAGAGGGTTTTGTTTCACTCTTGTTCTCTCTCTAGAGTTAATAAATAACTTAGACGAATGCCATCTGACTGTGTCACAGCACTTTACTGAACAGTAACAACTCTCGTGTGTCACAGACAGAAAGGTCCGTTTTACAACACGGTTCACATTACAATCACATTGTTATATCCTTTCCTTTTTTTTACAACATTGATAAGTCAACTTATTATAACCTTATATGGTATCTTCTATTATTTATCAAAATACATCTGAACAAATTGAAGTTCTAAACATTTCAACATTAACTTGTTTTATTGTATTTTAGGCATTAGCTTGACACAAAGTGTTTTACCCTCTGAGAAACATTTGTACTCGCATAAAGACCAAAGCGTAGAAAGTCAGCCCATGTTTGACAAAGTAACATAGTCCTTCAAATTCTGGGGTCTGACACTAATCTAACCTGCTCTGGAAGTGACAGTAGGGTTTGTGTCCCCCTTTGAATGAGCAAAGATCTTCTTTGGTCTGTTGCCTTCGGTGGATGGTCTGTTGAGATATTCTTGTTACCAGTGTCTGTGGTATCTCCTGTTTCTACTCAGAACAACACTGCTATCCAGTTCAGCCCTGTATGAACGTTTATTTACAGATTCCAGGACTCTTGGCTTCTGCCAGATCGTTTGTGGTTGTGTTGGTTGTACTCTCACTTGATCACCTGGTTTCAAAGTATCCATTTCCTTTGCGTGTCTGTCGTAGTACATTTCTTGTCGTCTTTGTTCAGTTCCTGCCTCGTGTCCACAACTTTTGGCTTTAACATGTTGTCGTGTATGGGGAGGAGAGTACGTGTTCTTCTGCTTAAAAGCCGGGCTTGCATTCAGTCCCTGTGATGAGGTGTTTCTATGGTCCAACAACACCAGGTATGGATCTTGCCCTGACATTCTGTCTCTCAGCATCAGGTGATTTGCTGTTTTAACAGCAGACTCTGCCTTACCGTTGCTTTGTGGGTTTTGGAATTCTATTGACGTATTTTGAGGCCTATTATCTGAGAACACCATGTCCGTCATGCCCTGCCTGGCAAAATGGGCTTTCAGCTTGTTGATAACAGTAGAAGACTTTGTGTCTGGAAAGTAATCCACCTCGCAGAAATTTGAAAAATAGTCAACAGTGGTCTCGGTTGTTGAATACAAATAAATCGGTGGCCACCTTTGGACAATGTTTGGACACTTCTCAATGTTTCTCTTTATACGAGCAGTCATTCCAGGCCAGTTAAGGCATTCCCTAGCTCTTCTCAAACAGCCTTCTATACCAAGGTGTGCAGAGTGGACTCGGTGAATCATGTACCTTCTGTAAGCGCATCTGATATCACAGCTCTCTCACCTGTAAACACAATACCATCCTGCTCGGTTAATGCGTCCTGGAATGAATAGTGGGTAATTATCTCCTCTGATACAGTTCTTCTATTTAGTGGCCATCCTCCTCTAATTGTCTTTATCAGTGTCTGAAATGTGTCGTCCTCAGCCGTCTCATCTGATTGCTTTGAGTCTCTCATCAGATATTGGGAGGTACGTTACAACTGAATCATATTAAAGCTCCCTATGTCTTTTTCCACCGATCCTTCCATTGTGGTGTCTTCCAAGAAGGCTCGACTCAGCGTATCTGCCAACTGCATCTCCTTTCCTAGAACATAAGTAATGAGGAATTAATATTTCTGGAGTCTCATTAACATCCTTTGAAGTTTCTTTGGTGCGTGCAGCAATGGCCTTTGGACAATATTCTCAAGAGGTTTATGGTCAGACTGTACGATCATCTTCCTTCCCTATGTGTATTGGTAGAATTTCTCCGTGCCGTAGACCATGGCTAGACATTCTTTTCCCTGCAACAGTGCTGCACCAAGGCGCGTCTCTAATGCATCACATTGTAGAACTAACTGTTCTTTGAGGCTGTAGTATCGAAATACAGATGCCTTGGTTAGGATGTCCTTTATGCACCGAAACGCCTGTTTTGCTCTTCGGAACATTCCCACAAACTATGCTTGTGTGTCAACTGTCTGAGCACTTCGCAATGATCTGAAAGGTGTCTGCAGAACTTCGACAGATGCCATCTGATTGTGTTACAGCACTTTACTGAACAGTAACAACTCTCGTGTGTCACATACAAAAAGGTCCGTGCAACAACACGGTTTACATTACAATCACATTGTTACAGCTTTTATCCAAAGTGACTTACATTGCATTATCCTATACATTTTGTTTCTAAGTATGTGCAATCCCATGGGGTTGAACCCACAACCTGTAATGCTCTTGCCATTGAGCTACAGGAAAGCTTAATTAATTTATTACCTCATCCGTGAACATGATGGGCGACCTCCATATGGCTCTGGATGGTGTCCCATAATTCCACTCGCCTACATAACGTCATTAAGCTTCAGCTTTTGTTGTTGTTACGAAAGTGTGCCATAAAGCGTTCGTAATATTCCATATTGTGGTTTTAAAATGCATTCAGCTAAACTCCAATTGCCCATTTGCCAAATAACATATAAATATAGAGTTTAACACTGGCTTTGAATGTTCTATTTAGCCCGTGACTGACTTTGCTCCCTTCGCTATCATATGCTAACATTATCCTCCTATATATACGAAACATGTATGTCAATTCAGACTGTTGATAAATATTACTTACATCGGCAGCTTTGTCTCGTTCAGTTGGTCTAGATCCCTCTTCAGGAACAAATCCTGCTTGTACTGTCCCAGGTTGATAAAGCACTCCAGCTTCAAGTGATTTGTGCAAACAAGCAGGTTTTTACTTATGGTTTCTGAGGGATTTCCACTTAAAATAAAGTAAATCCACTCCTGTCTCTTCCAAGGTTAGGACTATGTGCAACAACTACATTGCATGTTGTCCACAAACTTTAGCCATGGCATCACGTACAACGCTGTCGCCTGTGAAAACAACAACAGGGCCGTAGGTGGAATTGTGTAGATTAAAAGGCGGTAATATTATAATAAGACCCTGCTTTTAAAAATCTGAATGCTTCAATTTCTAACATGCTTTCAGGAAAAGGTTCATCAAAACAAACTTACTGGGATCTTGTTTTTCAAATTGTTGGGTTTGCTAGATACACCAGGGACCCGATTTTAGCACTTAAGCACAGAGAAATTGGGATTTTCATCTGATGACTACTTTTAAAGTTTCAATTACTGGTATAATGACTGTATACAGTTTGAGTGTATAAAATTTAAATAATAAATACAACTAGAAAATGTAAGAATACTTATAACAGTATAATTTGTCATGTGTTTTCATATTTGTTATATTTTTGTGGTGTAATTGAATTTTGTATTAAATATCCAATACAGTTTTGATCGTTTGCAAAGGTTGGCATTCACTATTTTCATAGTGGACTGTTTTTTCCATAAAGATTTGGTTAACTTTATTAAAACCCGCTATGATCAATTTGATCTGCAAATAATTTTAAACTATTGTAATGAAGTGCAACAATAAAAAGACAAAGACAAAATTAGACAAAAATTTCTTGTTCATTAATTATAAATATATTTTGAACATTTAACTAGGAAATTGCCCCGGTTTCCATTAAAATCGTCACAAGCCAAGGATTCAGTGGAAAAAATTATTACAGTATGAGCACAAATGTCAGTGAAACTTTGAACTGGTGGTGATATTTTGAAGTTTGAGTTTTCCACTATGACAGACGAAGAATAATAGTTATTCTGCTCAGTTTAATGACATTTGCCATTTTTGCAGCCATATTGCAACAATTTGAGACCTTATTATATTCTCATTGTTTTGTTACAGCAAAAATAAATGTTTTTCTTCCCACAGTTGTTTGTGTTGTTTGGAAATAAATCTGCTAATGGCGTGTGGGGTCATAACATCACTCCAGCAGAGCAGATTGGATCTGATGTCTCTCGGGAACAGAGGGCAGTGTTTATTCTCTCTAAATATCAAAAAGGACTTTACCGTAAAACTCATCCACTTGCTTCAAGCCAGAAACTCCTCAACCAGGTACAGTAACAAATGATAAAATCATATTAATATTTTTTTCAGTTTCAGTATTATGTCTCCTCCCCTCTGTTGATCTATAGAGGTTGCTGGAGGTGGTTAGTGGTCCTAATGTAGATGAGACTCTATCTTTGCTGTGCTCTGGGGCGAGAGTTTTGTGCACTGGCACCGAGATCCCCTCCGCCATCAGCATAGCTGAGAGTTCTGGACAAGCCTTACAGACAGAACTGCTGCGACACAATGAGTTTGTTGGTATGTTTTTGAGGCTTTTAAAATCAGGCCAATAAAATTATGCATTTCACACAGATTCAAAAACTTGACATTTTTTTACAGCAAGTTACAGCGTTTTTTCATTTGTGTTCAAAATGCTTTGTTTACAGAGGCAACTCAGTTTGACAAAGTGAGATGTTTAGACGAAGAAATGGGTAAGGATGCAGTTTTGTGATGGACACATGCTTGTTCTGTTTGAAGTTCACATTCATAGTTAACAGTTTTAACATTTATTAATATTGGGAACACATTTTGGTGGCATAATCAGCATTAACGTAGGATATTTTATGCAATATGGACTTGCAAAAAGACAAGTAAGGTAGAATAATGTACAATTGTATTTGTCATTTTGTCAACAATTAATTTCAAAAGTTGATCCTGCTTTGACTTCATTTTTAAAGAAATATGTGGCCATAAATTATCTAAAATGTGAATTTTCTGACATTGAATTGAAACTGAGCCAAAATTCTGTTTTACTCAGCTTAGCTGTAATTACCAGTGGCTTGGTGGCTTATACTCTAGCAAGTTTCACTTTGCTAAAATGTCATGCTACCTATATTGCATGACAGATCGAAGCTGTTACATTTATGCAGGTTTTTTGTGTTCTAGAGGAACTCCATGGAAAGCTAGATGAGGAAAGATTTTTGTTCTCACAAGAGAATGAGTCAGCTGCCTGTGATGTGCTGGATTTAATGGAGGTCATCTCAGTGTTTGATTGCTCCACACAGTAAGAAAATACTAAAATGTTTGTTTATGTGTGAGATCTTCTAAGGGAGACATCTGATGACAGTTTTCCACAAGTTGGTATCATTCTTAAAGTGACATTTACTAGCCCTCTTGTCATTCCAAACCTGTATACATTCCTTTGTACTGCTAACAGGGCTCTAGACTAACTTTTTGCACTGGTTGGAACTTTTTTTTCTTAGGTGCACCAGCACAACAGTTAGTTGCACCCAAATTTTCGACCGCATCACATTTAACGCATTTAACATTTAACTGGTTGTACCAGTTCACTTTTTTTTAAATGTCCAAATAGGCAAAATTGACTTGTAAATGATTAACTAACAATCTGGTCAACATAAAGTTCTTCATTTGAAGCACAAATCTACAAGAAAGGTAACTTAGTGAAAAAGGGTTATGGCTTAAAGTGCTTCAGTGAACTGAAATTTAATCTTTTTAAATTTAAAAGATCTCAAGACCTCTCCTTGAACTGCACCACCCTGGAGCCAGGCCCGGGGTTGGGGCTCGTATGCATGCGCCTGGTGGTCGGGCCTTCCCCCATGGGGTCCGGTTGGGCTCAGCCCGAAGGAGCGACATGGGGCCACCCTCCCGTGGACCCACCACCTACAGGAGGGAGCGTAAGGGGCCGGTGCAAAGTGGATCGGATAGTAGTCGAAGGCGGGGGCCTCGACAACCCGATCCCTGGACGCGGAATCTAGTTCTAGGGACATGGAACGTCACCTCTCTGACGGGGAAGGAGCCGGAGATTTTGTGTGAGGTTCAGAGTTTCCGACTAGAGATAGTCGGGATCACCTCTACACACAGCTTGGGCTCTGGAACCACACTCCTCGAGGGAGGATGGACTCTTCACCACTCTGGAGTTGCCCAGGGTGAGAGGCGGCGGGCTGGTGTGGGTTTGCTTATAGCCCCCCAGCTCAGCCGCCATGTGTTGGAGTTTACCCCGGTGAACGAGAGGGTCGCTTCCCTGCGCCTTCGGGTCGGGGATAGGTCTCTCACTGTCGTTTGCGCCTATGGGCCAAATGGCAGTGTAGAGTACCCGGCCTTCTTGGAGACTCTGGGAGGGGTGCTGGAAAGCGCCCCGACTGGGGACTCCGTCGTTCTGCTGGGGGACTTCAACGCCCACGTGGGCAACGACAGTGACACCTGGAGGGGCGTGATTGGGAGGAACGACCCCCCTGATCTGAACCCGAGTGGTGTTCTGTTATTGGACTTCTGTGCCAGTTACAGTTTGGCCATTACGAACACCATGTTCAAGCATAAGGGTGTCCATCAGTGCACATGGCACCAGGACACCCTTGGCCGGAGGTCGATGATCGACTTTGTGGTTGTTTCATCTGACCTACGGCCGTATGTCTTGGACACTCGGGTGAAGAGAGGGGCGGAGCCGTCATCCGATCACCACCTGGTGGTGAGTTGGATCCGATGGCGGGGGAGGCAGCTGGACAGACTCGGCAGACCCAAACGTACTGTGAGGGTCTGTTGGGAACGTTTGGCCGAATCGCCTGTCAGAGAGATCTTCAACTTCCAGCTCCGGCAGAGCTTCGACCAGATCCCGAGGGAGTCTGGAGATATTGAGTCCGAGTGAACCCAGTTCTCCACCTCCATTGTCAACGCAGCCACTCGGAGCTGTGGCCGTAAGGTCTCCGGTGCCTGTCGAGGCGGCAATCCCCGAACCCGGTGGTGGACACCGGAAGTAAGGGATGCCGTCAAGCTGAAGAAGGAGTCCTATTGGGCCTGGCTGGCTTGTGGGACTCCCGAGGCAGCTGACAGGTACCGACAGGCCAAGCGGACTGCAGCCCGGGTGGTTGGGGAGGCAAAAACTCGGGCGTGGGAGGAGTTCGGTGAGGCCATGGAGAAAGACTATCGGTCGGCCTCGAAGAGATTCTGGCAAACCGTCCGGCGCCTCAGGAGGGGGAAGCAGTGCCCTTCCAACGCTGTTTACATTGGAGGGGGGCAGCTGTTGACCTCGACCGGGGATATCACCGGGCGGTGGAAGGAATACTTAGAGGATCTCCTCAATCCCGCCGTCACGTCTTCCATTGAGGAAGCAGAGGCCGAGGGCTCGGAGACCGACTCACCCATCACCCGGGCTGAAGTCACCGAGTCAGTCAAGAAACTCCTCGGTGGCAGGGCACCGGGGGTGGATGAGATCCGCCCTGAGTACCTCAAGTCTCTGGATGTTGTGAGGCTGTCTTAACTGACACGCCTCTAAAGCATCGCGTGGTGGTCGGGGACAGTGCCCTTGGACTGGCAGACCGGGGTTGTGGTCCCTCTTTTTAAGAAGGGGGACCGGAGGGTGTGCTCCAACTATCGGGGATCACACTTCTCAGCCTCCCCGGGAAAGTCTATGCCAGGGTACTGGAGAGGAGAATCCGGCCGATGGTAGAACCTCGGATTCAGGAGGAACAGTGTGGTTTCCGTCCGGGTCGTGGAACACTGGACCAGCTCTATACCCTCTCCAGGGTGCTGGAGGGTTCATGGAAGTTTGCCCAACCAATCCACATGTGTTTTGTGGATTTGGAGAAGGCATTCAACTGTGTCCCTCGCGGCATCTTGTGGAGGGTGCTCCGGGAGTATGGGATTCAGGACCCTTTGCTAAGGGCTATCCGGTCCCTGTACGACCGGAGCAGGAGCTTGGTTCGCATTGCCGGCAGTAAGTCAGACTTGTTCCCCCTGCATGTTGGACTCCGGCAGGGCTGCCCTTTGTCGCCGGTTCTGTTCATAGTTTTTATGGACAGAATTTCTAGGCGCAGCCAGGGGCCGGAGGGTGTCGGGTTTGGGGACCACACGATTTCATCTCTGCTCTTTGCGGATGATGTCATCGTGCTGGCCCCATCAGACCAGGACCTTCAGCATGCACTGGGACGGTTTGCAGCCGAGTGTGAAGCGGCTGGGATGAGAATCAGCACCTCCAAATCTGTGGCCATGGTTCTCAGTCTGAAAAGGGTGGCTTGCTCACTTCAGGTAGGTCGAGTGTTCCTGCCTCAAGTGGAGGAGTTCAAGTATCTGGGGGTCTTGTTCACGAGTGAGGGAAGGATGGAACGGGAGATTTACAGACGGATCGGTGCAGCTTCTGCAGTAATGCAGTCGGTGTACCGGTCTGTCGTGGTGAAGAAGGAGCTGAGCCCCAAGGCGAAGCTCTCGATTTACCGGTCAATCTACGTTTCTTCTCTCACCTATGGTCATGAGCTGTGGGTCATGACCGAAAGGATAAGATCCCGGATACAGGCGGCCGAAATGAGCTTTCTCCGCAGGGTGGCCGGGCGATCCCTTAGAGATAGGGTGAGAAGCTCGGTCACTCGGGAGGAGCTCAGAGTAGATCCGCTGCTCCTCCACATTGAGAGGGGCCAGCTGAGGTGGCTCGGGCATCTTTTCCGGATGCTCCCTGGACGCCTTCCCGGGAAGGTGTTCCGGGCATGTCCCACCGGGAGAAGACCCCGGGGAAGACCTAGGACACGCTGAAGGGACTATATCTCCCGGCTGGCCTGGGAACGCCTCGGTGTCCCCCCGGAAGAGCTGGAGGAAGTGTCTAGGGAGAGGGAAGTCATGGCATCCCCGCTTAGACTGCTGCCCCCGCGACCCGGCCCTGGATAAGCGGAAGAAAATGGATGGATGGATGGAGATCTCAAGATAAATGGACCAGGGCTTGACATCACCTGGGAGGTTGATGGCTCCATGTCAGAGCATTGCTTTTGACTTTCGTTCGGATCAAGCCTTAACTTAACATTAGTCACATAAAAGTTGTCAATCATTCTTGTCACCTTCTCTCATCATCCGCTGCTACATCCCTCTCTGTCTGACTGCAGCACACGCATTTTCAAACATACACACCAGAGGTTGCGCTACACTTTTTTATTGGCCGTCATTTTGACTGACAGGCTTGTAAAAAATTAGGGATGCACCGATCCGATACTCTGGATCTGAATTTGGGCCGATATGTTTTTTTTTGCTGGATCGGGTATCGGACTGACGGGTTCCCTTCAATCCGATCCGTTGCGATACCAGTGGATGTTACTCTAAAGCTTCAAAAAAGAATAACTATCAGGAAATTACCATAAAAATTGTCATGCACTGTATTAGATGTCATTTATTTCGATGTCATTCATTTTTTATGCGAGGAATATACCAATATAACATAATTTAAAAACTCTGACCTCCGCTGGTGCGGTCATCTGTCAATCTCAATCCAGCATGTGTCCGGGAACAGTCAAGGACGTTACTCGTTCCAAAGTTTTCAATATTCTTCATAATCACTAGACTTTGGTTTTGTTTAAAATGCATTGATTTTGCCAGAAACTGTATCGCTGAGTGTACATTATTAGATTCAAGCACTTGAAGCGATCTATGTTATGCGTCTTTCATACACAATAACTTTTTTTTATCTTTAGGATGGATGCAAGGTACTATGATTTAAGCACATAATATGTCTCTTCTCTATGTTATAACTGTTTTGAACTATCCGGGATGCTCGTGAGTGAAGCGGGTGCATTAAGCGCGTCTTTATGCGTCCAATGCGCATGACTTTAAATAACGTAGAAGCGAATGTATTAAGCGTATCATTTTGTGTCCAGGATGTGCATGAGCGAGTTTGGAGACTTTTATACTGTGGTAGTTTTGTATAATAAACAGATTTATTTGTTAAACATTTTGTAATTATAGTATCTGTGCTTTATGAGACCACATTTTTGTTTTGTATGTTTTTTTAATTTTAATAAAGCTCTTAATTACATTTTTTAAAAAATCATACTTTTAAAAGTAAAAATACTTAAGTAAAGGAAAGTGGTAGATTTTAATGTACTCATGGATTAAAAATTTAAAAACAACATTTATTTATGGACCGTAGTGGAGTAAGTATGATGTGCTTCATACTGTAGGGAAGTATGTTTTGTCCAAAGTACTCTGATAAAGTACAGATATTTTAAAATGTATTTAAGAGTAAACATGCTTAAGAACTTTGCACCTCTGGAAATAAAAGTTAAAATATGCAACTCTACTTTGAACAAGAAAAACAGTGCTAGTATCGGATCAGGATCGGTATCCGCCAAAACACAGAATTCAGGTTTCGAAATCGGATCGGCAAGGAAAAAGTAGTCTCGGTGCATCCCTATAAAAAATCTGTCATAATCTATTATTACCCGTCACTATGGTGCAAGGTGGCGTTAGGTGGTAATAAGTATGGTCGTGACGTCCGACGAAAATACTGTACAAAACCATTTAAATAAAACGAAAGTAAGGAAAATGTTGCAGGGCACACTTAAAGAACGAGAGCTCCGCCATTGTCACTACACAAGGAAACTAACAAACATTATGGACAACAACTAATAAGCAGTGAAGCAAGATTTACGTTGTTTATTATGTGCAGTTTCTGGACTTTTGATCATCCCTTGTATGTTTTGCGATCGAGCAGCGGAGCAGGGATAACTCCTGGTGCTATAGACTGGGAGCTCTGTCATCTCACGAAAACATTGTATAAAACAACTTTGCATGCCATAGTTTACACAGGACTGGTGGGAAATGTGCATTCATACTCCTTCATGTTATGTGGTTTACTTTGATAGGTAAACTGTCTTTCCCGCGTCCAAGCGCGATTGACGGGTCCGTAACATTGACAAATGAAAACACGCTGGTCGCTTCGCGAGCATTTCACGCTGAAGGGAAAATGACGATTTACAAATTGTCCTCATTGTGTTCCGCCAAAATGACGGACGGCCTTCAGATATTTCCGTTACTGGTAAAAAAATCTGTCAATGACGGAGAACGTTCGCTTAACGCGACCTCTGGTTCACACACTTGCAGTAATATCTGGACCACGGCCAATCAGAGGGGGGTCCGCCCTTCACTATCTCTGATTGGTATAGACCACGATATGGACCTATTGTGTGTCTGTTGTTGAATCACAGGGAGACATTCAGAGTTGCAGAGACTTTTTCTTCATAATGATTAAATGAATACCTGAGGGTGAGTAAATGGTGAGTAAATGGTGAGTTCACATGTATCCATTTTGGTGAAGGTCTCTTTAAGTCATAATGGGCTGCTGCTTACCCTGTTAGTAGGATGCCTGTGAGCCTTAACAGGCAAATACAGAGCTTGCATGCCAGGGTCGCTTTATAGTCCAAAGCTTGTAAGCTAGCATCGCTACCTGTGTTCAAAACGTATGGGAAGCGTGTGGTCTGCAGCCATATAATAAGATTCTGTATATGGCTCAAGGTGATCTTAATTTAAATAGCTAGCTATCTATATGTTTTTTACTGCTAAGATTTCTTGGCCCTGTGTCTCTCTAAATTATAATTGGTGGGAGGGAGTACATTCCCAAATTATTTTCAACAACTCAATTTTCAGCATCCATCACCAGTGTCCTTGAGCAAGACACTTTACTCCATGTTGCTCCAGGGGGATTGTCCCTGTAATAAGTGCATTGTAAGTCGCTTTGGATAAAAGCGTCTGCCAAATTACTAAATGTAAATGTAAAAACAACCCAGTGTATGTTAATTTATAACCCAACGTTGTGTTTAAAAATGTTTTTGATAAATGTGAATGTGTTCAAAGTCAAAGCGCTTCAAATGTATAAGCATGTAATGTAATTTACAGGGGAAGTCATGCGTTTGAGATGTTTACACTGACAGACAGACTGACCTGCTCTGCAGATGGGCCTAATGCTCTCCTGGAACACATGCTGCATGTCATGAAGGTAACATGTTCCCCCCTCTTGGCGAATCCAAGCATTATTAATCAGTATATGTCTTCATATCAATAGTACAGCAGTGACTGAAGTAAATGTGCTGTGTGTAGATTTTGCTCGGGGATACAGCATTGGACGCGGATCTAGAAGGTGTCTGTGCGATGTCCAGAGCATCTGTACGGCAGGGTGCATCCCTCGACTTTGTTGAAGTGTGGTGTACACTACAGACAGGAATGCTGAATATATTCACACGGCCACACTGCTCAAGAGATAAACTGCTGTTGGGATTTGACACACGCTGCTGTCAGTATCACATTACCTGTTTATCAGCTGCTGTGAACTTGCTGTTTATGTTAATGATTAAACTACTTCTTTCTTTCTAGATCTACACCAAAATGAGAACTGCATCATGCTGCAGGATGCTGAGAGGTTGGTCACTTAATTGTGCACAACTTGGTTACGTACCTTGCAAGACAGAATTTGGCCTTAGAATTGTGTGCCAAATATTTTGCCATCCTAGGTCTGCACAACCTCTAAAATCTTTTTCTGAACAATCATGGTGTATAGTCATTTTGAGCATCGTCATTGGCTTCTGGCATAAGTTTGTCCATAGGTGCATGCAGCTTTTTGACATCATAGGAATGTAAAGCATACTGTGTAGTGATGTGTAGAGAGGCAACTCGCTAAGTTTTGACCTTTTGTTTGCCATTACTTAACACCAGAATGGTAATAATGTTTTGATGAGTATTCACAAATGCCTTAAATACGGTGTGTTTTTCTGCAGAATACTGCATATACAGTTTGAGTTGCAGCAAAGCTGTCTGCGGTGGTATGAGCTTGTGCAGAGGGCCACATGCTCGACAACAGATGGGCAGAAACATACTGATGCTGTGCCATGTGCTATAGACAGATGCATCTCTCACATAACACAATATGGTAAGTGACTGTCTGGAGTTATAGCAGTTCTGAGTTTTACAAAGATAAAAAAGATTCAGTTTATTGGAGTTAATTTTTATAACTTAAATATAAGTTATAGTTGTTATATACTTTTCACATTTATTTATATGGCACTTTGTACAATGTTGCAATGTTTAAAAGCTTTACAAGAAAATGAATATAACTTTATTTATAGCATACACTTAGAATATAGAATATAATAGATGGCATTGCAGATTTTATTGTCCTCATAGATTATGATACAAGAACTGCACATGCTTTTTTTTTAGTCAATTAAGATGATAGATAATGAATATATTGAACCAAATGTGCCTTTTCAATTTACATGGAAATGTATTATTTTCTAAATATTAATATAATTATATATAGAAGAATTATATAAGAACAGGACTGTAACAAATATAGAGGATTTGCTGTACTACGATGAAAAAAAGTGTAACCTCCAATGAAAAGTGTGCAGTAATAAAAAAGTCTGTAAGATTATAGTTGGATCCTTATAATAAAAACTATATTAGCAAAGTTTTCAAAACAATAGGCTAAGCTTATGTCAGAAGTCTCCCAGTGAACAAGCCACCAGCGGCAAGGAACTAAAACTCAAATGTATAAGGTCCGGTGTCATTCCCCTCGCCATAGTAGGAAAATAATTTGGGATCTCTAACAAAGATTGACGTTTGTTCAAAAGCACAAATAGACCCTTCATTACACTTCGATTTTTAACTGATAAAGTGAAGTTGACGCCATTGTTACTGTTTATTGCTAAAAGCCAAAGTTATTAAATACACGTGAGAAGGCCACCGACCAATTACAACAGCCTGAGAAGGGGAAGCCAATTACTAAAGACCTGATCAGCTTTACCAATCAGAGCATTTCGGAAGGAGGGACTTTATATAGACCGGAAGAAATCCAGTCATATTGTAAGAAGTGGGACAGCAATGAACAATAGACTTGAAATATGTGATATACAGGTGCTGGTCATATAATTAGAATATCATAAAAATTGATTTATACAAGAAAGGATTTTTTGAAATCTTGGCCAACTGAAAAGTATGAAGATGAAAAGTATGAGCATGTACAGCACTCAATTCTTAGTTGGGGCTAATTTTGCCTGAATTACTGCAGGAATGCGGCGTGGCATGGTGTTGATCAGTCTGTGGCACTGTTCAGGTGTTATGAGAGCCCAGGTTGCTCTGATAGTGGCCTTCAGGTCTTCTGCATTGTTGGGTCTGGCATATCGTATTTTCATCTTCACAATACCACATTTTCTATGGGGTTAAAGTCAGGCGAGTTTGCTGGCCAATTAAGAACAGGGATACAATGGTCCTTAAACCATGTACTGGTAGTTTTGGCACTGTGTGCAGGTGCCAAGTCCTGTTGAAAAATTAAATCTGCATCTCCATAAAGTTGGTCAGCAGCAGGAAGCATGACGTGATCTAAAACTTCCTGGTATACGGCTGTGTTGACCTTGGACCTCCGAAAACACAGTGGAACAACACCAGCAAGATGACATGGCACCCCAAATCATCACTGACTGTGGAAACTTTACACTGGAAATCAGGGTCCCAGAGTCTGGAGGAAGAGAGGAGAGGCACAGAATCCACGTTGCTTGAGGTCCAAAGGAAATGCAAAATTTACTTTCATCAGAGAACATAACTTTGGACCACTCAGCAGCAGTCCAGTCCTTTTTGTCTTTAGCCCAGGCGAGACGCTTCTGAAGCTGTCGGTTGTTCAAGAGTGGCTTGACAAAAGGAAAACCATGTCTTGCATACGTCTGTGCGTAGTGGTTCTTGAGGCACTGACTCGAGCTGCAGTACACTCTTTGTGAATCTCCGCCACAATTTTGAAAGGATTTTGTTCACAATTCTCTCCAGGGTGCAGTTATCCCTATTGCTTGTACACATCTTTTCCTTCCCTTTGCATCTCTATTGATGTGCTTGGACACAGAGCTCTGGGAACATCCAGTCTCTTTTGCCATGACCTTTTGTGTGTTGCCCTCCTTGTGCAAAATGTCAATGGTCGTCTTTTGGACAACTGTCAAGTCAGCAGTCTTCCCCATGGTTGTGTAGCCTACAGAACTAGACTGTGAGACAATTTAAAGGCATTTGCAGGTGTTTTGAGTGAATGAGATGATTAGAGTGTGGCACCAGGTGTCTTCAATATTGAACATTTTCACAATATTCTAATTTTCTGAGATACTGAATTTGGGGTTTTCATTAGTTGTCAGTTATAATCATCAAAATTAAAATAAATAAACACTTGAAATATATCAGTCTGTGTGGAATGAATGTATACATTACACAAGTTTCACTTTTTGAATGGAATTGGTGAAATAAATCAACTTTTTGATGATATTCTAATTATATGACAAGCACCTGTATACGTTTTTGTTTTTTAATTAGAATGAACATGAATATCTATTGTTAAACACCCTAAAAACATAATCAAAGCCTCTAAAACAGCCAAAGACTGGCTCCTTTAAGGTCTTCAGAATGACTAGAAACTTTAACTTTGCTGGACACTGGCCCTCCAGGAACTGAGTTTGACACCTGTGGTTACAGTTACATTCAAGTCCTTTTAAGGCATGAAGAAATTATTGTCTGAGGAAAAAACTTATACATATGCTATTTTGATGCTCAAATATGTGTTTTAAGTGATACAATTATCAAATTATTTAAACTATACAATAGTTCTGTATCTGTCCACATAAAAAATACTTTACGTGAAGTAAAAAATAGAAAACAGAAAAAATAAATCAAATAGCCCTAATTTATCCAACTGTATTTATTTTTAGTTAATTTAGCCACTGTTTTAAATAAATCTATAGGGTTGTGTTGGTTCTACCATATTTGTAACGGTAGTTGATTTTGTAGGTTTATGTAAGTGTAGTATACAAGATGCTAGATAATAATGAGAAATGTCTTCGCTGTGCTGCAGAATTTTAAAGAAAAATATTCAGAACAAGGTCCGTGTTTGACAAAAATTTAAATGCTACATGGAAACTTCAAATAAAAGCAGATTTTATTTGTCTTAGGTTTGAAGGTAGAAGGTTTGTATCGGCGCTGTGGAATTGCTCCTCAGGTTAGTAAATTGGTGGACACCTTGCATGTTTCTCCCAGAGAGGTTGTTCTGGGAACAGATGAATACTCCATCCTGGATGTGACGGGAGCTCTGAAACAGATCCTACGGCAGACTATTGAGCTTGTACCACAAAAACAGCTCTGGCTTAAAGCTGCAGGTGAGAGGTTGACAAAAAAAATAAGATGCAGTTTGCATTGTCTTGATGTAGAATTGGTCTTTGAAGACCCTGAGGCTGTATTTACTGTATAATGTGGTTCATTATAGTGGCTTGCAGAAGTATTCAAACACATGCATTTTTTTAAAACATTTTGTTATGCTTTTAACTTTTGTTAAAGAGTACGTAACTAGGGACTTTTAAGGACCTTCTGTGGTTTATGTAGTGTCAAACAGCAATATTATGTACAGAGAAGGTGTAAAAATAATATTATTTCGTAATAATGGGTAATTATTCTAACCCTACTTCTTGACTGACTCTCAAATGGTTCGTATTTTCTCTTTTTTGGGCCATTTTCCAAAATCTCAATAGATCAATAGTAATAGAAATACTCAGCCCATCTGGTAGTAAAAACCATTCCACGTTCAAAGTCACTTAAATCCCCTTTCTTCACCATTCTGATGCTCGGTTAGAACTACAGCATGCCGTCTTCATGTCTTGATGCTTAAATGCATTGAGTTCGTTGCGGCCATGTGATTGGCTGATTAGCAATTTGTGGTTACAAGTAATTGAACAGGTGTTACAATGGAAGTGGCCGGTGAGTGTATTTTTTATTAGGGCTCAATCCCCGAAGAACCGTATGGTAAAGTTATGAAACTTTGCACATAGATAAAGGACAGTATCATCACTAACCACATCAAATTTGGAGTCTCTAACTCAAACTCTATAAAATTTCACACACATTTTTGCTCATAACTTTTGAATCGTAAGTCCTAGAAACAAAATTATTCTTTGCTATGAACCCTTGACTGATGCCGATTTGATTGTACTGTATGACTCTTATGTCCATTTAGAATTTTTCGAAGGATATACTTTTCGAAATCGTCCTAGACAGTTTCTCCGATTTGCTCCAAATTTGGTATTTAGCATCTCGAGCCAGTGCCGATAAAATTGTTTAGAAAATTTTTGAATGGCTAAACCGTTCTCGAATGGCGCGTCAACGAATTTGACAAAGGGTAGGCATAAATGGTTTTAAGGCTGTATCTTCATTCCCTTTTCATGTATTGATACAAAACTTGGTATATATCATCAAGGTCTGGACCTGAGGTAACAAAAAAAGTTTTAAACCAGAGATATAACAAAAGTTGTTGAATTGCTTATAAATAGGAAAAGTCTTAATATTGTCATGTGATTTACATTAATTTGTTTTTTGGCTCGAGCAGAGTACTTTGATATCAAACTTGTCATATTCTACAATAATTCATTTATACCATATTGAAATATATACAAAACATACTTTTTCGAAAATTTGTCAGATTTGCAACAAAAATGTATAAAGCATCTATATACACCACATAGGTAACAAAATGTATAACCAATTTCCTTGTGTTCCTAGTACTTCCATGATATTCAGTATGATTATCATAAACTTATGATCAGACATGACCATGTGTAATTCCCTTTGGGCCATTTTTGTGCTTAACCCCAGTAAATTCTACTTGCAGCTTTCATTTTTTATAAATTTGCAAAGTTGTCACAAATCTGTTTTATTGCTTTATCACTATGATGTATAAAATAGTTTAACAGGGCAGGAACATAACCAAATGAAAAAATGAATGGGTTTAAAAATTTTAGAAAGCCACTGTATATTGGTATATATATTCAACTTGTAACTATACAGATTTGGAAATTCTCTCCACAGTTTTGTCAGATGAAATGCAGAGACTGCAGGCATATCGTAAACTAGTCAACAAACTTCCTCCAGAGAATTTTGCAATACTGGCTGCACTATGTGAACATCTACATAAGTAACTACAAAACTTGTACTTGTACTGTTGTACTTGTGTGTGCTAAACAAGAAAGAATTGTTTAAAAAATACATAAATTATAATATGAATATACAGTTGCAAATGTAAACATGTAAATGCTGCAAAAATTTAATGTATATTAGGATTAATTGATCTTTTGTCAGATAAAGGTAAAGAATTTACTATCTAAAAAAACTGTTATCAGATATAAAATCAGACATAACAATGTTTGGACTAAAAAAAGATCAAAACATTAAAACAATCTTTTGAACATCTCTTATGTTGAAATAACAGTGCCAAAAAAGTGGACACTTAGGTAACACCTTAAATGCAGCAGTCTATATCACTGTTTTTAAAAGGTAAACAATCAAGCTCACTCAATCGTCACTAAACATCTGTTTTTTGCTCAGTGTCCAGTGCCACAGCCATATGAACTTAATGACGACTCATAATTTGGCGGTGGTGTTTGTAGCTACACTGTTCCAAGAGCTCGCCATCAACAAAGACATGATAAAACTCACCCGAGAGCTGATCATGCACCACACAATGCTTTTCATGGTGAGCATGCACATTAAAAAAAGAAGGCTTCTTATTGTTTCATGTTTGAAACAGTGTACATTCTCTAACATGTATTCTCTTTGTGCAGAGCCAAGGGGAGAGAGATGAAAAAATCATAACTGTTTTCTGAAGAACTCAAAGCTTTACATAACATCTCATAAATGGAGAGGTCTTTTGACAATATGTTTGCGGTTGTTTTGCTATTGTCGAGTTCACACGGCACGATTTTAGCTCAGATTTTTATTGCAACAAAAATGATTTGCCTCCAACTCTCTTTGCAGAACAGACCTTGCTCATTGCCTTTTTTTACTTTTAACTATAAATAAGCGTATTCTTGCAGGCTACTGTTTTTTTTACAAGAACTCCAGTCTCACACATGATTTTAGATTATTTCCAGTATCACTTACGCATGTATTTGGTTATGAAACGTGGTTGGATGAACAGACAAAGCTGTCCGCGATTCATCCTGTTGTAAAGTCATGCAATGTGTAACCCCTCTATGGCTGATCCATCGAACAATGTACAGGTGGCAGCTACTCAATATATCCTATATGCAATGTAGTCACGCAGTGTGTTTTGGTTTCAGCATAAATAAATATGTTGATACTGCTCCTGTAAAAACCATCCAAATTGAACTCTGCATAAAACAAAATGATGAGACTGCTCCTGTGTGAAAGAGAAAAACTTCAAAGAATACAGACTAATATAAAGTGATGCATCATCTTTATTCAAATAAACATGACTTGAAAAAAATGTAAGAATGTTTTTGTCATTAAACATAATTTTAACTAAAATGGCCTAACTGTAGTGTTTATGGTATACATATATTTCTGACCTAGCATGTATATCTATTTCAGAAAAGCCTTGTGTATGCTGTTATGTTTAGAAATTAATCACACAGATCCCCAGCATTGCCAACTTCTCTTAATTAAAAGTAGCTAAAACTAATTGCTATGTCGCTATAGATGATACAGGTGAATCCACTAATCCAGGGTGCGATTTGTGAACAAATCGAGAATGTTTTGGAAAGTTTAAAGAAAATACATTATAAACCATTGAGCTTATATGAAGCCCATTAGGCTATATCGGCTTTTTAGGATGATTATACCTTTCGATTAAATTTTTTAACAGAGCTTCAACAAACACAGACATTCAGATATATTCATTTATATATTAAATGATAATTCTGCATTAAAACATCAGTGGTGTTGCAAAACATGTTTAAGGGGTCAAATGACACGGCTAAAACGAATATTATGGTTTGTTTTAGATGTAATGTAATGTGTATACACCATTTAAGGTTAAAAATCGCAGTATTTTCCACACACCGTGAATGTTTGTATCTCCTTTTTGCCCGTATCTCTGAAACGCGCAGATTTTTAACAAAGCTCATCGCTCTGAAAAGCGAGATGTGCTATGATTTGCCAATTGACCATTGCGTAGTGATTGGTCGAATACTGCAAGAGTGAAAGGGAAATGCCTCTAACTTTCTTGGAAAATTATGTTCCCAACAATTGTACTGACAGACGGGTGATGAAATGTCATCGTGATGTTCTTATATCAATTCGAGCCGAATCTGATACGGAAAATGAAGATGATCAAGCAGATATATCAACTTTGCCAGCACGACTTGAGCTGGATGTAAAGGATTGGTAAGGTTTGATAAAAAAAAATATGTTAAATTGTTAAAAACTGTAGCTAACTGTTTTACCTTGTATATACGATGTTATAAAGACTATAAACAAACCATATACATCATACAGAGTTTGTGTGAGATGGAAACAAGCTCGCATACAGCAGGGAATGGTAACGTAATAAATAACGCGACTGCGGTCAGGCCAGCCTCCCCTTCGCGGTTTTGTGCGCGCATATACTAGGCATTACGTTAAAAGCGCGAGATTGTAATTTCAAAATAAAACGGTTCTTCTGCCGAACGTGGTTTCTCTTTCAATCACCAGTTTGTGTATTTGACGTGTTTGCTAAATTGTAATTACCTGTTGCTATGGAGTTTTGGGTTATAGTGATAAACTGTTGCTAACTGTTCTGGTGGTTGCTAAAGTCTTCCTGTCCAGTTGCTGTAAAATATCTCTTGTATGCTGTGTGTCTATAAACTATATTAGATATATGTTAAAAGCAAATCTCTGTTTCAACAGACTCATTCTACTTCAGGGTGATAAAGCACCCCCTCATAATGTCCCACATGCAATATCAGGACAATATAAAGTAGATTTTTTTATGAGTTTTTTTTTATTTATAAGCCCATGAAATATAATAATAATAATACTTTTTATTTGTTGTCGCCTTTCAAACACCCAAGGACACCTTACAAAACAGACTTAAAAACCACACTTGAACTCATAGTGTCATGAAATGGAGGCGGCAGACGAGAATGCAGGAACAGAGGACCCATTTGCAGACAGCGGGTAAGGGGTTTTAACAAGGATTTTAATTAACAAAACAAAACATGAAACAAAAACCCTCAATGGGGTAAAACAACAGCGCAAGGGTTAAGGTTAAACAGGAACAAAGTCTAACTACACTAAACTAGACAAGACCAAATAGAACACTAGACATAACTAAAACTAACTAGACTAGAATTACATAGCAATACAGGACAAGATGGGTGACAAGGACAACATCACAAGTCACACACTCCAAATACTAACAATGATCCAGCACAAGACAGAAGACACAGGGACATTAAGTAAGGGGGCATATTAGGATGGAACAACTGTGGGGCACATAGAATCATAACGAGCACCAACGAGGAAACAAGAGGGCATGAACAAAGATGAGACCGGGGAGAGGGAGTATAAGTGCCAAGATTGTCTCTCTCCACATCTAATAAAGGGGTCATGATCCCACCAGTTGTGCCAAGAGAAACATGACATGATGCGGCAGAATCATGACACATAGAGTTTACCAAAGAATCAATTATTAGAATTAATCAAATTAATAACAGTCAGAATAAAAAACAAAATTTAAACTAAAATTGGACAACATACAAAACAGACTTAAGGACACCTTGCAAAGTCACTCGGTATCTAGAAAATGCCACTCAAAGTCACTCATAAATAGTTTAATAGATTAAAATATATACTCTTTAAATTCTTATATTCTGCCTTTAGCAGACCAGCATATCCTGTAGAAATGAGACTAATATCCAATAGACGATAAAAAACCTACCCAATTCGTTAGATGAGGCCTAGGTCAAAGTGGCTTTGATATAGATCACATGCAACAGTTATTGGCCTCATCAAACACTTTAAAATATGTTTAACATTACACCAACATAAGATTACAATTATTCAGAGGGTGCTACTTATAATGCAATAACTCTATTCTATAGTTATTTATTAGTAAAATATTAATATATTCTTATATAGATAACTATTAAATGCAGCAATAAAATCTGAATTTAAAATATAATTTATTTTAAAGAGTTAATAGCATTTGACAGATGGTGTTGTCTGCTGTGATTGGTCAAACGCGTTTGTAACGAGCAAGGCGGCAATGACGAGAGTGATGATAATGAGTGTCAGCCAGGGCTCTAGACTAACTTTTTGCACTGGTTGGAACGGTGCGCCTAACTTTTTTTCTTAGGTGCACCAACACAAAAGTTAGGTGCACCCAAATTTTCGATCGCATCACATTAAACGCATTTAACATTTAACTGGTTTTTCCAAATAGGCAAAATTGACTTGTAAATGATTAACTAACAATCTGGTCAACACAAAGTTCTTCATTTTAAGCACAGATCTACAAGAAAGGTAACTTACTGAAAATGTGTTGGTGCTTAAAGTGCTTCCGTGAACTGAAATTTAAATTTAAAAGATCTCAAAATAAATGGACATAACCTTGGAGGTTGATGGCTCCGTGTCAGAGCATTGCATATGATTTTCGTTCGGATCAGGCCTAAACTTAACATTAGCCACGAAAAAGTTGTCAATCGTTATTGTCATCTTCTCTCATCATCCGCTGCTACATCCACTCTGTTTAACTGACGGGTGCTCACCTCTCTCTGTCTGACCGCAGCACACGCATTTTCAAACGTACACACCAGAGGTTGCGCTTAACTTTTTTATTGGCCGTTATTTTGACTGACAGGCTCATAAAAAATTAGGGATGCATCGATCCGATACTCTGGATCGGAATTTGGGCTGATACGGGTCTTTTTTGCTGGATCGGGTATCGGACTGACGGGTTCCCTTCAGTCTGATCCGTTGCGATACCCGTGGATGTTACTCTAAAGCTTCAAAAAGGATTAACAATCAGGAAATTACCATGAAAGTTGTCATGCGCTGTATTCGATGTCATTTATTTCGATAGCTTTATGCCAGGAATATACCAATATAGCATAATTTAAAAACTCTGACCTCCGCTGGTGCAGTCATCTGTCAATCTCAATCCAGCATGTGTCCGGGAACAGTCAGGACGTTACTCGTTCCAAAGTTTTCAATATTCTTCATAATCACTAGACTGCGGTTTTGTTTAAAATGCATTGATTTTGCCGGAGACTGTATGTACTTGAAAGTAAACATGCTTAAGAACTATCCACCTCTGGCAATAAAAGTTAAAATATGCAACTCTCCTTTGAACAAGAAAAACAGTGCTATTATCGGATCAGGATCGGCCGATACGCAGAATTCAGGTTTCGGAATCTGATTGGAAGGAAAAAGTAGTATCGGCGCATCCCTATATAAAAATCCGTCATAATCTATTATTACCCGTCACTATGGTGCAAGGTGGCGTTAGCTGGCTATAAGTTGTGACGTCTGAAAATACTGTACAAAACCATTTAAATAAAACGAAAGTAAGGAAAATGTTGCAGGGCACACTTAAAGAACGAGAGCTCCGCCATTGTCACTACACAAGGAAACTAACAAACATTATGGACAACAACTAATAAGCAGTGAAGCAAGTTTTACGTTGTTTATCATGTGCAGTGTCTGGGCTTTTGATCATCACTTGTATGTTTTGCGATCGAGCAGCGGAGCAGGGATAACTCCTGGTCAAGGCCGGATTAACCATATGGGCAACTGGGCAATTGCCAGGGGCCCACGACCTCTAAAGGGCCCAGGGCGGTGACAGCAATCAAAAACACAACCGCTACAAAACACAACTCAAAAAATGCAAACATGGAGAAGCTAAGTGGGAGCTCTTAACGAAAATTAAAAAAGCAGAAGGATATCAGGAACGCAGAAAATTTAAAATACATACCGAAAATAGGGAATTTCTTCACTCTATAAACGTACACTGTAAAAAAATCCTGTAAAATTTACAGTAAATTACTGGCAGCAGGGTTGACAGGGTCAGCAGGATCATTTTGAATAGCAACAGTATAATGCTGTATTTTTTACAGCCAATTGCTTGATTTTAATTTACTGTATTTAGAAAAAATACATAATCACTGTATATCCAGTATGTTTTGCATACTGGATATACAGTGTTTATTTATTTTTTAATTGATACAAAAATACATTACAGAAAAATTTTGTTACTTGTTGTACATGAAATATTTTTATTCAGTTACAACCTCATAGTAGCCAACATGGCTCTTTAAACGAGGAATGTTTAAACAACACGTTAACCAACATAACCATCATGTAACAACATCGCAAAACAAAGCCCAAGTGAGACTGTAAAACGGTCCACATCTTGATCCATCAGAGCACAACAACTAGCTAGAACTATGGAAAAGAAAAAAGAGAATAATGTTAAATATTTATAGACAGAGTAAAAACAGGGGAAAACATATACAGTCAGAGACAGTGAATATTAAAATGATGTAATTCAATGATGAGATCTGTGTGTGTGTGTGTGTTCTTCTTACTTTTCATCGATTTCACTGAAAATTCATCATTGTGTTTAGAAGAGCGGCAACATGTGGGTTCACTGCAACCTGTTTCTTCTGTATCCTGGCATTTTAGATGACGCTTCTTCTTGTTCCACTCTCTGGATTAATATCTACAAAGAGTCAGGAAAAACTAAATGTTATATAATAAATATACAAAATCTGTCATATTAAAACACATGAATTAAATCATCAGCTTGCTAGTGTTAAATAGGGGAGACTTCTAAATAATTTGCACTAAAAAAATCCATCTCTTGTTGAGAAATATTGTTTTAAAGGTCTTAACAGGTATATAACATTTACATATCTATAAAATGCATGTAAGGAAGTTGTTCAACTAATACCTTTCAGTGGACTCCAAGATACACGCTGCCCCATCCTGGTACTCAAGATTGAATATGTAACATGCTATGAACAGAGTGACAAGGCCAGACATGAAGCTGTGCTGAGCACCATCACACAAAACATAACCTTCAGTAGTCAGCATCCACTGGCCAGCATGGCAAAGTGTGTCCTAAAATAAACAATACCACATGTGACAATAGTTAATAGTTACTATACAATTTTATCTTTAAGCTTTTTTCATTTAAACTACATTTAAGTATAAGTGACTCTACAAACAAACTCTAAGCAAATTACACAGAGTAACTTAAAACCGTACTTATACAGAAATGTAAGCCATTAACGTTAGGGATTTCACGGTGAAGAGATTGTCACCCTGGTATTTGTAACGGGCCGTCTCACTCCCACCCTCCCACGGTCCTATCTGTGAGACAAGACCTGCTCTAACGATAAGGGTGTCGGTAACGTCGTTTGCTCAAGCTCTCATCTGGCCTCCGTTACATAAACTGTATATCTAGATGGTTACGTACATTAATCACTTTACCCGGCTATCCTCCGTGAACATCGACTTACCTCAAGCTTTAGTGACTCGTTTTAATTTGGGCGCTCGATTTAACTGCATTTGCAAATTTGAATTACACCCCAAAATAATCACGACCGAGTGTGTTTTTCAACACTAAGTTCCCGTGAATCCCAACAGTCGAAGCATGTAACATTTACGATGTCTACGGCGGGCATGATGTTTGTTGGACTTTAAAGGCGTCCTGCATGTTCAAAAATCAAAGGAAGGCAATCTCTAATAAGTATTGAAGTTTATTATCCAGAAAGTACAGCGCTGGGTTGTCTCAGACACAATGCCTCACACAGAACAACCACGTGTGTCATTCTAACAACATATTTATAGTGTGTATGTGAGAGGGTGTATCTTCTTTCTTCAGGCGGTGCATCCCTCTCTTGATCCAATCAGCTTCGTTCTCCTTTGTCTGCAAACATCATATGACACCCCACAACACCCAAATTCCGTAGATCTCCCCCACTTTTATTACCCAACTGCAGCCGAAACACCCCCTCCTTCCCACACACTCACATTCCTGTTCCAAAGACACCAATATCAGCACATAGCTTGGGTATCAAATGCATGTATCATATCTATAGTTTTAACACTTCACGCAATCAGAAAAATAACACCCATAAATGATTAAACATGACATATAATTAATTAAACATAAAGGATTAAATCCCTCATAATCTGCACTCACATACCATGAGTCTTTAACTGCCTTTCATCTACTTTCTTTATCTGCAAAGCTGCACCCCCACACACATTCCTGTAGCAGGCACTGTCAATCTCAGCACAGAAACCCCTCACAACTTCTGCTTAGACATTTTCATTAAGGCACACACATTATGTTAATCAAACTATAATAAAGAGTAAAGATTCAAACATAATAAAACTTATTAAAAACTCCTTCATGTTCGACATTAAAAAAAACAACCGGCAACTTACTAATACAATCTGTAGCTTCTCACATACCGCCTTCGCTCCTTGTGTGAACAAAAACTCTAAATAACATGAACAACTTCTGTCCTCAGGTGCTATAGAAACGGAGAATGTTTAAAATCTTACCGCGACGGCGCTGCTGAAACCCCGCGCGCAAGACTCCTACGGTCCCCGCGGATCGAGGTTGAATCCGGGGTTACCAATATGAAACGCGTATGTAGATACCTCTATATAACATTACCAGTATCATAGTTACCAAATATGGAAATAAAACGTAATAAGTCACTTACCACAGGTGTGAATCACTCATTTTGCTCACTACCCCAATCTCGACTGTTGAAGATCATCCCGCCATTGTAGATTTGAAATTTACAGCAATATTCTGTACATATGAGATAATCCTTCACCTGACCCCAGAATGCATTGCACTTTACAGCAATATTCTGTATTATTTTAAAAACAGTCAGCTTCTGTCAAATAACGCTGTAGTTTTTACAACACGTTGTAAGCAACTGTTCTGCTAAGGCAGCATCTGTCAAAGAGGACAGCTCTTCACCGCCAGCGCTAGCTAATGTTCACAGACCCGAGAGCGAAGAGCCTCCAGAAGCATCTTCAACGGACGGGCCGGATTCTGCTGCGAGTGCGACCGTTGAGGGAAGCGGTGATGGGTCTCGAGTCTCACCGCCATCTGAACCGCTTGTCGAGTCTGCGAGCAGCCCCCGTACCACAGACACGGCTCTCTGCACTTTCTCTCTTTGCCATCGAACATGAACTTGTTAGTGCCCTTGATTTTGAAGATATTGTACACCAGTTTGCACATTCAAAATCCAGAAAAATGCCAGTGTAAGATATTATAGCCAAATGAAATCAAGCATTTCAAATTTAAACATGCTCTTCCACATTATTTAGGATTAATTTGTGTATTTTTCTAAATTATTCAGCAATTCTTGTCTTTTCTAATTGAGAGAAATTAACAGATTTCCAAATGTTTATCTTACACTGAAATGTTTAACCCTTGCCTGTCTTGTTGAACTGTGATGTAACAGATTGATTTCTGAGCTAAGGACCAAAATGCTACTTGATTCTAGGAGATTATGGTTCTTTTTCTAACTTCGCTCGGTGTTTCACTATGGGGAATCGCTTTGGGCGTGACCAACTACGGAAGCTCTTATGACACCACGTCTGTCTCTGACAGACAGGTCGACCCGTGACCAGGCTCCGCCCTGCCTATATCAGTCAGGTCGACCTCCACCTACGTCATTCGCGCTTTCTTCCTGTGGGAGACTGCAGCAAGCTCTCTCAGCACGCCCGTATCAGCTGACTTTTCGCTAAACTGTTCAACAGGTGGACCGTCATAGGAACCCGCCACCGAACGCAAGGTTAGTGAACGGGATTGTGTTGAGCTGACATTTTTTAGAGTTGGAATAGTGTCCGTGTCGTGGTTAGCTATCCCAATAGTTCTATTGCGTATTAATTAACAGCGGTAGGAGACGTCAAGTCTAATTAGGTTATCGCGTCAAGGCGAACCTTCTAAGGGTTTTATTACCTTTTTTGTATTAGGCTACTGTGCCGTACGAGTCGGCGATAGCATCATGTCGACGGCTGTTTCCCCCGCCAAAGGGAAAGAGTCGAAGGCCAGGGAGGTTGCATCCCGCCCGTGTCCATCCTCATGTGGAGCTAGCATCTCGGGTAGGGACCCTCATCCCATGTGCATCACGTGTATGGGGCCGAAACACGCTCAAGCGTCTCTAGCCACCCGCAAACATGTGCTCACTGTGCATCAATGCCGGTGAAAATTCTTGAGAGAAGATTGAGGGTGGCAGTGGCCAACAAGCAGGACCCATGCCTGTCTGGAACTGTCACGCAATCTGCGGCAACTGGCCATCACATGCGAGCTACAACGAGCTGGGCGGATATGATGGAAGCCGAATCCCCGGACATGCCGCCGTTGTTTGACGGCCTGCTCGAGCAGGAAGAAGGCGAACCGGAGGATGAGGACACAGAGGGCGATGCTAACTCTGACCTCCTCGATCTGGATATGGACGGCGAAGAAGAGGAAGAAAATTCCCCCTTCCCCACCCAACAGTCCAGGCCGCCGAGCACGACAGCAACCTCCATGAGGTCTGCAAATGGGCCGCGGCTAAACTAGGCCTTCCTTGGCCCGCGGCAAAAGATGCCGGAGGGACTGAGAGGGACCTTTATGACGGGAAAAGGCTGCCGCCTGCTCAGACTGCAGCGAGACAACTTTTGCCCGCCGTGCCGGCTTGCATGAAGGAAATGTCCCGTTATTGGGATAGCCCCTTTAAGAGCAAGCTCCCCACCAAGGGACATTCCATGGTGGAGATTCAGGGGATGGGGGAGCTGGGGTTGGCCGGACCCCCAGCGGTAGAGTCTTCAGTGGCTTTTCACCTCCATCCGAGTCGGCGTTCAATCCCTGCCTCCTCGCAGATTTCGCTGCCGGGAAAAATGCATCGGCTAACCGCTGCTATTTATCAGAGAACGTATAAATATGCGGGGCAGTCAATATGCTTGCTGAACGCTGTGACTTTACTGTCGGCGTATCAAGCAGAGATTTTGGAGGAGATGGGAAGCCAGTTGGATTCGGGAGCACCGAACCCTATACTCTGGGACGAGATTTGCGTGGTGAACGATTTAATTCTGCGCTCTTCCCGCGGTGATGGGATTGGCTGTGTCAGGTGAGAGAGCGCTATGGCTTAACCTGTCGGAGGTGATGGATGTAACGTACGACCCTACGAAGGGGTTGTTTGGTCCTGCACTTGAGAAAATGAGGGAAACCAGCACCCTCAGGAAACAGGAGGACGAGGCGTTTAACCTCTGTTTGCCACGCAAGCAAGTGCCGCGACCAGCCTCTCAACCCGTGCGGCAGGGCTTCGCAGCAGCCGCAGCCGCGAGAGGGAGACCTGTGGGTGGTAGAGGTCCAAGACCGGCTCACAGTGGACAACACGCAGGCCAGCGACCACGATCGGCTCGACATGGACCGTGGGGAAAGCATTCATACGCGGCTGCGGCAGCTAAAAACCGTCCACCAAACCCAGAGGACAGAAAGAAGAAGCGTGTGGCCTAACACGCAGTTATTCCCCAGCCCTTTTCTCTCTGCCCGCGAAGAGAAGAAAGGGGGAAAACGGCCCTATTGTGTTCAGTTCGGTAAGGGCCAGTTTGAGTTGTTCTCCTCGAGTTCTAAAAAACGAGGTAGCTCAAAATTGTGTTCAGTGTCACCAAGCACTCACGATATGTTCTCCAATGTTTTTATTTGCAGGGGATTTAAGAATAAAAAATGCTTTTTCGCATCCAGGCCACGGGCCGAGGGCGAAATGTTCCCCGAATTCAGAAAACATAACAATAAACATTCCACTATCGCAACCAGGCAAACAGCCGAGGGCGATATGTCCCAAACACAAAAAAGATTCTCAAAATTCGAATCGCATGAAAAGCGCTCCCCCTGTCCCACCACTGGGGGTAGTTCTCACTCCTTCAGCCGAAGCCCGCGCGGCGATTGTGATGACGTCATCACTGTGCGACGCCAGCGGGGCGGAAGTGTACAGAGGTCCTCTCTCGGTCCGCATAACAGATTGGCACGCATGCGCAGTTCACCCGTGGGTCTTGGCAACGATTTCACGGGGATACAGGCTTCAATTCGCAATGAAACCACCTCGGTTCAATGGGATTTTGATGTCAGTAGCACAGGGGGAATCGGCCCGAGTGCTGACGGTCGAAATCGATACTCTGTTAAACAAACGGGCAATCAGAGTAGTGCCCGAGGAGGAGAGCCGTCAGGGTTTTTACTCCCACTATTTTGTTATCCCAAAGAAAGGAGGCAAAGCCCTCCGTCCTATTCTGGACCTTCGTGTGTTAAACAAGCACCTGAGAAAGTATTCATTAAGAATGTTAACACACAGAGTGCTCTGTCGGTCGATTCGTCCAAACGATTGGTTTGTGACAGTCGATCTGGCAGACGCTTATTTTCACATAGATATTTACCCCTCTCACAGAAAATTCCTCAGATTTGCACACCAAGGCACAGCTTACGAATTTCAAACTATTCCATTCGTCTGTCTTTAGCCCCAAGGGTTTTTACCAAGTGTGTGGAAGCAGCTCTGTTCCCTTTGAGGGACAGGGGAATAAGAATATTGTCTTACATAGACGATTATCTCATATGCTCTTCGTCGAGAGAGCAAGCAGTGAAAGACGCGGAGATTGTGTGAAATCACCTCGGCAATTTAGGGTTCAAGATCAATATGATAAAGAGCCGACTGGAGCCTTTTCAGCACACGAATTATTTGGGGCTCAACATAGATTCCCTCTCTTACAGAGTAACACTGACAGAAGAGAGGATCACGTCTTTCACACAATGCCTCGACCGCTTTCAGATGGGGAAAGTGGTACCGTACAGACTATGCTTACGAATGCTGGGGCTTATGGCCTCGGTGATTTGTGTAGTGCAGCTGGGACTGCTCCAAATGAGACATTTTCAGCGCTGGATCGCGCATTTGCGTCTGTGCTCTCGACGGCATCTTGGCCGACCGGTGAGGATCACTCACGCGTGCGTCAGAGCACTCAGACACTGGAAAAGCCCCGTGACGTTCAGGACGGGGATTCCCTTAGGGGCGGTGTCATCGAGAGTGACTATGACAACGGACGCGTCATTGCTGGGGTGGGGAGCGACTTGAATGGGCAGATCGGTGAACGGTTTGTGGCCTCCGCAGCTGACTCACAAACATATAAATTATTTGGAGTTGATGGCAGTATGGTTAGCACTGAAACATTTTTTGTGCTTCATCAAAAGCCAGCATGTTCTGGTGAAAACAGACAACACCACGGTGGTGGCTTATATCAATCGACAGGGAGGCACACGCTCTCTGCCTCTGCATCAGCTGGCAGAGAAGCTGATTGTATGGGCCGATACAAGGCTTTTATCCCTCAGAGCGACTCACGTTCCGGGGATTTTAAACAGGGGAGCGGACTTGCTGTCCAGGGGAAATCCATTGTACGGGGAGTGGAAACTCCACCCCCAGGTGGTGTCCCAGATATGGCAGAGATGCGGTCAGGCTGCCGTAGATCTCTTCGCCTCGCAAGAAAACGCTCAGTGTCCTCTGTATTTCTCGCTAACGGACGAAAATGCACCGCTGGGTGTGGATGCCTTAGCCCACCCATGGCCAGAAGTACTTCTGTATGCTTTCCCTCCTCTGAGTCTAATTTCCCCCACTCTAGCCAGGGTGAGGGAGCAGTGTCTTTCGTTAATACTAATAGCACCCCGCTGGCCGTCCAAACCGTGGGTGGCAGAGATAATTCAACTGTTAGCAGGGCAACCATGGCCCCTCCCGCTCAGGAGGGACCTTCTGTCGCAGGCAGGGGGAGAAATTTACCATCCTCACCCGGACAGAATAGCCCTTTGGGCTTGGCCCGTGAGAGGTGGAATTTGAATGCGGCTGTTCTACCGTCCGCAGTCATTTACACTATTCAGAGTGCGAGAGCACCCTCTACTCGCTCCCTTTATAGCAATAAATGGCGAGTCTTTGAGGAGTGGTGTGAGCGGAGTCATAATGTCCCATTCCAGTGCGCTGTAAGAGATATATTGTGCTTCCTACAGGATCTGCTAGATAAAGGGAAAGCTTTCTCTACCATAAAGGTGTATTTAGCAGCTATTTCAGCGTGTCATGTGGGTTTTGGTGAGAAATCGGCCGGACAGCACCCGTTAATAAGCTGATTTATGAAAGGGGCACGCCGTATAAGACCGGCATCTAGGCGAATGGTTCCGTTATGGGATGTGACCATTGTCTTAGAAGCCCTTTGTCATCACCCGTTTGAGCCGTTGGAAGGAGTGGGCCTCAAGTATCTTTCTCTTAAAACGGCGCTCCTCATAGCTTTGGTAACCGCAAAGCGTGTGAGTGATTTACAGGCTTTATCAGTTAGCCCGTCTTGTCTGCAATTCGCTCCAGGGCTTGCAAAGGTCGCGTTCTGTCCTAACCCAGCGTTCGTGCCTAAGGTGTTAGACTCAGCATATAGGTGCCCATCTACTGAGCTGGCAGCTTTTCACCCTCCTCCCTTCTCTTCCCCGGAGGAGAAGAAACTGAACTTATTGTGTCCGATTCGGGCACTATATATGTATGTAAATAGGACAGCGGGTTTCAGGTCTTGTGATCAGCTATTCGTGTCATGGGCCACTCCGCAGAAAGGGAAGCCGTTATCGCGTCAACGGCTGTCTCATTGGATTGTGGAGGCTATATCCTTGTCTTATGTTTGCAGGGGCCTGCAGCCACCTAAGGGCTTAAAAGCCCACTCCACACGAGGTATGGCTACGTCATGGGCTTTACTCAGGGGAGTTTCCATTGGAGACATCTGCTCGGCGGCAAGCTGTGCCACGCCACACACTTTCGTGCGGTTCTATAGACTGGACGTGTCCGAGCCGTCCTTGGCACACGCGGTGCTGGGAGCCGGAGCGTCGGTACCCATTTAAGGCTATAGAAAATAGCAGGTATGTGGATGCAATTCGGTAGTGGGCTATATCTCCCATAGTGAAACACCGAGCGAAGTTAGAAAAAGAACTATGGGTTACTTAACGTAAACCCGGGTTCTTTGATAACAGAGTGAGGTGTTTCACCAGCACTTCCCTCCTTGCACGGGGATGGGAAGAAATCTTTCTAGAATGACGTAGGTGGAGGTCGACCTGACTGATATAGGCAGGGCGGAGCCTGGTCACGGGTCGACCTGTCTGTCAGAGACAGACGTGGTGTCATAAGAGCTTCCGTAGTTGGTCAAGCCCAAATCGATTCCCCATAGTGAAACACCTCACTCTGTTATCAAAGAACCCGGGTTTACGTTAAGTAACCCATAGATTTTTGTTTGTGTCTTGTCTGTGGACTTCCTCTGTGATGGCTCTATCAATTAAATACATTTGTGCTGGGAGTAAGTGTTGTTAAATAAATATTTGATTCTTTGAAAGTGGTTGCTTATTTATTTATTTGTGGAAATAGAGGACACTTCCTTCACTCTCTATGTAGTGGGTCAATTTTGCCAGATTATACTGAGGCCAAAGGGTTTTTATTTTATAACGTCATAAGTGAGTGGCCTTGACAAGAGAACATAGTGATGCATTTGTAGTTCTATGAGCATTTGCACATCTGTACATCAAATTTCACTTGAAGACAGTTAGTTATTAAAAAATGTAGTATATTTACTGTATTACTGTAATTTATTCTGGATTTTGCCAGATGATGGTGATCCTAAAGTCGTGTTGATGGGGCTCTTGAATATTGTTGCCCAGGGTACAGTGAAGTGTTAATCTGGCCCTGTATGATATATTGCTTATTGCTCTCTTAATTCTTTGTAAATCGCTTTGGATAGAAGCGTATGCTACATAATTAAATGTAAATCTGCTATGTACAGAAGCACTTCTGATTCCAGCATTTTTAACACGACAGTAATGATATATATTAACTACTTTTTGTCCTGATGCTTTCTCCACAGACTCATTCTACTTCAGGGTGATAGAGTTTTCTTTTAAAATCTGTCTAAACTTTTGTAAAGTAGCGTAAAGAGACATTTCAGGGGCTTATAAATAAAAAACTCTACTTTATATTGTCCTGATATTGCGTGTGGGACATTATGAGGTTGTGATTTGTCACCCTGAAGTAGAATCAGTCTGTAGAAAAAGAAAGTTTTCTTTTAAAATCTGTCTAAATTTGAAAAAAAAAAATAGTGTATAAGAGACATTTCAAGTACTTCACAAGTACACGCACATTACTTGCGTTTACATCTGGGTGGTTTTAGTCAGCTGTATTCATATCAGTTTTGTGGATTACAGCCTAAAAAGTGACCCTGGACAAAAGCAGCACACAACACATCTCTCCGTTCATGATTGCATTCCGGAGATGGCCCTGCAACAATTTAATTTTTTACAGTTGTGTGTTGTCTATCGTGCAATCATTAATGCGGTACATTAGAATTTTTTTTCCAAACGTTTCAAGTATTCAAGAACATTAATCGGAACTCAAGATTAAATTTAATATGAACTCAAGATTACATTTAACATAAACCAAATGGTTATTTGTTGTTTAAATCTTGTTTTTTTCTTTGTAGGAGTCAAAAATTCAAAACAGTATTGAAAAACAAAGCAGATACATTCAGTCCATTTGACTTCCGACAAATCATATTTTTCACAGATAGTATTCACAGATTTGAACACAGTAAAACTGTAAAACAAAGACAATAAACAAATAAGGATGGACATGAACATGAACAACAGGGAGCAGTACAGTTTACCCTATACAGCCAGGCATGAGTAACATGTTTAAATTATCCAGAGTAATGGTGACATTTGTTACATAATTACTTCTCAGTTTTCCACAAATTCTTTACACCTTTTTCACAAAAGAGCCCTGTTTGCTTTTTTAAATTGAAAGAAACTATCATAATTTCCATCCTTTATATTTAAATTACAATTGCTTTCCAATCTTCTATTGTGGGTGAAGTATGTTGAAGCTATGTGGAGCTGAATGTGGAGGTCTGTCGATTGGTCGTGGCCAGGGCCTTGCGCTATTTCCAGTACTTCTTCAACATTCTTGATTGTCGATGAGGCATTTTTGCTTCCCTCTGGAATTCCATATAAACGAATATTATCCCGCCTCGACCTGACTTCCTGATCCATTAACTTTGCATCAAGTTTAGCAGTTTCAGTATTTCAGACAGCACCTCATCAGTCTACTGCATTTGCTCGTCAACGTCTACGACACGACCCCCAGCTTCTCCTAACCTCTTGTTTGTGTTGGTTAGCTTTGTATACTGTGGTAGACTATATGAGTCCAGTTTTACTGCATTTAAGGTTTTTGTTGTTCTTATGTTATCAGTAGAGTTGAGCCGGATACTCGGCTGAAACGAGTATCCGGTACGGATAAAGCACTTTTGCCGAGTATGAGTATCATACGAGTAATACGAGTCAATATCTATGCTCGGATTGAATAAAAATCCTCATTGGGTAGCTGACTGTGTCTGCGTTCTGTGATAGGCTAGTCACAGCGCCCCTCCCCTACACACATACAGATGTATTGTGTTGCTGACTGTGTCCGCAGCTCTCTCTCTCTGTCTCTCCCTCAGTCACTCAGGTTCGCGTGTCTTTTCCGTTAACGTTTAGGTCTATTCAGCTTCAGGTTTGTTTTTTACTTCGGTTTGTAGTACTTACTTATTAACCAGTAGAGTTTTGATAAACGTGGGGTTTGTTCAGACGTGGTGCTTGGTAGAATGCGACTCGCGTTGCGTCTCTGCCTGGAGTTTTTTTTTCTTTTTTAAACCGTCAGCTGTCTCTAACCAGTTTTTTTAATTCACGCAAAGTCTTGTTCATTACATTTTACTTCATAATTGCAACCGCATGTGTTGTATTCATTGTTGAAAAACTTATTCTGTATATAGTTCGTTTGTTATCGTGATCAAAACCATTGATCTGAAGCTCAATGCTGATGCTGTCATGTAAATAACGTACCGGTTAAAGCCCCGCCCATCTCGAGACAACCCGACCCAATTTCCGGGTTAAATCCCGCTCCCTTCCGGGTTAGGCCCCGCCCAGTCCGAGTACAGATACGGATACAGATAATTCATATGGTTAACAGATACATATAATGCTGTACTCGCTCATCCCTAGTTATCAGGGGCCATGCCCCGAAGGCGCTTTTGTTAGCATTATTCTTCTTAACCAATGGTAGCCCTATGAACCGTACTTAGGACAATGGCGAAACTTGGCACACTCGTAGTTAGTCATGTTAACTTTTGAACCCATTGATGTACAAAAATTCTACTCAGCACACGTCCTGCACTCGTTTGCTTATCGCATTCCATGCCTTACACTATGACTCTACTCAATACATTAGTGGCCATCTCAAAAAGAACAGTATTGCGTTTTTATTGCTACTAGTCCTAGAAATTGTGACCGATTGTCACGAAAGTCGGCTAAGAAGATCTTTGGACTGAGCCGCATAGGGTTGATGCTCCGGAATGGAGTTTTTTGCTGTTGCTCAAAAGTAATGACGCCACAAACTTTCCAAATAACAGTCCCAAACATACTCTTAAAGTTTAGAAACAGTGCCACCTTATGTTCATGAGATATTACTCTTTTATATATTTTTTTATTACCCTTGACGTTGCTGGATTGTGCATGCCAATTGAGTAGCGCACCTGAAAAATTGCAGGCCTTGGGTGCAAGAGGTCGCTAGTTCGAACCTCAAATTGTGCGTTTACACATTTCAATTTGCAAGTATGTACAATTTTTTTCAAATTCAATATCATTTTAGTAATGAAATAAAGTGCGATGTATGTAGAGCAACTTAAAGTGTTTTATAATACATGTAAATATAAACAAACAGAAACAGGGGATGTACAAAATGACATTCTTACTATCGATATCCACTACAAACGTCTGTTCCTCCTATACACTGTTTTTCTGTTATTTTTGCTCTACGTTCTTGATTCAGCACCTTCGGGATTGGCACATGTCAATGTTTGAACCTCTGAAAGCTCTCCTAGGGATGCTCGGTCAAGCACCTCAACTGAGTAGAACACCTGATAAACCCCAAGCCTCGGGTACAAGAGGTCGCGCATTTGATTCTCGTGTTGCGCTTTACTATACACAATAATATTCTTGATTTCATTCTCACGCCTGACATCTGTTTCTCCTGTACACTGTATTTCTGCTACTTTTGATCTACTGCCTTATTTCATGTTTGGGGTACACTGGGGGAAGTGTGGGCATGTGGGGGATGTGTGGACTGGGTACGCTGGGCAAAGTGTGGGCTTGGCACTGGTGGTACTGCTTGCAGTTCTTGTTCCAATTGCTTCTATTGTTTACCTCATTTGTAAGTTGCTTTGGATAAAAGCATTTGCTAAATGACTAAATGTAAATGCACTCAGTGGTCTGTATAAATATGTCACATTTTGGTATAAGTACAGTCTGCTTGGAACTTGAACTGAGTTGGTACTAAAAAAAAGTATCCATGCACTAGGTACTGTACAGTGGAAAATCCCCCAAAAGTTCTATACAGTGGAAAATTGCCACATGAATAGGAACTGAAGCGACAATTTGCACAGGCTCGCCAAAACTTGAGAACAGTAGACTGGAAAATGTTGCATGGTCTGATGACTCTTGAGGGTCAGAATTCTGCGTAAAGAACATGAAAGCATGGATCCCTCGTATCTTGTATCAACAGTTCAGTCTTCTGGTGGTGGTGGTGTAATGGTATGGGCCCCTTACTACCAATTGAGCATTGTTTAAACGCCTTTGTTTTTCACACAAAGTTTAAATTTAGCTTTCAATATAATTTTTAAATCCTTAGCAAGCCAGTCTTTATATTCAGCCAGCCATCAGAAATAGTTAACCCATTGTGGCCGACCGATATATCCACACTCCAATGCAAAATGTGTGCTAAATGTGTATATTCAAACTGTAAGGGGGGATTGTCATGGTAACTGCTTCCTTACTTCGTAAAATGCAGTCACATTGAACAGTCCACCAGCAGATTTGGTCTAACACAAATCTATTGGCAGCGCTCTGATGAAAGAGTGCCCGATTAAGCTGAAAAGTGAATAGTAAATAGAACACCTTTTGAATAAAACCTCAGCTAACCAATATTAAGACTCTGATCAGTGAGAAGTCCATTACTACAATTTTTCCAATTTATTTGTTAAATGAAATATTTTAATCAACTGCTTTTCCCAAAAACACCAATCTGGAAAAATGACAACATATTTACTTTTACAATGTGTATCATATACATGCAGCTTTCTCTTTTTAAGAAGTCTTAATATTTTGGTCGTTTCACTTCCACCCTGTAAAATACAAACACATAAGGCAAAGGTCAACAGTAAATATATACACAGTGTAAATATATAAACACCCACTCTATACAGAGATCCACTCACCCATCTGCCTCCATCTTCTTTCTCTTTTCAATTATCTGCAAATCAAAATAAATTCAATTCAAATTAAAATATTTTTTCGGTAAGCACCCTAGTAAGAAAAAAAAACTTTAGGTAGGAAAATGGTGAAAATTGGAACACTCGTCGTAGAGGTGGTACTCATTAGTCCACAAAGGGTCTCCATTACTCCAAAACTCTAGCAGACGAAACATGGGGTCTCTAGCGCTCACTCTATAGCACCAACAACAGATCAAAAATGCACTTTATAAACGGCTGTAACTTTTGAACCCATTGTATTACAAAAATTGTACTCTGCACTCGTCACGCTTATCGCATTCCAGGCTCTACACTAAGACTCCGCCCATTACAGTAGCGGCCATCTTGAGGTCATCTTTTTTCGCTACAAGTCATAGAAATTGAGATTGTTTGTCACGCAAACCGGCTCAATTATCTTTGGATGGAGCTGCACAGACGCAACCAAAGAGAATTGTGAATTTCGCTTCAGCCAATGTTCGATTCATCGATATGACACTAGGTACGTGTAAACTAAACCCCGGAATGGTGGTCCTTGCCAAAATGGGGAACAGCGTCACCTATGGTTCACAAGATTTGAAAAATTTATATTTTTGCCTCTAACTTTTGAAAAGTCTGTCAGAAAAATCGTGATCTCTGTGTCTACGGATTCCTCGAATTGTGCCGGATCGGGTGAGTATGATTGTGTCACGGTTGAACGATCAGCTCGTCCGCCATTTTGAAATTTTTCATAAATTGCGATATCTTTTGAACTGAGTGAAATATCACCACCTAATTTGATCCGTCATCAATACCTGCGTTCACAAGATATTACTCTAATATATAATTCTTTCATTAACCATGAACGCTGCTGGGCAAAGCATGCCAACTGAATGCCACACCTGATAAATTGCAAGTCTCGGGTACAAAAGGTCGCTGGTTCGAACCTTGTGTCGCACATTTAAATTTGCAAGTATGTGCAAAAATTGTGCAAGAATTTAAACAAACGAATTGTAACATCATTTTATTAATGAAATAAAGTGCGATGTATGTAGCGGAACTTAAAGTGGTTTATAATACATGTTTTCAAACAGAAACAAAGTAGGAACAAAATGACATTCTTGCTTTCATTGTCACTTCAAACGTATGTTTCTCCTATACACTGTATTTCTGGTACTTTTCCTCTACGCTCTTGATTCAGCCCCTTCGGGATTGGAACATGTGGGGGAAGTGCGGGCTGGGTGTGTTGGGTATGCTGGGTAAAGCGGTGCAAAGTGTGAGCTTGGCCCCGGTGGTGCTGCTTGCATCTCTTGTTTGTTTTAGTATTGTCAAAAGTTTATGTACACCTTGCAAAATCCGGAAATGGTGTAAAAAAGTAAATGGCATTTATTATTTAAATCTTAGTCATAGATACAGCTACAGGTAACAAACACTTTAAGCTATGAATCTTCATCTTTGTTCTCGTTATGCTGTTGGTATCGTCTATAGCAAAATTAACGAAAATCGTGTTGTATTTGGTGCAAAGGTTGTCTCAATTACATGGAAAAACACATAACTCTGTAGTTAAAAAACATAATTTTGAATGTCCATTTTATATTTGTTATTATTCAACAATACTTCAGAAATAAAAGTGAAAGTTTTTTTCCATCTGTCTCCCCTGCACACTTAATAAATCCTGCATGTTTATTATATACCAGGGGTTCTCAAACTTTTAAGTCCAGGACCAGCAGAAAAGTTCTCTATATCAAGTCTTTTTTTTTTTTAAATTTGGGTAAACATCCACACTTTTTTGCAATTTAGCATTTTTTTTTTATTTTTCTAAAATGATTAAGTTTTAT
The DNA here is from genome assembly GCF_015846415.1 of Triplophysa dalaica. Lineage (NCBI taxonomy): Eukaryota > Metazoa > Chordata > Actinopteri > Cypriniformes > Nemacheilidae > Triplophysa > Triplophysa dalaica. Next base: position 18,914,977 of record NC_079560.1, on the reverse strand, counting down.
TGCAATTAGGGCTGTCACTATCGAGCATTTGGGTAATTGAGTAACTGAATGTTTCGTTTATTGAGTAATCAGTTCTTTAATCAAGTTATCTTTTTTTTATCAAACACGTTTTTTGAAAAACGTGTAATTGTTAGTCAAACTTGAATAGTATGACATGGTGAATATCCTTATAGAGAAAAAATATGTAGACCAAGAATAACAGAAGTCAATAGTCCCCCAGGGTTTGATTTTTAATGACGACAGAATAGTCAGGACCTCAGTTTAACGCGTCATCCGTAGGACGGTGCTTTTTTTACAGCATAGTCTCCCCTTCTGTATACTGGGGCATTAGGACCCACACAGACCACAGGGTGAGCACCCTCTGCTGGCCTCACTAACACCTATTCCAGTAGCAAACTGGTTTTCCCACCAGGTCTTCCATCCAGGTACTGACCAGGCTCAGCCCTGATTAGCTCCATTGGGCAACAGGGTAATATGCTAAGCTAAGTTAGGTAAATGTATAATGCAACTACATTTAGCACAGCAAAAAATATATATGTTGCTAAAGAAGAACAATAGCTGACAAACTTACTGCACTGATTTTCTTCCACTGTCGGTCTAACTCAGCCTTCTCATTGGTCTCTTTAAAACGACGGGTCTTTCTGCCCTCAGACATTTTGATGCCGTACTGGAAGGCTGCTCTGCAGACATAATCATCATCATCATGATCTCATCATCATCATCATCATCAGACACAACTTTATATTGACAAATCCTAAAAGCAAAGAGGATGTGTTACTTTGGCAATGCCTCTTTGTTGTTCATGTAGTCACTGTACTCCTCTTGAGTGTCAAAGTCCCAGCGGCCCAGGGGACCTTTCTTATTACCCTACAAATAAACAGATGGATTAAAAGCAAGGACACATTTCTCTGTTGCTACTAACAAAATTAATTTAGAGCAATTTCCACTCACCTGATCCATCTTGCTGTAGTCTACCTCTTCATCACTGTCCACTGCAAGATCATCCATTCTACAAAAAGAATATAATAAAATACAGTACCAAAAAAATCACAGCAAAGTCCAAACAAACAAAGCTAAAGCAGATTTTGAAGTTTGAATTACCAACTTTCTCAAGTCCTTAAAACGAATGATTCCTAAATTAGACTTTCAGAAAAGCTAAGATTAACACACAAGCACGCAGTTGTAACTCACGTGGCAGGGTAGCATTCAGCATAACTGTTTGACATGCCAAAGAAATCTCCCAAATGCTTCTTCTCTTCACGTCTGCTTCCAGTGCTTAAAAGTTAAAGACACAATACAAACTCTACTTGACAGTCGTGTTTTTTGTGTGACAAACTCTAATGTCCCGGCCAATTCTTGACAAATAACTAGAAGCTGCAAATTCTACGCAGATTAAGAGGAATAACTTTCATTATCAGTAATGCACTGTAACATTTTACATTGGATGTTGAACAGGCCAGAAGAGACTCACATTTTGGTTGCCCATGATTTGGATTATGTTTTGCAAAGTCTAGGTCTACTGTAGTCTTGAAAATAATGCAAGCCTGGATTATCACAAGAATCATATGTACATGTACAGTCAATTTTACTCCCAGTGGGCCTTCCCTGAAGTCTCGTTCACTCGAAAAAAAAGAAAATGGTGCTCTATAGCAATAAAAGGGGTTCTTGGCTCGTTATCATAGGTGAACCACTTTTAGTGCAATATAGAACCATATTTTGGTGCTTCAGTGGTTCTCTCTGTAAATCGGCATTGTGTTTATATATGCATCGTTTACATATAAACATTTTAACATTGAATCTCAAGAGCAAGCATTCAGTAGCCGCCGCAGCCAGCAAAAGAAGAGGAGCATCGTGTGGATTTTTTTCACCTCGTGAATAAAAACACTGCGAGCTGCGATGTATGGCAGTGGGCCTTTAGGGGTAAAAGATTGAAAGTACTTTATTATTTAACCACTTTGATAACTTTGTTTCTCAAACAATTGTGTAAACTTTGTTTAAAAAATTCCCTTAAAAAAAGTGTAATGAAATGGAAACATGTTCATTTTTTCTATTATTGTGTCTAAAAATAACACTGAACAAATACAGGAAAGCAGTTTTAAAATCTTTTTTCTTCAATAATAATTGTGTGCACTTTGGATTTTTTTTTCAACTAGAGAACTAGTACTGGGAAAGGGAGGAATTGTTTTCTTTATATATCGCTTTTCTATTCTGTAAATCTGTTATTGTTACTATATTCCAGAAATAATTTGGTGCAAAGTTCATGCTTTGCACCAAACAGGAATTACAGGAATAAATAACTAAATAAATATATTTATTTGGTTTAAATGATGTCCCGTGTTTTAACATCTACATGATTCATTAGCCTACAGGCAAATTAGGAGCACAAATAACAAAATCCTCATATCCTGATGAATAAAGCCAGCTTGGAATAGAAATCAACTGGTGTCAAAGCCGCAAACCTCCCACTCTGATATGAAAGCGCTTGAACAATACGCTCTACTCTTTAAATACGGAGCTAACGAAAACAGTAAAACAATTAAAACAATTAATCGGCAAACAAAAGGTTGTTATCGCGACAGGCCTCATGACAGGTAATAATAGATTATCGCATATTTTTTAAGAGCCTGTCCAATAATAAAGTCTAGCGCGACATCTGGACCCTTCTGTATGTTGCATAGTGACATGAGGACACATGTAAAGGATATATTTCCTGTCCCTGCCACTGAGCAGCTTCTGCAAACTTCTCATTGATAAGATTGATCTGGTCCTTCACAGAGCCTGGACCTGTGAACATGACAAACACAGCCCTGAATTCAACAGAACTTCAACAGAGTACAATTAGTATGAAGATAAAAAGATTTATCATACCTTTATCAATGTCGATGGCCTAAAGCAAGAAAGATTTTTGTTATTTGTTAGAGCCAAATTTATATGTTTGATTAAAAGAGAATGATATCCTTGAAGGACAGAGTCTGACCTCCTCGTCAGTACGAGGCTTTTCAAAGTAACTGTGCCGTCTTTTCTCTTCATCCCGATCCCTTTCCCTCTCCCGCTCCCGATCTCTTTCTCTCTCCCTGTCTTTCTCCCTGTGGCGCTCTTTCTCTTTGCCTCTGCTGCTTTTCGAGGTGGAGGGAATGTAATCTCCGATATCATCAAAGATGCTGCAAACAAACATTCGGGTAACATTTCAAAAATCTGACTGTTAAACTGAAAAAATTCTGACTGCATGTAAACTCACGTCACGTCAGCCTCTGGAGCTTTTTTCTCGTCCAAACGCCCTGCACACACAACACACTCCAGGTCAACTTTAACTCCATAGGAACAGAAAACGACCTTATTCTTTTGACATGGAAACTGGAAAACTACCTTTGTCTTTCTTCTTGAGTTTCTTGTTGCGTGTACCCTGCCTCAGGTATGACAGGATCTGTGTTAGTTTGCTGATGACAATGTCATTGGTGGTGAGAGTTGTCTGAGCCTAGAAACCAACACAGTAGAGTTCAACACAAATTACTGAGGAGAAGGATTATCTAAACAATAACTTGAATCTGGGGAATACCTGAAAGGTTAACTACATTAAATCCCAGTGGTCAACGCTCTATTTACGCTCATGATCAGCCTATCCGAACGATATTGATATAAAATATAGAAGAACTGCCTACAGTACATTTAAGGGTTTAAAACAAAACACAGGTCAAATGTCCTTTCAACTTTTATTCCAGCTTTTGACATAGGCTAATTGTTTTTCAATTACATGAAAAACTTTGGCAAGCAGGAAAACATATTTGCTATTGTGAACAGTTATGGATATCCAATGAAGCTCCTTAAGTTACTACATTTGCTTTTCGCACAACGAATGATATTTGACAATATGGTATTTACCCATTTGTGATTAGAGAGCGTTACACACACTTGTGCCATCAGATGCGGTTCCTGCGCTGAGAGTAGCGTTCATTCACACATAAAGCTCTTTAATCGATAGTATTTAATGTGTTTGTTTTGTCACAGACATCCTAATAGTAACATAAGTACCAAAAAAATAATAAACACAGGCTTATGTCGATATATTAAATGAAATAAGAAATGACTGCGACCATGGTTTGTATTGTTTACCACATAGCTCTCTAATGATAACACAACAATTGTAAAACTGATGTTGCAGTGGGAAATTGGCACGCAGGATAACTTGCAAGCACAAATCCTATCTGGCTTTCAAATTAATATTTACTGTGTGATTTGATTTTTCCATAATGTAAAAATGCCCATTTCTAATCTATCAACACAGAATTTACCGTGATTTAATTTATTATCGTTTTATTGCCCTTTAATGGCCCAATTTACATATTAATGAGATTCCTGTGTTGTGTGTCTGTACCTCCATGGTGGGGCAGTCAGCTTTGCTGCGAATAAGGGTGCACGGGATGTCAGTGTCCGCATACTCATCCTCCAGATCCACCACATATGCCATTCTACCTGGCAGGAAGAGCTCATTACGCTCCATCTGACGACCTTTGAACAGGATGCGGTAGATATTCCTTCCTTAAGAAAAGAAAAAAACATGTGACTAGGAATGTGCAACTATTTTACCCAGGCCACAGAAAACAGTGAGCGAAACAATAAACAAAAACTGTAGCTTTAAAGCTATCTATAATCTTTCTCTTTAGTATGCTTATAACTGCCACAATCAGATCAGCAAACAAATCGTTGAACTGGATTAAAAGTAGTGGTGGGCATAGATTAATTTTTTTAATCTAGATTAATCTAGATTAATTCCAAAATTAATCTAGATTAATCTAGATTAAAATGGCTCATTTGAATTCTGCCGAAGACATTCAGAATATGTGTGCTACCCAAATAATGACTAAAAGTAAGTCTTTGAGAACGGGTTTCTCAAGCCAGGTGGCGCATTAGACCAGGGGCTCATCTCCTGTTTCCAAAATGCATCACAAACTGCTTGAGAAAGCTGTTCTACTATGATAATTGGTGATGAAAATTAAATTATGTTCAATAAGATGAACTTGTGTTTACTTCCGCATTAGCTAAGGGATGATTTCCGTTTAGGTGGTACTTGAGACTGGAAGAGCTCCTACAGTACATTTACATTTAGTCATTTAGCAGACGCTTTTATCCAAAGCGACTTACAAAGAGTGAGGGAGCAACAAGCGATATGTCATACAGGAGCCATAATACATTAGATCTCAATACAAAGTTACTGGTTTCAACTAAAGCTAGACCACTACCTGTTGAGAGAAAGTTTTTTTTTAAACCAATTCCGCATTGCACAAGGTGCAAACAACCTAAGTCTTGTCGATGTTTCTATTGGGAAGCTTCTTAAAAATAAATATTCCCTGAAGCAAACGCGGCGGCTTCATAGCTGCATCCATGTTAGCACGTCACGTTTGATGCGGTAATTTCACAGTAACGTTATGTTGTGTTCAGACCAAACGCGAATGGCGTGTCAAGCGCGAGTGATTTATATGTTAATGCAAAGAGCCAATAGACCTACTTTCTGCGTGAATCGCGCGAATGAAGCCCTGGTTATGAGATGATGAGGCGGCTTCTGCTTCCGCGAATGACGCGAATCACGCGAGTTGAAAAATCTCGTTCTCGCCCCGTACAGTGCAGTTAAGCTGGTATACATCCGCGCTAAAATATCAAGGTGAAAGTCATCATAGCTTGCGTAGTATAGACCCAGCTCCCAACCCAACTTTGAGAATAGATTAACGGCGACATTTTTTTTTATCGCGCGATAAGAGTCTCACTGCGTTAACGCCGTTAACGGCCCACCACTAATTAAAAGGTAATGATCTAAAGGCTAGTACACCGAACATTGAAAAAAACATTCTTTCATTACTTACTCACGCTCAAGTCATCCCACAAAAGTCATCTTCGGAACACAAATTGACCCTTCGCAAGCATTTTGATTGAAATGCAATCTGACCGATCATACCGCTGATATCATGTCCCCCCCTTGACTGACCGCCATTTTGTTCGACAAACAATCAGTCTGATAAACCTGCCGTAGCAGAGCTTTGGTGATATGAAAAAAAAAAACGCCTTTTAATTATTGTAATAGTAAAAAAAGAGATATATACCCTGCTTTAATGGACGTTCATACTATAACTATAAACTATAACTTTTAAGAATCATTCTAAATGAAAGAGAATAGCCGAGTTCACATCACAACTTTTCCATTTACAAATTACTGACGGAAGCGTTCAGGGAGTGTTGTTTTAAGGCTGAAATAATACTTAGTAATATATAACATGAATGAGAGCAATCTGGCAAGATATGCATTGCGTCCCTGTGATGTGGTGAGCGCACCTTCAGACAGCAGCAATTGCATTGACATTTTGATGGAAAGACGTTTTCATCAATGAAGTCGTAAAGCAACAGCTGTGCTGTTTGTTGTAATTATAAAATAAAGATTAAGACACTGATGAACTGTTATTCTTTTCTGTACTGAAGTAATTTTAAAAGTTTATTTTCATTTTCACAAAGAAGGATCACTGCCAATCAAAACTCTGTCCGAAGTTACTATTTTCCCCTCTAAAATTGTCATTACTACAAATTTCGAAGTAAATATAAACACTTAATACACCACATTTAGGTTAGCTATACATCCATTTGCGTGACAGTAAAGTAAGACACTGCTTCATGCGAATTAACATAACATTATCATCTGCTGGTCTGGACGCATAAATAAGTATAATTATTGTTACAATTATCTCAAATCCTAAATGTATGCCTTGAATGCATATTGCGGACCTTTCAGTCTGAAATAAGTGTGCAATTTTTCCAGAAATTCTTCACTATTTCCCCAGGGAGTGCAAACATTTACACTGGGAGCGAATGGCTGAGACCGAAAGCTTGTCGGACATAGCAAAAGGAATGAAGGGGGCAGGGTTTTGAGAAGGGTAAATTAAGATAGATTTTATGAAGTCTGAGAGGTTTCACAGTACACGTGGTTAGATACTGAAGGTGCAAACTCGGCCTTTGGAAATTTTGTGAACTAAATGTTCTTTAACTGCTGCCCTTCCCCATTGGTGGCGCTTAATGCGGCGGAAGTAATTCCTGTAGCTCAGTGGTATGAGCATTGCGTTAACAGCGCAAGGTTGTGGGTTCGATCCCAGGGGATTGCAAATACATATGTAAAATGTATAGGATAAAGCAATGCAAGTCGTTTGGATAAAAGCGTCTGCCAAATGCCTAGATGTAGTAGGCATTCTGGTTGACTACCAGCTGGATTTTCTAAACTATCGTTCTAAACTATATAGCATGTGCATTCTAAGAGTACCAAAAGCTTCCAAAAATGTATTGCCTCGCCACAGCGACAATGTTTAATAAATCAAAAATCTTAAATGTCTTGGCACTATGTTCACTAAATTTGTTGACAATCGGATGAATACCCAAGGAGGAGTATACAAAAGTTCACCACACATAGCTTAAAAACCCACCTTAAATCCAACATGGCTGCCTTCCTGTTGGGCAGAGCTAATGACTGTAATATTGAAAGTAGAACAATATACAGTTGTGCTCAAAATGATTCATACCCTAGATAAATAAGACTGCAGAAGGCTATGAAATTATTATCTGCATTATTAAGCATTTTGATCTTTTATTAAAAAAACAAAAAATAAAACCTTTCATCAGAAAATCTCATACTGAATTTAAATATTTCTCTAATATGCACTGCTCATAATAATCATACCCTTTTATTCAATACTTTGTCCAATTTTTTTGACAAATAACCACTTATAATCCCTAATGAGTTCGGAGAAGATCTGACAAGAATCAGAGAGAAATCCACAGAATTATTCAAGATTCAGATTCCCTGCTCCATGTTGGTGCTTCTCCCCCCTCCTTTTCTGTATGGTTCAGTTCAATTTTAATTATTTTTCCACATTCTTTGCATTTAGCCGATCTTCCCCAAGTTCCTAGTTCTGACACATTAATAAAACCGAACGTGAGAATTACAGTGGCTTCCGCCATGTTTCATGTAACTGAAGTTAACTGAGAATGCGCAGTGAAACGTCTGTCATGAAATTCTTTGATAAAAGTTTTATTTACCGATATACACATTCTTTCCTTAAGATATAAGCAAGTCAAGGATAAAAAAACTCGTTTTTTTATACTCACGAGTCCATTTTGTCGAGACGAGTCAAGTCTGAAGTCATTTCAGGTCAAGTCTGAAGTCGTGTCTGAAGTCTTTTAAAATGCGACTTGAGTCAGAGTCACTAACTAAGAACTAAGAATCATGCTACCAATAAAAGAGAGAATAACTTCTCAAAATGTGCTTTAAAGCATGGTAGTATTTTCAAAGATCAAAATCCTGACTGGAGCACACTTAGTTAGTTGGCAAGACTATCCATTTGGTTAAATAACAGCAAAGAAATAACCGTTTTGGAAACATTGAATTGTGCAGATTGCCCATATTTACTTGCCATCTTACCACAGCTCTATTACGATGAGTCACTTTTATGCATAACTCACCTAGACGAGTCTTAAACTCAATCTTCTGTTCCGGATCTTCGTCTTTCCTGTCAAGCACAACAACATTACAGAATGTCTGAAACATGCTGAATCAAAGAAGGAAATTTTGAACATACTTGACTTCCTTCTGCACTTTTTCAATAATATCTTCCTCTTCTCTCTCCTTACTAGTGATTTCAGCTCGGACCTAAAAATATAACAGTTAAAAAAACAAAGCCATGTTGTTGGGGTATGGTGTTATGTATAGTACCACACTGTCGTACCTTTTGCAGAAGGGCAAAATCCAAGCCCTTCACCAAGTGAGTGTGTTCCATATCGCCACCCAAGAACTTAGACTCCTGGATCAACTGACGCCTCTTCTCCGCTGCAGATTTGTCCCTAGACCAAAATACAAACAGCCATAGACGTTGGTATTAATTCTTCAAGTTTTAATTGGTTTGTTCTGTGAGCATCTTAATTTTTTGGATTTTTAAGGGATGGGAATGGTCAGGAACAGAACTCATTTGGAAGCGATTCAGAAACTGTATTCTGCACTTCACAGTTTATTTAAAATAATATTTACGTACTTTGACATAGAGCTGAATAATTTATTGTAACTACATTACGCCTTAATTTTATTTATATTTCAGTTCGAAAAAACACTTTTAATTGATCAACAAAACTGCAGTGAGTGATTTATTTTAAAGTTTGTTAGAGACCCATTAAAAAAAGATCACAAAAAATGACAATTTTGGTGAATTATTGAATAAATTCTTTAAGAATAAGATTACAATTAAATATGGTTTTAATGGTCTCAAAAAATATCACAGTTTAAAACGTTTTATATTAAAGAAATATAATAATTATTATGATCATTATCAGTTATCAGAGTTTTTTGGTTAAACAAATGCTTTATTATAACAAACTTAACACCATTCCTATGTAAAAAAGCTGTATAAAGCTGTACATCTCCTATTTAGACAAAATGTTTTTAATATAATTATTAAAAATGATAATATCTAATCAATCAAATTAATACATTTCTAAATTGAAAAATATTAGTTAATGAAATCAAACGAAAATGTAACAACACATTTTTTGGATCACAAGTGAAAACATGGACAAAATGATATGCCATACGTAAATAATTTCGTAAACAACAGTTTAAATACATGGTTTTATTATTATTAATTATAATATTAATATTATCATCATAAATAATTAAAACTTCATTCTGTTGTAATACATTTCGGTTTTAATGTCTTTAAGTTCAACATAATTTTTATTTTAACAAGTTTAACGAGAAGAGTAATAATAATAATTCCTGTTATAAACAATATTTACAATGATAATCATTTGTGTTAATGTTATACCTAGAACTGCTTTTTTTTTCTTTGAGCAGTTTTAAAACTGTTTTCACAACATTAAATGCAGACAGCAAAACACATAGTGATTTTTTTATTTTGTGGGAATACGGATTCAGCACAGATTATTGTAATACAGTATTCTTCAATTACAGATATGGTTCTGTCATGATGTCATGACTGGATTGTAGATAAAAAAGGGCAAAGAAAACTCACGCTTCTGCTGTGGGTCCCACAGCTCTGTAATTTGCTGTGGTGCTGATGAGCTCAGTCTCCTCATAGTCTTTATTAACGCCATCACGTCTCTCTCGAGCACGGTCACGATACTTCTCCGCCAGCTCTCGCTCTCTCTCCATCTCCTGTTGCCGCAGTTTAGCGTAATAACTTGAAATACAATCACAGACAGTAAGAACATAGAAAAACATTCTCAACATATCTATTATGTCTATATTCTCTGTATTATACAGTTTAATAATCTGAATATTCCATTTCCTAGAAGCTTTGAAGGCCAGTTAGCATGTGTAGCAGTAATGTCATGACATGGGGGATTAAATTGTTCTACATCTTCATAAACAAGTTGTTGAGGTTTATTCTTACAACATCCCTGAACACAAATTTGTATAATTTTTTGGGAGATTGCTTTGCAAATCAAGCACAATTTAACAGGGAGGTCACAAACACTTTAAAAAGGTCAGCCGGGTCCAGGTCGGGTCTTAATCCAATAACCTCCGGATGGTTAAATATGCAAGTAATTTGGAGAACACCCGCCGTTATCTGTGTCAGTTAGCACTATGCGTGTATTGTGACCTGCAAGTTGTAAGATGATTATGAGAAAAGTATGAGCCTGAAAATAATGTAAAAAAACACAAGCAAGAACTCTTCTGCAGATTTACTGCAAGTGATTTGTGATTGTGGATGCCTTTATGAAGAGCACCTCTTCTTCTGGGCCTCCTTCGTGCAAATTGTGGACAAAGACGACAAAAATGTAAGTGAACTACATGTGGCGTGTTGTTGAAGTTTGATTCAGCACCTATTGCACTCTTTCTCCCATGCTTACAAAAATATGAATGAACTGTCTTGTTATATCTAAAATCTTTGGTCAGACTAGGCTCAGACATCACAGGAATGATAGCAAATAAGTAACGTTAATGGTGCTTATGTCAGCAGTCATGGCACTGAGCAATCGTTATTGTGGCTTAAAAAGAGCAAACAGTCGAAGTCGTCTTATTATTCAAATTGACTCGATATATAAAAATGCTCAAACTGCTAAGTCGCATTAAGCATGTTAGTTCAATCGGCAAAAGAGAAATAACATGGATGGATAATGACGCAACAAAATTTTTGGCTGCCGAAAACGTTCAGCCGAAAGAAATAAACACACACAAAAAAAGAAATATCTGGCGCCTCCGCTCTCCCTTGAGTGCTCATGCTCACTCAGGGCTCTAGACTAACTTTTTGCACTGGTTGCACTGGTGTGCCTAACTTTTTTTCTTAGGTGCAGTAGTTGTCAATCGTTCTTGTCATCTTCTCTCATCATCCGCTGCTACATCCACTCTGTTTAACTGACGGGTGCTCACCTCTCTCTGTCTGACAGCTGCACACGCATTTTCAAACGTACACACCAGAGGTTGCGCTACACTTTTTATTGTCCGTCATTTTGACTGACAGGCTCGTAAAAAATTAGGGATGCACCATTCCGATACTCTGGATCAGAATTTAGGGCCGATATGTTTTTTTTTGCTGGATCGGATATCGGACTGACGGGTTCCCTTCAATCCGATCCGTTGCGATACCAGTGGATGTTACTCTAAAGCTTCAAAAAGGACTAACTATCAGGAAATTACCATAAAACTTGTCATGCACTGTATTCGATTCGATTTATTTCGATGTCATTCATTTTTATGCGAGGAATATACCAATATAACATAATTAAAAAACTCTGACCTCAGCTGGTGCGGTCATCTGTCAATCTCAATCCAGCATGTGTCCGGGAACAGTCAGGACGTTACTCTTTCCAAAGTTTTCAATATTCTTCATAATCACTAGACTGTGGTTTTGTTTAAAATGCATTGATTTTGCCGTAGACTGTATCGCTGAGTGTAACGTTATTAGATTCAAGCACTGGAAGCGGTCTAAGTTATGCGTCATTAATACACAATAACTCTGTTTTTTTTACTTTAGGATGGATGCAATGTACTATGATTTAAGCACATAATATATCTCTTCTCTTTGTGTTATAACTGTTTTGAACTATCCGGGATGTTCGTCAGTGAAGCGGGTGCATTAAGCGCGTCGTTATGCATCCAATGCGCATGCCTTTAAATAACGTAGAAGCGAATGTATTAAGCACATCATTTTGTGTCCAGGATGTGCATGAACGAGTTTGGAGACTTTTATACTGTGGTAGTTTTGTGTGATAAAAAGAGATTTATTTGTTAAACAATTGTAATGCACAGATTGTAAGTATCTGTGCATTATGAGACCACATTTTTGTTTTGTATGTTTTTTAAAGTTTAATAAAGCACTTAATTACATTTAAAAAAATCATACTTTTAAAAGTAAAAATACTTAAGTAAAGGAAAGTGGTAGATTTTAATGTACTCATGGATTAAAAATTTAAAAACAACATTTATTTATGGACTGTAGTGGAGTAAGTATGATGTGCTTCATACTGTAGGGAAATATGTTTTGTCCAAAGTACTCTGATAAAGTACAGATATTTTAAAATGTATTTAAGAGTAAACATGCTTAAGAACTATCCACCTCTGGCAATAAAAGTTAAAATATGCAACTCTACTTTGAACAAGAAAAACAGTGCTAGTATCGGATCAGGATCGGTATTGGCCAAAACACAGAATTCAGGTTTCGAAATCGGATCGGCAAGGAAAAAGTAGTCTCGGTGCATCCCTATAAAAAATCTGCCATAATCTATTATTACCCGTCACTATGGTGCAAGGTGGCGTTAGGTGGTAATAAGTATGGTCGTGACGTCCGACGAAAATACTGTACAAAACCGTTTAAATAAAACGAAAGTAAGGAAAATATTGCAGGGCACACTGAAAGAACGAGAGCTCCGCCATTATCACTACACAAGGAGACTATAACAACTAATATGCAGTGAAGCAAGTTTTACGTTGTTTATCATCTGCAGTGTCTGGACTTTTGATCATCCCTTTTATGTTTTGCGATCGAGCAGTGAAGCAGGGATAACTCCTGGTGCTGTAGACTGGGAGCTCTGTCATCTCACGAAAACATTGTATAAAACAACTTTGCATGCCATAGTTTACACAGGACTGGCGGGAAATGTGCATTGATACTCCTTCATTCTTCATGTTATGTGGTTTACTTTGATAGGTGAACTGTCTTTCCCATCCCAGCGCGACATCCCTGCGCGACGGGTCAGCTTCGCGAGCAATTCACGCTTAAGGGAATTGGCGATTTACAAATTGCCCTCATTGTGATCCGCCAAAATGACGGACGGCCTTCAGATAATTCCGTCAATGGTAAAAAAATCTGCCGATGACAGAGAACGTTCAGTTAACGCAACCTCTGGTTCACACACGTGCAGGAATATCTGGACCACGGCCAATCAGAGGGGGTCTGCCCTTCACTATCACTGATTGGTATAGACCACGATATGGGCCTATTGTGTGTCTGTTGTTGAATCACAGGGAGACATTCAGAGTTGCAGAGACTTTTTTCTCCCTCGAACGGCTGGTCACACCGGTGCGACCTCGGATTATATTTAGTCCCACCATTGAGAAATAAGGTCGCATTTGATACCAAATTGGTCACACTCTAGAGCCCTGTCACTCACACTCAAGCTGTTACAAAAGGACGACCATGTAAGCGTGCCATTACAAAGGCTAAAACTAATATATATATATGAAGAAAAGGTCAAAGTCAGCAGACAGAAAATGACATCCAAGCTCTGTGTGATGCGCGACTGCACGTAACTGGCTTCAGGTTTCTTTACTGTTGAAGATCACGCACATGGACTCGCGCATGTTTTAAAGCCGAACTTGAAATGCAACCAACCCTTCACATGTGAATGATCAGTGGAATGATCTTTCAGCATCACATGGACTGTCAGCTAGGGTTGTCACGGTACCATAAACAAATCTTACAATACTGTGCCTTATGAAATTACACGATAGAAAGTAGTATTGAGATGCTGTGTAATGTTCATAATTAAAATCTACAAAATACACAAATTCCTTGATACACATAAAATGAAACTTTAGTAGTTTATTTAGAGTCTTATTTAGAGCATATTTATTTTATACAGTGAAGACTGTGCAGTGTTTTATTTTTATTGATCATTCAGTTTTCATCTTAAATGCAACCGTTTAATAGGCCTACTTGAAACATTGAATTGTTGTTCAAAATGTAATTGTTCATATTTGTGGGATTATGATGATAAGTCCATATAACCAAAGCATTTTTCCGTAATAGAGTAAAAATAAAATTGTGCTAAATAAAATATAAAAATAATATATGAAATATACATTAAGCAGTTACAGCAGTTTCATGCAGTCTTCTTAATATTTTTTTCAAATAATTTATTTTGGGCCTGGTTATGCATCACCTATGGTGCCGATGTGGTACCGATATTACGGGTATCAGATTACGGATCCGTCCCAAAGCCAAAATTTTGGTATCGAGCCAACACTAGTCCTGTCGCGGTTAGGAAATTTCCCTTGCGGTAAATATGGCTGGCACAATAGCGCGGTCGGCGGTATTACCGCACCCAACCACATTTTTTTGTGATTTATCATTATTTTAGTGCATTTAAATATTTATTGATCAGTTGTTACATTGAAGTATATATTTTTTGTTTTTAAATGACAGAGAGACAGGTTATAATTTGTTTTATTGTTAAATGCAGAACAGAACACCACGAACCATGCCTTGAATCTGAAAAACGAAAAAACTAAATTAGCCTATCACATAAAAACAGTTTAAATCAAAATACAGCAAATAAAAAGATAATAAATAGGCTATATCTTCACTTGATCATTAACTTTTTAAATGAAAGAGAGACGGGTTATAAAATGTTTTTTGTCCAATGCTAAATGCCGAACACAGCAATACGCTATAACAATAACATGCATTCAATCTGAAAAACGAAAGAACTCGAGTATCACATGTACACAGTGTAAATGAAAATACAGTAAATAAATAATAAAAAGTAATAAAATATGACTTCACTCACTTGAGCGTCAAGGAATGTGATTTAATCCTGGGTTATCTTGTCCTTGTTTCGTGCTAGAAAAACTAACATATTAACATTATGTGGTTATCGGGGACGAACGCATAGGCGTAACAATTTTTCCGGCTGCACTGAAAACTCTTTCTGATGGTGACTCTTTCTGACAAATAAACATTTGCGAGCATCGGAAATCTGCCCTGGTTTTTGCACCACCATGAGGGTGGATTTGCGTTAGAGTCTATTAGCACGTGAGCCCGTTATCTGCGCAAAATCTAGGTACGGATGCTGATGCGGAGGTTGTCCTTGAGATGAGACCTCAAATTCGACGTATTGCCGCGTGTTACAGGCACCTTTCTTCTGCAAATTTTGCATATCGGGTCATCTAAATTAGCTGGCTCTCCCTTAACATTCGGTTCAAACCCAAAGTATTCCCAAACTGGCGACGTTACATTAGGTTTTGGGACCAGAGCGCCTGCCATTGCGTCCATCTTTAAAAACACCCGATACTAACAGTTGGCGGGACAATGATACACGTAACACTCTTGGATTTATTAAACATTCATTGCAGAATGCAAAGGTTTAAAAAAGAACAGCATACCCTGATGCCATACTCAAAAAAAAGGTGGTTGCCGCGGTTTCTGCGGTTGCGTTCCTGTCTCTGTGGTTGGCTCTAGCCAACACTAACCGGTACACCATGCAACCCTACTGTCAGGTGCCGATCTCACAGCAGCTCATTTTAAGCCTGTTTACATGAACAGACTCACTGTGCCCCTCTGTGTTCTGCGTGCTGTTTTCATTAAAATTATTGTGAACCATATATTAACTTCTTGTATGAGCAAGAGCTGATGAGTTTGCCTATAACTTGACTACCTTTATGCATATAGTAATTCTAGAAACATTCTACAACTACAATGTTTAGATTATTGGCAATTTTTTTTTATATTTGATTGTGTTGAAATGACCATTCTAATGACATTTTGTATCGTTTTACAATATGTTCTCTTTCCTTATTGTGGTTTAAGTGCATATTATTAATACAATTAAATAAAACTATTTCAAAAAGGTTTTTTAAAGGACAACTCCGGTGAAAAATGAACCTAGGGTTTAGAATGCAAAGGTTTAAAAAAGAACAGCATACCCTGATGCCATACTCAAAAAAAGGTGGTTGCCGCGGTTTCTGCGGTTGCGTTCCTGTCTCTGTGGTTGGCTCTAGCCAACACTAACCGGTACACCATGCAACCCTACTGTCAGGTGCCGATCTCACAGCAGCTCATTTTAAGCCTGTTTACATGAACAGACTCACTGTGCCCCTCTGTGTTCTGCGTGCTGTTTTCATTAAAATTATTGTGAACCATATATAAACTTCTTGTATGAGCAAGAGCTGATGAGTTTGCCTATAACTTGACTACCTTTATGCATATAGTAATTCTAGAAACATTCTACAACTACAATGTTTAGATTATTGGCAATTTTTTTTTATATTTGATTGTGTTGAAATGACCATTCTAATGACATTTTGTATCGTTTTACAATATGTTCTCTTTCCTTATTGTGGTTTAAGTGCATATTATTAATACAATTAAATAAAACTATTTCAAAAAGGTTTTTTAAAGGACAACTCCGGTGAAAAATGAACCTAGGGGTAATTAACACATTATTACAGAGTAGATCGTTCTCTGGGATGCGTTTTCATGAAAATCGAATTTCGTGATTTCTATTTTGAGCCTTGTTAGTTTAGGGATGCACCGATACTACTTTTTCCTTTCCGATCCGATTTCGATATCTGAATTCTGCGTATCTGCCGATTCCAATTCTGATCCGATACTAGCACTGTTTTTCATGATCAAAGTAGACTTGCATATTTTAACTTTTATTCCCAGAGGTGGATAGTTAAGCATGTTTACTTTCAAGTACATTTTAAAATATCTGTACTATATCAGAGTACTTTGGACAAAAAATGCTTTCCTACAGTATGAAGCACATCATACTTATTCCACTACAGTCCATAAATATATATTTTTTTTACTTTAAATCCATGAGTACATTAAAATCTACCATTTTCCTTTACTTAAGTATTTTTACTTAAAAGTATGATTTTTTTTTAATGTAATTAAGTGCTGTATTAAACTTAAAAATACAAACAAAACAAAAATGTGGTCTCATAAAGCACAGATACTTACAAAATGTTTAACAAATAAATCTCTGTTTATTACACAAAGCTACCACAATATAAAAGTCTCCAACCTCGCTCATGCACATCCTGGACACAAAATAATGCGCTTAATACATTTGCTTCTACGTTATTTAAAGTCATGCGCATTGGACGCAGAATGATGCGCTTAATGCACCATCTTCACTCTATCCCGGATAGAGATGATCCTGTTGTCGCGGGGATATTTGATTCCCAAGTTCAAAACAGATATAACACAAAGAGAAGAGATATGTTATGTGTTTAAATCATAGAACATTGAATCCATCCTAAAGTTAAAAGTGATGTGCAAATTGCATTTTAAACAAAACCACAATCTATTATCTAGTTATTATGAAGTATATTGAAAACTTTGGAACGAGTAACGTCCTGACTGTTCCCGGACACACGCATGCTGGATTGAGATTGACAGATGACCGCACCAGCGGAGGTAAATTTTATTTTTATTTATGCTATATTGGTTTATTCCTCGCATAAAGCTATCAAGATACATGACATCGAATACAGTGCATGACAACGTTTATGGTTATTTCCTGATAGTTAGTCCTTTATGAAGCTGTAGAGTAACATCCACGGGTATCGCAACGGATCGGACTGAAAAGAACCCGTCTGTCCGATACCCGATCCAGCAAAAAAGACCCGGATCGGCCCCAATTCCGATCCAGAGTATCGGATCGGTGCATCCCTAGTATTAACTAGCAATTTAATTTTACTTACTCTGTGCCCCATATACTAGCGGTATAAGCTAATCTCTTTTTAGAGATAAAACTCTTTACATTCAATTTTCATGAAAACGCATCCCAGAGAACGATCTACTTGGTAATGATGTGTTAATTACCCCTATGTTAATTTTTCACCGGAGTTGTCCTTTAAGTCATTTTCGGTTTTCCGCCAAGTGCATCCTGAATTTTTGTTATCGGTTTCGGTGCATCACTAAATGGAACATACATGGAGGTTTTTAAACAGCACAGTCTGGAGGAGGCTAAAAACTAAACAAAAAAATAGTTTGAAACGTTTTATTTGTAAATAGCAATTTGCTATTATTGACTTGTTAATAGCATGATGTGAATTTTAAAGAGATCATCATCCATTTAGTAATGGAGACACGCAGTGCGGAGCCAGGCGCGAACATAAGCATTCATACACCGGCTGTGCGTAATGCGTGGTTCTTTAGTACTGCACACGCATCCATCGTATCTGCTGACTGCATGTGCCCGTGAACCCATCATGTGCCGTACAGACAGAGATGGACTGTTTTTTGACCATCTAATTCAGTGGTACTCAACTCTGGCCCGTAAGATAAATTTTCCTGCCGAGTTAAGCCCCAACTCTGAAAAAACATCAGAACAAGCTAATCAGTGTCATCAGGAACAGATGCATTCAACTTTATATGGGGCTGCACAGATTGTTTGGCGTATTGCATTAAATACAGCAAGAGCGATTCAAATGCATATGGAGCAATCTGCACTTGAATCGTTGCCGCAGTACTTTAATGTCATACGCTAATAGATTTGCGCAGCGCCGCACTGAGTTGAACGCATCTAGTCCTAAAGACGGTGATTAGCTTGTTCAGGTGTTTTATATCAATGTTGGAGCTAAATTCGGCAGGGAAATGGATCTGGTGGACCAGAGTTGAAAACCACTGGTCTAATTATAAGGGATGGGCATTTAAAGCAAAAATAATATTCGAAGATCGATGACAACTATTCGAAAATTATTCGAAAATTTGCACCCCTCCCCCACATGGACGCATTTACAGTATTACACACACATAAATGGAGAGAGAGAGACCATTTACTCTTTAAATCCGTGACGACACACTGCTTTATTTATTATGGAATAGGCAATCTTACATCAAGGTACACATTAAGATAACGCGCTGAAACCGAATGACGGCACTTATTAACAGTACATCGATCAGCATAAACCATCATAAGGCTAGGACATTTCCTTGTAAAATATGAGCATGCACATTTATACCAACTAAAAAACAGCAGTGTGATTGATCAAGAAAAATATAACAATATAACTCAGCCCGTCTGGCATCCAAATTGGTTGGTCTGATCATAAAACTAGCAACTGATTGCCGACCTGTGGATGGACCAGCTGGGTGCTTCGCCCTCAAATGATTGTGCATCGTAGCTGTTGATCCATGATGAGCCATCTTTGCATTGCAGAGTTTGCACCGCACTTTAGTCTCATTCATTTTATTAAAAGGACCCCCACACAGAACTTATTTTTGACACAGTCTCAATTTATCGTATCAGTTATGCCACGGGAGTCTACAGTGTGCGTAACTTCGTGCGTAACAATTGTTGTGAGAAAATGTTTTCCTCTACTGTCTCTTGATTGACAGCCTTTAGGTTTAAGGTGCGTCGTTATTGGCAGTGCCACCCTTTGGTTACATGATCACATTACGTGTGAAAACACAGCGATTTTTTTAAGATCGCAGACACTATTCCAAATTCTATAATTGAA
Source organism: Triplophysa dalaica (assembly GCF_015846415.1). NCBI lineage: Eukaryota > Metazoa > Chordata > Actinopteri > Cypriniformes > Nemacheilidae > Triplophysa > Triplophysa dalaica. The sequence continues at coordinate 18,895,245 of NC_079560.1, read as the reverse complement.
AAACTAATTGAATATTCGAAATTTGCGACTCATCCCTACTAATTAGTCAGTGTTTTTCCTGCATAGAGAAATTGGAGGCGGCCGCCTCCATCAAATGTTGTGCCGCTTCAGGCTCTCGCCAAAATTATGTGGGGTGTCTTCCACAAGAAATGCTGCATGCATTTAACAGACTGTCATTTGTAGCTTCAGTTGCGACATTACGCCACAGCGGAGGCGCTGTTTCGTTGTCAGCACACTGAGGCGGTAAAAAGAGTTGCAGAACAAGAGCTGTTCGTTTTGCATCCAAGGACGTTTAATTTATTGGAATTTCTTAAATTAACATGACGTACATCATTGTTATGTCTTTAGCTGTGCAGTTGGATCGTTGAATCAGTGTATACTGTGCATAGCGAGTTTGCATGTATGACGCACATTGTGTTCAGACCGACTCGCACACGAATTACTAATTTTAACCGGTTCATTTAAACTATTTAACTTTTTTGTCACTTACAAATACAAGAAATCATTGAATTATTCAAAGTGAACCACAGAGAATGCAAAATGTGAATTAGCTTTGCTAATTTAGTAAGACTGGTAAATTCAGTTGGCTATTGTGGGCTGAAAAGTTAGTTGACCTACGTGTATGTGTGTGAACAAGATCAGGATGGCACCATCTCCGCCTTCTTTTGAGCCAGGAAAACCCCTGTTAGTAGGGGTGGGAATCGTTTGGTCCCTCATAATTTGATTAAGAATTGATTCTTAGGGTAACAATTTGATTTAATCGATTCTTGATGTACTAATTAGCAAATTTAAGATACAAGATTTCATCGCGTCAGACTAGTGTTGGTTCTAATCTTAGAACTGTCACAAATTCTATATTAATACAGCCGATTGCCCAGTAAAAAGCCATTCTCATTTATGTATTTGTATCCTCTGACACTTGCTTCACCTCACATTTGTTCCTGGTCTTAATATTAGTGTATTTTACTATAATTACCTATCATTGTCGTTGCCGAATTATTTAGAACTTTATTTTCTAAATTTATATTAATTGAAGCGTAACGCCGCTAGCATATTAGCGTGTTAGCTTGCCTTCTGTTTACAGTGTGGAATATCATCTCCCCCCATTTGTCTTGTGTGTTAACTGTTTCGTATATACTAAGACTCATCAAGCAACCTTGGTAAGTTAGGATTGCACTTCATACCCGGTGAGTTATGGCTTCTATTCCTATTGTTGTTACTTTCACATCATGTCATATGTTTAGCTTAGCCTTTTCTGTCAGCGGCGAGGGTTTTACATGTGATAAATGCAGGGAAGTAGTTAGGCTGACGGAGAAGATCTTAGAATTAGAGTCTCGCATCCAATCTATATTTGAGGATAGTAAGAGTGTTAGGACTGTAGAAAACACTTCGGATGCGAGCAATGTTAGCGCACACAGCTCGGTTCCGGTTGAAAATCCCCTGCAGCTGGGAAACTTTGTGACGGTGAGACGGCATAGTCGCAGGACAAAACATCACTCAACCGTTCCGATTAAAGTCTCGAACAGGTTTGCCCCGCTCAGTGACGCACCGACTGAGAAACCTGCTGAAAGTGCCCTAGTGATCGGTGATTCTATTGTCCGGAACGTTAATATAGAGACACCAGCCACCATAGTCAAATGTTTACCGGGAGCCAGAGCGCCTGACATCAAGTCAAATTTAAATGTGCTGGATAAGACTAATCGTAAATACAGTAAGATTACCTAGGGCCCAGGTCAGGAAGGAGACAGAATGGCTTAACCAACTGTCTGCTTGCCGTCTCGCGTTACAGAATACACAAAATATACAACATGTAATAATCCCTTCTTACAAACAACATAAAATAGAGACTGTGTCTGTCCCCCGGATTAGCAAGCATAAGATATTGCGTAAACCTCTTGAAAGTAATTTAATAAACGTTAAACATATCAAACATGAACAAAATACAGATAATCAACTGTTACGACTCGGATTGCTTAATATTTGATCTCTCTAAAATAAAGCACTTTTTGTTAACGATTTGATAACCGATCATAAAAAAGACATGCTTTGTTTGACAGAAACATGGCTAAAGCCAGATGATTATATTACTCTAAATGAATCCGTTCCCCAAGATTATTACTATAAACACGAGCCTCGTCTAAAAGGTAGAGGGGGAGGTGTCGCTGAACTTTACAATAATTCTTTTATCACCTCTCAGAAGTCTAATTTTAAATACAATTCTTTTGAAGTCATGGTACTTCACGTATCGACACCTAATACTAAGGACAAAACATTTTTAAAATGTATTCTAGCTATTTGTATATAGGCCTCCAGGGCACCACACAAATTTTTTTAAAGATTTTGGTGGATTCTTATCAGGACTAGTACTGGCCGCAGATAGAGTCCTTGTCGTCGGTGACTTTAATATCCATGTAGACAATGATACAGATGCCTTGGGACTGGCTTTCAAAGACACTCTTAACTCCATGGGCGTTAGTCAACATGTGTCAGGACCCACTCACCTTCGTAATCATACTTTAGATTTAATACTTTCTTATGGTATAAATGTGGACGATGTTAAAATCGTTCAGCAGAGTGAAGACATTTCGGATCATTATCTGATATTATGTTTGCTTCAATGGCCTAAGGCTGCAAATCAAACTCCTTGTTACAAATATGGTAGAACGATTACTTCAACTACCAAAGATGCGTTTCTCGATAATCTGCCTGAATTGTATAAAATATCTAGCATGAGTAAAACGTTGACAATTTTGACACTACTACTTTTCAACACTAATAGAGGAAAACCATCACAACCCTAGGTTTTTATTTAACACCGTGGCTAAATTAACAAAAAATAAGTCGTCATCGACGACTCATCGAATTTATGAACTACTTCACGAGTAAAATCCAAGATATAAGAGAAAAAATTATAACAATGCAACCTGTAGTGAAATCCGCTGAACAAACTAACTACAGCACCCCTAAGGAGAAATTGCAATTATTTTCTACAGTAGATCACGATAGGGGTGTGCGATATGACGATATTAGATCGCGAACGATTAAAATGACTGCACGATCCACTTTTTCGGGAAAATCGTTAAATCGTCCTATATAGTGCTGTTCTATATAATTCGTCAACATACTTGCGATAGATTGCGCCATATTAACAAGCTCGTTTACGTTGCTTGTGAATTCAGTAAGATTAAGTGACGCGGTCAGTGAAGATGGAGGGAAACACGGAGGACTTGGTCCCTAAAAAAAATTCTACATCAGTAATAATGAAATGGTTTGGGTTTTCCCCAACTGACTCGGCCCAAACAACAGTTATTTGCAAATGTGGCAATGATAAGATTCGAGCGTCGTAAGGCAACACAACGAACCTTTTTAACCACCTCAAAATAAAAGGGACTGAAAGAGTATGCCGACAGTCAAATTATAAAGGAATCCCACGCGAGTAAATCAGGTACAACCAAGCATACGGAAACTAAAAGGCTTAAACAACGACTTTAGCGAAAGAACCATTTGAGAAAGGAACTCCGTATCCGTATGACAGAATGAACAAGCGCTGGAAAGATGTCACTGACGCGGTCGCATTTTACCTGGCCAAAGACATGATTCCCATAAAGACTGTGGAAAAGGAGGGCTTTAAAAAACTGCTCAAAGTCGTAGATCCACGTCACGAAATACCCAGCCAAAAATATTTATCCTCCACGCCCATTCCACAGCTTTACTCCGAGTGCCGCAACAAGATGAAAAACAAAATTCAAAATGTAAAGTTTTTTGCTAACAGCTGATTTATGGTCTTGCACTTGCATTAAATATTAACTTGATTAAAATATTCTTCAAAATATAAATGGTAAAGAGTATATTTTTATATGGGGACTTAGTTTGGCTGTATTGACGCCCCTTTAATTTGCAAAATAGTCTTAAAACCAACTTGAAGAAGAACCGCGATAAAATCGTGAATCGTGATCTATCTTGAAAAAATCGTGATTTGAATTTTTTTCTAGATCGCCCACCCCTAGATCACGATGAACTGTCTAAAATCATAAGATCATCTAAATCAACAACATGCATGCTAGATCCTATACCTACAAAACTACTGAAAGAAATGCTCCCAGAAATTATAGATCCTCTTCTCAGTTTTATTAACTCATCTCTGACATTAGGACATGTTCCTAAAGTATTTAAGGTGGCTGTTATACAGCCTGTTTTAAAAAAAAAAAACTCGACCCTAAAGAACTAGGGAATTACAGGCCTATATCGAATTTACCTTTTATATCTAAAGTTCTGGAAAAAGTAGTTTCAACTCAATTATGCTCCTTCCTCCAAAGGAATGACAATAATGATGAATTCCAGTCTGGATTTCGAGCATGTCACAGTACAAAGACTGCATTGATCAGAGTTACAAATGATCTGCTTTTAGCCTCTGACCGTGGCTGTATTTCGTTATTGGTGCTGCTAGACCTCAGTGCTGCATTTGACACCATTGACCATAGCATACTTCTAAATAGACTCGAAAATTACGTTGGCATTAACGGAATAGCATTGAAATGGTTTAAGTCTTATTTATTCGACCGTTTTCAATTTGTAGCAATAAACAATGAGGTGTCCCGCAAATCACAAGTCCAGTACGGTGTATTGGACTCAGTCTTGGGGCCTCTGCTCTTCGCTTTATACATGCTACCTCTAGGAGATATAATAAAGCGACACGGAATTAGCTTTCACTGTTATGCTGATGATACTCAACTTTATATTTCCGCGAAGCCTAATGAAACTCAGCAGTTTCATCGAATAAAGGATTGCATAGCTGACTTAAAAATGTGGATGAGTAACAATTTTTTACTACTAAACTCGGACAAAACAGAAGTGCTACTTACTGGACCGAAAACTGCAATGCGTAACAACCAAGAATTACTGCTTAACGATTGACAGATGCTCCATAAAATCCTCGTCATCAGCTAAGAATCATGTATTCGATAGTACTCTGTCATTTGAAAGCCATGTCGCCAACACCTGTAAAATTGCATTTTTCCATTTTAAGAATATATCTAAATTACGTCATATACTGTCACTGTCAGATGCAGAGAAATTAATTCATGCATTCATGACATCAAGACTAGATTACTGTAATGCACTTCTAGGTGGTTGCCCTGCGGGCCTATTACAAAAACTGCAACTGGTTCAAAACGCGGCAGCTCGAGTTCTTACACGTACAAAAAAGTATGAGCATATAACCCCGGTTCTGTCAACCTTGCACTGGTTACCTATAAAGCATCGCATTAACTTTAAGATCATGCTTATTACCTATAAAGCCCTACATGGCTAGCGCATTAGTATTTGAATGAACTTCTATTGTATTACAGACCTCCACGTGCATTACGCTCTCAGGCGTCCTGTCAGTTGGTAATACCTAGAATTTCAAAATCGAGTGCAGGTGGTAGATCCTTTTCTTATCTAGCGCCTAAACTTTGGAATATTCTTCCCTGCACGGTCCGGGAGGCAGACACACACTGTCAGTTTAATCTTTTTAATCTTGCATACACTATACCTCCATAATATTAATCCTCAGAGGATTTAGGCTGCATTATTTAGATCAATCGGAACCAGGAACACATCCAACAACAAATGATGTACTTGTTGCATCAAAGTGTGCAGAACAGTACTCTACTCTCAGCCAGTCTTGTCTCTTTGTTCCAAGGTTACCGCAGGATGCAGTTCATGCCCAGACCTGATGGCAGAGCTGAGAATGGGAAGCGGTGACCTGAAAAGATCTAAGAGGATAGAGCTGGATAAAGGACGCGACAACTTTGTTTTTCCTACAACATTTAAAATGCTATTAAATTGTTAATGATAATCTTAAATCCTTAATTTTTATATTTTATTAAGCCTTGTTGTGCAAGCACTGTTGAGCTTGTGCAGAGGCAGCAGCTTTTGCCAGAGGGGAACTGGAATCCCCTGGTTGGGCCCGGGTTCCCCTGAGGTTTTTTTTCTCGATGGGAGTTTTGGGTTCCTCACCACCGTTTGCATACTGTCTTGCACTATCTGCCTGGCCGGGGGGGCTGCTTTCGAATTCATACTTGTATTCAATGTGTCTCATGTACAGCTGCTTTGTAACAATGAAAATTGTAAAATGCGCTATATAAATAAAGTTGAGTCGAGTTGAGTATTCTGCTGTCAGGCATTAAAACAAGTACATAATATTAATTAAACTCCACTCATTAGTGCTGTATGTTAAATGTCAGTCACTTCTACGAATCATCATACACAAATACATTTAAGGAGTCATGAATTAAAATCTCAATTTTAACCAGAGCTTTTGAGCTTTTGGGAATCGTATTCACGCGAACATCATGTAAGTGTTAGAACTTAAAATGCAGATGTTACTGAGATTACATCAGTTATGGACAACAGGCCCAGCTAACTCCATTGATAGGTTGAATACCGCCTCCACAGAAAAAAAAAAACGACTACTTCACTAGTCCTGACTACTGGTTCACGCATGACAATTCTGAAGTAACACAGGTGGCGCGGAACAAGATATGAACAAGCAATAAACAAAAGTGCAGATAAAGATATCTAAATATGGTGCCATCCCTGGTTGTGGAAGAATACAATCGTTGCATAACCTTCCTTTGGTTTCCGTATTAGGAATGCGGGGTTAATGTTTATTTTAAAAGGCGTTCCAAATCATGTGGGAAAAACATGAAGGTTTTGTTTGTTATCATTTTTCTGAGGATTCCTCTGTGAACAAGGCAGAGATCGACACTGGATTTGTGGAATGACTAAAATTAAAAGGCAGTGTTGTATATATTGGATCCGATAGTAAATGATGCATCAATCTTATGCGAGTAGAACATTTTTGTACTATGTGTCACTATTGCTTTGTTAGAGATCGCTTAATGTGCTATTACCTTGGGACCTCTAGTCATTTGTATTAATTGCAGAAGTTGTCTGTGATCTTAAGCTTGTGCTAATCGGCATCTCTGTGATTTGGCAGGATCTATAATTATTTAAGGTTTTAATCACCGTTTGCGAATAATGGTTACAGCTGAGGAACAGCTTTCCTATAGCTCAGTGGTAGGAGCATTGCATTAACAACTCAAGGTTGTGGGTTCGATCCCAGGGGATTGCAAATACCCATGTAAAATGTATAGGATAAAGCATGTAAGTCGCTTTGGATAAAAGCGTCTGCCAAATGCGTAAATGTAAATGTAATGGAGGCTGCTTTGAAGTGTTTTGGTATTATTTCGGGTGGTGGGTGATATCCATAAGTTACCTGGAGTCTCCCGTTTGTTTATTTATCATGGAAACTCGTAACATTTGAGACCCCCTGGTTAAGTCGTATCTATCTTGTGATCATGTCAATGTGATCAAACTAAATTCTCTTCAAAGATACGAAGTATGCAATACTACTCTATAGGTACTTAGATTAATATGAGATTGGAAGAGACCTTGTGTGTTATGCCCGCTTTAATTGTGTTCTTTCACTGTGCTTATGTGTGTGTGTGTGAGAGAGAGAGCGTGCATGCTTGTCTGTGTGCGTGTCGATGTCTGCATTGTGTGTGTGGAGCGATTGTATGTGGGGATGTCTGTCTTTTGTGAATTCACCTTTTTCTTGTTTCTTGTTTTTACAGGTATATAACTTTGCTTATAGTCAATATGTCTCATGTACAGCTGCTCTGTAACAATGGAAATTGTAAAAAGCGCTTTACAAATATAGTTGAGTTGATTCGATTCTTTACTTACAGAAAATTTCAAATACATTTAATCTTTAGAGTAGCATTCATTCATGAGACTTTTTACTTTTTATTGAAGTTGCAGCTAAAACGAACCAACCCACATTTTTTAATACTACAGACCCAAGATAAAGACAATTTATTTTACTATCCAGAAAATAAAGCAATGTAAGTTTAATCAAAAGGAACAAACAAGAATATTAAAGTACTATTTTATTCATAGGCTTGTGATCTTAAAACTTTTGTGAGATGAGAAAAAGATAAAAAGGTAAATGTGTGTAAGTGACATTTGTTTTGATATATTTATAATATTTCAATAGTTCTTTAATTTAATAGTTGTTTCGGTGAGAGAAGATCCTTTTAATTGAATGCAGCTTGGAGAACTGCATTTAGGGAAATTGTAAAGTTCAATAATTTCTCTTATGAAAATAAGAGCAAAGCAATTCCTGCACGAGCCGCACACATCACAAGCTCTCTTGTGCGTTGAAACCTCAAACCAGCACATTATAAACTCACTCTGGCGCGAGGAAAAGCCTAAGCCTTTGCAAGAAATGTAGAAATGCGCAGTGCGCGTTTGTAATTCTGATTTGCAACATATATTGGCAAACAGCCAACTAGGTTAGGGAATCAGCTATCGCCGATAGGTCTTAGGAAAGTCGATACACGATAGTATCGTCAATCGGAACAACCCTACCCCCCCAAAAAGCTGTCACTGCTCCTGACTGATTAACTTTTGTAACTTTAATAAGGTTCTACATTTAATTTGTTCAATGAAAGAGTCTTTGGTGACTCAGCACATATTACCAAGAGTTTCAGAAGATGCTCGGAGCACAGTCACAGCCTCAACTCACCTCTTCTTTTTCCGTCTGCGAGCTGCAGGATCCTCATCCTCATTATATTCTCGTGGCATTCTGGGAAATTTACCAAATAAAAAAAATGTATAGATTGAAGGTTAAATGTCTCTATGACAACAGAGGACAAGTTATCATTGAAATAACAATTTAGAAAACATAGGCCTGTGCGCTCAAATGGAAAACAACATACTCATGGTTCCGTGATTTGGAAGGTGGAGCTGAAGACGGGGTGGCTCTGGGGGTCATCAAAAGCTTCCTGAAGTCATCATTGGTCAGCTTGGATCTACATGTAACAAACAGACTATAACTCAGACAGAAAACCAAACTGCACTGAAAATGAGTGATATAAATGTGGGTAAGAGATGGATAAATAGATACAAATTTTACCATGTCAAAAAGGTCAGAATTTCAAATTATTTTTGGTTAGAATTGCTGTATTTTTAAGTTGATGAACATGCCCAACACTTACAACCAGTGTTGGGCAGTAAATTAGATAACTTTTTTGTTAGCAGAGTAATTTAAAGCATTATTTAAAAAAATAGTAATTCGATTAAAGTTGCAAGTCACTGTAACTATACGTTACAGCTGCATTACATCGTTTCCGTTTTATAGTTTTATCAATTATATTGTAAAAGCAAAATAGCTCTTTCAAAGTCTGGACGCCTGCCTGTCGCACCTGTGACGTCATCGAAATGAAACCTGTAAGCGCCTGCGCGGAAAGTACTACTAAAGCCACTCCATGGAAAGGCTACCTGTGGCGAGGTGGGCGTGATTCAGCACGGTCTGCGCGAGGAGGGAGTGTCGGGAGAAAGACGGTGAGTAGGCAGATCAACGGCTTAGTGAAAACACCTGCTTCTCGTTCTAGTAATTGGCAAGGAGACGCTTTAAAAACCCAACGACAGATCTGGAATGGAAGAGAGAGGCCGGCTGGGAATACGAGTGTGTGTGGCTCAGGAGAGAGACGTTGCGTCCAAAGAAAGAGCCAGTGAAAGGATCTTCGGTCAGACGGATAGTGAAAGACTTTTATTTTGAAGCGGGAAGTGTGAAACCCGGAAGTATTGCTAATAAAGTATTGTTATAGTTTTCTCAGCCACGCCGACCCCGACTCCTTTCTTCCTCCAAACTTGAACCCTTTTACACTACCACCTTAAGCTAAAAACTTGTAACGACCAATGCTATTGACACGGCTTCATGGATTGGACGGAATGCAGGCAAGGAGACTAGACGCCGTTATATGATTGGCTGAGGTGTCTCTAGTGATCCATGCCTTTATGCTCCAAGTGTAAGTATTACAGACCCATATATCTCCCTATAATAAGACAATTACAACAAAGCAAAAAAAGTTGGTTAAAGCCTTTGTCTTTTATCATTTGTATAGTAACGCTTAATGTGAATGGAAACCCCATTTTTTTCCAGTTTAATTGTTTGTTTTTCTTTCCCAGATATATTTTGGTAAATTATATTGTAACATTTTGTGCTTATAACATTAAGAAAAAGTGTATGTTTTCACAATCCCTGGACAATCTGCAGACATTTACATTAGTAGAAATTGATCTGCTAGTCCAGACCAATTAATAAACAGTTAAAAAAAATCTAGAAAAATCTTTACATTTTTGTTGAGGGCTATCCGTTTAAATATGGAGGTAAGGTTATGGCTAACCACTGCAACAATAATGAATGTCATTGTTGCCTTCGTATTTGTGTAAATAACCCTGTAAAAAGCATTTTTACCATTTCCTGGGATTGTTGTTTTATCAGTTGCTAAATGAATTTGAACATGACAATTTAAATAGCCAAAAACGTGGGTCTGCAAATCCTTAAGCAACAAGGAAAACACATGCAAACCAACCATTGCTGTTTTAACTCAAATATGACGACTCCGCTTCGCGAATGCAGAAGCGAGAAAAGGGTCCATTGGTTTTGGTACCAATTCTGCACTTATAAGCTCAAAGCTTTTTAATGATATTTAGTGATGAATATCCAAATTATGAATATAAGGTTTTGGTCTGAATGAATAAAAAAAGTGCAAAGTAACTGGAACTAAATGCACTTGAGTGCCTTTAAATGTAACGACATCAGAAGACTACATCAGAAGATTAAGGGGTGGTTATACTCGACTAGGGGTGCTTCGATCAGGGTTTTTTTAGCCGATCACCGATCCTCGATCACTGAAAGCTGTATTGGCCGATACAGATACCGATCACCGATTATAGGAACTATTTGAAGCTTTCTGAGTACCAAAAGAGAAAGTGTCATGAATTAACTAATGAATATTAGTAAGTAACATATTTGGTAACACTTTCCTTGAAGCATTTATGTATAATGCATTATAAAGAGTTATTAAAGGGTAAAATGCATTATTAATATTCATAATGTGTGTTGTAATGCATGATATGTAGTTGTAAATAATTATAACCAATTTAAAATGTGTCATGTTACAATGAATTGCTTAGTGTTATAATGTATTAACTGTAATAACAATTATCTATTAGACATTACAATGCATTAAAATGTGCATTACACTGCTTGAAAACTACTTTTACAATAAATTAAACATACATGCTTCAAGGAAAGTGTTACCACATATTTTCATAAAACATAGCAGCATGTGACATGAGTCCCAGAAACCCTTTGTCTTCCACAATATAAAGTGGCCATGATCAAAGCAAATTTATTACATTATTTTATCTGATAATCTGATATTTCTTTATGCTTCTTACTGTCCTTGCAGTAGGGTTGATGCTTTAAAAAATGTCTCTGTTACTGACAGCTGAGGAGAGGTTGCGCTAGACTTAGACTTTTCATTTATTTTCAATGTTTCTGTTGTCGGACATAAAATAATAATCTAATTACAAGCAAATGTTTATGTTCTTATGTCCATACAATAACAATGACAGGTGCCTGTAAAAGGTGTTTTGTACTAACAAAAAAGCTGTGGTTTGGTCATATGTGACCCTGGATCACGAAACCAGTCTTAAGGAGCACGGGAATATTTTTAGTTATAGTCGAAAATACATTGTATGGGTCAAAATGATCGAATTTTCTCATGTTCCATTAAGATATTTTGTAAATTCAATATATTAAATATATCAAAACTTTATTTTTGTGAGTGGATGGCCATTAACAGGGCCTTTTATTAACAACTTCAAAGGCAATTTTCTCAATATTTTGAATATTTTGCACCCTCAGATTCCAGAGTTGTAAACGGGTATATCTCCGCCAGATATGATCATATCATGACAACGTATACATCAATAGAAAGCTTAATTATTCAGCTTTCAAAAAATTTAAAAATGTAAAAATCTTATTTTCCAAAAATGTACCAATAAGACTTCTTTTGTTGTCCGGTTTCACATATATGTGCTGCTTCACTGAACAGAGAAAACGCAGAGAAATTTTTCCACTCAATGAAAGCTATTATTGATACAAAAAGACGCTATTTTATGAAGTGAAAACTCTGTAAGGACGGCACCACAGCGCGCCTGTGTGTATGCGGGGAGTGATGGATGCATCTCGAGTCTCTGTTGACCCCATGCGCGTTTAGCAAAACTGAGCAGACATTTGAGAGTAAGATCATGAATAGAAACACACGTCCCTTCGCGATAGTCTACCTCCTTCCGCTCACAATCACGTTCATTCACGATCACGTTCTAATGACACGAAATGATAAAAAGGGGAATTACAAATCGCCTTTATTGTAGTCCGTCAAAATGACGATTGCCTTCAGATATTTTTATCACTGGTAGAACAAATGAATCTTCGGTTGATGCGATCTCTGCAGCCGAGTGGCGCTCGAGCTGCTGAACTGCCCGCTCACTTTGCGCGAGGCTAACTTTGAAAACTACTCGCACTCCTTTACGTGACTATCCCTCAAACGTCTAAAGAGGTTGTTGGTGTAAAAATGTTTTGGGTGCTTCTCGCATCGTGGAATTCACATAGTACACACGCATCAGATTGATAAAGCATTGTCTATTTCACACACCTTGTAGAATTGCCAGACCGGTGAAGCCATTTTCATATCGCGTAAAATAAATGTCTCGTCAATTTTGCGTCATCTGACCGCCGATCATACTTCCCAAAGTGATTATCGGCCGATTATGATCGGCGACCGATCAATCGGAGCACCTCTATACTCGACACATTCGCTAGTTCGCTTGGGTGCGCCCGCCAAATATGACGTCATCGCGGTGTTCGCTTTGAGTGAGCGCGGGCTCATTTCGCGTGGCGGTGTGAACAACATTTTTGTGACTCGAGCGAACAGTTTGCGCGGCGCCGCCGTCGTCAACATGAAAGCTTTGAAGAGATTTTGGCTGAACAGGTACGCCTGTACAGACATCTTTTATGATCAATGTGTCCGTTTTATATTGTATTCAGAATAAAACAATATTTATCAACATTGCTCTTTTGAACTGTTCTCATATCTTCTCATTTTATATATCATAAAGACATCTAATCTATGGCAATGTACATTTAGCAGTCCCTAACCAACAAAATTAAGAAATGTGTCTGCATTATGCACAGAAATAAAAGAGTGAACAAAAAGTTTGATGTAAAAATGTATTAAATCAACAAACAATAGTTTGAAATGCATTTTCCCGTCCATCACACACCACTGCTTCACAAGATTCTACATCTCCATGTTTTGTGGCATGCAGTGGGCGAACATCCCATCTCCTTTTTCCCCCGCTTTTTTTGATAGTAGCAACAACACAAAATCTCCTACGTTTCCTTGTTGAGCAGCTGCTCGCAAGATGCCATTCTGAATGATCTGACGTAATTCCGGTAAATTAGTAATCAGGAAGTAATTCTACTTCCTGCGGATTTACAGGACTTTTAAATTCGTTTGTGTGCCCCCTGTCGTTTCAAAGAATATCTCAACGGCGAACGCGTCAAGTATAAACATCTCGTCCGTTTGGGGAGTTGCGTGCGCGGTCAGCGGAGGCTCGCAAAGCGGAGCCAGGCTCGTGTATAAACAGGCCTTTACAGAGGACGGTTCGGACTGCTGGAAGATCATTGGTGCTCCCCTGCCCAGCCTCCAAGAACTGTATACATCTAGAGTGAGGAACAGGGCTCAGAATATCACCCTGGACCTCTCATACCCAAGCTATTATCTCTTCACAATGCTGCCGTCTGGTCGGCGCTACAGAGCACTGAGCCTCAAAACAATAACAATTAAGTGCAGTTTTAATTATATCCTCCAGATATCTTATATATATATATATATATATATATATATATATATATATAACATCTATTTTGTATAAATTCATTTGGAAAATGCTTGTAACCAAACAGTTCTTGGCCAGTTCGTAGGAAACCAAACTGGGGCACTTTAGACTACTATTGTCATTTTTCCTACTAAGACTGTCAATGGTGGCCAAGAATTGTTAAAAGCATTCTAAATATCTCTCTCTGTATTTATCAGAACAAATAAATATATCAGATATCTTTTTGCCGTTTGGCAGGAACGCTTATGGAGTCTTGAACGTCAACAGAAAATCAGGGCTCTAGACTAACTTTTTGCACTGGTTGCCGACTGCATCGACTTTAACGCATTTAACATTTAACTGGTTTTACCAGTTAAATTTAGGCAAAATTTACTTGTAAATGATTAACTAACAATCTGGTCAACACAAAGTTCTTTATTTGAAGCACAAATCTACAAGAAAGGTAACTCACTGAAAAAGTGTTGGTGCTTCACTGAACTGAAACTTAAAATATCTCAAGATAAATGGACCAGGGCTTGACATAACCTGGGAGGTTGATGGCTCTCAGAGCAATGATTATGATTTTCAGACGGATCAGGCCTTAACTTAACATTATTCACGAAAAAGTTGTCAATTGTTTTTTTCATCTTCTCTCATCATTCGCTCCTACATTCACTCTGTTTAACTGACTGCATTAGGCTGCTCACCTCTCTCTGTCTGACTGCAGCACACGCATTTTCAAACGTACACACCAGAGGTTGCGCTATACTTTTATATTGTCCATCATTTTGACTGACAGGCTCGTAAAAAATACGTCATTATCTATTACTCTCGTCACTATGGTGCAAGGTGGCGTTAGGTAGTTATTAGTATGTTCCTGACGTCATCATGCTGAATTGCATCATCTCGGAACTTGTTGTATTTAATACAACCGAAGGCCCAGTAAAACCGTTGTTATTTATATTAATTTATATATAAAAAAAATTATATTTATGTTCATATGTGATTAGATCTGGGAAAACCCAACACAAGGTGTAAATTTATTTACAGTTTTTGATACCATTTTCAAGCCCTTTCCAAATCTGTTTTTATTTTGCTCATACCTTGTGTATGTAACTAAAGTAATGGCTGATGTCAACTGAAGCGCTCTGATGTTCAGGAACGGAATTTAGAGAAAACGTGTTCAAAGTTAAGTGATAAAAAATATATGCACAACAGTCCAGTATCACAAGTAAAAGTCTCTTTACAGTGGTAAGAGACTTACTCTAATAACAATTTAAAAAAAAAACATTTCCTGGTGTTGAAGTCTTTAAAAATACCGTACAAAACCGTTTGACTAAAACGAAAGTAAGGAAAATGGTGCAAGGCACACTTAAAGAACAAGAGCTCTGCCATTATCACTACACAAGGAAACTAACAAACATTACGGACCACAACTAGTAAGCTGCGAAGCAAGTTTTACGTTGTTTCTCATGTGCATAGTGTCTGGACTTTTGATCATCACTTGTATGTTTAGCGATCGCGGTCCGGCTCGCGTGATCAGCAGAGCGGGGATAACTTCTGGTGCTGCAGACTGTGAGCTCTGTCAACTCACGAAAACATTGTATAAAAAAACTTTGCGTGCAATAGTTTACACAGGACTGGCGGGAAATGTGCATTGATACTCCTTCATTCTCCATGTTATGTGGTTTACTTTGATAGGTGAACTGTCTTTCCCGCGTCCCAGTACGACATCCGATGGGTTTCCCTCATCGCATCACAAATGTCTAATCAGTAACAATGACAGGTGAAAACACGCAGGTCGCTTCACGAGCATATCACGATGAAGCGAAACAGGGATTTACAAATTGCCCTCATTGTATGGGAGGCCTGCAGATTTTTCCGTTATTGGTAAAAAAAATCTGTCAAAGACGAAGAATTTTCGGTTAACGCGACCTCTGGTACACACACGTAAAGGAATATCTGAACCACAGCCAATCAGAGTGGGGTCCGCTCTTCACTATCTCTGATTGGTTTAGAACACGATATGGGTCTAATGTGTGTCTGTTGTTGAATCACAGGGAGACTTTCAGAGTTCAGAGTCGAACGGCTGGTCGCACTGGTGTGTGTGTGTGTGTGCCAAGATGCTGGACTTACAAAATAACCCAAATGCAGCGAAAGCAACAGAGGCTCTCAACCAATTTAATCTCAATAAAATTTTTGCTTTAATTTAAGGTTAATGCTTTATACTTGGATGATTTTAAAGGTTTATTTTAAGTAACTTTAACTTCGAATACCACAGTGTTGTAAAACAATGGCCTTTCTGTTTCTGTGATGGTGGACACTTACTGTAGAGCTGACCGATGGTCCTCTACCTCGTGACCATCTGGAGCCAAAGGATTTGAGTATACTTCAGCTTAAAGAAACAAAATAAAAACACATCAAAGATATAATGATGCAGTTTACTAAAAATCCTCGGCGAAACAAACTCAATACGGCAAACACATAAGGCACTTCTCTGTCCGCAATAAGTCAATACATGTATTGTGTTTGTATCTGCACAAAGAAATGTCTGATAGATAGCACATGTTATTATATGTGTAGTTATTATATTACTATGTTATGTAACGTTACATAAACAAGGTTCTGCATTTGGTGACTACGGTAAAGATACAATGTTAGTCGAGCACGACACGCATGTTTGTGAAGGATTAACAAAACACTGTTGTGTACTGTAGTTCACAAACAAGATAAATATTAGATAAAATATGACTTAATACTTACATTCGCGTTCAGGCATGATGAAATAAAAATAATCTTTCGTAAACAAAACCTTGAGCCTACGTAGAAAACGCGTTCGCTGGGATAACGTCACGCTTCTTCAGATATCTTTTTGGCGTTTGGAAGGACCCCGCTTTAGGTCCATTACCGCCGCCAGCTGGACTGGAGTGTGGAACGTCAACGGAAAGAGAATAATTCAAAAGACATCGAAACAGAGATTAGATTATGACAGAACTGGGATTTAGTTAAATTAGGACATTTGAGTAGTTTTTATAAATATGCCCTACAAAAAATATTTTAATGTGCATTTTGAGACAAAATCACGCCAATTTTGAGTCACGTAAGTTATTACAAGTCTTAAAACCTATATGGGAAACCACCTTTTAGGTCCGATTTGACAGATGAGGTAAAGGGGGGTCGCACATCGGTGTTCTTTGACTGACATCATCTTCAATGTACACACTGGGATTAAAAGAAAAACCGCGCATTGATACAGAAAACCTCACGATTCTACCACAATTACAGCAGAGTTGTCCTAGACGTATGCGCGCGACCCCCTAAACCAGGACAATGCCTTAAAGTGATACTACACCCAAAAATGAAAATTCTGTCATCAATTACTCCCCTTCGAGTTGTTCCAAATGTGTATACATTTATTTGTCCTGATGAAGACAAATAAAGATATTTGGAATAATGCTTAAAACCAAACAGATCGTCCTCAACCCCTATTGTCTCCCATAGTAGAAAAAACTATTCTATCATTTTGTTCGGTTGGACACAAAAGAAGACATTTTGAAGAATTTAGGATAGCAAACAGTTCTGGGGCACTTTTGACTTCCATTCTTTTTTTCCTACTATGGGAGTCAATGTGGTTTAGATATGTTAGGTTATAAGCATTATTCCAAATATGTTTCTCTGTGTTGATCAGAAAAAAGAAAGTTACACACATTTTGAACAACTCGAAGGTGAGTAAATGATGACAGACTTTTCATATAAAAGAATTAAAAGTGAAGTATCCCTTTAATTAAATTAGAATATTAAAGTCTAACAAACAGAAAAGGGACCTTCACCAAAGAACACATTTTTCATCTCATGTATTACTCCTCCCCAAGCCGTTCCAAGCCTATATACATTTATTTGTTCTGTTGAAAAAAAAAACATTTGGAAGAATGTTAGCCAATGACATTTCCAAGGTATCTTGACTATCACTTAGTAGAAAAAAATTAAAAGATGGTGCTTCAGAACTGTCAGTTGTTAACAGGGCCATCTCAGTTACCAAATGCAGTAACATATTTATGTACATAACATATTAATATAAGAACTACACACATAATAACATATGCTCCACACACACAATATGCATACATACTTACACACGCAAACACACTCGCACACACGCACAGTGAAAGCACACATTTGAGATAAAGGAGAGAGAACAACAGGTCAAATATTAAACGGACTATAAATTCTTAAATGCAATATTAATTATGTCTAAATTCTAATTAACCAGGCAAATAGTGCAAAACAGTATGCAAACGGTGGCGAGGAACCCAAAACTCCAATCGACAAAAAAAAAACTCAGGCGAACCCAGGCCCAACCAGGGGATTCCATTTCCCCTCTGGCAAAAACTGCTGCCTCTGCACATGCTCAACAGGGCTTGCACAACAAGGCTAAATAAAAAATAAATAAACTTACTAATAAGGTAAATTATAGATTTAAGATTATCATTAACAATCTAATAGCATTTGAAGTGTTGTATAAAAATCGTGTCAAGTTGCCGTGTCCTTTATCCAGCTCTATCATCTCAGCTCTTGTCAGGTCACCGCTTCCCATTCTCAGCTCTGCCATCCGGTCTTGGCATGAACTGCATCCTGCGGTAACCTTGGAACAAAGAGACAAGACTGGCTGAGAGTAGAGTACTGTTCTGCACTCTTTGATGCAACAAGTACATCATTTGTTGTTGGATGTGTTCCTGGTTCCAGTTGATCTAAATAATGCAGCCTAAATCCTCTGAGGATTAATATTATGGAAGTGTACTGTATGCAAGATTAAAAAGATGCGTCTTTACTCTAGATTTAAACTGACAGAGTGTGTCTGCCTCCCGGACAGTGCAGGGAAGAATATTCCAAAGTTTAGGCGCTAGATAAGAAAAGGATCTACCACCTGCACTTGATTTTGAAATTCTAGGTATTACTAACTGACAGGACACCTGAGAGCGTAATGCACGTGGAGGATTGTAATACAATAGAAGTTTGTTCAAATACTGCGGCGCTAGACCATGTTGCCACCATGCTGATGGCTAGACCGGCGCTCTGCCATCAGGTCTGGGCATGAACTGCATCCTGCGGTAACCTTGGAACAAAGAGACAAGACTGGCTGAGAGTAGAGCACTGTTCTGCACTCTTTGATGCAACAAGTACATCATTTGTTGTTGGATGTGTTCCTGGTTCCAGTTTATCTAAATAATGCAGCCTAAATCCTTTGAGGATTAATATTATGCAAGTGTACTGTATGCAAGATTAAAAAGATGCGTCTTTAGTCTAGATTTAAACTGACAGAGTTATTCTCCCGGACAGAATATTCCAAAGTTAAGGAACTAGATAAGAAAAGGATCTACCACCTGCACTTGATTTTGAAATTCTAGGTATTACCATCTGACAGGACGCCTGAGAGCGTAATGCACGTGGAGGATTGTAATACAATAGAAGTTCATTCAAATACTACGGCGCTAGACCATGTAGGGCTTTATAGGTAATAAGCAAGATCTTAAAGTTAATTCGATGCTTTATATGTAACCAGTGCAAGGTTGACATAACCGGGGTTATATGCTCATACTTTTTTGTACGTGTAAGAACTCGAGCTGCCGCGTTTTGAACCAGTTGCAGTTTTTGTAATAGGCCTGCAGAGCAACCACCTAAAAGTGCATTACAGTAATCTAGTCTTGATGTCATGAATGCATGAATTAATTTCACTGCATCTGACAGTGACAGCAAATGACATAGTTTAGATATATTCTTAAAATGGAAAAATGCAATTTTACAGGTGTTGGCGACATGGCTCTCAAATGACAGATTACTATCGAATACAACGCCAAGATTCTTAGCTGACGATGAGGATTTTATGGAGCATCCGTCAATAGTTAATCAGTATTCTTGGTTGTTAAGTATGGCGGTTTTTGGTCCAGTAAGTAACACTTCTGTTTTGTCTGTTTTTGAGTTCAGTAGTAAAAAATTGTTACTCATCCAGTTGTTTAAATCAACTATGCATTCCTTTATTCGATGGAACTGCTGGGTTTCATGAGGCTTCAAGGAAATATAAAGTTGTGTATCATCAGCATAACAGTGAAAGCAAAGGCCATGTCGCTTTAATATATCTCCTAGAGGTAGCATATATAATACGAAGAGCAGAGGCCCTAAGACTGAGCCCTGTGGTACACCGTACTGGACTTGCGATTTGCGGGACACATCATTGTTTATTTCTACAAATTGAAAACGGTCAGATAAATAAGACTTTAACCATTTCAATGCTATTCCATTAATATATATATATTTTTTTTAAGATACCAAATTATGGTGTGGGGAATAAAACTAACATACTACATAGAATTTCTAAAAGTAGATCAATTCAACATAAACAGGACACTGTAAGAGTAATTGTAAGTGCATGGCAGCAAGGACAAAACGTACATTTAATCCATCATGTATTTATTAAATGCTTTACAAAGACTTTACTCAGAAAATATACATTGAAAATATCGTGCCTTAATACCCAGTGAGCAAGCCAAACGACGACAGTGGCAAGGAAAAATTCCCTAAATTAGTGAAGAGGAGCATCTTGCAGAGTGGTGGAGCATCATCAGCTGAGTGGTGTAGGGAGAAACCTTGGGAGGAACCAGACTCAGCAGGGGCAGGCCATCCTCCTTTGGCTGGCACATATCCAAATTTATTTTACATAGGCTAAATATTATACAAGCCATCCATCCAACATTTTATATATAATTGTTTTGCTTTTGTGTTTATGAATTAATTTGTGAAATTAATTTGACAGCTTGCATCAGTTTAGAGTTTTGTTGGGACATTTTCTGAATTGATAGTTGACAATGGTTTGTCTTCACTGTATGAAAGAGAAGCAGAAAATCAATAAATTAAAGTCATCAAATTAGTATCAACTTCTGATTAACAAGCATATAGGATATTTTATTCAACCTTTTTTCTCCAAATTGTGAGCTTGAATACAGTTCAAGCAGTTCAATACAGAAGTTCAGTGACCTTAGAATGACATCATGGGTGTCAGAAGGTAGTTACAATTATGAAAATGCATGAAAACTTCAGAAACATTAGACTGATTGAAAATGCACTGCTTCTTTGTAGCTATGACTGCTGTGTGTTTTAGAAATCTGGGGAAAAAAACATTCATGGAGTCTCAACTGCTTGATAAAATTCAAAACTTTACTCAACTAAACTCGTTTGGAACA
This sequence comes from Triplophysa dalaica, assembly GCF_015846415.1. Classification (NCBI taxonomy): domain Eukaryota; kingdom Metazoa; phylum Chordata; class Actinopteri; order Cypriniformes; family Nemacheilidae; genus Triplophysa; species Triplophysa dalaica. The sequence continues at coordinate 18,874,228 of NC_079560.1, read as the reverse complement.
AATTAATATACTTTTATATTACTGTTTTGTCAGCATTTGACATTTGCACAGTAGTTGGTGGAGCTGTGATTATGACTGCACTTACAGAGCTGTTGAACAAATCTGAAATTGTACTGTTCATAGGTTAATTAATCCTTGAAGTGAAGCATATCAAGTCTAAAAAATTAAGCAAACTATTACATTTACCTTTATATCAGATGTGTGCTTTTATAGGAGTTCATGGAACCAAGATTGTCAATATGGATATATGGAGTAAGTATGGACTTTGGGGCATTTCAGAAATCTGAAAAAAAACTCCTTGAACATGAACTGCTTGATAAAAGTGGAGGATTGAATAATAACATTTTGTGACTAATGCAGAAACTATTAGTTTACCTTTGGTCGGTAGTGGATATTTCAATAGGAGTTTGTGGATCTGAGAATATCACCAGTGGATACCAAGTTGCGTCACAAGTCTAAAAGTTTATAGTTTATACATTAATTAATACTTTAAGAAGAGTTTTAAGTTTTGCAGAAATTATAAGATAAGTAGTACCTTTTTAATCAGTCGTGTGCTTCTTTATAAAAACAGCTAATGGAGCAGAGAATCATAACGGATCTACACTCGCTTTTTGAGAACAGTTGACAGTAGATCTTGAGTTTTGATGCACAAAACTGAAAATGTATTGTTAGTAGTGGGGAAACCACGCTTGAAGAAATGAGTCAATTACAGTTTTGCACACAGTATACAATTACATTTATTTACCTTTTTATGGGTTGTGTGCTTTTTTATAAAAACAGTTCATGGAGAAGAGAATCATAATGGATAAGGAGGAATTTACAACTGTAGTGTATTGCGGAAATCTGAAAATACATCATGGAACATTAACTGCTTGATGAATAAAGTGTTTACACAACAATAACATTTTGCACCTAATGTAGTCAGTCTCTCCACTCACCCTTTGAGAGTAGTGGACAGTAGTTATTGAGTTGTGCTGCACGAAACTGAAAGAATATTGTTGTTTCTTTAATATCAGCTCAAAGAAAATAGTTAATCTACACTTTACAGACATTGTACAATTTACCTTTTTATCAGTTGTGTGCTTCTTTATAAAAACAGCTCATGGTGTCATGATTATTCTTATTCCTGCAGTGGAGTCATGGCATAGCCTTAGGTTGTGTGTGAAGGGAGAGATAGTGATCCTATCGGCTTGCTATACTCTCTCTCCGGTCTGCGTCTTTGTTCCCGCCATCGTGTTAGCTTTCCCTCAGTGTTTAATCCCTGTCACCTGATCCCTGTTAATTATCCTTTGTCTGTCTACCCTATAAAAGATCCTCGTGTCTGTTGTCCTGTGCTCGTTTGTTGAATGTACTTGTACCTGTACTTAACCGTGTCGTGCTTTATGCCAGTTATTGTTGCGTTGCGTTGCCTTGCCTTGCGTGTTTCTGTTACCCTCCAGTATCTATTACCTTTTCCCTTTTGTCTAGACCATAATTGTGAGTGTTAGTTTTGATTCTGTCTCCTTTGTTTTGTCCCCACATGGTAAGTGTTTTGTTTCTTGTTTTTATATGGGTCGTGCCCCCTGTTTGTCCCCATCGTGGGTTTTTATTTTGATCCTGTTTTGTTGATTATTAAACCTTTGTTAAAACCCCATTCATTGTTGCTGCACGCACTTGGGTTCTTCTCCGTTGAATTTCATGACACATGGAGAAGAGAATCATAATGGATAAGGAGGAAATTACAAGTGTAGCGCATTGCGGAAATCTGAAAATGCATTTATGGAACATTAACTGCGTTTACAACTTTTACAAAACAAAAACATTTTGCAACTAATGTAGACCCCGTCTATACACTCACCTTTTGAGAGCAGTGGACAGTAGATATTGAGTTTTTATGCATTAACCTGAAAGTATATTGTTGGTGAAAGTATGTGGGGTTACTTGCATATAGTTCATTTAGCAATGCCTTTAACACAGTTTACTACATTTCAAACAGAAAATCTTTTCGTAACCAGGCACACCTGAGTCAACTTACCTTTGTGCATGTTAGTAAATCTTGACTATTTTTGTGTTGTTCTAACTTAATGTTGTTATATCAGGAGGCAACTGGATGGATGCAGGCAGTCTCTGTAGATGTTCCTATGATGTTGGGAAGCATCCAGTATTGTTTGGATGGCTAAGGATATAACTGAAATTAGATTAATAACAAAATACTTCAGTAATGTAATATACTTGATTTCAGTTAGAAACTACATTTACCTTTACATTTATGCATTTGGCAGACGCTTTTATCCAAAGAGCCTTACAGTCCAATTCCTATACAGTTATACATAGGTTTTTGCAATCCCCTGGGATCGACCCCCACAACCTTACATTGTTAATGCAATGCTCTTACCGCTGAGCTACAGGAAAGCGAGAAAAATCTCTTAAATAAATAAAATTTAATTTTAATCTAAACATATAAAGTTGAATACAAATTAAATACTACAATTACCTTGGCGGGATAAAACATATTAGCTCAAGAAAGAAGAGTGATTATAGGAGATGTAGGATTGTGAACGATGATAACTGAGGCTGGATTGAATGGACTCTGTGAAGCTTGGAATCTCAGGATAGTGTTCACATGGTATGGACACAAAAACAGAACAGACAATACAGTGATACAAAATTCTCATTACAGTGTGTTTCACAAATAAAACAGATTGCCTTCAGATAGACCTTGATTGATGGATTATTATAGGTCTCATTTAGATATAGGTAGTCTAGGAACATACCGTCTCAGGTTATACACTTTTTCTCCAGTTGTATGCCCATTGGAATCTCAGAATGAACATTGCACAGTAAAGGTAATGAAAAGAAAAGAGAATGCAGTTATAATCATTTCAGTACGTCACAATCATTCCCTGTCTGCCTGTATGAGTACTGCCTGATGGTACAGTAATAGGTCTGCACGATTTCGACTGAAACGTTTTCTGCATCTTTAACATAGACATGGTCTATCAGCGTTCCTTTCTCAGTTGTAGGATGTTGCACATGTTGACTGTATCCATGTAATTCCATTAATGTTCCAATTGTAGATGATGTCAAGATGTCCTCATTAAAGTCATTGAAGTCTCCCATAATTAGTTTCTTGCCTGAATGTTTCCCCAGCTCATCAATAATATGCAGCATAATTTGTCGAAACATGTCAAGTGGATATGAATTAGGCCTGTACAGCAAAGCAGCATTCAAACTTATATGTGGAACTTGAAAGTATAAACATTCCAAGGTGCAAGGTTCTGGAATGATGACGTTAAGATGAATGCCATCACAACAGAATACTCCGACTCCACCACCTCTTTGTCGTTTTAAATCAGTGAAAAGTGGAGTGCTCTCAACATAGCACTTAGCTCAAAGATTGTTCTTAAAAACAAATCCTGATATCTGCACATCGTCTTCAACTTCAAGCAAAGTTTCAGTTAAACAGATACAATCCGCATTCATTAGCTATTGGTGAACTTGAATATCTTGAACATAAGCTCGAAAACTCTGTACATTATGAAGACCAATTGTACACCTATCAGGTGTCTTTATGACACTGTGATTTTCTAAAGCAAGTCGGCACATGTTTTTCATAGCAGAATCGATTTTCTCATTACAAAATATGGCAGACTCTTTGAAGTTATTAATTATTAGTCCATCGAGGGTTCTCAGTGCAACATACTCTTGTCCTGGACAACATACCTTGTCAAGTAAGACGACCGCTTTGTCTACTGTCACTCCTTGCACTTTGTGAACGGTGCATGCCCATGCCACTTTAAGTGGAAACTGACGTTTTAAACCACCATCGTTTGTGACATGATCTTCTAGATACTAGAACACATGCTGTAACATTTCCAAAATGAATAAAAAACAAGCAAAACCAGACACTCCAGCACCACAGCCCTTATGTGGTTATATACATGCAGTAACTCCTGTCACAATATCAAGTTCAATTTAAATATTTCAATGAAACGTTCCAAACACAAAGAGATGTGTTTCACCACACAGTTATTTATGCAGCAGAACAACATATCATGTGGTCCACCACAGCAAAAAATGTCAGAGCAGTCAAGCAGACAAACACAAGAAACAAACCAGGTAAGAATGGTATAAACCTATCTATCAGTGTATGCGTTTATCTGTAATCTCTACTAATTTTGTACTCTTATAGTGCTTTTCCAGACCCAAACAGCAAAACCTTTTTGAATCACTGTGATAGGAACAACGTAACGGAAGTTATAAATGTGGATTTTCCACATAAATCTCCAATCGAAACCCAGCTGATGTATGTTGAACAGATCAAATCGTTGGGTCCAAAGCAGCATGTACGTTTTCACTCAGTTTAATCTGTTCAAATAAGTGTGTATTTTAAAATCTGGTTGCACAGTCAAAGTTTAAGCCTAGGCCTAGACTAAAATGCATGTTTGAGGTGCTTTTACTGAGAGCAATTTGCACTCCAAAACATGTCAGTGCCATTTTCTCACAAGATGTCTGTCCCTGAAACTAATAAGACATCTCTTGTATTTCAGGTGACCAAACTTCAGGCAACTGTGAATGCCTGGGACACAGCGTATGAAATAAAATTAGTCTTCCTAAAAGACAAAACCGGTCAGATTATTCTTACTTTATGGGACAAATTAGGGACTCCGGTGGAACTGAATGAGACGTATGAGTTTGAAAATATGCAAATTTCAGGGGCTTCAGGGGCATCTCGACATTTAACTTCTTTAAGGAGCACTATGATTAAACCAATTGTGCAAAGTAAAGTGTTTCCTGCTGGTCAAGAACCAAAAGTCACAGAAGACCTTGCCTTCCAGAAAACAATACTGATTTCAAAAACACAGGGGGCAAAAATCCAAATCAACAAGCTTTGTCCAAAATGTCATCAGTCACAGCATGACTTCAATCTAGAACAGCCATTGCGTAGATGCCCCACATGTAAAGTTATCAGACAAAGAAACAATTACCTAACAAAGTGCTGAAAGTCTTGAAAAATGATCAGGTCCTTTCAATATGAAATTCTGTTTTGTCCAAATTCATTTAAGCTGAAATGGACTTGTCAACAACTAATGCGCAAGACATTGAGGAAATGCTATTGTCAAGAGACAACCTTTTGATTATGTACACCGACACCCTTGAAATAATTGAACTACAAAAAGCTCAAACAGACAGTGATGATGAACTTCTGAGGCTGTACCCTCTCCCTCTTCACTGCAGATGACAGCAAATCAACTCAGTTACCAAAAAGATCTAATACCAATATCTGTTATAACATTTGGACTGGGTCACACAATGTTCTGGCATCCCCAGTCTTAGATTTAGATGTGTATCCGGAGACTTTTATTGTGAAACCATTTGATACAGAGCGGTCATTCCTTGTAAGTAGGAAGTAAAATATATGAATGTGGTGTTATTTAGTGTTAAGTGTGAGATGGAGTTGTCGTTAAGTTCCAATGCAACTGTTTACCTTGAAGTTCACGCTTATACGTATAATACTTATCTCGTATACTAACTGATAACTACTCTACATACATAATTAATGACTCATGTGTAGAACTCAAATAACGATGGCCGAAGCTGCAGTCATGGAGGCGGCCGCTGCAGAATTTGAGGCTACAGATGAATATAACTGCTCCTATAACCCCTGCAAAGTGTACAACAACGGACTGAGGAGTATGTGAGCAAGCACAGTCATTTTAGTGGTAGCAAACACTCACTCAAAGATCACAGTTCAACCCACGAGAAAACACCACAGCATGCTAGCCCCTGCGCATCAGTATGTGAAGAATGGGAAGATAAACCATTAGACTTTATCCACTATCAGCCAAGTAGCCACCCTGCAGCTAGCGAAATGCATGGCAATAAAAGGGTTGCAGAACAGACTTCACCTCAACTCCTGAACAGCCATCAACATTATGCTAGAGACCTCCCTGTTCACACACCCTCATAAACTCAGCAAAAAAAGAAACGTCCCTTTTTCAGGACTGTGTATTTCAACAATAATGTTGTAAAAATCCAAATAACTTTACAGATCTTCAATGTAAAGGGTTTAAACAATGTTTTCCATGCATGTTCAATTAACAATAATCAATTAATTAACATGCACCTGTGGAATGGTCGTTAATACCTTAACAGCTTACAGAGAGTAGGCATTAAAGGTCACAGTTCTAAAAACGCAGGACACTAAAGAGACTTGTCTACCGACTGTGAAAAACACCCAAAGAAAGATGCACAGGGGCCCTGCTCATCTGCGTGAACGTGCATTAGTTTCACAGTAATGACCCAAGCTTTAATCTACTGTCTGTATCTAACACCGTAAATAGAAGCAGGTTTATTGAGAGTCACGGCAATGGCCGAAGATCAGTCTCTATTCATAAAACAGACGTGTTCCCCTCCTCCAACTCCACGTCCTCTGTTGAGGGCCCAGACAAGTTTTGCCCTGTGCATCACAAACCACATCCCTTACGAAGGTGCAGAGGCTTTAGGGAAAGGCCTATTGATGAATGGAAAATAATATTAAAGGAGCCAAATATCTGCTTTAAATGCTGTGCATCAGATAAGTAGCTTGGTACTGTGAGTAGACAGACAAATGTTTTGAGTGTGGCAGTAACTGGCATCCATCTGCCCTGCACCCAGGCCCAGTTCAATGGGCCTCCAAGCCCTCTACTTCCCCAGCAGAGCATGGCGGGGAGAAAGAAGAAGTCCAAGAGTCTGCCGTTGTGTCTTACTGTACTGAAGTGTGTTGAGAAGGCTTTCATGGCAAGTCTTTCTCCAAAATAGGCCTCGTCAATGTCTATCCAGCTGGCGACCGCAACAAAGGCAAGAAAATATATGCAATGCTGGATGACCGGAGTAACAAGTCCTTAGCTCGAACCAAGTTCTTTGAAATTACTAGTCATCCAATGTTTTATGTCCTCGATGCACTCTGCCAGTTTGGATAGCTTAAAGGAATCATCTGGTCTTGATGAGATATAAAGCTGAGTATCATCTGCATAACAGTGGAAGCTAATTCCATGTTTTCTAATAATGTTGCCGAGGGGCAGCATGTATATGGAGAAAAGCAAGGGTCCTAAAACCGATCCCTGAGGTAATCCGTAATTTACTTGCGTAAGATTTGATGATTTCCCATTTAAATGGACGTATTGATATCGGTCTGTTAAGTAAGATCTGAACCATTGCAGTGCCTGTCCCTGAATACCGATATAACTGTGTAAACGATCTAGTAGAATTTTATGTTCTACAGTATCGAAAGCAGCACTAAGGTCAAGCAGGACTAAGAGTGAGATGTTACCTTTATCTGAAGCAATAAGGAGGTCATTTGTAATTCTAACGAGCGCAGTTTCAGTGCTGTGATGCGGTCTAAAGCCAGACTGAAACTTTTCGTTCATGTCATTATTTTGTAGGAAGGTACACAGTTGAGTTGACACTACTTTTTCTAGTATTTTAGACAAGTACGGTAGATTTGAAATTGGTCTATAGCTTACAAGTTCATTGGGGTCTAAGTTTGGTTTTTTGATGAGAGGCTTGATTACAGCCATCTTAAAGGGCCCTGGGACATGTCCTAGATTAATTGACGAGTTGATTATGTTACAAATGGGCTCAATTACAGCAGGTAGTAACTCTTTTAATAAAGTAGTCGGAATGGGGTCTAGTAAGCATGTCGTCGGTTTGGATGTTGCAATTATTTTAATTAAATCTTCCTGATTTATAGGAGAAAAACAAATTCGAAACTAATTGAAACTAATTCTTCCGACACACTTGGAGGTTTGGTTTTAGCTATGTTGTCTCGTATTATTTCGATTTTCTCAGTAAAAAACTTCATGAATTCATTGCTACCAAGGTGTGGCGGAATACCCAGGTCAGGTGGAGTCTGTTTGTTTGTTAGTTCAGCAATTGTACTAAATAAAAACCTTGGATTGTTTTTGTTATTTTCTATGAGGTTACGGAAGTGCTCGGCTTTTGCCGCTTTTAGTGCCTTTTTGTAACAGCTTGCACTCTCTTTCCATGCAATTTTAAAGACCTCTAATTGGGTTTGTTTCCATTTGCGCTCCAGTTTACGCGTTTCTCTTTTTAAGGCGTGAGTGGTGTTATTATACCATGGTGCTATGATCTTTTCATTTATCCTTTTTGACTTCATAGGTAGGAGGGCACGGTGGCTTAGTGGTTAGCACGTTCACCTCACACCTCCAGGGTTTGGGGTTCGATTCCCGCTTCCGACTTGTGAGTGTGGAGTTTGCATGTTCTCCCCGTGCCTCTGGGGTTTCCTCCGGGTACTCCGGTTTCCTCCCCTGGTCCAAAGACATGCATGGTAGGTTGATTGGCATCTCTGGAAAAATTGTCCGTAGGTTGTGAGTGAATGAGTGAATGAGTGAATGAGTGAATGAGTGAATGAGTGAATGAGTGAATGAGTGAGTGTGTGTGCCCTGCGATGGGTTGGCACTCCATCCAGGGTGTATCCTGCCTTGATGCCCGATGACTCCTGAGATAGGCGCAGGCTCCTGTGACCCGAGGTAGTTTGGATAAGCGGTAGAAAATGGATGGATGGACTTCATAGGTGCGAACGCTTCTAATGTATTAGAGAAAATAGTGCCCATGTTGCTGGTCATGTCATCGAGCGATTCTATATTAGTTGGAAAGGTTATTAGAGGAGTCAGATCTGGCAAGTTCTTTACGAAACTATCTTTAGTAGTTGAGGTGATTGTTCTACCTTGTCGATAACGAGATATACAACTGATTTCTGCAGTGCGCAGTGTACATGTTATAAGACATGTTATGTCTTTGGGAACAGCCCGTCACCTGCAGTGGCCACCTATTGATTAAGGAGGGCCGCGTAACAGGGAGAGGAACAGTACAGAGCGCAGAATCCAAGGATCTGCCGGGTACATAAGTCTGCATAAGTGAATGAAATAAGGGGGTGCCAAACCAGTGGTGGTCTTGTAGGCCAGGAGCAGAATCTTGAATTTGATGCGAGCAACTTTAGAGAGCCAATATAACTTAATGAAGAGAGGAGTGACGTGTGCTCTCTTTGGTTCATTGAAGACCACTCTTGCTGCTGGATTCTGGATCATCTGTAGAGGTTTGGTCGTTCAAGCAGGAAGTCCAGCTAGTAGAGCATTGCAATAGTCCAGTCTGGACAGAACAAGAGCCTGGACTAGGACCTGCGTAGCATGGTCGGATATGAAAGGTCTAATTTTCCTGATATTGTAGAGTACGAATCTGCAGGATCGAGTGGTGCTGGTTACCTGATCTGTGAAGTTTAACTGATCATCGATCACCACTCCCAGGTTTCCGGCCGTTCTGGAAGATGTGATGGTTGATGAGCCCAGTTGAATGGAGAAGTTGTGATGGAGTTTAGGGTCGGACGGGATTACATGCAGTTCTGTTTTTGCAAGGTTCAGCTGCAGGTGATGGTCCTTCATCTAGAGTGACATGTCACTCAGGCATGCTGAAATGCGTGCAGAAACAGACAGATCGCTGTCAGATCGCCAGGCTGAAATGACAGGTGCAGTTGTGTATCATCCGCATAGCAGTGGTAGGAAAAGCCATGTTTTCGAATGACAGAGCCAAAGGATGTCATGTATACAGAAAAGAGCAACGGCCCAAGCACTGAGCCCTGAGGCACCCCTGTATCAAAACATTGGGACCTGGGAACAGGATGTACCTTTATGAGTGACTTAGTTTAAATGGGAAAAAAATTACTGAATTCATACACAAGTCTTTTAATTATTTTGATTTGATTTTCACTTGAACTACAGAGATTATTCCTTGTGTTTTATCAGTGGCACAAAGGGATGAGTGACAGGCACCTGACCCAGACATTGTGGGTTTGATTCTCATGCGATACAACTTCAGATGATTGTGTAATGTTCTACCTTTAACAACTCAACTCTCCATAGAATTAAAACAAACCTCTGTGTGTGACTGGCATGCTGTGTTAAAATGGCTATAGCTTTGAAGGTTTTCTAATAATTCAATATGCAGCAACTGTTTAACAATTGGAATTTTGCAAAGTTGAATAAGTTTCCAAATTAAACCCAAATATGCATATGGCAAAAAAAAGGGGCTTTGCCCCGGTAATCGCTGCTTGCAGCTATATTTTTATATATTATATTTGTATAATTTAAAATGTTCTTTCTGCTATAATAAGTTAGGGCTCAAGCCCGAAAGGGGAAATGTTGAAAATTGTCACACTCATAGAGGTGATACTCATTAGTCACGTGACCAAGTATGGGGTCTCTAGCACTCACTCTATAGCGCCACCAACAAATAAAATATACAGTTTTCAAACGGTTGTAACTTTTGAACCCCGTGATGTACAAAAATTGTACTCGGCACACGTGATTCACTCGGCACGCTCATCACACACCCTGCATTACACTTAGACCCATTACAGTAGCGGTCATCTTGAAAAGTACACTATTGTGTTTTTTCACTACTACTCCTCGAAATTGTGACAGCTTGTCACAAAAATTGGCTCAAATTATCTTTGGACGGAGTGGCACATAAGTGAAAAAATAGAATTGTGATTTTCGGCGTTGCTCAAAAGTTACGACTTCGCAAAGTTGACCCCAAAATGTTTTGGAGGCTGTAACTCGGCCAATGTTTAATTCATCTATACGACACTTGGTTCGTGTCAACTACACCTCGGAATTGGGTTCCTAGCCAAAATGGGGAACAGCGCCACCTTTGGGTCACTAAATATGAAATTGAATATTTTTGGATCTGACTCTTGAAAAGTTTGTCAGAAAACCGTGATCTCTGTGTTTACAGATTCCTCAAATCGTGCCGGATCGATAATGTCGCGGTTGAATGATTGGCTCGCCCACCGTTTGAAAACCTGCCATAAAATGATATATTTCGAATCGTGCGACACACGTCACCAACTGGTAGTCCCAAACGTACCCTGGAATTTTCAAGACAGCGCCACCTAGCGTTCGTAAGATATGATGCTTTAATTGTTTATATCCATTAAAAGCTGCAGGGTGAAGCAAGCCAGCTGATTTGCACCTGATAAATTCTCAAGTCTCGGGTACAAGAGGTCGCTGATTCAAATCTCATGTTGCGCATTTACACATTTCAATTTGCAAGTATGTGCAAAAATAGTGCATGTAAACAAAGGAAATGTAATGTATTTTAGTAATGAAATAAAATAAAATGCGATGTATGTAATGCAACTTAAAGCGATTTGCAATACATGTTAATATATACAAACAGAAACAAGCAAAGTACAAAATGACATACTTTCTTTCATTATCACTTCTGACATTTGTCATCAATACCTGCGTTTGTGAGATATTACTCTTATATACTTTTGTGACGGGCGAAGCAACGACACGTACACCAAAGTATAATTTACCACCCCCGAAGGGTATTTTATTAGAACAGTGAGGAAACAATGTCACTGGGTAAGATTCCTGTAGATCGCTTGGTTCCCAGGCGTTGAGACTTGCTTCTCTTTCCTCCCTTGTTGAAGCACTACGAGTCTTTACTTCCGGGTCCTTCTACTTCCGGGTTAGCGATATCCTTCCTTTCCAATCCCTAGATATCGGATCCTATGGGGTACAAAAGAACATAGGGACTCAGTGGCATTCCAATCCTCATGGAGACGTTGCTCACCTCTGTTTGACTACCAGCGGCTTTTATAGCCGCTGGCGTCTGATTGTGACGAGCGGCAGCTGTGCCGCTCGGATTGCCTCCGTCTCCATGGCGACGCTGATAGCGCCAGGGGTGACTCGTCACACTCCCCCCCCCAAAGTGTCGACCTAGTCCTGCGGGGAGACTGAGAAATGTTTTGGGTGGGATGGGGGGTGTCACCTGACCGAGATGTCCCTCCTGACCACATCCTCGACAGACCATCGGCATTGCCATGGGAGGACCCGGCCCGATGTTTCACAGTGAAGTGGTAGTCCTGGAGCGTAAGAAACCACCTCGTAATCCTTGCGTTGGTATCTTTGGCTTTACTCATCCACTGTAGTGGGGCATGGTCCGTTACCAAGGTGAAACTTCGCCCAAGGAGATAATATCTGAGCTCCAGGACTGCCCACTTAATGGCCAGGGCCTCCCTTTCCACCGTCGCGTACCGTGTCTCTGCTGGGGTCAGCTTCCGGCTGATGTACACGACTGGCTGTTCTATCCCATCCTTCATCTGGGACAGTACTGCTCCCAATCCGGTGTCCGATGCGTCTGTCTGCAGGATAAAGGGACAGCCAAAATCCTGAGCATGTAGGACTGGTGATGACGCTAGGGCTTCCTTCAATGTCTTGAACGCCCGTTCCGTTTCTTCGTTCCACTTGACCTTCTCTGGCTGCCCCTTTTTGGTCAGGTCGGTCAGGGGACTGGCTATGGACGAAAAGTTGGGTATAAAGCACCTATAATAGCCCGCTAGCCCCAGGAAGGCCCGTACCTGGGATTTGTTGTGGGGTGGGGTAGCATTCCGGACGGCTTCCACCTTCGTCGCCTGGGGCTGGATTAACCCTCCGCCCACTCTGTATCCCAGGTACTTAGCTTCGGCGAGTCCGAGGTGACATTTCTTAGGATTCGCCGTTAAGCCGGCCTTCCTAAGATCCATTAGCACTCTCCGCAACCTCTCCAGATGGGTGTCCCAGGTCCCCGAGTGGATTACAAGGTCGTCGATATAGGCTGCCGCATAAACTTGGTGAGGTCGCAACAAGATGTCCATCATTCTCTGGAATGTCGCAGGTGCCCCATGTAGCCCGAACGGTAATACCGTGTACTGCCAATGTCCAGAGGGGGTACTGAACGCCGTCTTCTCTCGGGCTTCTGGACTTAAGGGCACCTGCCAATATCCTTTTGTAAGGTCTAACGCAGTGATGTACCGTGCCTTCCCGAGTCGATCCAGTAGCTCATCCACCCGGGGCATTGGATAACCGTCAAAGGTAGATACTTCATTTACCCTGCGGAAGTCGTTGCAGAAGCGGAGAGTGCCATCTGGTTTGGGAACCATTACGATGGGGCTAGACCACGGGCTATGGGAGGGCTCTATAACTCCAAGCAGTTTCATCCATTTGATCTCCTCCTCTATAGCCAGTCGACGAATCTCTGGTACCCGGTAAGGCCGCTGTATTACCACCACCCCCGGAGGTGTGCGGATATCATGCTGTATGATCCGAGTCTGCCCGGGTTTTTCTGAGAATACATCTTTGAACTGACTGACCAGGGACTGGATGTCTTGTTTTTGGACGGGGGACAGCTGTTCTCCAATCTGTACCACCGGTGTTTCTGTCTCTGCAAACGCCGCCATCTGAGTTGGGGATGCAATCCATCGTTTTAGGAGATTAATGTCGTACAGCTGTACCTCCCGTCTGCGTCCCGGCTGGCGGAGGCGGTAATTGACCGGCCCTACCTTTTCCACCACCGTGTATGGTCCTTTCCAGGACGCTAGGAACTTCGATGTGGCGGTGGGAGTCAGGACTAACACCCGGTCACCTGGCTGGAACTCTCTAGGTTGGGCCGGCCGGTCATACCACCTTTGTTGGGCGCGCTGGGCCTCGACTAGGTGTTCTTTCACGAGGGGCATCACTTTGTCTATCCGGGATCGCATCTGCTGGACATGTTCTACCATGCTACGATGTGGTGCTGGCTGTTGCTCCCAGGCATCCTGGGCAACATCCAACAGTCCGCGTGGTTGTCGGCCGAACAGGAGTTCAAAAGGTGTAAAACCCGTGGACGCCTGGGGCACTTCCCAGATCCTGAACAGGACATATGGGAGAAGTAAGTCCCAGTCGCGCCCATCCTCTGCCACCACTCGACGGAGCATCCTCTTTAGGGTTTGGTTGAACCGTTCAACCAGTCCATCCGTTTGCGGATGATACACCGATGTCCTCAGCTGTTTCACCTTGAAGAGGTGGCAGAGGTCCGCCATTAGCCGGGACATAAACGGAGTTCCCTGATCAGTCAGTATTTCCGTGGGGATACCCACGCGGCTGTACATCAAAAAAAGTTATTTGGCTATTGCTTTAGCTGTAGCTTTCCTTAATGGTAAGGCTTCTGGGTACCTTGTAGCATAGTCCACGACGACCAAGATGTACTCCTGACCTCGGGCAGACTTCGGCAGCGGTCCTACCAGGTCCATCCCTATGCGCTCGAAGGGCACCTCGATTACTGGGAGTGGAATCAGCGGGCTGGGGGGAGGGCGCTGGGGAGATTTCTGTTGGCAGACCGGAGAACACTGGCAGAATCTCTTCACCTCTGCTTCAAGGCCAGGCCAATGGAACCGGTCCCTAATCCGTTGTATCGTGTTTGCAGCCGCCAGATGACCCGCCATGGGGTGAGTGTGTGCCAACTCGAGGATCATCTCGGTCTTGCTCTTGGGTACCACCAGCAACAGTTTTTCCTCCCCCCTTCGCATGGCGGCACAGTACAGCATACCCTGCTTGATCAAGAAGTATGGGAGTGGGTGCGGGCAAGGCTGGCGTTCTTCTTAATCCACAACTCGGACTTGGTTCCAACAATTCCTTAGCCTGGCATCCTCCCGCTGTTCCCTTCCGAACGAGCCACCTTTTGTCACCTGCTGAAAAAGATCAGCAAACACATTAGGATTCTGGCACTCACCCTCTGGTTCACTGTCTGTTGCCATTAGGACGGGCCGGGATCTCTGCTCTCTCTGAGGCCTGCCCCTCCGGGCTCGACCTCCACGGCCAACCGTCTGCACGGAGCTCGTCAACAACGGGTCGAACCCGGGCCAGTCCCGACCCAACAACATTGGCACCGGTAGGTCGTCCACGATCCCGATCTCCAATGTCCATGAACCAGGACCAGCCGACACTGTTACTTGTTGGGCTGGTACCCGACGGGTATCCCCATGAACACACGTGATCGGGATGGAGGACTTTACTCCGGGTCGGGGTCGAACTACCCCAGGTTGGACCAGCGTCACCGAGCTGCCAGAATCTAGAGTAGCTGTCACCAGGCGGCCATCCACCCTGACATTTCGTCGTGTGGCTCCTGACGGCAGAGCCTGGCCCGGAGGAGCCAGGCTCTGTAGGCATTGGCTCATCCACTGGACTCGGCGCTCTGGGTCTGTGTACCAGCCTCGAGGTGCCCTCCGCAGGTCGCCAATTCGGAATTACCCTCCGGGGGCCCACTACCGCTCTCTCTCCGGCGTCTCGGGCAGCTGATGCTTCGGCTAATTCTACAGCCTCTACGAGATCCCGTATGCTGGTGGGACCCCACATACTGACGGCCGTCCGGAATCGACGAGGCAGCGCCCGTAGTAGTCGATCCACCACTACTCTTTCAGCCACCTGGAGCGCGTTGGGTTCCCCCGTCAACAGCCATAAGTGTCCCAAACGGGGCAATTGTGCGGCCTGGGTCCTCACGGGTGTTTGATCATCGTAGGTCCACTGCTGGAACTGCTGAGCTGCGTTGACCGGGGACAATCCCACTCTAGCGAGGATCTCCCGTTTCAGGGCTTCATAATCGTTGCTGGCCGGTGGTAATAGAGCATAGTAAGCCCTCTGGGCTTCGCCCGTTAAAAATGGAGCCAGGATTCTCGCCCACTCTACCTTGTTCCACAGTTCCCTTGCGGTTATCACCTCGAAGCTGTGGAGGTAGGCCTAGATGTCATCCTGCGCCGTCAGTTTCGTCAACAGATTATGGGCCGCGACTCTTGCATCCGGTAAGGGCACTTGGGCGTTGGCAGCCGCCTGCATCATTCCCAGGGCCTGATTAGTACTATCCTGCCGCTGGGCTAGTTGCTCGGAGAAACGTTGCTGTCTAACCACCACTTCTGCCAACCGTCGGACCACTTCCTCCATGATGTTGTAGATAACCAAACGAGGGATAGAGAGAGAGCAGGTAGGGTTCCTGGAATAGACGAAGGATGGTTATTCAACTCTGTACGTATCGTAGCCTCGGTGCTACGCCCGCATTCTCCACCAGTTGTGACGGGCGAAGCAACGACACGTACACCAGAGTATGATTTACCACCCCCGAAGGGTATTTTATTAGAACAGTGAGGAAACAATGTCACTGGGAAGATTCCTGTAGATCGCTTGGTTCCCAGGCGTTGAGACTTGCTTCTCTTTCCTCCCTTGTTGAAGCACTACGAGTCTTTACTTCCGGGTCCTTCTACTTCCGGGTTAGCGATATCCTTCCTTTCCAATCCCTAGATATCGGATCCTATGGGGTACAAAAGAACATAGGGACTCAGTGGCATTCCAATCCTCATGGAGACGTTGCTCACCTCTGTTTGACTACCAGCGGCTTTTATAGCCGCTGGCGTCTGATTGTGATGAGCCGCAGCTGTGCCGCTCGGATTGCCTCCGTCTCCATGGCGACGCTGATAGCGCCAGGGGTGACTCGTCACAACTTTTTATTTCACTTGACGCTGCTGGGTGAAGCAAACCAACTGGGTGGGGCACCTAATCAATTCGCAAGTCTCGGGTGCAAGAGGTCACTAGTTCGAAACTTACGTCACACACTTAAATTTGCAATTTGTTCACACATAGTGCTAGTACGTAAACAAACAAAATGTATGACATTTTAGTAATGAAATAAAATAAAGTGTGATGTATGTAGTGCATAAAAGTGGTTTATAATACATGTAAATATATACAAATAGAAACAAGGTAAATACAAAATGACATTCTTTCTTTCACTGTTACTTCTGACATCTGTTCCTCCTATACACTGTATTTCTGCTACTTTTGCTCTACTGTCTCATTTCATGTTGTGGGTACACTGGGGGAATTGTGGGCATGCTTTGTTTTGAGTTATCAACCAGTGTTTTTCCCATATGTGCTTTGTTACATTGCACTGGTGAGGCTCTGCACTGCTCTTGCAGCACCTTTTGGGCTTGGCCCTCTATCGCTGCTTGCAGCTATATTTCAATCATAGTAATTTTAAGCAGAAAAAGTAAATAAACTTCACACTACATTCACATTAGGTACGTCGCTGCAAAGAATATGGTATGTTTAAGGTATGATTGGACTTCATGTTGCCCTGTTGAATTGAATTGGATCGTTGTAAGTTGACCTGATACACCACTGATCGGGGCTGCATCTCGATACTTGTGCTATTATATCTTAGTGCCGCATTCGACACCATTGACCACAAAACACTTTTACATAGACTTGAATATTATGTCAGTGTTAGTGGAATAGCATTAAATTGTTTTCAATCATACCTATCTAACTGTTTTCAGTTTGTAGCAATAAACAATGAGATGTGACAAATAAAAGGCCAGTCTGTCACCATCAGATGCAGAAAGGTTAAATAACACATTCATGACATCCAGACTAGATTACTGTAATTCACTGTTAGGTGGTTGTCCTGCAGGCTTATTACAAAAAACTCCAACTGGTCCAAAACGCGGCAGCTTGAGTTCTTACACGCCCCTGCTGTTCCTTATTTCTCCAGTAGTATGCAGTTTTACGCCCCTGCTGTATAATTCATACAAATTCATAGAGATTTAATTTTCTAAAACTTTTTGAAATAACAAGACAGTACCACTGCATGAGCATTTAATATTTTTCTTAATTATTTCCAAGTATTATTACAAATGAGATCAATAATATCACAACATAATAGGCCTAATTAGCCAGCCAACAACTACTATTAAGAAAACAAGATACACGATTAATTGAGGACTAACAATCACAAACGTGATAAAACCCACATAAAGTGCACATACATTTTAATCCAGATCATTAAGTTAAAATATTCAATGGAAAATATCAAAGAGGTATATTGTATGTACAATAGATAATTGGATCATCTCTTTAACAACAAATCAAGATCCATATGGGACTTATGTTTTCAATTTGAGTTTGAACATGTTTGTGGTTGTTGGTGCTCAATTATTGATTTTTTTTATAAAAAACTTGAATACGTGTGCAGCTAAACTGAAATGGTTTATATATAATATATAATGCAAGTTAACAGGGTCAGAATAATATTTTACCAGGACAGGCAATCTCGCATTGACTACAGAGACAAAATGAGAATAAATTATTAAGAAAATAAATATGAAAATGAGTTAGAGATATCGAGTTGGCATACACGTGCTCAGCTAAGGTTGATCCAGACAAAACATTGACCTGTTTTTTTATTAGTGGTGGGCCGTTAACGGCGTTAACGTGCTGCGTTAACGTGAGACTCTTATCGCGCGATAAAAAAATGTCGCCGTTAATCTATTCTCAAAGTTGGGTTGGGAGCTGGGTCTATACTACGCAAGCTATCATGACTTTCACCTTGATATTTTAGCGCGGATGTATACCTAGCTCAATTGCACTGTAACGGCCGAGAACGAGATTTTTCAACTCGCGTGATTCGCGCAATTCGCGCCGCCTCATCATCTCATGACCAGGGCTTCATTCGCGCCGCAAGTAGGTCTATCACGTCTTTGCATTGACTTAACATGTAAATCACTCGCGCTTGACGCGCCATTCGCGTTTGGTCTGAACACAACATAACGTTACTGTGAAATTACCACATCAAGCGTGACGTGCTAACATGGATGCAGCTTTGAAGCCGCCCAGGGGCGTCGCAACCGTGGGGGATGTGGGTGTTAAAACACCCACACTTTTCCCGGTGAGAGGGTTAAACACCCGCACTTTTTTTTGCAGTTTTTCCGCAGTTTTGTACAAACGCCTTACAGCAGTCGCTCCTCCGTTTCTCTTGCCGCTCTGTGTCTGCGCTCGATGCGGCTGCTTCCTCTCCCCTCCCACTCAAACATAACACCGGCTTTGAGTATGACCGGATGGTGATTGGCTGTTCTGCCTTAAGTCCCGCCTCTATTGGTGTGTTAGATTTACATACATGCCAACCCTCCCGATTTTTCCGGGAGACTCCCGAATTTCAAAGCCCCTCCCGAAAATCTCCCGGGCCGACCTTTCTCCCGAATTTCTCCCGATTTCCACCCGGACAACAATATTGCTACACCATACGTCTCTGGGCGCCGTTTCATATGAGGCACGTAAATTGTCAAAAGTAAAGCAAATGCAAAGAGAGGAAGACAACGCGCGCGAGGGGGAGTGAAGGCGTGCGAGAGGGAGTGAATGCGCGCGAACGGGGGTGAATACGCGCGAGAGGGGGCGAGTGTGCACGAGAAAGAACGAGTCTGCACGAGGAGCAAATGCGCGTGAGAGGGAGAGTCAAATGAGTGAGAGTGTGTGCGCGCGCAAATTACCAAATTAAAGAAACATTACTTAATTTTTTGATAAATTGTTTGAGATAAATCAAATTGTTTAGTTTTTGAGGTTTTATTTATTTTAGTATACGACCAGTGTTGGATAAGTTACTCTGAAAAAGTAATTAATTACTAGTTACTCATTACATATTCAATAGTGTAATTAGATTACTGTCCAAATTACTAGTATTTAGTTACTCATTACAAATTACTTTCTATATCCTACATCAACCTTGATTAGTTAAGTGATTAAAGGATAGACATGAAACCTCTTATTTAATTCATAAAAGAATAATATGATTAACTGACCAAAGTATTACAAATGTTAGAATTATACATTAAAGCACAGATTTTAAAGTAAGACTTTGAATTTTGATGTCAATTACAGTATTGCACACGCATGTATTTCAAAAAGTATTTAGTTTAATTACATCCAAAGTAACTGTATTTAAATTACAGAAAACATGAGAGTAATCCCTTACTTTACTTTTTCAAGGGAAAAGTAATTAAATTACAGTAACTAATTACATAGTAACTAGTTACACCCAACACTGTATACGACAGTTTTCCTCCATAAACCTATGACAATGCTCCATGCTGCGCATCCCACCAGCCATTCCCCAACCCCCCCACCCCCCCCCCCCTGGAATATCTCCCTAATTCTGAGGTCTCAAGGTTGGCAAGTATGTAGATTTATCGGTTAGCTCCAGCTGAAGAGGCGGGAACGGTAATGGTTTTTACGTCTTCCTTTTCCAGCGACTTTGAGTGTTTATGCTTTCGAGGTTTTTAAATAACCTTGATATGTGTTTGGGAAGATGTTCTGTTTATGTGTTGTTGATATGTCGAGTGTTTTGTGAATTATATTTAGTTTTTAGACTAATGCTAATTGCAAATTGGGATATTGTTCAGAAATAGCTAAATTCGTTTATTTATGTGGCATGCAATGTATAAAGTAACTGTGATGAAGAAGGCAGTGAATTGACGAGGAGGAGGGACAAATTGTCCTTGTTAAGCAGTGTATTTATGGGTTTATTGATTTTGATATTTTGAACATTGTTTTTTTTGATTAGTTGAATACTTTTGTGGATACTTACCTATTATGTTTGATTGTACCTGTTGAAGAACTATGAACGAAAAGTTTATATTATTTTAATGTTTAAAAACAGAAAATTGTTACATTATTTATACCAACAGAGAAAAAGCTTTGTGTGGGCGTTATATCTCCCCTTTTCAAGGTGCAAGTAAGCAAACTTTAGCGGTCACAGTCCTGTCAGACCCATGTCACTATCAAGCTTTCCACTGTCTTTCTCCCCTGGGATTATTAAAGTTTTTCTGATTCATTAGCAAGTCTACTGTTGTGTATTTTCACAACAGAGTTTTGACTTATCTTATGTGTTCCGAATGTGTTTTTATACTTTACTAGTATCCCACATTTAAATGGGAAGCTTTTTATATCTTGTATGTTATACCTTTTATACCGTTCTGTCATTACATTCAACGTTTTCATTGTTAACAAAAAAAAAACATCCATCCCCCGCACTTTTGAAAAGCTTGCTACGCCCCTGAAGCCGCCGGGTTGCTTCAGGGAAAATTGACTTTAAAGAAGCTTCCCAATGGAAACATCGACAAAACTAAGGTTGTTTGCACCTTGTGCAATGCGGAATTGGTTTAAAAAAAACTTTCTCTCAACAGATTGTGGTCTAGCTTTAGTTGAAACCAGTAAAATTGTATTGGCACCTAATGTATTATGGCTCCTGTATGACATATCGCTTGTTGCTCCATAACTCTTTGTAAATTGCTTTGTATAAAAGCGTCTGCTAAATGAATAAATGTAAATGTACTGTTGGAGCTCTTCCAGTCTCAAGTACCACCTAAACGCAAATCATCCCTTAGCTAATGCGAAAGTAAACACAAGTACATCTTATTGAACATAATTTAATTTTCATCACCAATTATCATAGTAGAACAGCTTTCTCAAGCAGTTTGTGATGCATTTTGGAAACAGGAGATGTGCCCCTTGTCTAATGCGCCACCTGGCTTGAGACACCCGTTCTCAAAGACTTACTTTTAGTCATTATTTGGGTAGCACACATAGTCTTAATGCCTTCGGCAGAATTCAAATGAGCCATTTTAATCTAGATTAATTCCAAGATTAATCTATATTAAAAAAAAAAATCTATGACCACTACTAATATATATATATATATATATATATATATATATATATATATATATATGTTAAGATGTTTAAATTTATTCATATCAACATCAATTAATCGTAAAAAAAATATGCATGTTGGGCCATTTCTTAGTAACAAAAACGATTATTTACCATACCTCCAGCTCGCGATAGACGACGAAGTTATCTGTTAGGTCTGTTCTGGTGGTTCATAATTAACAGCCGAACCCCTACTGGAGAAATAAGGAAAAACAGGGTCCTAAAACTGCATAGGGCTTAAAACTGCCGGGGGCGTAAAACTGCATGGTCGTGGTCTGCAGACTCCCCTTCTCCCATCTGGGGGGTTGTACCAACGTCAAACGTCATTTAAATTATAGCATGTGGATGAATTTTGTTATCAAGTCTCGGAAAAAAAGATGATTATCGTGATACAAAACAACAGGGGAAAGACTTAGTTATCAAGTAATTTGCTACTGGTGTTTCCAGTTCCATTTCAAAATCCGACGGCTGTTTTTATAAATCCAATCAAATCGGAGAGAAAGACGAATTCAGTGCCCACTACTATTTTCTCATTCAAAATTCCATTTAATCGAATATGTACAAAATACGACTATGTGAAAGTAGTCCACTGGCTTACAGAGATATATAAAACAAAAGAAACACGAATATAATATAGCACACTTAAATACAAATACGAAAGAAAAATCTTTCGTTTTTTCAAGTTTCTTATTCTGTGCCTCAACATTTAAAATGGTTTTAAAATAAAAATCAAGATCTGTGCGACTTAAAGTAATATAAGATGCTTTTGAATGCGTTATTCTGGTTTTATGAATGTAAAACTTGTCTAAAATAATAAAAAAGTTAAGAGTATAAATTTCTTTGTCAGACAAATAAGGGTTCTGTAGCCCATGTAAAATATCTCATGGCTCCAAATGAAAGGTGTTACGGAGGAATCTTTTGGTCGTATCCATTTTAAAAGCAATCCAGAATGAAAGGGAATAAGGGCAATAATAAAACAAGTGTTCAACATCCTCAAGATGCATTACAAAAAATTAATTTATCACAAACTGTATGTAGAGACATTATGCTTGTACAAACAGTAGCCTAATCTAATTCTTGCTTGCGATAGTAAGCTAAAATAGGAATTTATATAAGCAGCCTTTTGAAAGAAAGGGCAGAACAACATAAAATGTATAGCCTAATTGTCGCATTTATTAAGAAATAGGATTAGAAAGAAGAATTTAGGAATTATTATTATTATTTTGTCATCTTTCCCTTCAATGCCTCCACACTCCAGTTCAGTTGGTGGCGGTAGTGCACCAGAAGTTGGATATCAACCGCCATAAAGCCATGTAAGAAGAAGAAGAGTGAAGGTTACAGTCATGGCTGCAGCTGTGGTTCGTGGGATCGGATCAAATTTGTCGAAGAATCTGCGCGAGATCCGCTTGCATTTATGCCAAACATCAGCTGCTAGTCAGGGAGCCAGGTGTGTATTAGTGATGTTTTGTTTTGTTTTTCTTTGGAAGAATAGTTCTCTTTAAAGCAAACGAATGCATAATTTGTGTTTATCGTTATATTCACTTAACAGGTATATGCCTAATGAGCTTAATGAATGCGAGCGATGTTCTTAGCCGTGGCGTAAATTAGACAGAATTGTATTGATTCAGCGGTGATATGGATCAACTGGGGATCGTGTAAAATTGGGATATGAGCGTGCACGTATCAAAACACGGCGACAGATTAGCGATTGGGATTTTACGAGGAGCTCTAAAAATCAGTCACATTATTTATAAATATTTGTAACAACATTGGATATTGTCTTTTCCCCGGTTTTTTTTCCACATGTATATGACCCCGTTTATGATTTTTTTTAAAGTAGTCCTCATGTTGCAGAGCCGTTGAAATACAGAGTTACGACACTTGTACTAAATCCCAGTTCGCATACTATCCGTCCTACATAGTAAAACGTATTCGAAAATATAATTGTTGGCCGTTTATGAAAATGCGTCTTGTCTGTACTTGCGTTCCTGTGGACTTGTGAAACGTCATCAGTAGCAGTCCGATTACTGTACCATTTACGGCAAGAGTGGTCTTCAATTTTATATTATATTTATGGCCGCCCAATAGGGCTGTACGATTAATCGAATCGCAATCGCGATGTGAGACATTGCGATTTGCTATCGCTAGAAGCTATAATGTGGACGTCTGTTCCAAGCCGGCTTTGAGTGGCATTCTTGCTAACCATCTGAGTGAGCGCACCTCCGTTATACCCAATAAGCCCTGCCCTTGCGAACTGCGTAAACGGTAGTTATAAAAAAAACAAAGCGAGAGAGAAAGTGGGATTACTTGAGCTTCTCTGCCCGGCGTTGCTTGTCTCCCATCTCTAGCTGAGGAACCGTTTAAACAAAGCGCGTCTCTGCTCCTTGCGATGCGTCTCCATTGTACTTGAGTCCGGCTCCACACCGCATGTCTCCACAAGCGCATCTGGTAATATGGACACCCTGTGTCAACTCACGCCTGGCTCTGCATTTCAAATAAATGCTAATTTTATCCAACTATTTTACTAATTTCACTTCGATGAAATGAAACATTCAGCAAATTTTTAAAATCCCAAATAGGCCTACTTAAAAATGTATAAATCAAACTGTGTAAACTATTTACCATTTTATTAATTCACTCATACAATAAAACATTTAATGGATTAAAGGGTTATAATGAGCATTGTATTTGTTTTAATGAAAGCTAGAATAGTGTACACTGGTATTTAGATTTGGATGTTGGTGTGGTGAAATCTGGAAATTGGCAACCTATAGAACAACAGAAATTCCTAAATCAATAATGCCCATTTTTTTTTCAGCATGATAACTATACCCATACTGTGCGGCACACTATTGACAAAATAGAGTTG
The DNA here is from genome assembly GCF_015846415.1 of Triplophysa dalaica. NCBI lineage: Eukaryota > Metazoa > Chordata > Actinopteri > Cypriniformes > Nemacheilidae > Triplophysa > Triplophysa dalaica. Next base: position 18,849,991 of record NC_079560.1, on the reverse strand, counting down.
AAGCTTTGTTTGGAAACATTAATTTGCGATCGTCATGTCTGTCAAAAAAATCGCAATTAGACATTTTCCCCAAATCACACAGCCCTACAGCCAAAGTATATTTGGCATCACATTTTTTTATCCATCCGTGCTAATGACAGTATCTGTGATCGAATAACTAGAGGATGAGCCCTCAGCCTCTCGTTTTTAACTGTCACTTGCATTTAAAATCAAAGAAGGGTTTGTAATAAAGTAACACCTTGTCAAGAAAGGGTAAACGGCAGATGGCACATCTTTAATTAAGAATTACTGTATTGTGATTTTTGTCCGATGATGTTGCATTTATAAATCAGAATTTTGGCAGCGGTTAAAGTGACTGCTGGTGGCATCCCGTTGTAAAATAGACTTGACTTATTTTTTTGAGCTGCTAGCATCTGTTTTACATTGCAATCCTATGGAGTAAACCTTGTTTTCAAAAAAGTCTTTAACTCTTTCCCTGCCATTGACAAGTTATCTCGTCATTAAAAAAATATTGGTGTTTGTACTGTTGTACAGCAGCTGGCGCTGCTACACACCTTTGGAAAGAGTACAGAAGTTCTGAACCTAGAATTTATATGTTTTTAATGATTGTTCTGAGTGTTATCTGGGTGGAGTCTTTAAACAGCTGAGATAATAACAAAAATTTGGTCAGTTTTCCATTTTTGAAGAAACCTACCCAGATCTAAGGGGTGAAAAAAATGAAGAAATGAAGATAGAAGAATACAGTTTCTTTTGTTTGAAGCAGAAACTATATTCTGTAATTTGATATATTGTTTGTCCATACATTTATTACCGAAAATTGACTATGAGCCCTCAAAATTTAGCGAAAATGTTAAAAAACGCTGGCACTGGCTGGCAACTTTTTTTTTTTTAAAGGCTGGTGGAGAAAGTTAATTTCACCCCAAAATTTGGGGAAAATCTGCAGAATTGCACAGAAGAGTTTTAAATGTACATCTGTACTCAAATATACAGCGGGTAAAATAAATATTGAACACGTCACCATTTTTCTCAGTAAATATATTTCTCAAAGTGCTGTTGACGTGAAATTTTCACCAGTGGCTGTTCCAATAAGGAGGTTCAACCAACTCTAGGTTAAACCTTGAATTTAGAGTTTGTTTACTTGGAATTTAGAAACTTTGAGTTTTTGGTTTCAGAACATCTGATTTGAGTCAGTTCAATTTATTCTGGGTAGGCTTACGCTGGGTTAAGCGCTTGCATTAAGCGCTTGCTTTTCTTATAAAAAACTTCATTATTCAAGAAATTTATTATAAACTGAAAACAATTAGGGTTCCTTACACATTTTTTATCAGAGCGAGATTTTGTTTACCGGTGAGCGTAATCTGAGCGAATTGCACAATCATTGAGCGAAATGTTGAGACGTATGGCTCAGCTTCGATCTCATGCTCTGGTTCGCATGTAATCTCTTCCAATGAGCTCCATGTGCGTGCGCGAGCCCTCCGCCTCTCGTATTTAACTGTCACTTGCATTTAAAATAAAAGAAGCGTTAATAATACAGCAACAAATTGTCGAGAAAGGGCAAAAGCACATAGCCGCTCTTGAATGCCAGAGCTCTAGACTAACTTTTTGCAATGGTTGCACTGGTGCGCCTAACTTTTTTCTTAGGTGCACCAGCACAAAAGTTAGGTTCACCCAAATTTTCGACGGCATCGCATTTAACGCGTTTACAGTGCCTTGCGAAAGTATTCGGCCCCCTTGAACTTTGCGACCTTTTGCCACATTTCAGGCTTCAAACATATAGATATGAAACTATAATATTTGGTGAAGAATCGACAACAAGTGGGACACAATCATGAAGTGGAACGAAATTTATTGGATATTTCAAACGTTTTTAACAAATAAAAAACTGAAAAATTGGGCGCGCAAAATTATTTAGCCCCTTTACTTTCAGTGCAGCAAACTCTCTCCAGAAGTTCAGTGAGGATCTCTGAAGGATCCAATGTTGACCTAGATGACTAATGATGATAAATAGAATCCACCTGTGTAGGGATGAGTCACGAATTTCGAATATTCGAATAGTATATTTAACTCTAGAATTTCGAATAGTGTGTGCGATCTTAAAAAATTCGCAGTGTTTTTACGTGTAACGCGTTCATGTAACCAAAGGGTGGCGCTGCCAATAACGACGCACCTAAAACCTAAAGGCTGTCAATCAAGAGACAGTAAAGCAAAACATTTTCCCACAAGAATTGGTAACGAAGTTACGCACACTGTAGACCCGCGTGACATAAAGGAAACGATAAATTGAGACGATGTCAAAAATGTGTTCTGTGTGGGGTCCTTTAATGAAACGAATGACAATAAAGTGCAGTGCAAACTCTGGAATGCAAAGCTGACTTATCATGGATACACAACTACGATGCACAATCATTTGAGGGCGAAGCACCAAGCAGGTCCATCCACAGGTCAGCAATCAGTTGCTAGTTTATGGTCATAACAACCAATTTGGATGCCAGACGGTTGGAGCAAATAACGGCACTAACTAGCAAGATGATCGCTAAAGATATGATTCCGATCGGCTTTGTCGGAGGAGAGTGTTTTAAAAATCTTATGGAGTTTGTACAGCCTGAATTTACTGTTCCGTCTAGAAAAAACATCACTGCCAGACTGGAGAAACTTTTTCATGACAATAGAAACTGAAGCCTTTTGAGCTAATTATTCATGAAATCGTTCCGAACTGTTAATAAATGACGTCATTCGGTTAATATGTTTTAACGCGTGTTAAGTCTGGTCTAAAATCTTTATGGCTTTAATATATTTTCTTTGATCAATCGCACTGTTTTTTAGTTGGTATAAATGTGCATGCTCATATTTGACAAGGTAATGTTCTAGCATTATAAGAGGTTGATTCTGATCGACGTACTGTTAATAAGTGCCGTCATTCGGTTGTTAATATATTAATGTTTCAGCACGTTATTTTAATGTATTGCTTTATGTAAGATTGCCTATTCCATAATACATAATGCAGTGTGCCGTCATGCGGATTTAAAGCGTAAATGTTCTCTCTCTCTCTCCGTCTGTGTGTGTATAATACTGTAAATGCGTCCATGTGGGGGAGGTGTGCGAATTTCGAATAATTTTCGAATAGTTCTCATCGATCTTCGAATATTATTTTTGCTTTAAATGCCCATCCCTACACCTGTGTGTAATCAAATCTCCGTATAAATGTACCTGCACTGTGATAGTCTCAGAGGTCCGTTTAAAGCGCAGAGAGCATCATGAAGAACAAGGAGCACACCAGGCAGGTCCGAGATACTGTTGTGGAGAAGTTTAAAGCCGGATTTGGATACAAAAAGATTTCCCAAGCTTTAAACATCCCAAGGAGCACTGTGCAAGCAATAATATTGAAATGGAAGGAGTATCAGACCACTGCAAATCTACCGAGACCTGGCCGTCCCTCTAAACTTTCAGCTCATACAAGGAGAAGACTGATCAGAGATGCAGCCAAGAGTCCCATAATCACTCTGGATGAACTGAAGAGATCTACAGCTGAGGTGGTAGACTCTTTCCATAGGACAACAATCAGTCGTATACTGCACAAATCTGGCCTTTATGGAAGAGTGGCAAGAAGAAAGCCACAAGCCACCTGGGAGACACCAAACATGTGGAAGAAGGTGCTCTGGTCAGATGAAACCAAATTCAAACTTTTTGGCAACAATGCAAAACGTTTTGTTTCACCACCCTGAACACACCATCCCCTCTGTCAAACATGGTGGTGGCGTGGTTCCGGTGACGTCATCACTCCGAATGGCAGCCTAAACAACAGCTCCTCCGGGAAAACTAATTAACTGCCCCGTTAAGTTATCAAATATAACTTTTTTTGATTCTGTTTCGCTCAAAGTGGGGCAAGAATGGGAAGAAGAGATGGAAACAAAAAATACACCGCTGGAGAAACTGCAAACGAAGAAAACACAGCGAACAGCTCTCCTACGCGGGTACAAGATGGCGAAGCTAACGCGAGCCCTCAACCGAGTGAGGCGGCAAGTTTAACAAAAGTTCTGGAGGAGATAAGGGACTTTCGCAAAGACACCAAACAACAACTAACCGAAATTATCTCAGAAATCACCAGTGTTAATCAAAAATTGGCAGAGGCAGAAACGCGAATCGGCAAAGTAGAAGATCACGTTCAAAATGTGGAGCAGGTGATGAGCAAGATGATAAAAATCATCAATCAACAAGAAACCAAATTACTCGACCAAGAAGGCAGATCCAGAAAGGAGAACATAAGGCTCTACAATGTTCCCGAAGGATCGGAGGGCACGTCAACGACGATGTTTGTGGAAAAGTTACTGCAAGATACACTAGAGATACCTCCGACTACGGACCTTGGCATCGAGAGAGCTCACCGCGCGCTAGCCCCAAAACCCTCCGGCAACGGGGGAGATAAACCACGGTCAATTATAATAAAATTCCACCGCTACAAAATTAAAGAAGAGATTATGCGCAAAGCTTGGGCAAAAAAGAAGGTGTTTTTGAATGAGAGACCAATATACTTTGACCAAGACTACCCCCCGTCAATTCTTCAGAAACGTAAGGAATACTCTGAAGCTAAACGAGTGTTAAATCAGAAACAGATCCGGTTTCAGACCCCGTTCCCCGCTAAACTACGCGTGTTTTATGATGACGGGACACGACTGTACCAGTCGGCAGAGGAGGCAACCACAGACATGAAAGATAGGGGACTGCCCATCAATGTAATCACGCTGAGGGAGACCCTAGCGGAGCAGCTATCCCACACCGTCTGGGAAACGGTTAGAGACCTGAGACAAAAGGGAGTGGAAAAAGAACGAGAGAAGAATATAAGGGAGCGACTGCAAGTTTACAGAAGAGGGCTCCTGTCCCCTCCAGAAGATCTCTAAGTTTGGACTAATTTCAAACTTCTGGTGAGCTAAGTAACCCTGAAAAAGATATTCACTTCGAGAGATATGCGGTAATGTTAATTTCTCTCTTTTTTTTTTTTTTTTTTTTCAATGTCATTTATTACTTATTTTGTGGACATCCCTTCTCCCCAAATTAGATGAAAATATATAGAAAGGAGGAATATACAAGGTTTTTTTTGGCAAAATAAACACTGAACTTTACATTTACTTTTGTGAATGCTGCAATGGGGGCCCTCGACCCGAATGGGAGAGAGATTTTCCCCCACAGCTAGAAGTTCCATCTAGCTCAGCTCAGGGTCATCTATTAGAGACCCCAACCTTGGAATCATATCATTGTTTTTCATTTGTCTGTTATGCGTGTTTTTTTGTTCTTCTTTATACAGGGAGTAGATCAATTAAGTTCGGTTTATCTGAGTTGGTTAATACATTGCCTTTAGATGCATATGGTTAGAGACAAAGTTAAAATAATCTCGTTTAATGTCAATGGGATGTTGAATCCAGTTAAACGCAGTAAGATTTTATCTAAAATGAAAAAAGAACAAGCCCATATAGTGTACTTACAGGAAACGCATCTGAATGATAAAGAGCACGAAAAACTGAGGAAAATGGCTTCTCTTATGTGTTTTTCTCTTCATATAAATCAGGACATAGAAGGGGAGTCGCTATCCGCCAAAATGACGGACGGCCTTCAGATTTTTCCGTCATTGGTAAAAGAATACGTCAATGACAGAGAATTTTCGGTTAACGCGACCTCTGGTACACACACGTACAGGAATATCTGGACCACTGCCAATCAGAGGGGGGTCCGCCCTTCACCATTTCTGATTGGTTTAGACCACAATATGGGCCTAATGTGTGTCTGTCTGTTGAATCACAGGGAGACTTTTAGAGTTGCGGAGACTTTTTTTCTCTCTTAAACGGCTGGTCGCACTGGTGCGACCTCTGATTATTTTTAGTCGCATCATTGAAAAATAAGGTTGCACTCTAGAGCCCTGAATGTAGATGTACAGTGTTGTGAAATTTAAGCAGCGGTGAACGTGACTGCTGGTGGCATCCCATTGTAAAAAACAGTATAATGTGACCGATACAACAGTAGATGAAAAACAGATAAGTGCTAACACTAAAACGACGTGACGACGTCACAAATATGCTAATTACCCATAACAAATGAACAAATAAAATATATTTTGTAGTGATCGATCGATATTGTTTTTATAAACCGTTACAGATACAGATTATTTGCATGTTTATGTGCCTGATACCCGATATGCAGAACATATATTTATTAACTGTAATACTGTTTTTGACACACTGATCAATCACTCCCTTCTTCATACAAGGCAAAACATTTGCATATATACACCAATAAATGGAGGGGTCTGAAAGAGTGAAAATAAAGTGCACTGTTACTAATGTGTCTCTGTTCAGTGGCTCTATGCAGTGATGGTCCTGCATGCACTTCTCTAAACGGCCACAAGATGGCGGAGCTTATCGGTGAATCCGATAATTGAAAACAGATACCCGATGATGGGAAATGTATTACTTGCCAAAATGACCAACGCAAAACAATGTCTCTATCTGGAACGACTTTTCCATTCATGAAGTGCCCTTCAAAGGAACAAAAACAGTGCATGAAATTCGTCTAAGGTGTATTTATACATGTGACATGTCATATTTAATAGGGCTGGAGGTATACCGAGTTGGAGGGATATATCGATATGTTTACCCAACGCGATGCGGGATTAGCCTATATCGTTCATATCGATATGGTTTGATACTGTGCACGCGCTCGCTCTGCACGAACCAGATCGCGGCCGCTTGCCTGCTCCAGCACACAAGGTAGCATGCGACATGGAGGAACACGTGCTGCCGGTCAACACTACAGAAAACTTACTGGCTAGTAAAAAAAAAAAAATGGTTCACTCATTTGGAGGTGGTTTGGATTTAAAAGTTCCGATGAGAGGCAAAAACAGCAAATCTGTAGGGAATGTAATAAATTCGTTGTATCAAAATGTAGAAGCACATCAAATCTCTTCCACACTTACAAAATTACCATAAAGTGCAGTACGATGAGTGTTTACAACTTCGTGCTACAACTTCGCCCACGAAGACCACACAACTCAAAACATCTGTCCCGAAACAAAGCTCTCTGGAAGCTTATTTTACCCGAAGTGTGCCTTACGAAAAGTCGCAAGTGGTGCGATATAACTATGTCGGTAGGTTATCACATTGCTAAAGACATGGTTCCTATTGCAACAGTGGAACAAGAAGGTTTTAAAACACTGCTAAAAACAATTGACCTAAGATACCATTTACCCAGTCGCAAGTACTTTGCAACAGAAGCTCTGCCGCAAATGTACAGTGAGGTCAGACGGAAGCTTTCCGAGCGGCTCGCTAAAGTGTCTCTTTTCGCGCTAACAACCGATCTTTGGTCAAGCAAGACATGCGAGCCATAAATGAGTTTGACAGTTCATTTTCTTGAATATTGGGAAATGAAAACTCAAACCAGCTATTTTCCCCAAGACCATACATAAGTAGTTATGTTTTTTATGGTTATGTTTATTTTGTTATTTGCATAGCAGCACACTAGAGCTGTATACATTGTTAAGCAGGAGGAAAAAAACTGTATTGTATTTTATTTATCAAATATTTTAGATAATGTAAAATATGTTGTGAAGCTGTTTATTTGTAAACAGGGAGGGGAAACCCTGTATTTGCATTTTATTTTGCTCACAAACTGTTCAAATGAAGGTTTAATAAAGGCTTTGATTTTCGAGTAACCATTTATTCCTTTTGGTAAAAAATACCGGATATATACCGTATACTGCTATTCCTCCTAAAAATATTGAGATATGAATTTTTGGCCATTTTGCCCAGCCCTGATATTTAACTTGACTGTCTGTAAGAACTCTCTCGAGTTCCAAATGCGTCTTTTATTTTAATCACTTGTGTTGCTGTTTTTGTTAACTCCGTATTTAAAGAGCAGAGCGTCTCGTTCAAGCGCTCCTTTGTTTTCATATCGGAGTGGGAGGTTTGTGGCTTTGACACCAGTTAATTACTATTCCGAAACTGCTTTATTTATCAAGATAAAACAGTTTAACTCCTCCGGCCTTTTACCTGCCGCTGTCCGCCCCGTATATGCCTGTGCACGGAGTTGTGATTTTGTGTGTTCGTGTGTTGCCCAGTTTTGACACACAGGGCAGCGCTTACAGAGACAGCGTGATCGGATACAATGTTAAAATGTTTGTTTGTAAACGATGCATATATAAACACAATGGCGATATTTGCATTACCAAAAACTACCGACGTCAAGTTTATATATCGTGCAACAAGTCGAAGTCGACAAGTCGACAGGCCTACTTCCGTGAAATAACTTGCCTTTAAGATTACTTGCCTTTGGCCTAGTTCTTCACTCTGTATATTATCAAAGACACATAAAACTTTCACAGTTTAGCTGAAAACTAGCAATTCATTGATGTTTATCTTTTTTAGGGATTTTATTGAGCAGCATTATGTACAGTTAAAGAAGGCGAATCCTGATTTTCCAATCCTCATTCGGGAGTGCTCTGGAGTCCAGCCCAAACTGTGGGCACGATACGGTAAGAAAAACATACCAGCAAATACATTATTAACCTTTGGTCTTTGTTTGTTTACCAGTCTTGCTAGTGGCTAGCAATATAACAAATTTATACTAATATGAATTAAATATATAAATTGTTATTTTATTGCCTACAAATTGTATTAAATAAATAGTTTGTTGAATGGGCCGTGCAACCTCATTGCATTTAAGTTTAGCGAAGGTTTGGGCCACAAAAGAATGCATGAATTTGAATTTAGCTCTCTTTCTTGTTGAAGAATATCACTGAATAATATAAAGTATTATTTTATAGCTTTACCTGGTAACTACTGTTAGGCCAACCTGAAACTAAGTGTGGTAATTCTTGGGTCCCTCACGATTTGATTCAGATTCGATTCGGAGTATTATGAATCGATTCACAATCGATTCTTGACGTGCTAATTTGAATATTTGTGACATCCCGTCACATTTTCCAACAAAGTGAGACTAGTGTTGGCACTTTTTTTATTCTAGTCTCTGAAATGTCACATACTGTATTTTCACAACTGTATTTTGTAGTACAGTACAGTAGCCCCAACTCTGATAAACACCTGAACAAGCTAATCAAAGTCTTAAGAAAAGTTGTGTTCAACTTAATGTCGCACTGCTCAAATCTATCGGCTATTGAAATTAAAGGACTTTGAAAGCGATTCAGGGGCAGACTGCGGTATTTTAATGTAATACACCATGCAATCTGTGCAGTTCCGAATTAAGTTGAATGTGTCTGTACCAGAAGATGTCCACTAGCTTGTTTAGGTGTGTTTATTCAGAGTTTAACCCCTGCTTTAACTCTTTCAACGGCATTGACGATTTATCTAAAAAAAAACGGTTCCCTGCCAAAGACGAGTTATTACGGCAATCAATGTTTGTACTGTTATACAGCAGGTGTCACTATTACACACATTTGGGAAAAAGTACAGAATCCCAGAACCTAGAACATATGTTTTAGCGGTTTTTAATGATTGTTCTGAGTGTAATCTGGTCGGAATCTTTGACAAAAAACATTAATTATCTCCGCTGTTTAATCAAAGTGATGCAGAAAGTGCTAAGAAACCTACCTACATCTACGGAGTGATAAAAAACGAACAAAATGAAGATAGAACAATATGGTTTCTTTTGTTTAAAAACTGAGACTCTGTTCTTTCATTTGACATATTGTTTGTCCATATATTCTTTACAGAAAATTCACTGTGAGCCATTAAAGTTGGGTGAAAATGTAAAAAAACGCTGGCGTAGGCTGGCAACTTTAAAAAGCAGAAGCAGCAGCTCATTTAATTCACTCCACCGCAGCTGATTTGTCAATAAATTAGTGCAAACAGCATTTCCAAAAACGTATCACTGACAGCGATAGTTTACCCAAAAATACAAATTCTGTCACCATTTAGTCACCCTCAAGTTGTTCTAAACATTTATACATTTCTGTGTTCTGATAAACACAAAGAAAGATATTTAGAAGAATGTAAGAATTTTTTGGGCATCATTCACTACCATCGTAGATAAAAAAACATAAAATTAGATCTTTTTAAGAATTTCGGAAAGCAAACCGTTTTGGGTTTTCCAACTGTGGCAGGGTTTTTCTTGCATAGAGAAATTGGAGGTGGCCTCCTCCATCAAATATCGCACCGCCTCAGACTCTTGCCAAAATGATGTCGGTTGTCTTCACAAGACATGCTGCTTGCATTTAACAGACTGTTATTTTTTATAACTACAGTTGCGGCATTAAGGAAAAACCCTGTATGGATGTCAACGATGTCCCAGAAATTAAAATTGTTAACATTCCTTCAAATATCTTTCTTCATGTTCACAAGAACAAAGAAATTTATAATTTAATAATAATAAATTTATTAAGGGAATAGGTTAAGAGAACGGCTTGTCATCCGTGGGAGACGATGGCAGCAAGTTATACGCATATTCCACTCAGGGCTAGTCAGCCATGCTAGTCGGACCATGACAAGGGTCTGTGGAAAGCTAGACCATGAAGCATAAGGCCAATAATCTAGTTGGCTCTTTCAGCCTGCCCATTGTTTGTGGGTGAAATCCTAACGACAGACTGGAGGAAGCTCCAATCTATCGACAGAACTCCCTCAAAAACTGATAGGCAAACTGAGGTCCCCTGTCAGAAGCGTCATAGGGTAGGCCATGGATCTTAAAAACATGGTTAAAACAGGTGGAAGTTTGGGAAGCAGAATGAAATGTGCTACCTTAGAAAAGTGGTTTACGATTGTCAGGGAACAGGGTTTTCCCTTTGGACGTGGGGAAGACCTGTGACAAAATCCAAAACCATATGAGACCATGGACAGGACGAAATGGAAACGGCCTGAGAAGACCAGAGGGCCGAGAATAGCTAGACTTGTTTTGAATGAACACAGGACAAAAAGTTACAAAATGACATGCATCGCGTGCCCTCATGAGCCACCTAAATCTCTGACTGATAGTAGCGAGATAACCTCTCACCCCAAGATTTGCAGCCAGCATGCAGGAGTAGCCCCAACACAGGCCAAATAGTCTTCATGATTGAAGCGCAGTGACAAGCAGAACTCGCGAGAGGTTTTACATTCTTAGAACTGGTCTGTAAGAGATTAGGGTTGGGCGTTGTCTACCAAATTGGCATTGGACGATGGCTACATTGAAACATGGCTATGGACGATGGCATTGCCCTGTGGCATTACAAAGTTACTTGCATCTAGGCACAAGCTTTCCAGAGACACAGCTTCTTTATACAACGCGTGCTGGGCAATTATAATGCAGGCGCGTCATCTGCTAGATTGTATTATTATTCTGATGTTATAAAGTGAGACGTGTCTTCGTTATACACGCTAGGGTTGTCACGATACTGGAATTTCTAACTTCGATACGATACCTTGAAAAATATCGATATTCGATACCATTTTCGATACTACAGAGAAAAAAACTGTTAATATTTTTATTTATTAGAAGTTGTTTGAAGCCAGGTTTCTCAACAGGATACACAGGAACCTGATCCATGCATATGTACACTGCTACAGCCCTGTTCAGCTTCTTAGCTTCATTTGAGTTTGCTTCATACTTTCTTTGCTGTTTAAATACAGCTGGTAGTGTAGGTTGTGAGTGTGTTGTTTTTGTTGCTGGTCAAGTCTCATCTTCTTTCTGGTGCTACAAGAGAATGCCAAACTTTAATAAACAAATATTTATTTATTTTTGACCACACTTTTAAAATGAACTGAACTATCTAACTAATCTTAGAACTTAAGTTAATGGTAAAAGATATTTGTTAACATGAATAAACAATAAAGAATACTTCCAAAACATGTATTGATCTTAATTTAAACTAACTTTTACTAATACATGTACAGTTGAAAGAAAAAGTATGTGAACCCTTTGGGGCTTACTTGGATTTCTTCATAAATTGGTCATAAAATGTGTTCTGATCTTCATCTAAGTCACAACAATAGAGAAACACAGTCTGCTTAAACTAATACCGCACAAACATTTTACGTTTTCATGTTTTTATTGAACACAACATGTAAACATTCATAGTGCAGGGTGGAAAAAGTATGTGAACCTTTGGGTTTAATAACTGGTTGACCCTCCTTTGGCAGCAATAACCTCAACCAAACGTTTCCTATAGTTGCAGATCAGACCTGCACAACGGTCAGGAGAAATTTTGGACCATTCCACACATAGCGTTGTGTGTTCTTTCCAAACAACTCAATTTTGGTTTCATCTGTCCACAGAATGTTTTGCCAGTAGTGCTGTGGAACATCCAGGTGCTCTTTTGCAAACTTCAAACGTGCTGCAATGTTTTTTTTGGACAGCAGTGGCTTCCTCCGTGGTGTCCTCCCATGAAGTCCATTCTTGTTTAATGTTTTCCTTATTGTAGATTTGTCAACAAAAATGTTAGCATGTGCCAGAGATTTCTGTAAGTGTTTAGCTGACACTCTAGGATTCTTCTTCACCTCATTGAGCATTCTGCGCTGTGCTCTTGCAGTCATCTTTACAGGACGACCACGCCTAGGGAGTGTAGCAACAGTGCTGAACTTTCTCCATTTGTAGACAATCTGTCTTACCGTGGGCACATGGACATCAAGGCTTTTAGATATACTTTTGTAGCCCTTTCCAGCTTTATGTAAGTCAACAATTCTTGATCGTAGGTCTTCTGAGAGCTCTTTTGTGCGAGGCATGTTTCACATCAGACAACGCTTCTTCAGAACAGCAAACTCAAAACTGGTGTGTGTTTTTTATTGGACAGCCCAGCTTTAATCAACACATCCAATCTCATCACATTGATTGGACCCCAGGTTGGCTGACTCCTGGCTCCAATTAGCTCTTGGAGAAGTCATTAGCCTAGGGTTTCACATACTTTTTCCACCCTGCACTATGAATGTTTACATGTTGTGTTCAATAAAAACATGAAAACGTATAATGTTTGTGCGGTATTAGTTTAAGCAGACTGTGTTTCTCTATTGTTGTGACTTAGATGATGATCAGAACACATTTTATGACCAATTTATGAAGAAATCCAAGTAAGCCCAAAGGGTTCACATACTTTTTCTTTCAACTGTAGATCCGGGTGTCTGTCTTTCAGGTACTTTCTATATTAGAGGTGTTAGCGCCTTTTGTTAGCACTGCTCTGTAGCAACTCTTGCATATTGGCTTGTTTGTGTCCTTCGGCTTTCCATGTTCATTTGCTTCATATCCAAAATATTTCCAGATAGCACTCCTGCTGTGTTCTTTATCAACCAAAGCCGGTTGCGGAGGTACTACGGCGTTTTAGTGCCACGTTAAAAATAAAAAAATCCAAGATTTCGAGAATAAATTCGAAACGTAACAAATTCTCGTAACATTTCGACTTTATTCTCGTAACATTTCGACTTTATTCTCGTAACATTTCGACTTTATTCTCGTAACATTTCGACTTTATTCTCGTAACATTTCGACCTTTTCCTTGAAATATTGGATTTTTTTTATTTTTAACGTGGCACTTAAACGCAGTCGCACGGTGGCGCCGTGCACGCCATATTTATATTCACTTCACTTTTGCTATTTAATCAGAGCGAATGAGACGAGAGACGAGACACGTGACATGCACTGCAGGTTACGTGTGGTGTTTGTCAACGCGCCTTTCGAGATAAGTGAAAGCTCGGCTAGGATCGGTGTATCGATACTTTTGGGAAATTAGTATTGGTACCGTTCAGATATTTCAGTATCGATATTTATCGAAATATCGATATTTTTGACAACACTAATACACGCAAGCAATGCAGACTGCCCGTCCTCTTTATACAGCGCAAGCTCCTTAGTTATTCTGATTTCATATTCAATAAAACAGTTCAATAGTGAGACGCATCTTTATACAGCGCAAGCTCCACAGTTAAAAAGAGTCAGGCTGGTCTGATCTATACAGTGTGAGGTTTTAGGCCTAAAGCTTTATTCATATTTGTTCATGACTAAAGTGAAAAATTTGTTGGAATCACGATGCCGGCTCAACATCGTCATGTCTGTCAGCCATCGACAATGAATGATAGCATGTTCTATTGGCCCAACCCTATTAGCGATGGTAAAATGGAAACAGTTAAAGAAATGTGGGCAGTGGCCAGCGGCACCGCAATACAATTCCGAATGTGGCTTTGGTATTCAGCAGATGAAATGTTGATGCCTCCCAGTTGCATGGACTCCTTCCCCCAAAAGGATTTGGAAGTGGTGATGAGTTGAGGAGAGACAGGTTGAGGAGGATCGTCGTCATAGCCCCGAGCGGGGCGCGGAGCTCAAATCGCTTGTCCAGGTGGGTAGCCCGCTCCATCAGCTGATACAAGCAGGAAAGAAATTAACAGGAGTAAATCTCATCCTTGAGGGTGGCATTCCGCCCCTTCAAAAGATTAGCAACCAGGGTCGGCTCGTTCCAATAACATGTGTCCGCTAGTGTATGGAGCTCTATGGTGTAGTATGACACAGGTCGCCTCCTCTGTTGCAGGACAGCGAGCAGTCGAGCAGACTCGTACCCGTGGACTGAACGGTCAAACACTTTAATAATCTCCTTGAACTGGGCAAACTGCTCACAACACTAGGCATCTGCTTCCGGAACAGACCACCCCCAGATGCCAGCTTGTCCGATGATGAGAGAGATCATGTAAGCGATCTTGGAGCGGTCCTCAGCATAAGAGAGAACACAACCTTCCACTGGGTTAGGAAGGCCCTGCATTAAGTAGGTTCACCTGCGTAGCATGGAGGATTGTTTATACTGGGTTCAGAGGTGCTCATGAGAAGACTGATGGCTCTGCAAGAGATGAAGTTGGCTATTCAGATCTGTGACTTGGGCTAATAGGTTATCCACAGCACGCCAAACAACAGTTCCTATACATGCTTGCCCAGCAAAGCTCCCTGTAGCTAGACTGCTGAACGAATTGTTTTTTCCGTTGCTGGGTCCAACATGAAAAGATATTTAAGTCGATGTAATAATGGATGACCCAAAAGCAAACGCAGGTGAACTCAAACTGTTTATTTAGAAAAATAGGAAATTTATGCAGCATGCCGTCAGACCCTCTTGGAAGCATCAGTTTGGGCAGCAGATAGTTGGAAAGGGCAAGGGCGTTTTTCCCCAGCCAGGAGAAAATAAGCTGTAAGCAGTGACAGGACTGACACACACAGGCAGAAGGACATCTGTGCAGGGATTAAGTGTGAAGCACTGGACAAAACTGACTGGCTATAGCGAACAGCCGATTCTAAGTAGCAATAATGAAGATACAGTTGTGTTCAAAATTATTCAACCCCCACTGAAATTGATTGTTTTGGTCGGTTTGACATTGATTATGATCATTCAGTCATCCTGCTTACAATTAAATCAAAGAGGCACGTGTAGGTGTTATATAACATAACATTTATAATGAAATAACCACAAATGTCTTTTCTGAGCTCACATCATTATCAGTTTTATTCAACCCCCAAGTGACATTCAATCTTAGTACTTAGTACAACATCCTTTTACAGTTATAACAGCTTTTAAACGTGAAGCATAGCTTGACACAAGTGTCTTGCAGCGATCTACGGGTATCTTCGCCCATTCATCATGGGCAAAAGCCTCCAGTTCAGTCACATTCTTAGGCTTGCGCACTGCAACTGCTCCACCAGAGATTCTCAATAGGATTTAAGTCTGGTGACTGCGATGGCCACTTCAAAATGTTCCAGCCTTTAATCTGCAACCATGCTCTAGTGGACTTGGAGGTATGCTTGGGATCATTGTCCTGTTGAAAGGTCCAACGTCTGCCAAGCCTCAGGTTTGTGACGGACTGCATCACATTGTCATCCAATATCTCCTGGTACTGAAGAGAATTCATGGTACCTTGCACACGCTGAAGCTTCCCAGTACCTGCAGAAGCAAAACAGCCCCAATGCATGATTGACCCCCCGCCATGCTTCACAGTAGGCAATGTGTTGTTTTCTTCATAGGCCTTGTTCTTCCTCCTCCAAACATAGCGTTGATCCATGGGCCCTAACAGTTCTAATTTTGTTTCATCAGTCCACAGAACACTATCCCAAAACTTCTGTGGTTTGTCCACATGACTTTTGGCATACTGCAGTCGACTCTTCTTATTCTTTGGGGACAGCAAGGGGGTGCGCCTGGGAGTTCTGGCATGGAGGCCTTCATTATGCAGGGTGCGCCGTATTGTCTGAGCAGAAACTTCAGTACCCACATCTGACAAATCTTTTCTCAGTTCCTCAGCAGTCACACTGAGTAGAGTAGAGTAGAGTAGAGTCCCACTCTACGCTTCAGGTAGCGCACAGCAGTCGAAGTCAGCATCTTCTTTCTGCCACGACCAGGTAGCGTTTCAACAGTGCCCTTTGCCTTGAATTTGCGAATGATGCTTCCTGTGGTGTCTCTTGGTATGTTTAACATCTTTGCAATCTTCTTATAGCCATTGCCCTTCCTGTGAAGAGTAATCACCTGTTCTCTTGTCTTCCTGGACCATTCTCTTGACCTCACCATGTTTGTAACCACACCAGTAAATGTCTAGAAGGAGCTGAGTATCACAGTCATTTTAAAGCTGCCTAATTGGTGCTTATTAGGCTTTATTGCTGCTCCCTGATATCCACAGGTGTTTTCAATACCTGATTGAAAACACTTCATTGAACCTCTGTTCTTCAGAGTGGTAGTCTTTAAGGGGTTGAATAATTATGTCAATGAAGAATTCACAAAAGAAACATTTACTACTGTATAACAAAACTAATTGATGTCATTTTAGTTGCAAATGGTTCTTTAAGAAGTCCTTGTAGGATTTCATTCTGAATACAATTACAGATGTACACTAAATTCCCTAAAACCATTTACAGCATTGGGGGTTGAATAATTTTGAACACAACTGTAGATGAGGTGAAAATCAAACCCAGATCGTAGAAAAATGTTGACAGAATTTTCATTTTTGGGTGAACTATCCATTTAATTAACATTTAAAATGTATTTTTGACATTTGTGAATCTATTCTAAATTGTCCACTTCCGCATTGTGATGCATCTAAGAATCAAATATTTCCCCCACGCCTACCTTAAACACCTAAAAAAATTATATTTGTAATTTGTATGTTTGCTTTATTACATTCTGAACCATTGGCCTGACTGAGCTAGTAAAATAACCTTAATGTTGAGCCCTGACTTATACCAGATTTGAATATAAATATTTTTTTCTCCCTCAGGCGTTGGTAAAGAACACAGCTCTCCACTGGACAACATGAACGTCGACCAAGTGGCCAAAACTCTAGAGACATTAATGAACACCAAGCCAATGATCTTGTAAAATGATAATGTTATTTGTTTCCTCAGATTAAGAAATAAACGTATATCCTCCAAGAACTGAAATTGCCCTTGTCAATTTTTGTTTGTATGATGTAATATACTTTTTTTCTGTTTGCTTTTCAGGCATTTCCGGTAATGTTCAGCGCATGAACATTTCTATAGTATAGCAAGGCTTTCCAAAAAATATTCAAAGAACAGAGCACAGACTACACACACAAAGACACAAACACAATGATGATTTATTTGATTTACAAACATTTTGATCATTTATCCACATTGTGAAATATTGTAGAATTGCACACATGCGACAGTACATCAATATTACTGCACCACTGTGTCTGTCGCTTGGCCTCTAAAGAATGACATAGCTTAAAAGAATATTTATTGTCAGCATCATTACATTTTTGTTGCTGTGCACATTTTTACTGTACCTATCCAGATACAGGTGCATCTCAATAAATTAGAACGTCGTGGAAAAGTGGAAGTAGTTGAAGTCTTTGGTTCTTTTAATTGTATTGATTTTGGTGATGATTACGCAAAAGCATCTAATTGGATTTGTAAAACTGAAATAATTTTATAAATGCATATTATATTTACTTTAATATATATTTTAGAGCACCTAACCCCACTTCTACCCTAAACCTGCCCACTTCCCAACCATATAAACCATGCAAAAACCAAATAGAAGTCAGCCACGGGTATTTATTGCAAACACTGACAAAAACAGTTTAAAAGCATTACAAACAGGTTGCGTCTTCTAAAGCTGTATGATATTTTTGTGCAAGCACAGTACATTTTTATCACCAATTATCACGCTCCAGGAATGCACATGTCACAATTCATTCAAAAGAATACACTTTGGCCCATGACAACCAATGCCAAATTTATAACGTAAGCTAACGTTATGACACAACCAGTCACAAAACATACCAGAGCCAAAGCCATTTCAATGTCGAAGCCGACGTAACACTTCAATTTTGAATTCTGTAACTGTGCAACTGGTCCAGATCAGATTTTAACGGAAGATTGAGAAGGGAATTGGTTTTGGCTCTGATATTCTGCCCTGGAACTCTTGGAAGAATTGCACTTTTTTATCTATATCTGTATATGGCAGTTATGTGTTGTGTTTTATATTGTGTATATGTAAACCGTATACAAACTTGTCATTTCAAACTTGTATGACTTTCTTCCAAAGAAAACAAAATATGATATTTAGAATAATGTTGTTAACCAGGCACAAACTTACCTGAATTGGTCTTGTGTCCGTACAATACAAGTGAATGGGGGCCGGCGCTGTTCGGTTACAAACTTTCTTCAAAAACCTTAATTCGTGTTCCACAGGAAAAAGTCATACAGGTTTAATATAACAAGAGAATGAGTAAATGATGAAAGAATTCTCTTCTTTTGGTGAACGATCACTTTAAACGTGTCTAAATTGTGTGTACGAAATAAACACACTAAATACTATGTCTGATAAAAAAATCATTACAACCCAATATGACATAATATATGTAAGGGATAATGTACTGGCAGCTGGCTGTTATCGCAAAATTATTATACGGCTCATTGGAATGCTTCATGCTTATTGGCAAGTCGCAATATTTGCAGGTTCGTTATTCCCCTATAACAACCCCTCAAAAATAATACGGTAACCAGGATGCATCAAATCATTTTGACAGTTATTTTTTGACAAATTCTATATAAATATACAGTCAGGTCCATAAATATTGGGCATCGACACAATTTTAACATTTTTGGCTCTATACACCACCACAATGGATTTCAAATGAAACGAACAAGATGTGCTTTGACTGCAGACTGTCAGCTTTAATTTGAGGGTATTTACATCCAAATCAGGTGAATGGTGTAGGAACAACAACAGTTTGCATATTTGCCTCCCACTTGTTAAAGGACCAAAAGAAATGGGACAGAAAAATCATAAATCAAACTTTCACTTTTTAATACCTGGTTGCAAGTCCTTTGCAGTCAATTACAGTCTGAAGTCTGGAACGCATAGACATCACCAGACGCTGGTTTCATCCCTGGTGATGCTCTGCCAGGCCTCTACTGCAACCGTCTTCAGTTCCTGCTTGTACTTGGGGCATTTCCCCTTCAGTTTTGTCTTCAGCAAGTGAAATGCATGCTCAATCGGATTCAGGTCAGGTGATTGACTTGGCCATTGCATAACAGTCCACTCCTTTCCCTTCAAAAACTCTTTGGTTGCTTTGGGTCATTGTCCATCTGCACTGTGAAGCGCCGTCCAATGAGTTCTGAAGCATTTGGCTGAATATAAGCAGATAATATTGCCCGAAACACTTCAGAATTCATCCTGCTGCTTTTTTCAGCAGTCACATTATCAATAAATACAAGAGAACCAGTTTCACTGGCAGCCATACATGCCCACGCCATGACACTATCACCACCATGCTTCACTGATGAGGTGGTATGCTTAGGATCATGAGCAGTTCCTTTCCTGCTCCATACTCTTCTCTTCCCATCACCCTGGTACAAGTTGATCTTGGTCTCATCTGTCCATAGGATGTTGTTCCAGAACTGTGAAGGCTTTTTTAGATGTCGTTTGGCAAACTCTAATCTGGCCTTCCTGTTTTTGAGGCTCACCAATGGTTAACATCTTGTGGTGAACCCTCTGTATTCACTCTGGTGAAGTCTTCTCTTGATTGTTGACTTTGACACACATTCACCTACCCCCTGGAGAGTGTTCTTGATCTGGCCAACTGTTGTGAAGGGTGTTTTCTTCACCAGGGAAAGAGTTCTTCGGTCATCCACCACAGTGGTTTTCCGTGGTCTTCCGGATCTTTTGGTGTTGCTGAGCTCACCGGTGCGTTCCTTCTTTTTAAGATTGTTCCAAACAGTTGTTTTGGCCACGCCTAATGTTTCTGCTATCTCTCTGATGGGTTTGTTTTATTTTTCAGCCTAATGATGGCTTGCTTCACTGATAGTGACAGCTCTTTGGATCTCATCTTGACAGTTGACAGCAACAGATTCCAAATGCAAACTGAACTCTTGAAATGAACTCGGGACCTTTTATCTGCTCATTGTAATTGTAAAAGTTAGGGAATTACACACACCTGGCCATGGAACAGCTGAGAAGCCAATTGTCCCATTACTTTTGGGTCCCTTAACAAGTGGGAGGCACATATGCAAACTGTTGTAATTCCTACACTGTTCACCTGATTTGGATGTAAATACCCTCAAATTAAAGCTGACAGTCTGCAGTTAAAGCACATATTGTTCGTTTCATTTGAAATCCATTGTGGTGGTGTATAGAGCCAAAAATGGTAGAATTGTGTCGATGTCCCAATATTTATGCACCTGACTGTATATTTGTATAAAATATATGACAATATAATTACAAATGATTAAACCAAATTGCCTGTTTGTGACATCTGAACTCCGTTTCTTACCTTGAAACCGGAAGTAAACTGCTTTTAATGGGCAAAAACAAATACAAATAATTTGTGACTGTGTTATCAGGACCCGACGCAAAAATGTGAATTTTTTAATATTTGATTAGCTCATTTTTACCGAATGCAGGAAAAGCCATTTACTTTCGGTTATAAGGTTAGAAACAACTTCAAATATCACAAACAGGCCATTTGGTTTAATCATTTGTAAATATAATTTCAAATATGTTATTAAAAGACATATTTATATTTACTTTTATTCATAAAAATGGTCAAAATTATTTACTGAATCCGGATTACCATGTGTTCTTAGTTTTGAGCGTTTGTTATCTGGCAAAAATGAACCTGCAAATGTCGTGAATGGTCAACAGAATCAAGCATTCCAACGAGCTGTGAAATGAGGTGTTCAATTCAGTTTTATTTATATAGCGCTTTGCACAGTTTTCATTGTTGCAAAGCAGCTTTTCATAAATCATAATAAAAATAAAACTAGGGGAAAAATTAAAGAGAATATACGGTATTGAGAGAATTAGTATTTTTTTTTCTCTATGCAATGCAGTTCAGTGGATTGTCAGAAACTACCATTTTTTTTTATCGAAGTATATTTAATTTAGGTATATTATTATTTTAAATATTGTTATCAGGGCTGAGAGCATAAAATTACAATATACCAGATCAATTTGTAATAATAATCAAAGTATATTTAATTAAGGTATATTATTATTTTAAATATTGTTTTCAGGACTGGGAGAAATTTCAATATCAGAACAATTTAAAATAATACCAAAACGTGCGGATAGAAAACATTTGTCAAAATGAGTTAACATGCTTCTGCGTTGTTAAACGCAAGTTGTTTATATTTATGGCTTAAACTAAATCAGCAGTCATCCAGTGAGTAGCGGTGACAAGGAACCAAAATTCCACTATAGATGTACGTGTATAAAATTGGAGAGAAAAAAACCTTGGGAGAGGTCAGACTCAACCGGGAGAGCAAGTTCGCCTCTGGCTTATTCAAATAGAACTGCTGCAACTTCAGAGAGAATATTTACTGTAAACCGTCAAACAGTCATAGGAAATAGTTCGCCAGGATGGAAAGTGAAAAGAGAAAAAAAACTAGTGAGGATAGAAAAAAATAGATATTTAGGTCAGTCCAATATTATTCTGGTTCTGGAAGACTGTCGGTTTAGGCTGTAGTTGTGACCAGCTGAATTGGCCATCATTATGAGCATCAGGCTACACTGGGAAGAGCATCAGGCCAGAACCGAAGCTTGGACAGACGAGTTCTGGTGCCCTCGAGATCCTAGGTTATGGCTACAGTTGCCATCAGGTGGACTTCCCATCATCACAAGTGTTTGGCTGAACTGGGAAGACCATGCAGAGAAGATCACCTATACCATTCAGCACTTTTGTAAGTTATCAGGAGGATTTTGAAGTCTGAACTAAAAGGGCCACGAATCCAGGTGATTTCTGCAATGTAAAAAGTCAGTGGTATCCCCAGAGTGTTTCTGTAAATTTCAGCTCAAATACACCACATACGTTCATTACAATATGTTGAACATGGCCATGTGTGGCTGCAATGGATAACATGCAGTTTTTGTGTGTTTCTCTTTAAATGCAAATGATCTTCTGCTCCCCTCCCAGTATGCAAAATATGACAAAGAGCGCTTACATGTGTGCTTTGGATGACATCAAGACAAGATTATTTATAATTTAAGATTCTAAATCAAAACTGATTGGTAACTTAACGGCGTTAGCACAGCATTAGCGTCTTAGCCTGCTTTCTGTTTACACTGTGGAATATCGTCTAGCCTAGCTTGTCTTGTGTGCTAACTGTTTCTCTTTTTAAGTGTATATAATACGATTCATTGAGGAACCTTGGTAAATCAGAATTACTCTTCAAACCCGGTGAGTTATGGCTTCTATTCCTATTATTTTTACTTGCATCTCATGTCATATGTTTAGATTAGCCTTCTCTGTCAGCGGCGAGGGTTTTACATGCGATAAATGCAGAGAAATAGATAGGATGATGGAGAAGTTCTTAGAGTTAGAGTCTCGCATCCAATCTTTATTTGAGGATAGTAGGAGTGTAAGAACCATAGAAAACACTTTGGATGCGAGCAACGTTGGTGCACACAGCTCGGTTCCGGTTGAAAATCCCCAGCAGCTGGGAAACTTTGCGACTGTGAGACGCATAGTTGCAGGACAAAAAATCACTCAACCGTTCCGATTAAAGTCTCCAACCTGTTTGCCACGCTCAGTGACGCACCGACTGAGAAACCTGCTGAAAGTGCCCTTGTTATCTGTGATTCTATTGTTCGGAACGTTAACATTGACGCACCAGCCATCATAGTAAAATGTACCGGGAGCCAGAGCGCCTGACATCAAGTCACATTTAAATGTGCTGGCTAAGGCTAATCGTAAATTCATTTAGATTGTTATTCAGGTCGGCACAAATGACGTTAGACATCGTCAATATGAGATCACCAAAGATAATATTAAAGAGGTGTGTGAGCTAGCAAGCACGATGTCAGACACTGCAATATTCTCTGGCCCCCTCACTGTTTATCGTGGTGATGAGATCTATAGCAGATTATCATCACTAAATGGCTGGTTGTCTTGAGTGGTGCCTGCAGAATAATATAGATTTTATAAATAACTGTGAGAGTTTTTAGGGCAGACTTGATCTGTTGAAACGAGATGGGCATTCCTCCTGTCTAGAAATATTGCACAAAATCTTAGTAATACTAAAACTTGACTCTCTAGGGCCCAGGTCAGGGAGCAGACAGACTGGTTTATCAACTGTCTGCTTGCCGTTTTACGTCGCAGAATACACAAAATGTACAACATGTAATAATTTATTCTCCCAAACATCATAAAATAGAGACTGTGTCTGTCCCCCAGAATAGAAAACGTAAGATAATGTGTAAACCTCTTGAAAGTAATTTAATAACGTTAAGCAAACAAACATGAACAAAATACAGATTAGAACTGTAACGACTCAGATTGCTAAATATTAGATCTCTCTCTAATGAAGCTAATAAATTCTTTTGAAATAATTCTTTTCAAGTCATGGTACTTCACGTATCGACACCTAATACTAAGGACAAAACATTTTTTTTATTTATTCTAGCTATTGTATATAGGCCTCCAGGGAACCACACAGACTTTATTAAAGAATTTGGTGGGTTCTTATCAGAACTAGTACTGGCCGCAGATAGAGTCCTTGTCGTTGGTGACTTTAACAGCCATGTAGATAATGATAAAGATGCCTTGGGAATGGCTTTCAAAGACACTCTTAACTCTATGGGCGTTAGTCAACATGTGTCGGTACCCACTCACCTTCGTAATCATACTTTAGATTTAATACTATTTTACGGTATAAATGTGGACAATGTTAAAATCCTTCAGCAGAGTGAAGACATTTCGGATCATTATCTGATATTATGTTTGCCTCACTGGCCTACGGCTGCAAATCAAATTCCTTTTTACAAATATGGTAGAACGATTACTTCAACTACCAAAGATTCGTTTCTCGACAATCTGCCTGAATTGTCTCAATTCTCTAGCATGAGTAAAAACTTTGAATATCTTGACATCACTATTAATAATTTTAACTCCACCTTTTCGGAAACAGTAGACACAGTTGCTCCTCTGCGTTTAAAGAAGATTAACAAATGCAGCCCAACACCGTGGTATAATGAACACACTCAGGCTATATAGTAAGCGACCCGGAAAATAGAGCGGAACTTTAAGAAAACTAAATTAGATCTTACGCGAAAATACAGGAATGCCATAAAAACGTCTAGATCTGCCTACTTTTTATCACTAATAGAAGAAAACTATCACAACCCTAGGTTTTTTTTTAACATAGTGGTTAAATTAACAAAAAATAAGTCATCAGCGACTTCAGATTCTGATTATCAACATAACAGTGATGAATTTATGAACTACTTCACTAGTAAAATCCAAGATATTAGAGAAAAAATTATAACTATGCAACCAGAAGTGAAGACTGCTGAACAAACTAACTACAGCACCCATGCTGAGTGTGTGTGTCGATGTGTGTCGATGTGTGTCGAAGTGTGTGTCGATGTGTGCATATTGTGTGTGTGGAGCTTTTGTATGTGGGAATGTCTGTCTTCTGTGTTTTCACCTTTTTCTTGTTTTTACAGGTATATGACTTTAGTCGTCTTGCTTATAGTCAATATGTCTCACGTACAGCTGCTTTGTAATAATGGAAATTGTAAAAAGCCCTATTTAAATAGTTGAGTTAATGAATAAGCTTCACAGAAATGATGTCGGTCACAAATTTTTTGAACCGATGGGCGCTATGCGTTTTTCCACTAACATAACGACATAACACCTGTCTTTGGATCAATTTAAAGTGTCTGGTTTAGCCGCGAACATGTAAACAACAGCCGCTAAAGTGCTAAACACATTATTTAAGAAAGGCGATTTAAAAACGATGTGTAATACTTACTACTTCGACCCGGGGTCGTCGGAAAGGTCTCCTTCCGTGGCTTCTTTTATATTCCATTTTACATCCAACAACAACACACATTTGTTGTTTCTTAGACATTTTTGTCACTGGCTAATGGCTTAATCTTCACTTGCCTGAAAATGGCTGACAGCGTGTCTCTGGCTTAAGGTGGACCTGAGCACTCAGAAGGCGGAGTCTGTGAGCGGTCATGTGCAGGCATAAACAGTGTGACATCAGATTGTTAGGGGATCGCCAACAGCCTGTTTTGTGTCACTGTTGTGGTTTAAAGGAGATTACAAAAAGAAGAATCGATGGATTTGTATCATTACAGGACTGTTTCTGCACTCACCCTGGCGACCCGATTTCTTATAAACATTTAAAAGTGCATTTTCTGGGAATGCAGATGATTTTCAGATGATTCCTTCAAGCTATCCAAACTGGCAGAGTGCATTGAAGACATAAAACATTGGATTACTAGTAATTTCCTTCTTTTAAACTCTAGCAAAACAAAAATATTACTTATAGCACCAAAAAGACGTAAACAGAATATCTCAGATTACAACCTGCAAATTGAAGGCTGCATTGTTACTCCAACAAATACAGTTTTTTCTCCATTAATCAATCATTGGAATTTAGGTTCCCAGGGCTCTAGACCAGGGCTATTCAAATCTTACCCTGGAGGGCCGGAGCACTGCAGAGTTTTGCTCTAGCCCTGATCAAACACACCTGAGCAAGCTAATCAAGCTGTTCAGTATCGCTAGAAAATCACAGGTGTGCAAGTTTGATCAGGGTTGGATCTAAACTCTGCAGTGCTCCGGCCCTCCAGGGTAAGATTTGAATAGCCCTGCTCTAGACTAACTTTTTGCAATGGTTGCACTGGTGCGCCTAACTTTTTTTCTTAGGTGCACCAGCACATAAGTTAGGTGCACCCAAATTTTCGACGGCATCGCATTTAACGCATTTAACTGGTTTCACCAGTTCACTTTTTTATAAATGTCTAAAGCCAAAATTTACTTTTAAATGATAAAATAGCAATCTGGTCAACACAAAGTTCTTTATTTGAAGCACAAATCTACAAGAAAGGTAACTTACTGAAAAAGTGTTGGTGCTTAAAGTGGTTCACTGAACAGAAATTTAACTTAAAAAATCTCAAGATAAATGGACCAAACGTATACACCAGAGGTTGCGCTGGACTTTTTTAATGTGCGTCCTTTTGACTGACAGGCTCGTAAAAAATCTGTCATTATCTATTATTACCCGTCACTATGGTGCAAGGTGGCGTTAGGTGGTAATTAGTATGTTCCTGACATCATAACGCTGTACTTGCGTCTCGGAACTTGTTGTATTTTAATACAACCGAATGCCAAATAGAGCCATTGTTGTTCACATTCATTTATATATTCAACATTTTAATGTTTATGTTTATATGTGATTAGATCTGAGAAAACCCAACACATGGTGCAAATTTATATACAGCTTTTGATACCATTTTCAAGTCCTTTCCAAATCAGTTTATATTTTGCTCATATCTTGTGTATGTAACTAAAGTTAGTGCTGAGGTCGGCTGAAGCGCAATGATGTTCAGGAATTTAGAGAAAACGTGTTTAAAGTTCAGTGATGAAAATAAAAGCACAGATTGCATCCCATATGTCTAGTCAGTAACAATGACGGGTGAAAACACGCAGGTTTTTGAACATAGTAGAAAGCATATCACGCTCTAATGAAGGGAAACGGGGATTTACAAATTCCCCTCATTGTAATCCGCCAAAATGACGGACGGCCTTCAGCTTTCTCCGTCATTGGTAAAAGAATCCGTCAATGACAGAGAATTTTCGGTTAACGGGACCTCTGGTACACACACGTACAGGAATATCTGGACCACTGCCAATCAGAGGGGGGTCCGCCCTTCACCATTTCTGATTGGTTTAGACCAGGATATGGGCCTAATGTGTGTCTGTCTGTTGAGGGAGACCTTTAGAGTTGAGGATAGTTTTTTTCTCCCTCAAACGGCTGGTCGCACTGGTGCGACCTCTGATTATTTTTAGTCACACCATTGAAAAATAAGGTCGCAATTGCGACCAAATTGGTCGCAATCTAGAGCACTAGTTCCTCGCCACAGCAGGGCAGTGTTGGCTTGCTCACTGGGAGACTGCATTTATTTATTTATTAATTAGATATTATTTTTTAGAATGCTCTTGTTCTTTCTATAAACACCATGCACTGTGCTGTGTTTTACCTTTTCTTTTTTTCCTGTTTGCCCCTGTAAAGCAGCTTTGGAACAATGCACATTGTGAAAAGCACTATATAAATAAACTTGAATTGAATTAAATGTGGCCCTTTAATAGAAAGCCAATGCAATGATGACAGAATTGGGTTTATATGGTCAAATTTCTTTACTGCATTACTGCAGAAGCTGCCCCGATCCGTCTGTCAATCTCCCGTTCCATCCTTCCCTCACTCGTGAACAAGACCCCCAGATACTTGAACTCCTCCACTTGAGGCAGGAACTCTCCACCTACCTGAAGTGAGCAAGCCACCCTTTTCCGACTGAGAACCATGGCCTCAGATTTGGAGGTGCTGATTCTCATCCCAGCCGCTTCACACTCGGCTGCAAACCGTCCCAGTGCATGCTGGAGGTCCTGGTCTGATGGGGCCAGCAAGATGACATCATCCGCAAAGAGCAGAGATGAAATCGTGTGGTCCCCAAACCCGATGCCCTCCGGCCCCTGGCTGCGCCTAGAAATTCTGTCCATAAAAATTATGAACAGAACCGGCGACAAAGGGCAGCCCTGCCGGAGTCCAACATGCACCGGGAACAAGTCTGACTTACTGCCGGCAATGCGAACCAAGCTTCCGCTCTGGTCGTACAGGGACTGGATGGCCCATAGCAAAGGGTCCCGAATCCCATACTCCCGGAGCACCCTCCACAAGATGCCGCGAGGGACACAGTCGAATGCCTTCTCCAAATACACAAAACACATGTGGATTGGTTGGGCAAACTCCCATGAACCCTCCAGCACCCTGGAGAGGGTATAGAGCTTGTCCAGTGTTCCACGACCGGGACGGAAACCACACTGTTCCTCCGGAATCCGGGGTTCTACCATCGGCCGGATTCTCCTCTCCAGTACCCTGGCATAAACTTTCCCGGGGAGGCTGAGAAGTGTGATCCCCGATAGTTGGAGCACACCCTCCGGTCCCCCTTCTTAAAAAGAGGGACCACCACCCCGGTCTGCCAGTCCAAGGGCACTGTCCCCGACCGCCACGCGATGCTGCAGAGGCGTGTCAGCCAAGACAGCCCCACAACATCCAGAGACTTCAGGTACTCAGGGCGGATCTCATCCACCCCCGGTGCCCTGCCACCGAAGAGTTTCTTGACTACCTCGGTGACTTCATCACGGGTGATGGGCGAGTCCGCCTCTGAGCCCTCGGCCTCTGCTTCCTCAATGGAAGACGTGACGGCGGGATTGAGGAGATCCTCGAAGTATTCCTTCCAATGCCCGATGATATCCCCGGTCGAGGTCAACAGCTGCCCCCCTCCACTGTAAACAGCGTTGGTAGGGCACTGCTTCCCCCTCCTGAGGCGCCGGACGGTTTGCCAGAATCTCTTCGAGGCCGACCGATAGTCTTTCTCCATGGCCTCACCAAACTCCTCCCAGGCCCGAGTTTTTGCCTCCCCAACCACCCGGGCTGCAGTCCGCTTGGCCTGTCGGTACCTGTCAGCTGCCTCGGGAGTCCCACAAGCCAGCCAGGCCCAATAGGACTCCTTCTTCAGCTTAACGGCATTTCTTACTTCCGGTGTCCACCACCGGGTTCGGGGATTGCTGCCTCGACAGGCACCGGAGACCTCACGGCCACAGCTCCGAGTGGCTGCGTTGACAATGGAGGTGGAGAACATGGTCCACTCGGACTCAATATCTCCAGACTCCCTCGGGATCTTGTCGAAGCTCTGCCGGAGGTGGAAGTTGAAGATCTCTCTGACAGGCGATTCGGCCAAACGTTCCCAACAGACCCTCACAGTACGTTTGGGTCTGCCGAGTCTGTCCAGCTTCCTCCCCCGCCATCGGATCCAACTCACCACCAGGTGGTGATCGGTTGACAGCTCCGCCCCTCTCTTCACCCGAGTGTCCAAGACATACGGCCGTAGGTCAGATGAAACAACCACAAAGTCGATCATCGACCTCCGGCCAAGGGTGTCCTGGTGCCATGTGCACTGATGGAAACCCTTATGCTTGAACATGGTGTCCAATAACAGAACACCACTCGGGTTCAGATCAGGCAGAAAGCAGAAAGCATTTATGATAACTTTTTTCTAGTTTTTATTTAATTTGGAAAGACGACTTGAAACGTTATTTATCTGTTGATTACTTGAGACAGCGATGGATAATTTTAAATACTGAGCACTGTGCTGTGTTTTTACTTTTCTGTTTTTCCTGTTTGCCCCTGTAAAGCTGCTTTGAAACAATACACATTGTGAAAAGCGCTATATAAATAAACTTGAATTGAATTGAATTGAATTGAAAGATGGTGATGGTGAATGGTGAATATGGAGATGGTGGTCTAGTGGGTTAAACCACTGAACTGGTAAATCAAAGGTTGCTGGTTCGATCCCAGCAGCCACCACCAGTGTGTCCTTGAGCAAGACACTTTACTCCACGTTGCTCCAGGGGGATTGACCCTGTAATAAGTGCACTGTAAGTCGCTTTGCATAAAAGCGTCTGCCAAATGACTAAATGTAAATGTAAATGTAAATACCTTCACAGCAAGAACGACAAGTTTTAGGAGATAAAGGTTATAAATTGATTTGCATTTCAGTTATTTGTCAGGATACATTTTAGTCCCCTCCTCTGTAAATCTTTATGTTTTCTTGGCTGTCGCTCTGCAGATTGGAGTTTAAGCCTCTTTCACAGATTTCTATAGGACTATGGTCTAGAGACTGGCTAGGACATTTAAGGTGCTTCTCCTTGAGCCACTCTTTGGCACTCTTTGGTTGTCTTGGCAATATATTTGAGACTTCAACCAAAATGCGGTGAAGTCACCCCAACCGTCTTGAAATCTTTAACCAGCTTCTTCCATGTCGTTCCGGGCTGAGCCTTAACCCTTCTCATTATCATCTTTATCCCTTTGGGTATATCTTGCAGGGAGCTCCAGAACAAGGGCTTTTGTTAGTTTTTTTCTATTTCCAAATAATCACACCAACAGTTGTCTCCTTCTCACCAAGCTTCTGTCTGTAGCCTATTCAAGGTTTTTGCTAGTCTACAAACTTGTCTCTGACATCCTTTGAAAACTATTTGGTCTTGACCATGGGGTGGAGAGGTTGAAATTGAAGATACAGATTCTGTTAGCAGGCATCTATAAAGAGTACCTAGCATGTGGTTTTTTAGGTCCTACTTTGGTTTATGGAGTGTCCAACAACAAGTTTATGTACATACAATGTGTAAAAACACTATAATGTCATAATAATAGGCAGATATTCGTACCTTACCTCAAGTGATTCGTTCCGCGATTCATCGGTCTAGGCCTCGCCTACCCGCTAACCTTGTGTCATGTGATTGGTCAGATGGTGTAGTATGTTGTTATTGGTCAAACACGTTCATCATTTGTCGCAAATGGAACCCCCTACCATCATTACAGGATTACGGTTTGGATGTGATGTATATTATATGTGTAGCTAGAGATGGCGGCGGTGTTTTTGATGGCGATGTTTGTCAGTGGCAAGTGAAAACTTTTGTCATAAAAACTCCCAGTGTGACAACATGCATGTTGTGCTTTTGCTCATCAATGAAATAAAATATATATATTTTTTAAAAATACTGTTAATACATTAGTAATACTATTACTTCGTCTTAACTGCGCGTTGTCATGGTACATAGAGCATTTCAGAAATTTGACGTTATACGACGAAACCCAAATATATCTATATAGGTGCACGTGCAAATGTGTCAAAATGCAAAGTTAATAGCAAGATAAACAAACTGTAACACCCCAGAAATAACTGTACGTGCTAATGTTAGCGTTATATGCATTAGCTAAACTCAACTCAACTCAACTTTATTTATATAGCGCTTTTTACAATTTTCATTGTTACAAAACAGCTGTACATGAGACACATTTAATACAAGTATGAATTCTAAAGCAGCCCCCCCGGCCAGGCAGATAGTGCAAAACAATATGCAAACGATGGTGAGGAACCCAAAACTCCCATCGAGAAAAAAAACCTCAGGGGAACCCAGGCCCAACCAGGGGATTCCAGTTCCCCTCTGGCAAAAGCTGCTGCCTCTGCACAAGCTCAACAGTGCTTGCACAGCAAGGCTTCATAAAAATATAAAAATTAAGGATTTAAGATTATCATTAACAATCTAATAGCATTTGAAATGTTGTAGGAAAAACAAAGTTGTCGCGTCCTTTATCCAGCTCTATCCTCTTAGCTCTTGTCAGGTCACCGCTTCCCATTCTCAGCTCTGACATCAGGTCTGGGCATGAACTGCATCCTGCGGTAACCTTGGAACAAAGAGACAAGACTGGCTGAGAGTAGAGTACTGTTCTGCACTCTTTGATGCAACAAGTACATCATTTGTTGTTGGATGTGTTCCTGGTTCCGGTTGATCTAAATAATGCAGCCTAAATCCTTGGAGGATTAATATTATGGAGGTGTAGTGTATGCAAGATTAAAAAGATGAGTCTTTAGTCTAGATTTAAACTGACAGAGTGTGTCTGACACAGAGTGACAGTGTGTAAACACATACATAAGGTATGAAAATTTTTTTTGAAGTTAAGACAAAAATCAAATGTCACACTTACAGGTTGGGATTCGGTGGAGCTAACAGGTCCAAATAGAGTTTGTGTTCCCCTTCTTTCAAGGATCGTCGTTTCACATATCCTTCAGTGAACGCGCCAAGATTATTAAACCAATGTTCGGTGAAATGACGTGTGCACCGTACAACCATGGGGTTATAATTCTTTGGTATCGTTGGAAAAATGAATTGTAACCATTTTTTCCTCCGACGTTCTTCCTTTGGAAGAAAATGAAAGTTGAATGGAAGTTGAAATAAAACCGACTTAGTGTCACACCGTAGAACACACGTTCAAGACATGATACACACGCATCACGAATGAGCGACAGTGTTTTGGGGAGGAGAGATAAGTTTTCGCGGCAGTCTCAGCATGTGTAGTGACTATGTGTAGTGACGTAGATACGCAGGTGAACTATTCCACCTCTCGTTTGTGTGATTCAGAGTCGACT
This sequence comes from Triplophysa dalaica, assembly GCF_015846415.1. Taxonomy (NCBI): domain Eukaryota; kingdom Metazoa; phylum Chordata; class Actinopteri; order Cypriniformes; family Nemacheilidae; genus Triplophysa; species Triplophysa dalaica. Next base: position 18,817,551 of record NC_079560.1, on the reverse strand, counting down.
CCCATTTTTTCAAGAAAATAACTTTATTTATTCACCTTCGGACTTACAACATGGCAGACAGCTTACTTTCAAACACGGCAACAGAACAGACTGCATGAAATGTCATTTTCATGATCTCATGTTACGTACTCTTTAATATACATAACAAGCTGATTTAGGAGTAGGCTACTGTTTTAAGTGACAGGACTAATCTGTGGTCCATATAGGCACGTAACTAATCTGGGGAGCCAGAATTCTTCTTGGTTGGTAAGGGATCAAATACCTATTTCACTGACTGAAATGCAATTTATAACCTTCATGTACATTTTTCCCCCTGATTTTTCTGTTGATATTCGGTTTCTATCAGTTAGAATATACCTACCATAAGAATTATATACCCTTCATTTCTTTGTAAGCAGGCAAACTTTCAAATCAGCAGGAGATCAAATTATTATTTCATTCACTGCAAGTGTCAAACAAATGCCCAACTGACAGACTTACATGAGTAGCTTTGTAGCAGAGAGCTAACTTTTGGAGAAAAGTTTAATGCATCCAGCCCAAGAAAGATTGTCTGAAATACTTCAAATGTGTTTCTCAGCTTAGCTTAAATTCATGGAGTAAATGAAGGCCATGCAAGGGAAATGAAGGGAAAATGAAGGCAAGATTTACATACATTAGAATAACTAATTGTATGTGATTTAAAAAATTAAGTTCATGTTATTTGACTCATAAATCATAATTATGCTCCATAGTTCTTTGTCACATAAAAATACAGGCTCTGGACAATTTTGTTCAGTTAAAGGCTGTCATAACAGCTACAGAAAACTTAAAGAATTTCTCATTGGTGAGTGTTACGACCATAGACCAAAGAGAAAAATAGAATGTGAATTCCAAAAGTCATTTGAATTGCACAAGATGCCAGTCGACGAAAGCAATAGCAAACAATGGCCAGCAGCACTTCAATTGAAATAAAACATCTGTGTATTCCATATTGTTAACAAACAGCCAACAGCAGATAATCCATAACCTGTATTTTGGCGTGGATTGATCGAGACGCTGTAACGTTATTTGTCCGGATGAAGGCGAGACTGTCAACCAGTTACTATAAGATAGCTACATGACTTATAGTTCATTTACTCGTACGTGTCTTATCTGTTTCCAAGGAAATTAACCCACAACCTCAACCAATTGAGCTAAAGTAACACATTTAACCTTTCTTAGAAGACGAGCACAGCTCTCACAGCAGACGTTCTCTAATTTTGATACCTGATAAGAGTAGTTATATATTTGTAAAGTCAATATTTGCATGAAGATATAGAAAGGGAGCCACCAGATCTCCCTGTTTTATATCCCGCGAAAAGTTAAATCTACGAGTCGTTCCCATGGAAGTTTAACTGAACTATTTCATTCACTGTATAAAGTTTGTATTGTTCTTTAGAAATATTGACCAAAACCTAAAAGATTCTAATAGATGCAATAAAAATGTAGGCTTTACAGTGTCAAAGGCTTTGAATGTATCTATAAATAAAACAAAACTTTTATTAGGCATGTAATCCTTATAATCAATTAAATCTAAGATTAATTTAATATTATAGCTAATTTGTCGTCCTTGTATGAAACCTGACTGACTATCATCTATAATCTTTTCTAAACATAACTTAATTCTTTGATCAACGATGTGAGCTAATATTTTTATATCATTATTGATGAAGTTATAGACCTCAAATGGTCAAGAAGCAAATAATCCTTATTGGGATTAGTTAAAAATGTAATTATACCTTAACATAGATGGGGGGAGATACCGGCTTTCAAGACCAAATAGAAATTCAGAAATCTGATCTCAGAATACCTTCAAAAGTTAGGCCATCAATTCCTGGGGATTTATTGTCTTTTAATTGATTTATGTTCTTTTTACTTCTATGGATAACTCTTGCTCACAAACTTCCTTATGTGTGTCTTCAATACCCTTGGACTTGACCCTAACATTTTTTTTTGTAAATTATGAAAATATTTGGTATTCCATTCACCCTATCCTGTCCATTTTTGTCTGCAATTGATGTAAGCGCCCCGTGCCAAATTTGGATATTGTCCAGTTCAGATTGTAATTAAATTAACATATTAGCATCATAATGAGTTTGCTCATCCTTTTAAAAATACTAATTTATCCTTTAGTATTCTATCTTGTTTCTGTCTTTTTTCCTTAGATAATTCTTTCCCCCTTTTTATGACCACATTACGGATCTGAAACTTTGCATATTCCCAATATTTGCCAACTTTTAGCTTTTTTGGCTTCTGTTAAACTTTCTTTTATAATTTTTATTGCTTCATATTTTAATAATTTGTCAAAAGTACATTGTTAAATTCCAGTAATTTCATTTATATTTAATTGATTTGTTCCTTATGCATACTGCTGAAAGTAATCATAGTATGATCAGAAAAAACTAAGGGTTCTATTATAGTTTCTACCACACTATTTACAGACTAATTTAAACAAGCCAATTCTAGACCTCTTAGATAAATCTTTGTTATTCCAAGTAAACTGGATTTTTTAGTCTATATATATCAGTTTAAATGCAGACAGCTTATTAAACTATCCATATGTACCTCTTAAAGGTCTTTGAGGGTGACAATCTTTAATATGGTCATTTATGCAGTTCCAGTCACCTCCAATAATTACTTTAAGGTTGCAAAAATAATTCCATAACTTCTGCAAAAAGTAGTGTGTTTCTATGGCTGTTGTTATGACCGTACACATAACATAAAATGAAAATATACTCCATGAATTCAACAACTAAAAAGAGTCATACACTATATTTTTTAGGATCTTCCCTGAGGCGCCCTTCAAAATGGAAACGCCAGCAGATTAACTGCCTCTGTATGCCATCCAGATATTATCTCCTCATTGATTTTTTTTCAAAAACTAAAATCTGAAGCTAAAGTATGTGTTTCTTATAAAAATAAATCAGCCTTAAAAGATTTACAAAACAAAAAAACAGCCTTCCTCTTAATCTATTCTCGTTTCCCCCTTTCATTAAGTGAATACAATGATAAACACAGAGTGACAAAAGTGAACTTAAAGTGAATAATGAAATGAATGAATTTTTTTACAACTTTTCAATTGCTAACTAGAACGTGAAATCTTTGGTTTAGAACTCTCTGACCTATCAGAATTTTCAGTAACTATGGATAAGATCTGTGAGATAACATATTTCTAAATGCAATTTTAGATTCAAACAGAATCAAACAACGTTTCTTAGTGAATTCAATGATGGCTTTGGCTCCAACGAGGAAAGCTTTTTTCCCTTGCTTTTGTTCCTTTTTAATCTTTGGCCACAGTTTGGTTCTTTGGTTTTGGTTGTCAAATCTTCACCAAACTTTAACTTCTTTGCCTTGAGGGTTTCTGAGTTCTTCCCAACACTTCCACACTCTCTTTTGTCGATCTGGATGTAAATCGAGTTATCACATTAAAATTGTGCTATCACCTCTCCTCCCCATCCTATGGCTAATGTCGATTTGGGTGCTTAAATCCATTCCAGAGTCTTGAATGACTGCATTGCAGATGTCCATCATAGATGGTTTAACGTCTTCTCCTTCCTGCTCTGGCATACCATATAGCCTCAAGTTCCATCTTCTGTGATAACGTTCCATTTCATTCATTCTGTCCTCAACATAGGATATTTATTATCTTGTGATTATCATCACTTGCTTTCTTTACCCTTGTTATTTCTATTTTCATGTCTTGAATTTAATTGAAGAGAAACTCTGATGAAGGCTTCGATGGTGTAGCTTCACTGATCCAATAAATAATGGCCACAAACCATACTTTTAGATGTTTTATAGGCTCTCTCTCTCTCTCTCTCTCTCTCTCTCTCTGTGGTTTCAGAACATGCCACGATCAATGAAAGACACCATTAAAACTTAAAAAAAATAAAGACATAAATTACTTAACCACATCTCTGTCATCATTCACTTTCACAAATCAAATTCCTTTAACAATTATTCCCATTCACCACATCATTACATATTGATGCAAAACAGAACACATTACATTACACACGTGTAAGCACATAAACTCTATAACAAGAAACAAACATAAACAAATACTATGTTTGCCTCTTGGACCATATGCAGAGTTTATACATTTTGAAGAAGCTGCAGGTGTTACACCCTGTTCACGTCCCCGACAAACCAACATTCTCCTGTCCGGAAAGACTTCGAGAAACGAGCCAGGACTCGTTGGAAATATCTCCACTGGGGCCTTAGCATGAAGCTCCCGGTAGCCAGAAACGTTGAAAAATCTAAGCTCCACGACCCAGTGGCCTGTAAGTATAGCATGGGTTTCGCAAAAAAAAAGATTCTCAACAGTGGATCAGTACTAGCTGTTCGCGATCAAGCTTCATCTCCGGAAGAAGTAAGTATTCATTTTTAAATCCCCTTAAACAATGTGTTTAGCAAGTTAGCGGCGGTTGTTTACATGTTTGCGGCTTAACCTGAGACTTTACATTGGTCCAAAGACATGTCTTATGTCGTAATGTTAGTGATGAAATGCATAGCGCCCCTCGGTTCAGAAGACTTGTGACCGGCATAATTTATGTAAGGAAATTACACTGAATGCAATTTGTTTCAGAACAAAGCATTCTACTGAAATGACTATTTTGCACTTAACAGAGCAAATAAAATTCAGGCTTGACAAAGGTGGGATAATTGGTGCTGTGTTTCTAGACTCGCTTAAAGACTTCTATACTGTAAATCACATGGTCCCCGTTTATAAATTGTCTACGTTTAACCTTTCATCGACGGTTTTAACATTTAATTCTTGATATTTATCAGTCAGACAGCAATGTGTAAAAATTAACTCTACTAATTTAAATTGCCCAATGGGTGTTTCCCAAGGAGCAACATTAGGACCCTTGTTATTTAGCTTGTATATGAACAATCTCCCACAACAGTGTGAAGGGATGCAGCTGCAAATGTATGCTGATGACACTGTTATCTTTGCATATTCAAAAACAGCACAGATAGTAGCTGGAAAGCTAAACGCTCTGATGGGTAGGATTACGCAGTGATTAGAGCAGTTATTGCTTACATTGACTACAATAAACATGTTAAGAAACTGGTGAGAACCATAAAATATTAGGTAAATTAGACATTGTCTTCCAATGGGTGTAGCGAAAACCTTCATACAAGCTACAATTTATTATCATCTATCATGCTGTTTAACATGCTGGAGTCAAACTGAAGAGACAGTCATTAAACCATTGCACTCTCTTTTTAAACAGACTCACATTTTTAGATCAGAAGCCTACTTGTTATCACCATTGTAGGTTTATAGAGAAACATAACTTTTTTACTTTTGACAATTTTAATCTGTGTATGATTTATAAAATCTTAAATGGTCTGCCCCCCACTATTTCACAACTTTTTCCACCTAGATTTACATTTACATTTAGTCAATTAGCAGACCCTTTTATCCAAAGTGACTTGCAAAGAGTTTAGGGAGCAATAAGCGATATGTCATACAGGAGCAATAATACAGTAGGTGCCAATACAAAGGTACTGGATTCAACAAAAGCAAGACCATTACCTGTTGAGAGACAGTTTTTTTTTCATTAGTCTGTTAAGTATTCACAGAAGAGATGGGTTTTAAGTAGTAGTTAAGAATGTTTCACCAGGAAGGAGTTGTGAATGAGAATGAGCGGGAAAGCGATTTTCTGCCCTTATGAGGAGGCAATACAAGATGCCGCTGTTTTGTTGAACACAGGGATCTTGATGGGGTGTAGGATTGCAGGATTGCAGGAGGTAGTGACTCAGAGGTTGTTGGAAGGATTGTGGATGATTGTGGTATTGCCTAGATGGATGGTGAGATTGTGTTGCACCGTGGGGTGTGCCAGAAACACTTGTAGTTCTGTCTTGCCAGGGTTCAGCTCGAGGTGATGCGCTTTCATCCAAGCTGAGATGTCCTCGAGGCAGGTTATAATGTTTGCTGCTGCACTGGTATCGTCTGGGTGAAACGAGATGTAAATCTGGCCGTCGTCAGCATAACAGTGATACGAGAAGCCATGAGCCTGTATAATGGGTCCCAAGAATGATGTTTAGATGGAAAAAAGCAGCAGTCCAAGCACCGATTCCTAAGGGACCCCAGTGGTCATGTGGTGAGCAGTGGACAGCGAGCCCCTCCATGACACCCTGAAGGAACTGCCGGAGAGTAAGGATTTAATCCTAGCGCTGCAAGGATTGCTAGCAGTATCTGGTGATTAACGGTGTCAAACGTTGCAGATAGGTCTAGCAGAATCAGGGCCGAGGATTTAGATTCCGCCTTGGCTAGCTGCAGTGCTTCTGTGACCGATACCAGTGCAGTCTCAGTGGAGTGGTTTGTTTTGAAGCCAGACTGCTTGTCATCCAGTAGTTTGTTCTGGGGTAGACACCTGGTTGAAAGCTTCCCTTTCAAGTATTTTTGCAATAAATGGGAGGAGACAGAAAGGTCTGCAATTGTCAGGAGTAGAGGGGTCCAATGCGGGTTTCTGCAGTAGGGGTGTGACCTGGGCCTGTTTGAATGTGGATGGAAAAGTGCCGGTGAGGAGGGAGGTGTTGATGATGTGTGTGAGTGCAGGTGTTAGAGTGCTGGATACGGCCTGAAGAAGATGGGAGGCCACAGGTGGTGGGGTGGCTGGAGAGAAGTCTGGTTACTTCAATGTCAATCAGTGGGGTGAAAGAGGAGAGTTCAATGTTTGAAGTGAGGGTGGTGTGTACCGAGGTCTGAGGTGCTGAGAATTGTCACATCTTCTACTACTGGCTGTGTGATTCCACTTCGTCGCTCTGCTTTTGGACTATCTTCTTTCTCACTGAAAGCTCTTATCATTGGAATATTTTACCTGAAGAAATCAGGGTGTGTACATCTATTGATTTGTTTAAATTAAAATTGAAATTTTATTTGAAATTACCACAATTTCGTGACCATTGATTTTTTTTATTTATTTCTTGTTCTCAAGGGATGTGTATAAGTAACTATTTTATTTCGCTTTAGTGTTTTGTATATGTGTATGTGTGTTTTAAATTTATGTTAACCTGCTGAGGGACTGCGGATGGAAATTCGGTACAATGCGCAATATGGAAACATGGTACATGGTCCCTTTCAATTAAACTTAAATAATGATGTAATTAAAATAAGAAATTGCTTTGGAATTAATTTTTTAATTTGCTATAGCCTACTCAACAAAAATAAGTAATATTTCTATTTGTCATTATTCTTTTTCGGTTATCAAAAGGGTAAATAGTACATGGACCTTCACCTTATCTCAAAACTTGCTTTCACGAGCTGAGAACTGTTGTGAGATTTGATCGTAGCAACCGCTTGCGTCCATAATGATAGTTTTGTGTAGACACAAGCATGCACAGTTTTCCAGCTAATGATCGTTTGATAAACAGTCTCAGGACCAGGATAGCGGCAAAATCGCAGATGCCGAGAGTCGAAACTTTAATCAAGGAACTCAATAAATTCAGAACATATATTACTGCAGAGTTCGTTACTCAGCTCAGGCAACAACTATCAGCGAGATTCAGAGCCTTTCAGAGCACAGCGACTGGTGAAAAGGGATGAAAAGGATCTTTAATCAAAACTGACCCGCGTAGAAGTGGAAAATACAGCGCTTAAATTTAAAATAGAGGATCTGGTATCTCGCTCTAAGTGTCAAAACATTTAAGTAGTGAGTTCATGACAAACTTATTTTCCGAACTTCTCGGTGCTGGATTGGGCTCACTGAGGAAAACCCACACCCAATGATAATCAGATTTCACCGATACATTGTAAAAGAAACCGTATTGAAATGGGCAAAGTCTCATAAGGACAGTTCCTACAAGGGCCACAAAATCAAGATGTTCAAGGATTTCAGTACAGATCTGGCGAGAAACCGTGAGGCATTTATCATGGTCAAAAGCCTGTTCTACAAACAAAGGGCTCGTTCTGGAATGTTGTATCCAGTTCGTCTCCAAATCACCTGTAATGGTGTAGAGCTTTTCGTTTCCCCTGAGGCAGCGGAAACGTTCCATCTCCAAAACTTACCCAACTAAGTTATGGTCTGATATTGACAACCGATGAAACGAAATGACGAGTACACAAGGTACAAAAATCTCTAAGCAAATACTGTATACACGTTTAAAAAAAAGACAAGCTTTAGGGTTGTAAGTGCTTGATCGTTTCACACCCCCTTCTTTTGTGGTTTTTAGGTTCTTCTTTATTTTTTACCCATTCCCCTCAATTTATGTGCCTCTGGCTTTTAGTTATTTGTTCATCTTTCCCTTATTCTTATATTTCCACATATATAATAGAAATTATTAGATCCATGACAAACATGCAGGGTGCAGGTGGCAACATTGTTAAATTACTTACTTGGAATGTTCGTGGCCTGGGTGGCCAAATTAAAAGATCTAAGGTATTTTCACATCTGAAGAATTTGTCAACAGATATAGCGTTTTTTTTTACAAGAGACTCATATTAAAATAAGTGACCAGATCAGACTTCGTAAACCATGGGTAGGGCCAGTTTTTTATTCCAATTTCAATAGTATATCTAGGGGTACCGCCATTTTAATATATAAACGGATAAAGTTTGCTCCACAAAACATGTTTTCTGATCCTGGCAGGCGCTACTGTATAAAATAGTGTCTGGAGTTCTGTTTCAAACACCCGCTATATAAGCTAGTGTCTATGCTCCTAATCTTGACAGCACTGACTTTGCTTTGTAACCACATACCAAATATATATAGCCATAACCTCATACTAGGCGGAGATCATAACCATCACCCCAAAAGAAAAGCTACAGTGTTTTTCAGCTATAAAACAGGAAGATTTAATTTAAAAGATTTAAAACAGACAACATGCTCATTAGACCCCATTCCAACTAAATTATTAAAAGAGTTACTACCTGTTGCAATTGAGCCTATTTATAACATAACCAACTCGTAAATTAATCGAGGCCATGTCCCAGGACCCTTTAAACTGGCTGTAATTAAGCCTCTTATCAAAAACAAACTTATACCCTAATGAACTTGGAAGCAATAGACCGATTTCAAATCTCCCGTACTTGTTTAAAATACTAGAAAAAGTTGTGTCCACTCAGTTGTGTTCTCCATCCATACATTTCCTACCGCTTATCCGGGGCTGGGTCGCGGGGGCAGCAGTCTAAGCAGGAATGCCCAGACTTCCCTCTCCCTAGACGCTTCCTCCAGCTCTTCCGGGGGGACACCGAGGCATTCCCAGGCCAGCCGGGAGACATAGTCCCTCCAGCGTGTCCTAGGTCTTCCACGGGGTCTCCTCCCAGAGCAGTTGTGTTCTTTCCCACAAAATAATGACATTCACGAAAAGTTTCAGTCTGGCTTTAGACCGCATCATAGCACTGAAACTGCGCTCGTTAGAATTACAAATTACCTACTTATTGCATCAGATAAAGGTAACATCTAACTCTCAGTCCTGCTTGACCATAGTGCTGCTTTCGATACTGTAGACCATAAAATACTATTAGATCGTTTACACAATTAAACCTGTATTCTGGAACAGGCACTACAACGGTTCAGATCTTACTTATCAAACAGATATCAATATGTCCATTTAAATGGGGAATCGTGAAATCTAACGCAAGTAAATTATGTATTACCTCAGGGATCGGTTTTTGGGCCCTTGCTTTTCTCCATATACATGCTGCCCCTTGGCAACATTATTAGAAAGCATGGCAAAAGCTTCCACTGTTGTGCAGATTATACTCAGCTATATATCTCATCAAGACCAGATGATTCCTTCAAGCTATCCAAACTGGCAGAGTGCATCGAAGATATAAAACATTGGATGGATAGTAATTTCCTTCTTTAAAACTCTAACAAAACAGAAATATTAAAACACGTAAACAGAATATCTCCGATTATAACCAGCAAATTGAAGTGCACTGTTACTCCAACAAATACAGTTAACTCTTTCACTGCCATTGACGAGATATCTCGTCATTAAAAAAAAACGCTTATCTGCCAAAGACGAGTTTTTACGGCAATGGGTGTTTGTACTGTTGTACAGTAGGTGGCGCTATTACACACCTTTGGGAAAAAGTACAGAATCTCAGTACCTTGAACGTAAACAACCCAGCACATTAACCCAGCGGGTTTAACCCAACACCTTGAAAACTAAAACTACCCAAAAAGTGTTTAACATGTGGAAAAATAACCCAACAAAACAACCCAACGGACTCAACCCAGCGGTATGGGTAAAAAATATCCCAGCCATTTTTAGAGGGCAGTTAGTTCAGAATGCAGCTGCCAGAGTTCTCACCAGGTCAAGAAAATACGATCACATAACCCCAGTTTTATCATCGCTTCACTGGCTACCCATTAAGTATTGTATTGATTTTAAAATTATTTTAATTACTTACAAAGCCTTAAATGGTTAAGCCCCTACATCATTAACAGAGCTTTTATCACATAACAACCCATCACACTCTCTAAGACCACAAAACTCAGGACTTTTGATAACACATAGTATAACTAAATACACCAAAGGGGGTTGAGCTTTCTCATACGTAGCACCTAAACTCTGGAATAGCCTTCCCGATACTATGATCTTGATCTTGCTTGTTCTATAAACACCATGCACCGTGCTGTGTTTTACCTTTTCTGTTTTTCCTGTTTGCTCCTGTAAAGTTGCTTTGGAACAATGCACATTGTGAAAAGCGCTATATAAATAAACTTGATTTGAATTAAGTTAAAGTATACAATCAACCTGATTCTGGACCGGTCTCGGATCAAGTCTCCAATGCCCTCGTCAATGTCCAAAACTTTTTCAATCTTTAATGGAGTATCTCCATCATTGCTATGGGAAACATTTAAAGCCTATATACATGGAAGGGTTATTTCTTTTAACCCACAATTAACCAAAACTAGAAAATCAGAACTGTATGAAGTTCCAGAAAAAAATTGAGATCGATAGGCAAATTTCCAGATCACCACACCCTGATTTAGAGGTACAGCACCTCAAACTACAAACTGAATTTGATCTACTGACGAACAGTAAAACTGAGTTTTTACTAAAATGTACAAAAGCAACATATTACGAGCATGAAGATAGAGCTAGCCATCTTTTAGCATCTCAGCTTCGACACCAATCTGCCTCTCATCTAATTTCACAAATAAACTGACTCCTCAAACAAACTTATTACCAACCCAGGCAAAATAAACTCAGAATTCTGCTCATTTTACTCTTATCTTTACAAGTCCGAAGATTGCTCAGAAACGGCTACTACCCAGTAATTCCTTTTTCATTTAGAAATACCTACAATAGGGCTGGATATAGCTAGCAGTTTAGATAAACCACTCAGTTTAGAGGAGTAAGTGTCTTGTATCTCAGAAATGAAAAATAACAAAGCTCCCGGCCATGACGGCTTTCCGGCAGAGTTCTTTAAAAAATCACCTTTACTTTCAGACATGTATAGTGATTCCTAAAAACGGGGCTCTTTACCCTCGTCTCTTAACCATGCTTCAATCTCCTTAATAAAAAAAGACAAGGACCCTAAACTCTGCAGCAGCTATAGACCTATTACCCTCATCAATATTAATGTAAAATTACTAGCAAAAATATTGGCCAGACGTTTAGAAGCTCACTTTCCATCCATTATATCTGAGGATCAAACAGGCTTCATATTAGGTTGTAAGATGTCCTTGAACATTCGCAGACTTTTAAACATAATCCTAAACATAAACATAAATTGAAAAAGCAAGTATAAGCAAGTGTTTTCCATTAGTCAGTCTGCAAAACAGAGTTCTCCTGCTCTGCTCCCTTTTCGTGTGTCCTCCACAAGATTCAGCTATCTATGTGTTGTCATTACTAACTCACTGAAATCACTTTACAAAGAAAACTTTACAAAGTTTATAGACTACATTAAAGGAGACCTTGAGTCTTCCACTTTCGTTAGTAGGCAGAATTGAATCTGTTAGATTGAACATTTTACAAATTCTATTTCTATTTCAGACTCTTTCAGTCTTTCTCCCCAAGTCTTTCTTTAAATTATTTGATGCCATGATATTGTCGTATATTTGAGCTGGTAAATATCCCCGTATACAGAAACTTACTCTTCAAATAACTTAACAGGAGAAGAGGGTAATAGGGGAAGGATAGAAGCTAGCTCCTGTGGGTCTTTCTCATTATCGGCATTAGTTTTTTTATTCCAAATAACAGCGCCCCTCTAAGTATACTCACAACCCGATAGTACCCTCTACACTAAGAATCTGGAAACAGTTTCGTCAACACTTCAAACTACATAGATGGTCTATTTTTATTCTTATCTTTGGCAACGACCTATTTGTACCATCCGCACTGGATTCAACTTTTGCACAGCTTGTGGAGAAAGTTCTAGGTTCATTTAATGATCTGTTTTCTGATAATATATTCATGTCCTTTATTGATTTTCTAAATAGATTCAATATCTCCAAGTCTAACTTATTTCGTTATTTTCAGTTACTTGATTTTGCTAAAACTCATTTATCTTCCTTTCCTTATCATCCACATAAAACTATAAAAGAAGACATTATGTCGTCCCCCATAACACGCAGACATACTGTATATCCTCCATATATAGCATGTTATATTCTTTACAATCACCTTCACTCTCTGGCTTCAAGGAAACCTGGGGTAAGGAGCTCGGATCAGAACTCGATGATATTTTATGGATCACGAAAATTAATTTGACATGTATTTGCGGTCGTTTAAATCTGGTCCAATTCAAAGTCGTGCATAGAATTTTCTACACCAAAGCACAATAGCTCTTGGTTAAAGGACCTACTTTCATTTTTGCATCTGGAAAAAATTTAACACTCCATTGGCCACTCTGCCAACTCTACTAAATGTTGAAACTTGTTCTTTCTTATGTGGAGGCACTCTCTTCATTGGATATGTAAATCGATTTTTTAATATAAAGGCGATTAAAAAAGAAGTTAGGAATTAATTTATTTAATTTCTTCCCCATTTATTTATATTGTTTTTTCTAGGAGTATAGATATGTATACATTTCACTTAATGTGTATATTTACATTTTAATTTGTATTTATTTATTTATTTATTTTTTCTCTTGCTCTTGTTTGGGCGAACTTCGGGGGAATTTGGGTTCCTTAGATTTGAATATGTATACTTCTCCATTCAGAAGCTATGAATGTTATATTAAACCTGCAGATTATGATGCTGCCCGACATATATCTTCCCATATACTATATTTGGTTAATCATCATAATAATATGTATATATAAAAAAAGACTCATTACAACAAACAATTTAACGCACGGATGTTGAGGCGTCAGCCACATTGCGCCAGAGTCCTGTCACAATGGAAACTACACAATAGAATAGAATAGAGTAGAAGGAGCTTTATTGGCCAAGTATGTTTCCACATACAAGGAATTTGTTATAGTGACAGAAGCTCCACAGTGCAACAGAAAGACGGCAACAAGACAGAACACAGATGATAAAAGAATAATATACAAATAGGCAATGTACAAAACAGCAAAAAACATAATATACAATATAAACAATTATGTATGTACAGGTCTGATATGTGCAAATTTGGTGAATAATTAATTAAAAATAAGAGTTGTGTGTTCTGCAATTAATGTCAAGTGTTCATGAGGGGATTGCCTGTGTCTGGTCGTTCTGGTAATCAGAGTTCTGTAGCGTCAACCAGACAGTAACAGTTCAAAAAGGGAGTTAGCTGGGTGTGAGGGATCCAGAGTGATTTTACCAGCCCTTTTGCTCATTCTGGATGAGTACAGTTCTTTGAGAGTGGTGATGGTTGTACTAATGATACTTTTGCAGTCAGGACTACCCTCCGTAGTCTTCTGAGATCAGATTTGGTAGCTGAGCTGATTTGGACAGTTATAGAAGTGCAGAGGCTGGACATGATGATGGCAGAATAGAACTGTCTCAGCAACTCCTGTGGCAGGTTGAACTTCCTCAGCTGACGGAGGAAGATGGAGATGGTTGTCTAGTGGGTTAAACCACTGAACTGGTAAATCAAAAGGTTCCTGGTTCGATCCCAGCAAGCCACCAGCAGTGTGTCCTTGAGCAAGACACTTTACTCCATGTTGCTGCAGGGGGATTGTCCCTGTTATAAGTGCACAGAATTTGGGTTCCTTAGTCGCTTTGGATAAAAGCGTCTGCCAAATGACTAAATGTAAATGTAAATGTAAGTACAGCCTCTGCTGGGCCTTTTTGACAATAGATTCAATGTGAGTGTCCCACTTCACGTCCAGAAAAATTGTGGTGCCCAGGAATCTGAATGGTTCCACTGCAGTCACAGTGCCGTTCATGATGGTGCGTTTGGGAGAACAGTGGGCTTTCTACTGAAGTTCACGATCATTTCCACGAGCAACTAACCCTCCGACACTAGAACAATAGAAATAAACTTGTTTACGATCAGCTGCATCTAAAGACTCTTTTATTCTCTCGTCATAATGATAGGTACATATACATTTTTGATTTAACCATTAATGGTTCAAGGAATGTGCTTGTCAGTAGGATCATTTTGGAGGTGGACTATTGATAAAACATATAAACAACATTCCAGTCCAGTCAATTTGGTATGTTTTACAGAACCTTTCTTTTTAACATGTTTATAGATGTAGTTATGACAGACATCGGAGATGTCAAATCAACAATATTGATTTATTGTTTAAGCAAGAAAATAGAGCGCCCTTTCATTCTTCCATTATTACTTCCCTGTTTCTTACTTTTTCCTTGTTATTGTATACTGTAGATGGAAGAAAGAACAAGACACTGTCGATTCAACAGAAAAGTCACAGCTAAATTAAACATCTTTACTAACAGCAGTAAAGGACAGCAAGCAATTATTCTGATTTATAGTGTTTGTGCAACATTTAAAAAAAGTAAAAAGTAGCTGAATTAAGGTGTACAGATTTGCAATAAATGCAAAAATAAAAGGATACAGTAGCCATTATTTTTTTGGAGAGCTATTTTAAATGTCTGTTCATACAATTAACAATATATTGCTGCTGTGAGGTAACAGTGTGGTGCACACTCAAGGTGTGTGGGTGTCTTCATACTGTAGCTTCATGTGTGTGAGCATGTGAGGAGAGGAGGGGGATGCAGCTGCCATGGCAACGGGTGCTGTGTATGGAATATAGCAGCCAGTCGCAGGCAGCCAGCAAAATATCCATCCTTCCTTTCTCATTTCAACTACACTTTTCTAGAAACATACTCTCTCTACAGACCAGACATATAAACACATTTGTGTTGCAGAACAATCATCATTTGAAGCATACACACACATCCAGGATGGCGACCATCACCTGCACACGTTTCACAGAGGAATATCAGCTGTTTGAAGAACTAGGAAAGTAAGTAATTATTTTCATGTGTTCTGTCATTAGATTAAAAAAAATAATAATTGGTGTTTATTTTTACACAGTTTTTAAGATAAAATCAAAATATCAGGATGTTATTTAAACAAATAAATGTTTTTTATTTCCTGATGTAATTGACTAAATAAAATCAGACTAAACTACTTGCCTTACAGATAAGCAAGTGTTTACTAACTTTTTTTAAATGTATGTGTTGTAAGGTTCACTGCGGGATATAAAGAGTGATTTATGAGAGCTTTAAACATCAGTACAGATCTATATTGACATGATATTATGCTTAAAAAAACTGGTAGCTGCTAACAAACTGACTGGATTATGTATATGCACAAGAATTTAGAAGGAATGTGGATTTTATCTTTGAAGAATCCAGAATTTGTAAATTTAGACATGGAATTTAATAATATGGTCATGCAGAACACAAAATGAATCATTTATTTAGTTATATTTTTGCAGCACAAGATAAAATGAAATAAAACGATCCATATTACATCTCATAAATGTTGGTGATTAAAATTGTCAAGATGATGGTTATACGTGTAAAATTGTTCACAAACCAGTATACCAGTAATATCTAGGCAGTTTTTAAAACATCTTTTCTTTTGCCATCCGCCCACTTCGCACTACACACTTTTTTTCTGTGGGAGCGCAGTGCATACTTGTTTGCTTGATTTAAGAGCATGTAACACTTCTACAAAGATGGGTATCTAACTCAATCTGGCCTTGTGCCCACTGCAGTACTCCCACACACACCACTTTTACTGCACACACACATTACTTTTTCTGTTTGTGGGCAGTCAAACTGCTTACATAATTGCATTTGTGGGTGGCAATTCCATATCGGCACTGAGAAATAGTGCAATTCAATATATTAAATCTGATTCTTTTCTTAGAGTTTATATTTGCCAGGGTATACCCTACTTCAATGTTAAAGACTTGTTTTTTTGTGCATTTTTCTGGTTATTAGGGGAGCCTTTTCTGTGGTTCGAAGATGTGTGAAAGTTCTTTCAGGGCAAGAGTTCGCTGCCAAGATCATCAATACAAAGAAGCTTTCAACTAGGGGTAGGTGAATATATTAGTCCTACATACAGTTCAAATGCAAAAATGCTTTTTGACAATTTTTCCACATTGATTCACATGAACATGAATAGACTCAAAACCATATCTATAGTTAATCCTTCACCTATCAATAATACATCTAAAGTCAAGTTTATAAAGTTTGTGACTTACTTGCCCTGACTGGAATGACACAAATATAATGTGCCATTATTTATACAAAAATTTGAAATTAATTTATGAATTTATATATTTATGAGTGGACATAAATTCATTTAAACGAGGACACTCCATGTCCTCGTGAAGTGCTCTATCGGCAGATGTCAGTGACTGTGGCCTTTAGCTTCATTGTTAGAGTGCCTGCTTCCCATGCTGGACCAATTGGTAGTCACTCCTCCCAGGGATTCCATAGGGTCGTAAGCACGGAGGTTTAGGCACATGGGCACTTAAAAAAAACTGAACTATGCTGGAACGACAGAACTTGCGACCATGGTTGGCTACGATGCTTTTGCGTTTTTAATCAGCATTTCTACATTAAAAAGGTCTTTCCAGAATGTCCAATAATAAAGTCTCTCAACGGTAATGGGGAAGACTGAGAGAATGCCACACATGAACTTCTATTCATGCTTAATATTACTGATTACTGAGTTTAAACTGCCAGGATTAATTGTATTTACTTTACACTATTTAGGCAATGTAACCCATAACTGCTAGATGCAGCTCTGATATGTTTCCCATTTTTAAAACTCTATGCATTTATTTAAGGTTTCATTTAACTTGAAGTCCGTGCTTACAAAGATACTTGACATTAAATTGTGCACTGAATTTTCAATTCATCAAAACTCTGTGTGATATAGCCTGTCATTGCATCAATAAAAACGCTGCACTGGATTTTTTAGGGACCATTCATTTTAAGTTTCATTTTGCTCTTGGTATTACCCATGTGTTCTTCACTTTTCATTTTTACAATGTGAGAAAATGAATAATTCACTACGTTGTACATTATAGCTTAACAGGCTTTGACATAATCGTGTGTGTTTATGTTCATTCAAGGACCAAATGCCTTGTTCTTAATGTGTTTGTTGTGTTGTATCACACAACACGACAAACCACATCCAGTGTGGACAAAATTTCTAATTATAATGAGCATCGCTCCACGAGGCATCCTGTGTTGACTGGGTGAGAGTAAGTCTATCTATGGATGGTTTCAATAGCAACAACATAAATACACATTACTATACATCCATCCTTTTTTTGACTGAAAGAATAGAGTCCCTGTTGTGTAGAATACTTCTAACAGCAAGCAAAAGCAATCAGACGTAAATTACATTACCTAGCAACCCAAAATTATGTCTAGCTAGTAATATTGTGGGTTACCAGTAGAAGAACCAGGAGCAGATTGGCTGTCTGTAGCATGTTCATGCGGGATAAAGGGGTGTGTGGTGGGCTGCTCTTGGTGAAAAAAATCAAGGTCCACTTTCTTAGTCTCAGTCCACCCCTGAGAGGAACTATTACTTTGTTATACTTGAATACGGCAGTTACTAAGCCCCTTTATCAAATTGTTTATTTAATACAATCAATATACAGTTCAACATTATTATAAATTCATATCTTAAAAATTGTTATATTACTAGCAACGTGCAAAACTGATAAACGAACCGACCGGATGTATGACATAAGCAGTATTCGTAGTGTATCACATTCGGATTACGTCCTATGTTGAGTCGGCAGTCAGCCTTCAGCTGGAACTCTACTCTCTAAAACCTTGCAATCTGCATCAGAACACGTTTTGACCCCTTGGAGGCATATGGATTAGTCTTATGATGGAGGATATCATTACTAAGCTATTACCAAGTTATTGTCACGGTTCCCTTTCCGTGTTCCCCACGGACCACGTTTCCTACTATCTTCTACGCTCCCTCACCTGTCATCTCCAGATTCCCTGACTCCAGCATGAAGGCCTCTGTGACCATCTCCAAGGCCTCCTGAACTCCTTTGCCAGTAGCATTGTCCTGGAGGCTTACCCAGTCAATGAGTTTAAAATAAATTTTATCAGTTAATTGTTATGTACTTTGCAGCAATTCAGTTCAACAACTCAATTCAATAGTTTTTTAAGTAACTTTAAAGTAGACCTTTTTTGCCCTAACGTGAAGTCTAAAATAGTGTCAAATGACAAACTGTTGATTTCAACCAGTGTTTTTTTTATTATTATTAGTGATGCACTAAAAAGGAAAAATCTGGACACCATGCACTGAATTACAAACTGTACATTTAAAATTGCTTTTGTTCTAAATGAAATATTAATAAACTCCATTAATGGTGAAAAACTTAACACTGTAAAACATGATAATTCTAATATTCAATGAAAGTAAATGTCACTGCCCGTTGCTGGCATAAACCACCTAGAGGGCAACACGTTGCGGCAGGTCTGGCAGGCTTGGCCCTGGCCAATGGAAGCGGTTCCTGATACGCTGGATGGTGTTGTTGATCCAAAAAGTTAAATTAAAAAAATATTTTCCCAAAAGTCTTTGGGATCATCAAGTTGTTTTCTGGCAAAACTGAGACAAGCCTTTATGTTCTTTTTGCTCAGCAGACTATTTTTGCATAGTCTCTTCCTTATGGTGGAGTCATGAACACTGACCTTAACTGAGGCAAGTGAGGCCTGCAGTTCTTTGGATATTGTTGTGGGGTCTTATGTGTCCCCTTGGATGAGTAGTCGCTGCGATTTTGGGGTCATTCTGGTCAGCTGGCCACTCCTGGGAAGGTTCTCCACTGTTCCATGTCTTTGCCATTTGTGTATAATGGCTCACACTGTGGTTCGCTTGAATCCCAAATCTTTTACCAAATCTCAATTACTTACTTACTCATTTGTTTCTCATGTTTTGTTTGGATCTCGGCATGATGTGTAGCTTTTGAGGATCTTTTGGTCTACTTCACTTTGTTAGGTAAGTCCAATTTAAGAGATTTCTTGATTGCAAACGGGTGTGGCAGGAATCAGGCCTAAGTGTGGCTAGAGAAATTGAACTCCGTTGTGAGAAACCACGGCTCTCACTAAATCCTTGGTGTTTCGAGGCTGACGTAATCATCCAAAGTGTTTATTCATCAATTTTAACAATCATAGGTTTAGATGGTTAGAGAAAGGTTAGGGTTAAGGTTTCGTTCAACTTGAAACCAAAGATTTAGTCAAAACCAACAAGCCACATCCACGGATCTGACTCGAAACACCAAGGAGCTGATAATCCACAGTAAAGTTATGTTTTAACATGGGGGCAAACACTTTTTCACCCAGGTCCATGTAGTTTTGGATTTTATTTTCCCTTAATAATAAAAATCTTCATTTAAAAACTGCATGTTGTGTTTACTTGTGTTATCTTTGAATAATATTTAAATTTGTTTTATGATCTGAAATTATGATGCTATTGTCATTTTACCGCCCACCGAGAAAGAACTCACCTCATTGGTTCCAAAGTCATCTTTGATATCTCCCCAAGAGGTAATCCAGAGATACGCTACCATATGACAGGAACATTCACCGCATGTGGACTTGATCTGGTGGAACAGTCATACACGTTTCAGGCTCTTCAGAGACTGTATACACATCTGAAGGGGGTTCCGCTACAGCCCTTTCACAAGGTATGCCCACTGGTGCTCATACGCTCAGACCAAGTTCACCTCATTACGTTCAAAGAACCTATTCATCAGGGCACCATAGGGTGACCCGTGTACAGATCTCGTCTGGGCACTCCAAGGGGCAGAGATGTATAGTACTGGCCATGCACCAGTTACTTTCTAAGTTACATTTGCATATGCACGATGGCGCCGGAATGCATGGCTGCTTGTCTGCTCTGTGGCATATTCGTTTTGCTTTTTTATCCTTCTTTTAACTCAAAATGTTTTAACATTGATTATATATGATTTACAAATGCTCCTAAATATCAGAGGCTCTATGATGAGACTTCAATACTCAAATAACCCAACCCCCCCTTCTTGACGATTGCCCCAGCCTGTCAGACCCGGCTGCCATGGAATTTTCCTTGAAGAAAGCTTTGCAGAAGAGGAAAATGAGGGGATTTTGCGGTCTTTCTCCATAATTACATGGTTTGGATCGTTTTCAACTTGGGCTTGGAAGTGGCCGTTTTGCCTTGTGGCATTTGATCAAGGTGACATATCAGTGGATTTAACCTTTGTCTCAGGATAAACTTTCCAACTGTCTGACACCAGGTCTTTGCCGCGGGGGTGTAAATCCCTGCAATATTTGCTTGTTGTGGTGTGCAGCATTCATTTCAAAAACGGGATTTTCTGTTAGTCACAGAGACCTGGCTGAATGGGGGGATACAAGCACTTTCTCTGAACTAGTGCCCACAAACTGTTCTTTTTTGAACCGCCCTATACTTTGTGGTGGACTTGCATCGGTGTTCAAAAGCAGTTTCTGTTGTAGAGTTTTAAAGACTAAATCTTTTTTTTTTAAGTACCTCTGTTCCAGTTAAATTAACAAAATTTTTGCTGCGGTTTATCGTCCTCCAAAACCAAATAAGGACTTTGTAAAAAAATCCTCAAATTTCTTAAGTGACGTTGTTCTTAGATATGACAGACTTTTGATCGTGGGGGACTTCAACATTCATGTTTGGTGTGAGCTAAACTCTTTGGCCAAGGATTTTATTAGTTTGGTAGACTCTTTTCATTTTGCTCATGTGGTGAATGGTGCATCTCAAAAACCTTACAACTTGTATTGTTACAAGGTATTTCAATGTCTGAACTTGAAATATTTGAATTAAGTTTTTCTGATCATGACCCTATGATTTATTTCTCGCATGCTTCCAAATGAGGTTTGAAAGACTAGGAGGTTACCGCAGCAGACTCACTTTTACCCCTCTTCTAGTGATGATTTGTCTTCGCACTTTGAGGAGCCTTGTCGTATGTATAATCTTGACAGAAATTTTGATGAACATCTTAAGCTGCTAAACTCAATCTGCAATGATATCTTAAACTCTGTAGGACCATTGAGAGAAAATGACAAGAAGCCAATCCTGAACCTTGGTTAAATAGCACTGATCAAGATCTTAGACATGCATGTCGCAGAGCTGAACGGAAGTCAAAAAGATAGAACCTTCAGTATGCGACACCTTTTAAAGATTTTTTTCTTTTTTTAAAGATGATATACAGTAGTTGACATAAGACAGCATATTATACCTCCAAATTGTGATTGGTCTGATCCCTCTCTTTGTACTTCTACCTTTAAAAAATTTGAAGACAATCCCTTTAAACTCCTTTCAAGATATTATTAAGCGGCTAAAACCTTATACATGTCCGTAAGACATCATTCCTACATGGTTCTTGATTCAGGTCTTCGATGTTATTGGGCCAAATCTCGTTTTACAGAATACATCATAGAATCCTTATATCACGCCTTGAACAATGTGTGGGCATTACAGGATGTGCTCTTGGTTCCCCAGGGGTCCATTTTGTCCCCTGTTCTGTTTTCATTATATATGCTTCCTCTGGGGTCCATTCGTACCAAACATGGGCTTTCATTAAATTTTAATGCTGATGACACCCAAATCTACCTGCCCTTGAGGAAAAATGGCATAACAACAAGCCAACAAGCCATGGCTAGTTTTTGACTGTTCCCTACCGATACCAGGTCCTGTCTCTGAATGATCACCTCCTCCCAGGTCCCATGCTTGGACCATAACTGTTAGGGGTACTCCTGTGATTCAGACAGCATCCTAAGGCAGTAAGCACCGATATTATTGCCATTTTTAACCAGGTCCATCTGCTGCCGAAGGACAAGCCTTTCCTCAATTTCATCAGGAGAGATCTGCAGAGCGAAAACCCCCCAGATGTCATCGATTGGCAGGTGTAACCATTCAGCACAACAAGCAGTCCATGCTGTGCCATTTTTGTTCTGCAGCACCATGATTACAACTCTGATGCCAAATATCCATATAGTAAACCAAAGCTTCTATGTGGATAATTTCCTCACAAGTTTTCATACTGTATCTGCAGCCAAGAATGCTGTAGATCAGTTACGCAACATGTTAACAGAAGGAGGGTTTGATCTAAGACGGTTGGCCAGCAGTCATCCAGCAGTGGTAGCTCATCTTCCGGCTGAGGCACAGTCCTGCCACCAGTGGCGGACTGGGCATCTGGAGCACCAGGAGATTCCTGGTGGGCCGCTGGCAAGAGGTAAAAAATTCAGTCCAAAAAGCCAGAAGCCATAAAATAACATCACTTTTCTATGCAGATGGATAAGTGAGAAGATGGTGCGTGTGCTTGCGAATGTACTGCCCTCCCCCTCCCTGGCTGTTGTGATTTAATGGTTTAATGCAGCAGCGGTAACAAGTGCTTGTCAGTGTAAAAGACCTGGTTCATAGAATTCCAGCCAATCAAATTACAAAGATCACGCAGAATACAGCCAATCAAACTCAAGAAAACAGAACTTTCAGCCAATCAAATTAAAGGAGGCAGAACTTACTGTCGGTAGGCGGGTGCTTAACATGCGCAAACCTCAATGTGGGGATTCAGTTTTAATGATGACCATGTAGTGAGATGTAAGAAGGCAAACATAACAAAGCCAACTGTTGTACAAGAAAAATGTTAAATGGTAAGATACAGACACAAACTACTTAACTTTTGAGAATTTTGCTGCTGAAAACTTTGAAAAATTGGTTGTTCGAGTTAATATGTCTAAAATCCAGGGCCGTACAGAGACCTTTAAGTGGGCAGGTGCTCAAAGTAAAAAAGAGGAACATGGAACTAGGCGTTAAACAGGGCTGTTCTCAAAACATCAGTTCTGTTTATTGTGACAAATTTATTGTGGATATACGTATCAATACAGAGGCTTCTGTTTTTATATACCAGCCAATGCTGTCATGCAGTTTTGAAAAAGAAACATTACAGAAAAGACCATGTTTAAAAGGTAAAAAATATTTTCTTTGGACCTATTAATAACTCTGAGATTAGAAATTGACGTTTATTAAGTTTTTCAAATTTATAGGTTTTTCCTCTCTGTTATACAGAATAATAAAGAACAACTGTGTAGGACATGGTAACTATTAAAAAATAAACGTGGCCCCTGACGTATTGTTTTGTAAGATTGTAGGCAACAGGCTTTAAAACACTGTGGGCTGACATAACTTACAGGGAGCAACTGAATTTGAAGGGTTTGCTGGGGATGTTGCTTCTGATACTGCTCGAAGTCATCTGTGACAATAGAAATTAAAACAAACATGGGACTTATATTAGCTGATTAAACAATTGTTATTTGACCATGATAAGATGTACAGATTGCTGAAAATGTGTGGAACTGTGTCATTTGACTGACCTTCTGTAGTTGATGCCAAGGGCGATTCCTTACATTTCTTACAGTGGCTGCTGCACAACACGAGCTGCAAGGTAAAAAAGATACCGAACTCAAAAATGTTTTTAAATCTGGGAATGAGTGGGAAAAATCTATGTAGACAGAGATATGTGTGCGTTTTGCTTGCTTCTGTCTACAGCATGCAATATTGTGATCAAGATTATATTGCATTGTGACTCTGTGATATAGTTGAATTTTGATTGATTACATGTTTAACAGAAAATATAAATAAAGATGCGTCTAAATGTGTCCTAAATCTAAACGAGGAGCATTATTCTTACCAATAAGTGGAGGAGCTGTTGTGTTTTGTTACAGCATTTTCCTGTTGGCCATGTCCCTAAAAATGTCTGTTACATCACTGACATTTACAGGAATATCCTTGTCAATGACCAACAGAAGAAGCTAAGATAATCTCTCCTCCTTGCAAAGACTGCAAAGTTCCACACTTGCTGTAGACACTGGAAGCATGCCATATGTCTTTAGCAGCTGTCATGTTGGGAGAAACTAGATGTGCATTGTTTTCCTTGACCACTAAAAGAATAGATGACACATTAACTGGTGGTGGGCACGAGTTCTGTCTGCAATTTGTCTTCCTCTTCAATGTTATAAAACTGGCAAAGTTTCTTCACAGCTTCGAGTGCTGCGGTTGCAATGCTTGCTGTTTTTCAGTTCTCTGGGACTGCCAGGCAATGAAAGGCATGCAAGATTTCCCATGTCGAATTATATCCTCATTTAAAGTGTCTCTGAAGTTCTTGTGTCATTGCGTCCACAAAAACATAATACACTTTAACACGGTAGTAATCCGGCAAAGTTGGAAAAGCCCGGTCAGTTGTAGCTGATGTGGCAGCAAACTTGAACTTCTATGGCATTTTCCTCAGATGGAGGATCCAGGCCCACTGATGCAGCATTCTCTGTAGCCTGTTTATAGATGTTCTCAAACTCTTCTTCTGTTTTGCTCTAAGCCAGCCTCCTTGAAAAAAAACGTCAAGAATGCTGTATAATGCAGCCAGGTCCATGTCTTTCTGCTTCAATGCATCAGATGCAACTGCAGTTACCTGGAAGATTGGACAGGGGATTTCCAGACACAAGAAGAACTCAAAATTTATGCTTTTTAGGAAGATCATTGCATCACCAGATGAGTCTCACCAGAGTTGAACCTTCACTTTCTCAAAAGGCCCAAGAGTATCTGAAGCTCCAGTGGACGTTGATCGTGGTGCTTTCTTTTCTGCATTTCAATAAATGCAGACAACCGTTTTGATGTATTGGCCATAAAAGTGTAAAATTTTCCAACTAAATTGAAAAATTTTACAAAACAGATGTTTGACTTTTGCACTTTCAATACCAGCAGCAAACTAAGCGGCTGCTTAGGGCCTCGCCGCCACTAGGGGGCCCCAAAGAGCACATGAAATTACAGCTTTTTTCTGATATATTCACAAAACATACATTTTCTCACATACGGCTGTAACAATTGTTTTCTGTTTTGTTTGTCAAAATGACATTGAAGAATAAATCATCCTCAAGGCTTTGATCAATAATCCCAAAAGCTTTGTATGGTCTGTGCTAAAAATTTAAAGGGATAGTTAAAATTAAATGATCAAATGTTTTGACAACCACAATACACATAATGCCAGGTTTATGTGTTCTTGTTTTTATGACATTCCTACATCCCAAACACATCTACAACTAAATTGGGTGTGAATTGGGTGTGTTAGGTTTAAAGTGTCCGTGCTAATAATCAAACACTGATAATAGTCGACTGTATTGGGGCACAGGGGGACCCCCAAATAATATTCTGCCTAGTACCCCGTAAAGGCTTGGGCGGCCCTGAATACCAGATTTAGGCAGTGTGCCTAACAGTGCACATACAAAGTTTTCGGATATTGCCTTAGTATTCTGAACTGCAGTCCCTCATAACCTTAGGTCATTTTCATTTTCTTCCAGTAGAGCCATCACAAGGCTTTCAAGAGCATCTCCGCTTCTTGAACGCACATTGCACGGCTGAATAAATATTTCCTTTATTTTCATATTGTGTACATATCTCACAACAAAGGAAACCTGTTTAGTGGGACACATCTGTTGTTTCATCCATAAGTATAGAGAAGATTTTGCTCTCTTCGATTTCTTTTTTGATTACATGTTTTACATATATGGCCAAAACTTTGATCAGTAATTTTGGGTTCTGTTCTCTCTCTCTTTGTCTTTTGCAGCTTGCAACTCCTGGTCACCTACTTTAAAAGCTGCCTCAAGAATTTTTTTCTTGAATAAATTCCACCTCACCATACCACACATTTGAGCCTCTGAGGCACTGTGCTCTTTAATTTTTTCTAAAGCCTTCCTCCAGCAATTTAACCCTACAGTTTTCTGGTTTGTGTGACTCTTGTACTGTCCATATTTCATAAAAACATGGCAACTGAAACAAAACATGGCATCAGTGCTAGGAGAATATTCTAGCCATGGGTTATTTTCAAACCACTTCTTCTGAAATGAACGTCCCTCTACATTCTTGAGAAAAGATAGGACTGGTTGGCATGGTCCAATATTATCACGCATTTGAATGAAGCCCTCATCATACTTAATATTGAATTGTAGGTCTATCTAGGAACAAGGCACAACTCCTCTATTTTTAACCCACACCACTACTCTTGCACCTAATCAATAATAAATGCACCTTACTGTATTGATACAAAACATCTGATACACTGCAATATAGTAATAATTATTACTATTACTATTGTTGTAGTTGATGGGTAAAATGTAATACCTTCGCGGTGTAAACAAATGGTAGGCTACATGTGTTATTCTTACCCGATGTGCTTTTCATAAACCAGCTGGAAATGGATCCACTGCCTTTTGCTGCCTCAAGCAGCTCCTTCATTTTTTGCTCGATTCTCCTCTCTAACGAGGCATCTTTGCACTGTAGAATAAACACAAATGGACACTTCATACCTTTTCCTGAAACCTACAAATAGGGCCATATCTCCATCACTCTGCATGTTGATGTCAAGTCTGGTATATTAATAATTTTATATTGACATTTATTTTAACGGGATATTACGGAGTTTACAGGCTGTAGTATTTTTGCATGTTTTACAAGTGCTGCGATAATTATTTTTAAGACACTCTACGTTTCTTAAATAAATAGGCTACTGTATAATAATAGTAACGTTACAAATTATGAATATTAACCTTAGTCATATCACATAACATAAAAACACCAACCTTCTCTACGCCTTTGAATTTTTTCTCCAACAAACAGCAAGAACGATTCAAGAGGTAAACATGCACTTTTGTTTATATTGATGTGTGTAGAAGTAAGACTAGCTGACACCATCTAACGTCATTTCAGTTCAGTTAAGGGCAGGATGCACACACACCGCTATATAAACAAGCCGCTCTTGTAAAATATTACTCCTAGTCAGGTGATTTTATGTACTGCTAAAATATTATTAGTTAATTTGACAAAAACTTAGTTTGGGGCAGGCCTTGGGCAGGCCAACTCCGTCAATATGCCTGTCCGTTTACAGAGTCTGAGCATCACATGCACTATGACTTGATATTTTTGTTTCAGTGGAATTTTTTTCATGCATTTCTGCATGGTTTCTACAAGATTGTCGGATCTTTGAGAAAAATTATGTAGTTACATTTTTGCATTTTAAACAGCAGGTGTCTAACACAACACATATCACAAAACATTTTTTTTAATTTTGGATGATGTTATGAAAGATGCTAGTGGTAATTCTGAAATTGAAAGAGTGTTCACAACTTATGTTCACCAACAAAATCTGAGTCTATTGTATATTGTTCAAAACTTATTTTTCAGGGTAAGTCCAGTAGGACCATTAGCTTGAACAAATATTATTTGGTGTTGTTTAAGAACCCTTGAGACAATACCCAAAATAATGTGCTTGCTAGACAGATGCGACCCAGAAACAGAATTTTTTTATGAAATGTCATCAAGATGCTAACAGCATTCTTTTCGGGTACCTAATGATTGACTTTAAAGCGAAAACACCAGAGCAATTTCGTCTCGGAACAGATCTGCTCTCACAAAATCCTGTTGTATACATTCAGAAAAGAAGACACTAACGTAATTGGAGATGTCTGCAAGACTTGTAAGACACCTTGCTCTTTTAAAGTTGTTATTAAAAGCTACGTCTAAACAAAGACGTGTTCTTTTAGAGGGTGCCACAGACGATTTCATTTTAACATTGTGCGAAGTGGCTCTTAACGTACTCCATGGTAATGTACCACTAACACCACAGCAATATCAAAAGTTGAAGAGAAAATCAAAATTGTTACGGACAAAAAGGGGTAAATGAGTGTGCAAATTTCACAGGCCATCTGAGCCATTGTAACAGCAATACTGTTTTGTTACCTTTCTTCTTCTTGTCTAAATTTTTTTCAACTTTAAATGTCTTGTTTTTCCCTACAATCATTTTTTGTATTTTATTTTTTCATAATAAACTCCCTCGATAACATCTCCGTCCTAATCACTCAATCTTTAGACAGGTGGGTCTGGTGGGATACATGTGGTTATGGTGAAAAACTCTTGCGTGTGTTTTCCTCATAGCCTTTGGTAAATGGACCTCTAAATTTAGAAATTCGAACAACATCACCAACTTTGTATTTAAATGCGGGTTTGACACGGCGAGATCTGCTATCACCATATAGATTATGTAGCACCACATGTTCATTTTCTTTATTTACATCAATCGGCCTCATCTTGATGCTCCTATGATGGCAGGCGTTGCACCCCTGCATTATGTCTTGAAGTATGTCGATATAGCGTTTTGAGTTTGTCGCTGTTAAATACCTCCACGTTCTACTTTTTAAGGTTCTGTTAAACCGTTCATCAACACATGACTTTAATTCAGAGGCTGTTGTGAAATGTGTAATAGTATACTTTTTTGTGAGTTTTTGAAACTGTTTGTTAAAGAATTCTTTCCCTTTCCGTTTGTAAATTCTTCCTTCTTCCAGTATGGATTTAAAGGCTTTAGCCACTTTCTACACCAGTTGTTTTTTTTAACACACGTGGCCAAGCATATTTACTAAAATGATCTATGCATGTCAACAGAAAGTGATCATTCCTTAAATTTGGAATTACACATAAATCAATTACATACATACATAATAAGTCAATTATTCTAATAGAATTTCCAAATTCAGTCATCAGATAAAAGATTTTTCTGATAGTTACAGCAATTGTTTCACCTGCATTAATGCACATGTAGATCAAATCAGTCCACTCATTTGACACATTTCTTACAACAGACATTAGTTTCTTGAGGTTTGTAAAGCGTTTAAAATCAACAATAAAAAAGATAAATCAACACCATTCATCAACAATCTTGCGAAATAAGTTAGTCATCTCACATCTTAAACGTCGTTTAAGTAGACATTTAGCCAACCCGTTGCATAGCATGAGTTCCCTATAACAGTGCTAGTCTCCATCAATTTGGACAAAAACTTTCCAACTGTCCGGAGCGTCATGACCATCTTTTCACTGTTGTTATCCACAAGTTTTCTCTGACTTGGAGAAGCTTTTCCAAGTCACACAGTTCGTGCAAAATTGTGTCAACTGATCCCTGAATCCTCAGGGGAGGGATCCTTAAACCACAATGGGCGATTGCTCAAGCTATGATGTGTTTAAGCTCTGGATTAACCATACCATGTGACAGTTCCTCAAAGTTAGTGTTAAAAAAATAGGCATCAGGTTCAAACGGAAAGCTGTGTCTAATTTGGCTAGGATGGTCGACTTCGCAACCGATAGAGTTCTTTCAGTTTTTTGTTGATAAGATGTTACAGAAGGACCACGACAGTTGCTTTTATGATCTTGAATCCATCAGCACGAATACATCCATCTGTGTTGTTGATTACCGCAAACGCTGCGGCTCCTGCTAATGCACCACCGGTGATGAAAGTCAGGTGGTGATACCCCAGATCTGTACAAAATTTATCCAACCAACTGTTGTCACAAGCTGGCAAATCGTTGTCCATTGGTGTTGCATTGTTGTCAGGCATTGCTGGAACCATCCAGGGGTTGATGGTGTAAGTGGTGGTCAACAGAGTTTCTTGAGACATGTTAACCGATTGTAGCGAGTGATCCAAACTGGAACCATTTTAATGGCTGTAGTATGTGGGTGGAGTTAAGCGGCGGTCCTTGGAGTTAGTGAAACACCTCTCTGGGTGGAACAACTTCACTTTAAAGGAAGAGTATTGTTCATAGAGATCACACTATTTAAACATTTTATCAATGCATGACATTTTTTTGTCAAGCATACAGACATCTTTCCAGTGAAACAAACATATCAAGTCATAGTGCATGTGATGCTCAGAATCTGTAATCGGACTGGCATGTTCTCAGAGTTTTGTCTTGTTGTTGCATCGAAAAATATAAACACAGTCATCCAGTAACTTTTTACTATGGTCCCCTACCACAAGATACCTTGTTTTAGGAATAACACCATCCCATTCCACGGTGTACAAAGGGTTGTCGCCACAGTAGTTAAAATCTCTCCAAACATAGTAAAGAAATATAAACCAGTCTTTGGCCGGAAAAATCAGACAGGGGTCCTGTGATGTGAAATCATCTCCAAGATCGCCTGTATAGAGTTGGACGCAGCACGATTTCTTGTCAAATAGATACCTCCCCACACGATTGCCAGACATAGAGAACTCACGTTTCACAAAATCATAGTCTTCATGGAGAAACTTTGTCAGACTAACTCTGTCTTTTCTGAGGTACAAAAGTCAGCTGTTCATCCATTTCCACAGATCCTCTTGTTGGTGAAATACACATAACCTTTTGGACTGTTTTAGGAGCCTTTGGAGCAGCCATTTTGCCAGTAGAGTTGGGTTTTTAAAAATACAGCTTTTCTTAACATTGTTTAGATACCCGAGTATGATCAGGGGGGTATGTGAAACAACGAGGTCTGGAAAATCTCAACCGCAGTCCTGCTTATTTCTTTAACTCATCTTTTATTGTTTTCATTCACAGGAGGTCAAAGACCAAGCATTCTAAAACCAATTCCTTATCTCTTATGCGGTGAAGGGACGTGTGAGGCAGCGAGGTCTGGACATTGTAAACATTTCACTGAACAACAACATAGGGGTCATAAATGTACACAGGATGTACGATCAAAGGGTCGATATCATAAAACACAGCAGGGGTCATAAATTATGGGTAATGAATTATGTTTTGACACTCTGTTTATCATATTTTCTTCTAATGTGCTACCAGTTGGTGGACGGCTAAGGAGGATGGCTAAATCGGATCCTGAGCAAATTCATCCCATCGTGCTGGACCCCAAACTCGCAGTAACAAGCTTTCCTGTGGCTCAGTGGTTAGAGCATGGCACTAGCAATGCCAAGGTCTTGGGTTCGATCCCAGGGGGTATCGCACATAGTCAGAAACTTATGTATAATACAATACTATGTAAATCACTTCGGATTAAAAGCGTATGCCAAATGCATAAATAAAATTGTAAATGTAAAACGAGACGTCATATCAAAGAATTTGATGAAAGTCTGCTGCATCCAGGATCCGAATAAGTCTACGCTGAGATGATGAGACAGTACTGGATTGTGTGTGTCCTGTCAGCGATGACGAGCTCACCCAAAAGTCCTTCAGATGGCAGATTTGCCACCAAAACGCCTTCAACGGCTCTGTCCACCTTTTTACTGAATGGGATATTACCAGGTCAAAATGAGAAGACGAATAGAAAAAATGCTGGGGTTTGATCTTTAAATGTCTCACAACTTGGACAGTGCACATCAAAATTTTAGTTCAATGGATGTGGATGCCTGTGTCGCCCAGGTAGGTATTGACATTGTGGTCTTCTGCAGATTTTGGAATGAAGCACTTGATGACCCTAGCCAATGTGATGAGGTCTTTAAGGGTCGCTCCATGTACCTTTTCAGGGATTATCTGGAGAAGTCCCTTCTGTGGTTACCGATGTTTTAAGGATACTGGCTGGTGAGGTGTTAAGCAGAGAGGTCTGCCCTCCCCCTTTGTAAATTCGTACATGGGAATTCGCTGAGGGAGTTGGCATACTGTTGACCTGCTTTGACGGTGGGGGATGTACAGTATCTTTGGTTCCCATTGCAGCATGTATGAGTGTTTAACTTCTCTTTGGACCACGTCAAGCTCATCTCTTGTGTTAGAATTCAGAAGTTTTACATAATTAATATTGCATATAGGAATTTATAGGCCGTTTAATATTTGACCTGTGATTCTCTCTCCTTTATCTTTAATGTGTGCTTTCACTGTGCGAGTGTGTTTGCGTGTGTGTCTATGTCGATGTGTGTAAGTATGTATGCATATTGTGTGTGTGGACCATTTGTATGTCTGTCTTTTGTGTTTTCACCTTTTTCTTGTTTTTCCAGGTATATGACTTTAGTTGTTTTACTTGTAGTCAATATGTCTCATGTAAAGCTGCTTTGTAACAATGACAATTGTAATAAGCGCTATATTAATAAATTTGAGTTGAGAGTGTTGCCAAGCTGCTGTGTTGGAGATTCAATTTTGGCATCTCTATTTGACAGTTCATAATGGGTTGTTTCTAATAATGACTTTGTATCAAACAATTATTTTTCCAGCTCTTCTTTGGCTGCCTTTTCCAGCAGTTTGATTGTTAGAGCCGTATGAAGTCTTTTAACCTCCTCCTGTTGTTCCATCTTACCAGACTTATTTTGTGTGGTCTGGGCCTAACCTTCCAGTTGGGCTATGCGACTTTGAGCATGCTTACGTTCCTCTTGGGATTGTATTGCTTGCAGCTTTAGGTCGGTCACCTCCTGTCTCAGGTCTGATAGGTTGTGGGCTAAGGAGAGGATGATGTTGGTCAGCTCCTTGTGGGCATAACTCTGGCTTGGGCCATGTGTCATTTGTCCTCTTCCCTCGTTGTCCAGTTGCACCTGTCTCTGGTGTGGGAGTTCATCAGCAGTTCTAGGTGGAAGGGTGTCCATCACCTTGCCGTTAGATCATCCATCTGAAATATTGGCGGACACTAGTTCTGAGAGAAAGGGCAAGAGACTTATGTAAGACCATACAAGAGATTAAAAAAATTAATGCTAGGTGTATATTGTGCAGCTAGGTGTTAACAGGTGTGGTAAACTGCTCTAGGTAGCTAGTGTGTACACTATTATTTTCCTAACTGCTTATGCCAGGAAGCCAAGATTTGTATAAAATCAGAGATTTAACAATGATGTAAGACTGGTTTAATCATTTAAATCGAAACTCAAAACATACTGGTTCTTAACAGGCTTGATCTCTGAATAGTGAATAACAGGAAGTTAGAGAGAAGAGAGCTTTCCCTATTCCAATTTTGTTTATTAGTGGTTCTCAGAATTATATGCCCTATTTATCATCTAGCTTGTGTAGCAGGGTCATATTTCTGGAGCACATGTTTAAAATAAGCAAAATCGAGAAATTGAGAGATTGGACAGAGATTAATAAAATAAAAATAGCTGACTGCTATTAATAAAATGAATAAAAGTAATCAGTAAAAAAAAATAGAAGGGAAGTGATCTAGTACTGGGAAAAATCAATAGTTCTGACATTTAACCATATAGGTCAGTGTTGGGCATCACTCCATTGTTGGCTACGGCTGCTGCGTGTTCGGCTCCCATGCCTATGCCATTACATGTGTGTGCACTTCAGGGTCAAAGTTCTATTTAAAATCCCCAATAACTATAAGAACGCTTCTCTGGTTAAGCAGTTAAAATTTGAATAAGGTTTGGTTTAATTAAATTAGTAACTGAGCAACGATGTTTAGGAAGGAATGCACCTGAAATTAGTGTGAGTGAAGCTGAGAAGAATTAATAAGAGAGAGTGAAAATCAGAAACCAGAGATTTCGCTAAGAGAGAATAGTTAAAATCACTTTACACTCCAATACACACAAGCACTACTAAATGACTTCAAGTATATATGGTATGCTAACGACTATTTATTGAAGTTAGGTATTAGTAAACTCATCTAAGGCTGTTAGGTTCGCTAGGTCTTGTTAGCTTAGCTTAGCTTATCAGACAAATATGGATTGTTTACAAAATCATGGCACCAGCCAATGACGCTTATGGTAGGTGGAGTCAAGGTGGTTGACAAGTCGTTGTTGTCTGAACCAATGCACTTTAGTTTTCAAAGAGTGTGTGCACAATTCAAACAATCTTAAATAATAAAAGCGGTACACAGTTGGCTACAACATGGCTCTTACACTTAAATCAACTCAAGACTTTCTTTAGCAAGCTTAAATGCAAATATAATGTAGTATTCACTAATTCTAATTATGTATGCTTTCGCTTCTCTGTAAGCAAGTACTTTAAACAGGTTTCCTGTCCTTCTTTAAGGAGTAGTACTGATTCACCGTAGGTTTAAGCTAATTTACATACATGCAGCTGTGCATGTATGTAAAAATTTCTCCTGACCGTTGTGCAGGTCTGATCTGCAACTATAGGAAACGTTTGGTTGAGGTTATTGCTGCCAAAGGAGGGTCAACCAGTTATTAAACCCAAAGGTTCACATACTTTTTCCACCCTGCACTATGAATGTTTACATGTTGTGTTCAATAAAAACATGAAAACATATAATGTTTGTGCGGGTATTAGTTTAAGCAGACTGTGTTTCTCTATTGTTGTGACTTAGATGAAGATCAGAACACATTTTATGACCAATTTCTGAAGAAATCCAAGTGAGCCCAAAGGGTTCACATACTTTTTCTTTCAACTGTATGTAAGAATTATCATGAGCGTTGATCACAATTATAAGTAATTTATTCTCCACCACCATTTGTGAGGTAAACAAATATAAACCCAAATTGGAATGAATTTAATAAATTATGATACATTTTACGTCTGAAATAAAACAGGACTTTATTACCTAGACTAGACACATACTAATCTAACATACACACAAATACAGTTTAGCATTGGAAGAAGGTTGAAGTTGAAGCAGAGAGAAGAACAGAGCATGGATTTATAGCAGTATATGATATTCAGAAGATTAACAGCCTGAACAAAACATCAGTTTCTTCTTGTAAAGCACATTTGTTAAAAGGATTAATGATGCTCTATGCATCCATAAATAAGAAAAAGTATGATACTTGCATGTCTTGCCCATCAAAAGAAAGAAAGTGTCCTAATGCAGTTTGTTGAGGCTCCAGTTGATCTTGGCTGGAAATGATCAGAGAGAACCAGTTTTATGTTAGACGAAGAAGATAAACTTTGGTAGTGCACCTGTCCTTAAGGTGAAATCCGATCAAACTCTGACTTATGAAGACAATGAAGCAACCATTTAAGCTTCAAGACAGGATTATGGAAGCTGTGCAAACTAGCATCTTATAAAAATCCGTTTGTGCAAGAATATTGTCATGGACTGCCACGGACCACAGATGGGGAAGTTCTGGATACAATGTATTTTTTTATGTCATTTAATTTAATTTAATGAAAACAACAACAATCAGGTGAAGATTAAACGGGACAATGAGCAGAGGAACACAATGAGAATATATACAAAGTCCGGGTGATGAGGGAATGGCTGACAGGTGTGGTGATTACTGATGAGACACTGGTGCGGAGTGGGGGAAATAAAGTCCATGGGGAAAAACAGGGAGAGACAGAGGGAAACCGTGACAAATGTAGAGGTAATATGAATAATATTTGTTTAAATAATGCTTGTTTCCCTGTTGCATTGGTAACTAATAAGAAGTTCTGACAGGTAAACATCAAATGAAAAACAACATTGGTGCATACCGTTTTGTTGATGTACGGTTCACTAATGTGTCTCCACCTCATTTATGTAATGTGTATGGAACCGAACTGAACAACCTCTGCTTTAACGACATATTTAAACATGCATCATATGTCCCTCTCTTCTGTAAGCACGGGACAAGAAAGTCACATGAAATTATTCTTGCTTTTTCATGCTTAAAATTCTCACCATCCCTGCTGTAAAAATGGCCGTGTTGCAAGCAGTGATGGGAATCACGGCATTATAAATAAACAGCCTTACTAACGATTTTAGTTTTTTCAGTATTGATAAATCAAACCAATTACTGTTTCCCCTCTTACTACACTGTTACCAATACTGACAATAAAATGAAGCGTTACTATAATTGTGGTCCCTGAAGCAGTTTTCAACTGAGTAGGCTCTCTCTCATCATCAAAAGGACCTGCAAAGTTTTCACTGCTGTGTGTGTTGGGGGAGGATAAAAACTTCTTAAAGTGACATCCTCTCTTCCTTCCAACTAAGTGACATACTCTCTTCCCTCCAACTTGGCATCTCTAGATGCTGACACTGCCACAGACACCTTATTCTCAACACTTACATCCTGTCTAGATAACCTTTGTCCTCTGTGCTCCAGACCAACTCGTGCCACCCCCTCCTGCCCCTGGCTTTCTGACATCCTCTGTGAACACCTGAGTACACTCTTTCTATACCACCAAGGTGAGCAATGCACCTAACACTCAGCAGCTATTCATGACATTTAACTGTCTTCTTTGCCCCCCTCCTCCCCCGCCCACTTCATCTTTGACTGTGGAAGACTTCGCTGTATTTTTCATTGAGAAAACATCATCCATCAGCAAAAATTCTCAGACATCTGTACACGCCACCCTCACTTTAAACATTGAACTCTTCTCTTTCACCCCTCTGACTGAAACTGAAGTCACCAGACTTCTCACTAGTCACCACCATCTGTCCCCTTGACCCAATCCTCTCCCATCTTCTTCAGGCCATATCCAGCACAACACCTCCCTTCTCACCGGCACTTTTCCTTCCACATTCAAACCCAGGTCACGCCCATACTGAAGAAACCCAGATTGGACCCCTCTACTCCTGACAGTTACTCTCTCCTTCCATTTACTGCAAAAACACTTTCAACCAGGTGTGTTTTCCTACCTATCCCAGAACAAACTACTGGATGACATGCAGTCTGGCTTTAAAACAAACCACTCCACTGAGACTACACTGCTATCGGTCACAGAAGCACTGCGGCTAGCCAAGGCTGATTCTGTTAGACCTATCTGCAGCGTTTGACACTGCCAATCACCAAATACTGCAAGCAACCCTGTCATCTCTATTAATCTCAGGCTCTCCTCTCCCCTGGTTCAAATCCTACCTCTCCTACAGATCCTTCAGGGTGTCATGGAGGGGCTCGCTGTCCAATGCTCACCACAGGATCACTGGGGTCCCTCAGGGATCGGTCCTTAGACCGCTGCTTTTTTCCATCTACGCAACATCATACAGGCACATGGCTTCTCGAATAACTGTTATACTGATGACACCCAGATCTACATCTCGTTTCACCCAGACAATACCATTGTAGCAGCTCGCATTACAGCCTGCCTGTAAAACATCTCAGCTTGGATGAAAGAGCATCACCTCCAGCTGAACCCTGCCAAGACAGAATTACTAGCGTTTCTGCCACATCCCACAGTGCAACACGATCTCACCATCCAACTTAGCAATACCACAATCACTCCTTCCAAAACAGCCAGGAACCTCAGAGTCATAATTGATGAACAGCTGTCCTTCAATGATCACATTGCTAAGACAGAGCCATCATGCCGATACGCCTTATTCAACATTATAAAGGTGAGCGCTTATCTAGCCTTTGCAGGAGGTGGACTAAACAAGACTGCAAAGAGCACAAAGATATGAATTGGGTCCCCTCTATGATAACAGCAACAATCGCAAATATGTACAGAACAATTGGGAACCCAATGTTCCTTTAGTTTTCCCTATATCTGACCTGATAAGTAAGCAAAAACTAAGGCCCTTTCCAGTCGTATGGCAAACCATCTAATCTACTCAACTCAACTCAACTTTATTTATATAGCGCTTTTTACAATTTTCATTGTTACAAAGCAGCTGTACAATGAGACACATTGAATACAAGAAAAACAACTAAAGGCATATACCTGTAAAAACAAGAAAAAGGTGAAAACAACAAAAGACAGACATACAAATGCTCCACACACTCAATATGCATACATACTTACACACATTGACATAGACGCACACACGCAAACACACTCACACACACGCACAGTGAAAGCACACATAGGAGAGAGAAACACAGGTCAAATATTAAACAGACTATAAATTATTATATGCAATATTAATTATGTCTAACTTATAAATTCTAAAGCAGCCCCCCCGGCCAGGCAAAAAATGTGCAAAACAATATCCAAATGGTGGCGAGGAACCCAAAACTCCAATCGAGAAAAAAACTCTCAGTAGAACCCAGGCCCAACCAGGGGATTCCAGTTCCCCTCTGGCAAAAACTGCTGCCTCTGCACAAGCTCAACAGTGCTTGCACAACAAGGCTAAATAAAAAATAAATAAACTTACTAATAAGGTAAATTATAGATTTAAGATTATCATTAACAATCTAATAGCATTTGAAGTGTTGTAGAAAAATCGTGTGAAGTTGCCGCGTCCTTTATCCAGCTCTATCATCTCAGCTCTTGTCAGGTCATCGCTTCCCATTCTCAGGTCTGGGCATGAACTGCATACTGCGGTAACCTTGGAACAAAAAGACAAGACTGGCTGAGAGTAGAGTACTGTTCTGCACTCTTTGATGCAACAAGTACATCATTTTGTTGTTGGATGTGTTCCTGGTTCCGGTTGATCTAAATAATGCAGCGTAAATCCTCTGAGGATTAATATTATGGAAGTGTAGTGTATGCAAGATTAAAAAGATGCGTCTTTAGTCTAGATTTAAACTGACAGAGTGTGTCTGCCTCCCGGACAGTGCAGGGAAGAACATTCCAAAGTTTGGGCGCTAGATAAGAAAAGGATCTACCACCTGCACTTGATTTTGAAATTCTAGGTATTACTAACTGACAGGATGCCTGAGAGCGTAATGCACGTGGAGGATTGTAATACAATAGAAGTTCATTTAAATACTGCGGCGCTAGACCATGTAGGGCTTTATAAGTAATAAGCAAGATCTTAAAGTTAATGCGATGCTTTATAGGTAACCAGTGCAAGGTTACTGCCAACTAGACGTCACTCTGAGAATGACAGCGGTAAAAAAACATTTTTTTTTGCTTTTGAACATTCGTTCACTAAAAATCTAATCATTTTTGGTCAATGACCTCATCAGTAGTAACAAACTGGACTTCATGTTTCTAAATTAAACTTGGTAAAATGATAGTTGTAGTGCTACAATCCTCACTGAATCTGCACCCCAAGCTTTACTTTTATAAATGTTTGTAGAGCTATTAGGAAAGGTGGAGTAATAGCTACTCTTTTAAAAGATGTCTTTCAATTCAAGCATGTGTTACTTGGTGACTACCTGTCCTTTGAATACATAAGTATTGCTTTAAAAGGTGCACCACAAATTCTGTTTCAATTATTTACAGACCTACCAAATATTCCCCAGTGTTTGTTGATAATTTTTTAAAATAATTGCTATCAGCTATTTCCTCAGAATTTGACTGCTTTGTTATGGTTGGAGATTTTAATATTTATGTAGACAAGACAGAAAACAACACTGAAAATGAACTCTTGAATGTTTTAAACACTTTTTATCTCATCCAGCATGTACACGGTCCCACAATTAATCTTGGACACACCCGGGATCTGCTCATTAGCAAAGTTCTAAACACTTCATCCACTATTATTAGAGATGTGGCGCTGTTTGATCATTTCTGTATTTTCATTGATGTATCAATCAGTCCTGCCACTGAAGATAGACCTGTCTCTGTAAAAAAGAGATTCATAAATAAATAATAAATAATAATCCCTTTTCCTCTGAACGCTTCTAGACTCCGATCCTAATGTTCAATCACTATATGGTAAAATATCTTCTATCTATATAATACAACATATTCACGTTCTGAGCATACTGACAAGCTATATCTCTATCTGGTTTGGGAAATGTAAAGCCTATGGTCTGGACAGAGAGTGGTGTGGACAGCAGAAAAACCCTTTGGCGAGCTTTGGCGAGCTTTCCTAAGAATTTGTTGATGCTGTGTACGAGAACCAATCAATCAATCAAAAATCTTTTGTCTCCTGATGCTACGTAATACATTTTGTGCAAATCTTACCAATTTTTTAGGAAGAGTTTGAAAAAGTACAATTTCTATATAATTGAATATGGTGGACAGGAAGTATGGCCGAAAATGACAACTCTGATAGTAAACAACAATGGACGAATGAGGAACATTGGGTATGGTTCAACTCCCCATGCCTCAAGGAATCAAACAGGGCCAGTCTTTTGAATTTACTCCAAAGTTTTCAAAAGTTATAAGCACAATTTTTTTTTCATATATCTGAACCAGTAGAAGGCGCTGTGCCGAAACTATGTATGTTACCTCAGGTCATTTCTGCAATGATACAGCATCAAATCCATTTTGGAGTGCTCGTCCACAATCATTAGCTTTTACTTTAAAAGCTAATGTCTATAACTAATGCACACTCAAATCACTTGCACTATTGTATTGTCTATATTGTTATCTGTTCATAACCACCTGTACATTAATGTTCACAGTATATATCCTTCTGTATATATTGTCCTTAGTATATACCGACTGTCACATTCTCATAGTACATGCCCATTGTATAGTATTTTCCTAATATTGTATTCTGTATTTATTAACACTGTATATCCTGCACTTGCTAATTGCACTTCTGGTTAGACCTAAACTACATTTCGTTACACTGTACTTGTATATGTGTAATGACAATAAAGTTGAATCTAATCTAATCTAATCTAATGTGGCGTAGACACCAAATGCTTCCGTTAATCTTATTATTATTCATCCGTTTCTTCTTCTGCCATGGAAGTCTATGGCAGCCCATAGAACCGTACATGGGAAAGTTGTGGAATTTGGCACATAGATAACACATAGATAACAGTCTAAACTGTTACCATGGCAAATATGGAGTCTTTTCCAAAAACTCCATGGCGCCACCAACAGTCCAAACTCCTACATACGTTTTTCCTATAACTTTTGAACCGTACATCCTAGAATGATTTTTGCCCCTGCATCCTTGGCTCATGTCGATCCGAATGCATCACATGACGTCATTTTCCTTCATCTTCTGCCATGGAAGCCTATGGCAGCCCATGGGAAATTGGGGGAAAAAATGGGAAAAATTCCACACATGTTTTTGCATATAACCTTTGAACCGTACAACCTAGAAACAAAATTCCCTTTTCCTCTGAACGCTTCTAGACTCCGATCCTAATGTTCAATCACTATATGGTAAAATATCTTCTATCTATATAATACAACATGTTCACGTTCTGAGCATACTGACAAGCTATATCTCTATCTGGTTTGGGAAATGTAAAGCCTATGGTCTGGACAGAGAGTGGTGTGGACAGCAGAAAAACAAAAGCTGTCTGCTTGCCATCTCATGTCCCAGAAAACACAAAATCCACCACATATATTTACCCCCCCTTGAATATGAAGTACTTTAAGTACTTAGGATCTCTAATACAGGAGAAGAAGATTGCAGTGATTGCAGAAGTACATTGTTGAATTGGCCAAGCATCAGCAGTGTTTGCATCACTTAAATGGTGCTTGTGGAAAAAGATCAATAGCATAACCAAAATGTGCATCTGGTTATTCCGATTCTACTCTATGGATCAGAGTCTTGGACCCTTCTGAAGAAGGAAATGAATAAGCTTGAGGTCTTTCAAATGCGATGCCTCAGGCAAATCTTGGGCGTATCTGGGTTAGACCGACTCCAAAACTTAACTGTAAGACGAAAATGCCCGACCAGGCTACGATTTTGGAAGTTCTAAACACTTCATCCACTATTATTAGAGATGTGGCGCTGTTTGATCATTTCTGTATTTTCATTGATGTATCAATCAGTCCTGCCAATGAAGATAGACCTGTCTCGGTAAAAAAGAGATTCATAAATAAAAACACCAGTGATCCTATTAATAAATGCTATGTTTTTGTCACCAAATACGTCTGCAGACTCTATGGATGTTCTTCTCGAAAGCTTCAATGCAATAGATAAAAATGCTATAGACCCCATTGCTCCAGGAATGGTCAAGGCGATAACTGGCAGGCATAAAGCACCCTGGAAAAACACAACAGAATATGACATATCAAAACTTTTTTTCTAGAGAAGATCAATAATATCAGAATGGAAATCAGCAAAGCTCCTTTCAGCAGTCAGGTCAGTCTAACTTCCGTACATCAGAAATGACTAACTCTGTCTGAATTTCAGACAACTGATCACAAAACCTTGGAGGAAACGGTACAGCATCTAAAAGCGTCAACTTACAGCCTTGACACGCTTCCCACATCCTTTTTCAAAAGAGTGTTTAACTGTTTTGAAGCGGATCCCCTAAAAATAGTAAATGCCTTACTGCTTTCAGGAACTTTTCCAGTGTCCCTAAAAACTGCAGTTGTCAAACTTCTACTATAATAAGAGCAATCTAGACAAAACCCTACTGTCTAGCTACAGACAATATCAAATTTTCCATTTATAGGCAAGATCATTGAAAAGGTTGTCTTCAATCAGCTGACCAGATTCTTGAACTCAAATGGCTACCTGGACAATTATCTGTCTGGTTTCCGTCAGCATCACAGCACAGAGACAGTGCTAATAAAGATAATAAACAATATT
Source organism: Triplophysa dalaica (assembly GCF_015846415.1). Lineage (NCBI taxonomy): Eukaryota > Metazoa > Chordata > Actinopteri > Cypriniformes > Nemacheilidae > Triplophysa > Triplophysa dalaica. The sequence continues at coordinate 18,775,165 of NC_079560.1, read as the reverse complement.
TGATTGAATTCTGAATACAAACGTAAAACATTTTCGGGCCCGGTCCTCTCTCTTCGACGGTCCGGTCGCTCGTTCTCTTATATGCTCCCGATCTCCTACGTGATTCGAGGCCGGTGCGTGCACAGCTGGCGCTCATTAACAATTACTCACCGGTCTCAAACCACGGTCTCACCCCGCCTACTCCACCACTATGCAGATGACACTCAGATCTATCTAGCCCTCTTACCCAATGACTACAGGCCTATTGACTCTCTGTGCCAGTTCATTGAGGAATGTAACAGCTGGATGTGTCAAAACTTCCTTCAGTTAAATAAAAAAAACTGAATTCATTGTTTTTGGTAACAAGTTTGAAACTAACATGGTAATAACATACCTTGACTTAGGAGGTCTAAATACACAAAGTAAGGTAAAAAATCTTTTAGTCATTTTAGAGTCTGACCTTAGTTTCAGCAATCATTTCAAAGCAATAAGCAAATCAGCATACTAAATTCTCGGAAACATAGCCATAATCAGATGCTTTGTCTCAAACCAAGAATTAGAGAAACTAGTTCATGCTTTCATCACCAACAGGGTGAATTAATGTAATGGACTCCTTACAGGTCTTCCCATAAAGACCATCAGACAGCTGCAGCTCATACAGAAAGCTGCTGCCAGGATTCTGACCGGTGAGTGAGTTGATAATGAGCGTCAGCTGTACGCGCACCGGTCTCGTATCATGGAGGAGATCGGGAGCATAAGAGGATGAGCGACCGGACAGTCACTGAGAGAGGACCAGGCCTGACTTTTAGTTGTGGTTTGTGTTATTCGCCGGCAGTTGCCGTGAGGGGCTGCCGGCTGTTTATGTACTGTGTTATTCGCCGGCAGTCGTCCGTGAGGGGCTGCCGGCTGTCATTTTATTTTGTGGTTATTTTATTAAATGTTTAAATGTTTGCCGGTTCCCGTCTCCTTCCTTCCTTTTATTTAACCTTTTTACACACTGCAATCCTTAGGTCCTTACACTGGTTACCAGCTACTTTTAGAATCAACTTCAAAGTATTATTAATTGTCTATAAATTACTGCGATATGCTTATTGAATATAAACTAAACATATTTCTCAGATCATTAGGATCAAGTCCTTTAGAGATAACAAGGGTTCACACAAAACAAAGCGAGTCAGCGTTTAGCCATTACGCCATCCGTTGCTGGAATCTTCTTCCAGAAGACATCAGATGTTCACCAACAGTAGTTACGTTTAAATCCAGATTAAAAACACACTTGTTTAGCTGTAATGGTGACTGTTGTACTCGAGTACAATTTCATCATAGTAGTAGTACTTGTACTATTATAAAATTTTTACTTTATCCTTCTCTGCATATATAGGGGTTGGGCTCATTTTACTTGTGCAACCAATTAGTCTCCCAGGACCTTCGCCCACCACACAGTACTCTCATTTGCAAACACTCAGGGATTAATTAAACGGTCTATATAAACCACACTCACAACAGCAATTGTTCAGTAGTCATAGACTGCTGACCACACAGGTCTAGAGCTTGCGTTTACAGTTATTATGTATGTTATACATAATACTTGAAATCTATTTATTTTCAGATCACCAGAAGCTGGACAGGGAGGCTAGGATCTGTAGACTGCTGAAACATCCAAATATTGGTAAGTGTACTGCAGAAACACACAATTTCATTTAATAAAAGGTTGTTTTTCCTTAAAGGGTCTTAAATGTAAATATTGCTTCAAGCAGCAATTACGGGGTCATGCCCAACCATGGCCTAAAGGGAATATTTTGGAGATGTCAGATGATCTGATTTTGAATACCAAGTTTAAAAACACAGGAAAAGGAGAACGAACACAAGAAAATTGCATATACTTTTTGACAAATAGGTGGCGCTGTCAAAAATGTTTCGGATGCAGACAGGATATGCCTGTGATGATGCATACCACGTTTCATTTCAATACATGTTGCGAAATGACCCTTTGGCGAGCTTGCCTAAGAATTTGTTGATGCTGTGTACGAGAACCAATCAATCAATCAAAAATCTTTTGTCTCCTGATGCCACGTAATACATTTTGTGCAAATCTTACCAATTTTTTAGGAAGAGTTTGAAAAAGTACAATTTCTATATAATTGAATATGGTGGACAGGAAGTATGGCCGAAAATGACAACTCTGTTAGTAAACAACAATGGACGAATGAGGAACATTGGGTATGGTTCAACTCCCCATGCCTCAAGGAATCAAACAAGGCCAGTCTTTTGAATTTACTCCAAAGTTTTCAAAAGTTATAAGCACAATTTTTTTTCATATATCTGGACCAGTAGAAGGCGCTGTGCCGAAACTATGTATGTTACCTCAGGTCATTACTGCAATGATACAGAATCAAATCCATTTTGGAGTGCTCGTCCACAATGTGGCGTAGACACCAAATGCTTCCGTTAATCTTCTTATTATTCATCCGTTTCTTCTTCTGCCATGGAAGTCTATGGCAGCCCATAGAACCGTACATGGGAAAGTTGTGGAATTTGGCACAAAGATAACACATAGATAACAGTCTAAACTGTTACCATGGCAAATATGGAGTCTTTTCCAAAAACTCCATGGCGCCACCAACAGTCCAAACTCCTACATACGTTTTTCCTATAACTTTTGAACCGTACATCCTAGAAGGATTTTTTTCTTTGCCCCTGTACCCTTGGCTCATGTCGATCCGAATGCATCACATGACGTCATTTTCCTTCATCTTCTGCCATGGAAGCCTATGGCAGCCATGGGAAATTGGGGGAAAAAATGGGGAAAATTCCACACATGTTTTTGCATATAACCTTTGAACCGTACAACCTAGAAACAAAATTCCCTTTTCCTCTAAACGCTTCTAGACTCCGATCCTAATGTTCAATCACTATATGGTAAAATATCTTCTATCTATATAATACAACATGTTCACGTTCTGAGCATACTGACAAGCTATATCTCTATCTGGTTTGGGAAATGTAAAGCCTATGGTCTGGACAGAGAGTGGTGTGGACAGCAGAAAAACAAAAGCTGTCTGCTTGCCATCTCATGTCCCAGAAAGCACAAAATCCACCACATATATTTACCCCCCCTTGAATATGAAGTACTTTAAGTACTTAGGATCTCTAATACAGGAGAAGAAGATTGCAGTGATTGCAGAAGTACATTGTTGAATTGGCCAAGCATCAGGAGTGTTTGCATCACTTAAATGGTGCTTGTGGAAAAAGATCAATAGCATAACCAAAATGCGCATCTGGTTATTCCGATTCTACTCTATGGATCAGAGTCTTGGACCCTTCTGAAGAAGGAAATGAATAAGCTTGAGGTCTTTCAAATGCGATGCCTCAGGCAAATCTTGGGCGTATCTGGGTTAGACCGACTCCAAAACTTAACTGTAAGACGAAAATGCCCGACCAGGCTACGATTTTGGAAGTGATACAGAAAAGACAACTGCAGTGGTTTGGGTGCGTGTGCCGAATGGACAGAGCTCGGTTGCCATATAAACTATTCTGGGGCCGACAACCAGTAACATGGAAGACATACTGCTGTGTGCCAAAGAAGTCCTGGGTGAAACCGTCTCACACTCATGGAAGCCAGCACCCCTATCCACTGACCACTTACAAGTTGTAAGTGATGAAGACACCTTGTGAATGATGTTACAAGTTCATTGTCACCGACTGCAGCATATGAGCTACGTAGTCGTCATCGACACAACTCCAGCTAAGGATAAAGAGAGAAGAGTAAATATAAGAAAAGTATGTAAACCATTGATAGGATTTTCTTTTTTTATGTAAATCAAATAAAAAATTGACTTAATCCAGATAAACATCTGATACGACTCGGTTTGCTAAATATTAGATCTCTCACAAGTAACAGGACCTTAGTGTGGTCATTGTGGCCCTGGGAAGGGGGCCCCATTTGAGCCCCTAGGGGAGGCCACTCTACCTTCTCCAGTGCGCTATTCCAGCTTCCCTAAGTCCTCCACTGAACGGAGTATAGCATTCCATCCATCACTTAGCACTGTAGGATCTGGTCGGAGCAAAGATTACCATTTGGTATCGTAAAACACCACAGGCTCTCACCAGGGCCTCTACCAGGCGCCAGTGAGTCTGGTCCAACTGCCCCATCTTAACACCTTCATCACGTTCCAATACTCTCCCCTGGACTTCAAAGGGGGTTTTGGGAGAAGACAGAGAACCATATGGCCCCGATAGAAATGCGGCAACCAGTTTCATTCCTTTGAATTTCTCTTTCTCTCTCCGTAGCCACGAAAGACTGGTTTAAAATGTATAGACTTGTATTCCCACAATGCATGCTTGTCCCCATGTTATTTGGCCTCGCCTATAATCTCAAATGCATGTGTGCTTAGTTGTATTCTGTTTTTATTTACACTCTTGTACAAATTACAGGTCAATGTACTTGTAATCCCTGCATGTTTCATATCTAAATGTTTCCCTTTTAATTCGTTACAAGATGGTTTATAGCACAGTAATGTATTTTATACCATACTCATTTTATCTTATTCTAAGAGTATTAGAGCTCCAAACCTCTAGTTGACCATAAATGCAAATGAGCTAGTGAGCAGGACAAAGAAACATGGTTTTCGAGCCCAAACACATCTCATCCCATTGGATCGCCCACCTTGGAGAAGCGTGCAGCCCCCAGGCCTAAAACATCTGTGCATGGAGGAAACCGCGATCATCTCGTGTTCGCGCGCTCCTGCTCGGTCATGTCATCGAGCTGCGTCTCTCGCCTTGGAGACAGCATCTTCCGGCAGTATGCTTCGGCTAAGTTCATTCTACCTTTGTCAGGCAATCCGGTTTTAAGAAACAATCAGACGGACTCACCCGCTTGCTTTGAAACCATCAGTACCGTTAGTAAGAGCCCCTCATCATGACTCATGCAATTGATGCCTTGCTACACCACAGGAAGATTACGATCCACAGTTACGCTCACTTGTCACTTACCTAAGCCAGTCAGTGTCGCTCCTCTGAAAGTCGAGATTCGGCTCAGCGCCGTGACAATTCGTATATGGAGAGACCTACATCGTATGCCATTCGCCAATTTCATTAACCTTTTGAAATTACAATCAAAGATGATAGGTTCTCAAGTTCAAACTCCATTCTGTCAACACAACGTCTCGTTCCCTCCATCAGGGGGAACTATATAGCATTACTCAGAAGTATAAATTCAAATACAGTTAATTTGATGTGATCGTCCTTTGTATAACATCACCTAATGTAAATGATAAATTACCTTCAAAATTTCTTCTGACTACTGTATATAGGCCACCGGGGCACCACATAGACTTTATAGAAGAATTGAGTAATTATAGCGAGGTTCTGTGTATCGCAGAAAAAAGACAGGGTCTGTGTTGTCGGAACTCAAAGTTGTATTTATTTTCAACTCTGGAACGCTCACAGAGCATCCTATTTATAACACAACAAATAACTGACGACTCTTTCCAGCCGGTCTCTCTCTCAGCTTTCATCGGGTTCTGCCGGCTTTTTATCTGTCTCCCCACCATTTACTAAAACGAGACGCAGGTGTTTATCATAAGCACTTGACCCACATATGCCCATCTCCTGTCTCTCTCTCTCTCTCTCTCTCTCTTGTTGCAGACATCATTGAGCCACGCCCCCCCGCCACTGTGAATTTTTATAAGAATTAGTACTAACCTCAGATAGAGTCCTTGTCATTGGACACTAAAACATCCATGTAGGTAACGATACGGGTATTTAAGGACTGCCCTCAAAGACATTCTCAACTCTATAGATATTAAACAACACGTGCCAGGAACTACCTACCTTCCTAATCATACTCTAGATTTAATACTATACGTTACAAATGTGAACGACATTAAAAATCCTTAGCAGAGTGAAGACATTTCATATCATTATTTAGTTTTCTGTGTAACACACACCTATAGCTGCAAAATCAAATTCCATGTTACAAACACGATATAAAAATAAATTCAACTAACAAAGATTAGTTTCTCAATATTTTGCTGCAATTGTCTCAATTCTCTAACACATCTGATAAAAGATCTTAATACTATCACGGAAAATATTAACTCGGTCTTCTCCAAAACGCTAAAAACAGTAGCTCCTCTGCGCCTAAAGAAAATTAAAGATAGCTTTCCATCACCCTGGTATAATGAGCACGCTCGCTCTCTTAAGAGAGCAGCACGGAAAATGAAGTGTAAATTTAAGAAAACTAAATTATAGATATTTCCTTTAGCATGGAAAGATAGTATTTTAACATAGAGGAAAACCCTAAAAACATTTAGATCCGCCTACTTTTAAAGGTCCAGTCAGTGAAATCTATCAGCAAGGTCGTGAATTGCAACCAACCACTCACTCCTCTCCTCCCTTTCGAAACACTACGACTGTGGAAAGAATATGGCGAATTACATGCAAGGGGACCCGTGGTGTATGTTGATAGAAATAGTTTATTCTAAGGTAGTTAAATCATAACGCTTTTTTGTGTAAGCTCTTTATACACCTCTGAAGACATAGCTATGTTTATTATAGTGCATTTCTATCAATAGAACATCCCAAAAATTACACACTGGATCTTTAATCAATAATAGAAGAAAATTAGCACAACCCTAGGTTTTTATTTAACACACTGGCTAAATTATCAAAAAATAAATAATCAGTGTCTTCAGATGTTTGACATCAGCATAGTAGTGACGACTTTATGAATTTCTTTAAAAGTAAAGTTTGTATATCATAGAGAAGCTGATCAGATTATAAATTTCAGCTCCCCTAGAAGCAACTCCAATTCTTCTCTACAGTAGGTCAGGATGAAGTTTCTAAAAACATTGGATCACCTTAATCAGTGGTTCTCAAGCTTTTCATGGTTGCTCCCCATTATAAAGCCATTTAAAGAACTGGCGCCCCCCCCCACACTGTGCATTGAGGATAGATATGATTATGTGTAAAATATGTTGGATATAGTTTATATATACACACATACTTTACATACATACAAACATATAAAGAAGCAAGAAGTACCTGTATACGACAGACGGATAAATGTTACAGCCCTGCTGATAAAAACAAAAGAAACTCAAAAGAAACCATCACAGAAATGAATGGTTCCATTAAGATACCATTGTGAACCATTGGCTTTTTGCAAATTTAAATGTTTTGGGCATTATTCCAAAAGGATTAATCTGCCAGATCACAAGATCAGTGCTTGTGTCATTGAACACGAGCAAGGGTTTATTTGCAGTTTATATTACTGACGTGTTTTGGTGTCAGTAGCCGGTTGAAAATAGCGCTTTACATCTTCAATAACTGTCAACAGCTTTAAAAAGCCGTACAATATCAGAAATACACTCACCTAAAGGATTATAAGGAACACCTGTTCAATTTCTCATTATTGCAATTATGGTGGTGGTGTAATGGTGTGTGGGATGTTTTCTTGGCATACTTTAGGCCCCTTAGTGCCAATTGGGCATCGTTTAAATGCCACAGCCTACCTGAGCATTGTTTCTGACCATGTCCATCCCTTTATGACCACCATGTACCCATCCTCTGATGGCTACTTCCAGCAGGATAATGCACCATGTCACAAAGCTCAAATCATTTCTAATTGGTTTCTTGAACATGACAATAAGTTCACTGTACTAAAATGCCCCCCACAGTTACAAGATCTCAACCCAATAGAGCATCTTTTGGATGTGGTGGAACGGGAGCGTCTTGCATCCCACAAATCTCCATCAACTGCAAGATGCTATCCTATCAATTTCAGGCCAACATTTCTAAAGAATGCTTTCAGCACCTTGTTGAATCAATGCAACGTAGAATTAAGGCAGCTCTGAAGGCGAAAGGGGCTCAAACACAGTATAAGTATGGTGTTCCTAATAATCCTATAGGTGAGTGTATATGGAAGGGCACTTTATTTACACTCCACTCGTCGTTTCATCACAGCTATGTTCCTTTCTCCATGATATCTGTGAGGAATTCCAGTAAGGAGTTAGAGCACAGTACATAGACTGATTTGATCTGAGTAAAAAATGATTTGCTTTTGGAATCTGATTGTGGCTGCATCTTGTTACTTTTGGTATTAGATTAGATAGACTTGTTCCGCTTTTGACACCATTGACCACAGCATACTTTTACATTGACTTGAAAATGATGTTGCCGTTAGTGGAATAGCATTAAAATGGTTTCGTTTATACCTATCTAACTGTTTTCAGTTTGTAAAAATAAACAATGTGTCCTCACTCAAATCACTATTCAAGTACGGCGTGCCACTGTGCTCAGTCTACTGTACATGCTACCTCTAGGAGGTATAATTTAGAAACAGAGAGTAAGTTTTCACTGCTTTGCTGATGATACTCAACTCTACATTTTCTCAAGGCCTAACGAAATACAGTAGTTCACCAGAATAATGGAATATATAACTGATATAAAAAACTGTATGAGTAGCAACGTTTTCTGTTGAACTCTGACAAAACAGAAGTTTTACCTACTGGACCCAAAACCGCCATATGTAACCACCAAGAATACTACTTAACTATTGAAGGATGCTCAATAAAACGCTTGTCATCAGCTAAGAATCTGGGCATTTTATTCGATAGTAATCCATCACTTCAAAACCATGTTGCCAACACCTGCAAAGCAGTGTTTTTTCATTTTAAGAATATATCTAAATACATCATATGCTGTCACTATTAAATGCAGAGAAGTTAATCCACACATTCATGACGTCAAGACTAGATAATTGTAATGCACTGTTAGGCGGTTGCCCTGTAGGTTTATTACAAAAACTTAAACTAGTTCAAAGCGTGGTATCTAGAGTTCTTCACAAACAAAAAAGTATGAGCATCCACAGAATCAGCAACAACAGTACACAGATACCATCAAACAATAGAATACAGTTACACAGATGATTTAAATAAGGACCTTTGGGTATAAAAAATTAAGAAATACATTACAATAAACATAAGTGTACAGCTATAGAGAGTTAAGCTATGTGTGTATGTAAATATGTACGAGTCAAAAATAAGAATAGACTATTGTAGTAAAAGGTATGTGTTATATCCAGCAGAATGAAATATAATTTACAGAAAAAGCTGTATAAAAATAGATTGTGTATTATGTGTAGTGTATTATCTGCAGGATATATTTAAAATTGCACATCGATAAGACTGCCGGTGAGTGAGGACCGGGCCCGGACATATGATTTACGTTTGTATCTTATGTTATATTCCTTTTAATGAACCTTATTACATTGGTGCCTAAACCCGGGAAGGAAGAAGGCGGGAACCGGCGAACATTAAAATAAAGTTTTAATAAAATAAACAAACAAAGCATGCTCCCGAACTCCTCAGTGGGAGATGCAGGACCGGTGCGCGCACAGCTGATTTCCACAATTACTCACGCCACCGGCCTCGCCCCCACGGCTCCCATCACGCCTTCCTTGCTACAGTTGTGTAGTAGGGACATGTCAGGTAGCCGCCTCCCTCTTTCAGCTCCACCATCTGGACTTGTTACGGACCTCGGAACTAGAGCTGAACGATTCTGGATAAATTGAGGATCACAATTCTTTTGTTTCAAGTAGAGATTGCGATTCTTTTACGATTCGGAATGATGACTAAAAGTAATACATAATTTACTAGAGGTTCTGACCAAAAAATTTTTTATTTAGGTGCGTAATATGTATGACTTTGCTTCAAAATTATTACATATTTCATGGTTAACCTACAGTAACTATGGTGAGAAATGTTAAACCACAAATTCCATAGGTATACTAAGTTTTATTTTCATTTTTTTTACTTTAAATGCAAAAGTTTAACTTCCTTAAAAGTATAAATGCAGTGAAGTTACTTGTATTTGAAATATTTCTCAGTTAAACAAATTCTTAAGGTGACACTTTTTTATTTTAAACATTTACCTGATATATACAGACCGCTTGAAGATGTCTTTACAGAAAGACACTACTGATAAACAGCTTCTCTATTAGCGTTAATAGAGTAGTAGGCACTCTGATGACGTGTTTTACCATAATGACCGATATGAGTGCTCACTCGGATTTGTCCGCGCTACAAACTGCAATCGTTAGTTTCGTTTCAAACATGTCCAGTTAAAATGTGAAGTATAATCAGAACAATGTATCACAATTAGTGGTGGGCATAGATTAGTTTTTTTTAATCTAGATTAATCTAGATTAAAATGGCTCATTTGAATTCTGCCGAAAGCATTCAGAATATGTGTGCTACCCAAATAATGACTAAAAGTAAGTCTTTGAGAACGGGTTTCTCAAGCCAGGTGGCGCATTAGACTAGGGGCTCATCTCCTGTTTCCAAAATGTATCACAAACTGCTTGAGAAAGCTGTTCTACTATGATAATTGGTGATGAAAATAATTTATGTTCAATAAGATGTATTTGCGTTTACTTCCGCATTAGCTAAGGGATGCTTTGCGTTTAGGTGGTACTTGAGACTGGCGAGCTCCAAGATTGCCTTTTATCCAAAGCAATTTACAAAGAGTTAGAGAGCAACAAGCGATATGTCATACAGGAGCCATAACACATTAGGTGCCAATACAAATTTACTGGCTTCAACTAAAGCTAGACCACTACCTGTTGAGAGAAAGTTTTTCTTTAAACCAGTTCCACATTGCACAAGGTGCAAACAACCTTAGTCTTGTCGATGTTTCCATTGCAAAGCTTCTTAAAAATAAATTTTCCCTGAAGCAACCCGGCGGCTTCAAAGCTGCATCCATGTTAGCATGTCACGCTTGATGTGGTAATTTCACAGTAACGTTATGTTGTGTTCAGACCAAACGTGAATGACGTGTCAAGCGCGAGTGATTTACATGTTAAGTCAATGCAAAGACGCGATAGACCTACTTGCGGCGCGAATCGCGCGAATGAAGCCCTGTTCATGAGATGATGAGGCGGCGCGAATGACGCGAATCACGCGAGTTGAAAAATCTCGTTCTCGCCCGGTACAGTGCAATGCAGCTAGGTATACATCCGCGCTAGAATATCAAGTTGAAAGTCATCATAGCTTGCGTAGTATAGACCCAGCTCCCAACTTTGAGAATAGATTAACGGCGACATTTTTTTTATTGCGCGATAAGAGTCTCACGTAAACGCAGCACATTAACGCCGTTAACGGCCCACCACTAATCACAATCCTGAAAGACACTCATAAGAACAGTTTTGTTGTCAGGCTGTATTTACTTTAAATGTTGGTCTGTTATTTGGTGTGTGATTAATTTGGGAGAGTAGGAGCTTGTAAACGTCTCGTGCGTGTGAGTTGGCAACTCTCTGCTTTAATCTTATTTCTGTGATCATTTGACACAGACATAATGATAGTGTGTGTTTTGAAAAGTCTGTTTGTGAGGTCGTTACATACCTTATGATACTGATTTTAACTTCTGCGGCAGCAACAGAAAATATTGAAGTGTTATGATTTTAGTTCGAGGTGCAAGTTAATAGACACACGAGAATAGTTGATTTTCATTAATGAGATCGTTTGGGTGTTCGAATCGAGATCAGGATCTTTTTTCGATTAATCGTGCAGCTCTACTCGGAACAATGAGAAAAGATAACTGAGAGCTCAGTACAACTGAGAGATCAGTTGTAATGGGAAGTGTTCCTGGTTCTGGTTGTTCTAACTTATGCAGCCTAATAAACCCTAAGAGGATTTGTATTATGGAAGTGTTGTATGCAAGTTTGAAAAGATGGGTCTTTAATCTAGATTTAAACTGAGTGAGCATTTCATGTAATGTTGTTCGTGCAGAAACTCAAGCTGCTGCGTTTTGAACTAGCCAGAGTTTTTGTATTAAGCCTACAGGACAACCACTTAATAGTCTATTGCAATAATCTGCTTTTGATTTCATGAATGCATGAATTAGCTTCACTGCATCGGATAGTGACAGCATGTGACAGCGTTTGCCAGCCAGTCGGACATTCACATTCTTGGTCTTACCGAGACATGGATTTGTCCTGAAGTCTCACACCCGCTGCTCTCTCCACAAACTACTCCTTCTCTCACTCTCCCCGCCAAACCAGAAGAGGAGGAGGCACAGGTTTGCTTATCAACAATGACTGGAAATATTCCACACTATCTTCCCTATGCAACAACTTTTCATTTGAATACCGTGCTGTTAAAATCACTTTTTTCCACTCAGCTCAGCGTTGTTGTAGTTTACCGCCCCCAAGGTCCTCTTCACAACTTCATTGAAGAGTTAGATGTGCTGCTCTCATCAGTCCCGGAGGATGGCGGCCCTCTTGTAGTCTTTGGGGACTTCAACATCCACCTGGAGAAACACTATGCTTCTGACTTCCACACCCTCACCGCCTCGTTCGACCTCACGCGCCTCGTATCAGCCTGTACTCACAGATCAGGAAACCAGCTGGATCTCATCTACATCTGTAACTTCACCACAGATAACATTCAAGTCACACCTCTTCACATCTCGGACCACTTCTTCATCACTTTCAACATGCTCCTTCCTACATGCACTACACTAACATCACCACGCGTTTTCTTTAGACGGAACCTTCGCCCTCTCTCCCCGAGCACACTCTCTGCTAATGTGACGTCCTCTCTTCCCTCCAACTTTGCATCTCTAGATGCTAACACTGCCACCGACACCTTATGCTCAAATCTTACATCCTGTCTAGATAACCTTTGTCCTCTGTCCTCCAGACCAGCTCGTGCCACCCCCTCTTGCCCCTGGCTGTCTGAAATTATCTGTGAACAAAGGAGTACACTCAGGGCTGCTGAAAGGAGATGGCGCAAGACCAAGAATCCTGCTGACCTAGGGGACTACCAGTCACTAATCTCCTCTTTCTCTGCTAGTGTTACCAAAGCTAAAATGTCTTTCTATACCACCAAAGTGAGCAATGCACTAAACACTCGACAGCTTTTCAAGAAATTTAACTCCCTTCTTTGCCCCCCTCCTCCCCCTCCCACTTCATCTTTCACTGCGGAAGACCTCGCTGTATTTTTCACTGAGAAAACATCATCCATCAGCAAACAATTTTCGGTACCTCAGACCTTGGTACACACCTTCCACACTTCAACCATCGAACTCTCCTCTTTCACCCCACTGACGGACACTGAAGTAATCAGACTTCTATCCAGCCACCCCACCACCTATCCCCTTGACCCAATCCCCTCCGATCTCCTTCAGGCCATATCCAGCACACTCACACCTGCACTCACACACATCATCAACACCTCCCTGCTCACCGGCACTTTTCCATCCACATTCAAACAGGCCCAGGTCACGCCCCTACTGAAGAAACCCTCATTGGACCCCTCTACTCCCGACAGTTACAGACCTGTCTCTCTCCTCCCATTTATTGCAAAAACACTTGAAAGGGCAGCGTTCAACCAGGTGTCTTCCTACCTATCCGAGAACAAACTACTTGATGACAAGCAGTCTGGCTACAAAACAAACCACTCCACTGAGACTGCACTGCTATCGGTCACGGAAGCACTGCGGCTAGCCAAGACTGATTCTAAATCCTTGGTCCTGATTCTGCTAGACTTATCTGCAGCGTTTGACACTGTCAATCACCAGATACTGCTAGCAACCTTATCATCACTAGGATTCTCAGGCTCCCCTCTCCGCTGGTTCAAATCCCACGTCTCCAACAGATCCTTCAGGGTGTCATGGAGGGGCTCGCTGTCCACTGCTCACCACTTGATCACTGGGGTCCCTCAGGGATTGGTGCTTGGACCACTGCTTTTTTCCATCTACACGACATCCTTGGGACCCATCATACATGCACATGGCTTCTCGTATCACTGTTATGCTGACGACACCCAGATCTACATCTCGTTTCACCCAGACGATGCCACTGTAGCAGCTCGCATTACAGCTTGCCTTGAGGACATCTCAGCTTGGATGAAAGGGCATCACCTCCAGCTGAACCCTGCCAAAGACAGCATTACTCGTGTTTCCTGCGTTCAGCAAACCAGTGGCGTCTTGTATTGCCTTCTCATAAGGACAGTAAATCGCGTTCCCGCTCATTATGCTTCACAACTTCTTCCTGGTGGACCACATCTCTCGCAACATTCAAAAAACTACTTAAAACCCAACTCTTCTGTGAATACCTGACAGACAAATGAAAAAAAAACTTTCTCTCAACAGGTAGTGGTCCAGCTTTAGTTGAAACCAGTAACTTTGTGTAGGCACCTTATGTATTATGGCTCCTGTTAAAGTAACCCGCTTTCCTGTAGCTCAAAGGTCAGAGCATCGCTATCAATGCCAAGGTCAAGGAATTGGACCCAGGGATTGCACATACTCAGAAACAAAATGTATGGTATAATGCAATATAAGTCGCTTTGGATAAAAGCGTCTGCCAAATGCGTAAATTTAAATAGCCGCAAACTGTGATTATCAGGTTCCAAGCATGTTTGGAAAAATGGGAAAAACTACCACAGCTGGACAATTTTTGAAGAATAGCTCCTGTGGATAAATGCTAGCATTAATAAATAACATGAAAAACACAATTCCTTATATTTACGCATTTGGTGAACACTTCTATTTAAAGCAACCTTTTGTCTTTTGTCAAGCCTTTGCTTTTCTGGCGCAACTAATTTTCTTGTGCACATTACCGACCAAGCTAGTTTGTTAAAACTCTTTGCCAAGTTGGTATGTTAAAACTCTTTGCCAATACCATTTTACCTGAAACATAGGTAATTTCAACTTGTTCATTATAGCTACTAATATGACAAATACATTTTTTATCTCATTTACAATTTAGTGCAACAAGCTACCGACGGAGCTACAGGGACTGTGTTGGAATGTAAAAAAACTAGTGGAATGTTTGCCTAAATGTAAAACTACTGCTAATGCCATTTTAACTAAATAGAGAATGTGAAGCTACATCACGCCATGTTGAATGTTGCACATCTTAGGAGGATTGCTGCTTGTGCGTTAAATTCAGTGTTTGTTTTTCTTTAGGATTAGGAAATTTGAGTATGATAGCTTGGTTTTGCGGTGTTAAAAACTGCAATAACATTACGCAGAGTTCCCATGGCTATTTCACTTTCGATTTCTCCATATATCAAACAAAAAAGTAGCTGTACATATCAAAACAATAAAAGCAGTAAAGTATATTCCTACCGAGATGGCGGCGCCACTGCAACATGCAACCAACACATTCATTTTATGACAACTTTACTTGGTATCATGATTTGAATCTCCACAACAGTAATATTGTATATTTCAGACACTTAACATGTATTTGTCTGTATACTGTATAAACAAAAATTATATTCCATACAGATTAAGTAGCTGCTGGAACTGTGGACTGAACACTTGTACATGCTATACATTGATTGCTACTTTCCAGCATACACCATGTCTATCAAGTAAGGGAATTATTGGCAGCGGAAATGCAAGTCAGATCAGGGTTTGCAGTCCCAAACTCTATCAGTGTACTGAACTGATTCATACGTAGAAAAAAAGCCAATAGAGGATGCATTTGAAAGGGATATGTTTTCAACCCTAAAACAGAACAGAGGGCTACAACACACAGTGAATGAGGAACAACTGGAAGTACTAAGGCGGGAAAACAGTGAAAAGAACATGTGGACAGAATACTAGTACTTACCAAACTTTCCAAACCATTAGCATAGGTGCATGACAGTTATGATACAACATGAGAATGTGAAGATGTAGAATAAATGTAAAATATTAAAACATGTACAATTTAGTAATTTCAGAGAAAATTGTCTCAATACTTTGGCAAGGGATTGCATCTGTAAGAAAAAAACTGACTTTATGATTGTATTCTCTGCTTCCTTTTCATTTATCCATCTCTTCAATCCATCACCTCCATATACTACCAGTACGGCTGCATGACAGCATTTCAGAGGAAGGTCACCATTACCTCATTTTTGACTTGTGAGTTTTTCTCATCAACTTAAACATAAAATATTATCATACTTTAAATGAGTCTTCCTGTAAATAATAATTTAGCTATAGTCTACGATGAATAACTTTTTCAATGGAAATTACTATCAACACCTTTAATTAACACTATTACGATGTTTTGTCTGGTTCAGAGTTACAGGTGGTGAGCTGTTCGAAGACATTGTGGCCAGGGAATATTACAGTGAAGCAGATGCCAGGTATGTGAACACTTATGGACTGCTGTATAGGGATGAACCGAAATGAACAATTTTGACTGAAGCAGAAACCACATAGGCCGAATACCGATTTTTTTTTCAAAATGTGCTTTTTAATATTTTGTCTTGCTTTTCAAAGATTATTAAAATTATTAAGAAATTCAGCTGCCGCGCTTGTTGCAACCCAGGTTTGCTTCCTGTCTCACATGGTCCTTTGCTAGAACCGCTCCCCTGCCTCCACCCATTGCTTTCTTGTAAGCTGATTTCAGTAATTAAATAAACAACAGCTTGTCATTCGATGATTTCAATAATAAAATAAACAATAGATTGGTGTAATGGAACAGCCAACAGGAACACGAACAAATGTAGTATTTAACTTAAATACGCTTTAATTACAAACAGGAATAAAAAGGAGTAAATCACATAGACGTGTTACAGATTCGAAATGGGAAAAAGAACATGAAACCAGGTTGAGTCTTAATGATAATTCATGCATTTATGCATTTGGCAGACGCTTTTATCCAAAGCGACTTTGCATTGTATTATAAATTAGTCTTTGACTATGTTCAATACCCTGGAATTGAACCCATGATCTTGGCATTGCTAGTGCCATGCTCTAACCACTTAGACACAGGATAGCTTAATTTGTTTTTTGATGTTAGTGATAGGTAACAGGTGCAGTTATTGCAGATAACGGACTGGTGAGGAAACGTGGAGGATGATGGGTGATGTATGAATACACGAGAAACAAGCAGAAGAAAACACATAGAGACTCCGGCAAAATAGACTTGGCCTATCTAAATATAAAAAAATCCAAATACATATAAACAGTTGTTCATCTATTGCACAAGAGAAGCAACAAATAAACTAATATGAAACTATTTTAATGAAGTTTGTGTCCTAGTTGGGAAACGTGTTTTAAACTCAACAGAAAGTTAGTGATAGTTGTATGAAATTGTTGATTTCTAAAGTGTTTTGGAGTCGTTATTTGTATATTTCTTTTGTTGTTTTTGTATATAAATGGACTTTTGATTACCTGCAATAACTCCATATCGACTAACATCGTCCGTCTTTAACTTTACTTCCGGGTTGTCCGGGTATTTCCTTCTTCCGTCTTCCTTCCTCCTTCTACACGTCAGAACCTGGGGAATCAACAGTTACACAACTTCAGTGGCATTCATACTACTGGAGACGCTGCTCACCTTCCTCGGTTTGGTAGCGGCTAATATAGTCGCTGAGAACCCGCATCAGGTGGTGATGAGCGGCAGCTGTGCCGCTCTGATTGTCTCCGTCTCCATGACGAGGCTGATAGCGCCAGGGGTGACTCGTCACACTCCCCCCCCCAAGTGTCGACCTACTTCTGTAAGGAGACGGAGAGACGTGTTGGGTGGGAGGGGGGGTGTCACCTGACCGAGTTGTTGCTCCGTCACCTGACCGAGTTGTTGCTCCTGACCACATCCTTGACAGACCATCGGCGTTTCCATGGGAGGACCCGGCCCGATGTTTCACCTTAAGTGGTAGTCCTGGAGCGTTAAGAACCATCTGGTGATCCTGGCGTTAGTGTCCTTAGCTTTACTCATCCACTGCAGGGGTGCATGGTCCGTCACCAGTGTGAAGCTCCGTCCTAGGAGGTAGTATCTCAGCTCCAGGACTGCCCACTTTATGGCCAGGGCCTCCCTCTCCACCGTAGCGTAGCGTGTTTCTCCTTGAGTCAGCTTCCAGCTAATATACACCACCGGGTGTTCTTTTCCTTCCTTCACGTGGGATAGTACTGCTCCCAATCCAGTGTCCGATGCGTCTGTCTGTAGGACGAAGGGGCAACAGAAATCTGGGGCATGTAGGATCGGGGACGATGCTAAGGCTTCTTTCAGGGTCTGGAATGCTTGTTCCATTTCTGGGCCCCACTTCACCTTTTTCATCCGATTGATCTCCTCCTCTATAGCCAGTCGACAAGTCTCTGATACCCGGTAGGGCCGCTGTCTCACAACAACCCCAGGGGGGGTACGGATCTCATGTTGTATTATCCGAGAACAAATCTCTGAATTTGCTGACCAGGGATTCGATGTCTTGCTTCTGGACGGGGGACAGCTGTTCTCCCATCTGGACAACAGGCCTCTCAGTCTCAGCGAACGCTGCCATCTGTGTAGGGGAAGCAATCCACTTTTTCAGCAGGTTGATGTGGTACAGCTGTACCTCCCGTCTTCTTCCCGGCTGGCGGAGGCGGTAATCGACCGGTCCTACCTTTTCCACCACGGTGTATGGTCCCTTCCACGATGCCAGGAACTTGGACGTGGAAGTGGGCATCAGTACCAACACTCTGTCACCTGGCTGGAACTCTCTCGGTTGGGCAGGCCGGTCATACCACCTTTGTTGGGCGCGCTGGGCTTCGACGAGGTGTTCCTTCACCAAGGGCATCACCCTGTCGATGTTGGTCCGCATCTGTTGTAAGTGTTCGACGACGCTCCGGTGTGGTGCCGGTTGTTGCTCCCAGGCGTCCCAGGCGACATCCAATAGCCCGCGGGGTTGCCTACCAAACAAGAGTTCGAATGGCGTAAATCCTGTAGACGATTGGGGTACTTCACGGATTCCGAAGAGCACATACGGTAACAGGAGGTCCCAGTCGCGCCCATCCTCTGCCACTACTTGGCGTAGCATCCTCTTCAACGTTTGATTAAACCGCTCAACCAGTCCGTCCATCTGAGGATGATACACCGACGTTCTCAGTTGTTTCACCTTGAGTAGGTGACAGAGGTCCGTCATCTGCCGGGACATGAGTGGAGTTCTCTGGTCAGTCAATATTTCCATGGGAATACCCACGCGGCTGAACATCAAAAACAGTTCCTTTGCTATTGTCTTGGCTGTGGCTTTTCGTAGGGGTATTGCTTCTGGATACCTCGTGGCGTAGTCCACCACGACTAAAATGTATTCGTATCCCCGGGCAGACTTTGGAAGCGGTCCTACCAGGTCCATCCCTATGCGCTCGAAGGGCACCTCGATTACTGGGAGTGGAATCAGCGGACTGGGGGGAGGACGCTGTGGAGACTTTTGTTGACATACTTGGCAACTTTGGCAAAACCACTTCACATCTGCTTCAAGGCCGGGCCAGTGAAATCGATCCCTGATCCGTTGTATGGTGTTTGCCGCCGCCAGATGGCCCGCCATGGGGTGAGCATGTGCCAACTCAAGAATCGTCTCTGTCTTGTTTTTTGGTACCACCAACAGCAACTTTTCCTCCCCCCTTCTCGCTGCGGCACAGTAAAACAAACCTTTTTTTATCACAAAATGTGGGAGGGGATGTGTGCCAGGCTGGCGGTGTTTCCATCAACCACTCTAGCCTGGTCCCAGCAGTTTTTTAATCGAGCATCTTCTCTCCGTTTTCGACCAAACGACCCTCCTCCTGTTATCTGCTGAAAGAGATCGGTAAACATATTAGGGTCTTGACGCTCACCCTCCAGTTCACTTTTGGTTGCCATCAGGGCGGGACGCGGCTTCCGTACTCTCTGAGGCCTAGCCCTCCGGATCCGTCCTCCACGGTCGGCTGACTGTACGGAGTTTCTCAATAATTGGTCAAATCCGGGCCAATCTCGACCCAATAACATTGGTACCGGGAGGTCATCGACGATCCCGATCTCTAGCCCCCAGGACCCCGGACCAGCCGCCACAGTTACCTGTCGGGCTGGTACCTTGGCAGGTATCTCCGTGAACACGTGATCGGGATGGACGATTTACTCCCGGCACACGGTCGAATCACCCCGGGCTGAACCAATGTGATGGAACTTCCAGAGTCTAATGTGGCGATCACCAGATGACCGTCCACCCGCACATTTCGTCGGGTAGCCCCGGATGGTATGGCCTGATGAACCGCACAACCCGCCAACCAGCCATCTCCCGTGTGGCGATTACCTCAAAGGTATGAAGGTAGGCCTCTATGTCATCCTGAACCGTGAGTTTAGTAAGTAAAGTATGTGCATTGGCTCTCCCGTCTGGCAGAGGAATCCGGGCTGCGGCTGCCTCTTTAAGAAGCCCCAGCGTCTGGTTGGTCGTCTCTTGCCTTTGGGCTAGCGGCTCCGAAAAGCGTTGTTGTCGCACGACTATCTCGGCCAGCCGTTGCACTACGTCATCCATGGTAATGTCACTGAGGAATAGAGAGAGAAAATAGGGTTCCTGAGGAATGTAGCCAGATAATATATTGCCTCCGTACGTATCGTAGCCTCGTAGCTAAACCCGCATTCTCTTCTTCCGTCTTCCTTCCTCCTTCTACACGTCAGAACCTGGGGGAATCAACAGTTACACAACTTCAGTGGCATTCATACTACTGGAGACATTGCTCACCTTCCTCGGTTTGGTAGGGGCTTATATAGCCGCTGAGAACCCGCATCAGGTGGTGATGAGCGGCAGCTGTGCCGCTCTGATTGTCTCCGTCTCCATGATGAGGCTGATAGCGCCAGGGGTGACTCGTCACAGTAGCTCAATGGTGGATTGTCTAAAAAGAAGAGACATTCAGATTGAGAATAAGTGGAGGGACTTCAGTCCACTCAAATCAACTCTTATACTATCCTCCCAGATTCCCATGTGTTTCCAATCAAGTTCCAAAGCCCATGAACAAAGTAGCCAGGTTCAACCGATTCATATGCCAATGTCTATTTCTGGAAGTACATCTATAATTCCACCCGTTAAATTAGAATTTCCAAGTTTTAATAGTAATGAAGATGATCCAGTCATGTTTTTTTGTAGAGAAGTGAGGGATATCTTGCCATTCGTCGCCTATCTGACTGCGTAGTGTTAGCTTCTACTACCTCTGTTTTGAAGAATCCTGTAGTTGTTGAGAGTCGCCACACAAATTGAGAAAGATTTAGAGGAATCAAAAAAGTACTGGAGTAATGTGAATACAAAGTCAAAAACCAGTAGATATAAACTCCGCAAATAAAGGAACGTCCCTTTTTTCAGAACTGTGTATCTCAACAATAATGTTGTAAAAATCGAAATAACTTTACAGATCTTCAATGTAAAGGGTTTAAACAATGTTTTCCATGCATGTTCAATTAACCATAATCAATTAATTAACATGCACCTTTGGAATGGTCGTTAAAACCTTAACAGCTTACAGAGAGTAGGCATTTAAGGTCACAGTTCTAAAAACGCAGGACACTAAAGAGACTTGTCTACTGACTGTGAAAGACACCCAAAGAAAGATGCCCAGGGTCCCTGCTCATCTGCGTGAACGTGCATTAGGCATGCTGCAGGGATGCATGAGGACTGCTGATGTGGCTAGGGCAATAAATTGCCATGTCCGCACTGTGAGAGGCCTAAGACAGCGCTACAGGGAGACAGGAAGGACAGCTGATCATCCTCGCAGTGGAAGACCACGTGTAACAACACCTGCATAGGATTGGTACATCCGAATATCACACCTTCGTGACAGGTACAGGATGGCCACAACAACTGCCCGAGTCACACCAGGAACACACAATCCCTCCATCAGTGCTCAGACTGTCCGCAATAGGCTGAGAGAGGCTGGACTGAGGGCTTGTTTGCCTGTTGTAAGGCAGGTCCTTACCAGACATCACCAGCAACAACGCCGCCTATGGGCACAAACCCACCTTCGCTGGACCAGACAAGAGTGGCAAAAAGTGCTCTTCACTGATGAGTCACGGTTTTGTCTCACCAGGGGTGATGGAGCGTTACACCGAGGCCTGTACCCTGGAGCGGGATCGATTTGGAGGTGGGGGGTCCGTCATGGTCTGGGGCGGTATATCACATCATCATCGGACTGAGCTTGTTGTCATTGCAGGCAATCTCAATGCCTTGCGGTACAGGCATCCTCCTCCCTCATGTGGTATCCTTTATGCATGCTCATCCGGACATGATCCTCCAGCAGGACAATGCCACCAGCCATACTGCTCGTTCTGTGCATGAGTTTCTGCATGACAGCAATGTCAGTGTTCGGCCATGGCCAGCGAAGAGCCCGAAGTTTACCGAAAGTAAAAACAGTTGAAAGTCAGAGGACGTTTCTTTTTTTGCTGAGTTTATATTACCCAAACCTCTTCATTTTGAAACAGGAGTAATGTTAGCAAGAAACCCTCCATACCTGACTTCAACATGATTACCCTGCCGCTATTACTGATAAACAAGAATCTACAAGCTGTTGTAGACACAGGAAGTACACTTTCCTTGATTCAAGAATCTTGTTGGAGACAACTAAATAAGCACAAGACATGGAAACCAAGAAATGGACATAATGTTCTGCTAGCAAACGGACAAAGTTAAACTGCTTTGGGAAAATCTGATTGGGAATGTGTACTTCAAGCAAATGATGATACAATGCAGAGATTTTCACTGTGTCCTCACAAAGTTCCAAAATCCCACTCTACTTCTGTCTTGCGTTACCTAAACCCACAAATGACATCAGAATCTTTACAGTCTGTTAATCAGTTATATTTAACAGTGGACTGTTCACCCCAAGTCAAAACCGAACTTGGGGATTTGATGAAAAACTGGCCAACCGTCTTTACCAATGAAATAGGTCAATCCAAAGTGGATTATGACAACAGATGAAATCCCTGTTCGAAAGAGAGTTTACAGGGTGTCGTTACCCAGACAACAGTTTATCGACAGAACGCTCCAGGAGTTGTTAAACAAGAATATAATTCGTCCATCAGTTTTTCCATGGGCTTCACCAGTGATGGTTATACCTAAAAGGGGAGGTGATTTAAGATTTTGAGTGGATTATCATGGATTTAATGCAAAAACTCACTTGGGTGGCTATCCAATGCTTGAGATCCTGGAGATATTGGAATCTCTGCATGGAGCTTCACTGTTCAGCACATTAGACATGAAGAGTGGGTATTGGCAAGTAGAAATGGAACCTGAGAGTGTCCCAAAAACTGCCTTCGTCACTACAGTAGGACAATTAGAATTCTTACGACTTCCAATTGGTCTCAAATATTCTTCAGCTTCATTTAAGAGATTAATGGAGTATGTGCTGAAAGATATCAGATGAAAGTTTTTTTTTTTGTATATACTGTATAGATGATACTGTATAGTAGTGTATTCTAAAGATGAACAAGAGCACTTACAACATCTGAGTCAAGTGGTCCACTGCCTACATCAAGCTGGACTTATATTGAATCTCAAGAAGTGTAACCTCATTCAACGATAAATAACATTCCTGGGACATGGTGTATCCTCTGAAAGAGTAAAATCCGATCCATCGAAGGTTGAATCTATATGTGAATTTCCAGAACCTCAATCTCTCAAAGAACTACAAAGATTCTTAGGACTAGCAGGTCCTAAGTCAATCAGGAAAAGCAGCACCATTACATGCACTTAAAAAGAAGCAAGTTACATGGAATTGGACTGAAACCTGTCAACAATCATTTGAAATGATTTTACAAGATTTATCTAGAGCTCCTGTACTCTTTCCCCCGGAATTTAGTCAACCTTTTGGAGTTCAAACGGATGCAAGTGACACTGGCCTTGGTGCTGTGCTAACTCAGGAAGTTGAAGGACAAGAACATGTGATTGCATACGCGTCTAGACTACTTAGAGGAGCAGAAGAGAACTATTTTGTATCCGATAAGGATTTCCCTTGCAGTCGTTTGGTCAATAGAGAAATGGAGAACATACCTAGAAGGAATCCCATTTGAAGTAGTCACTGATCATGCGGCTTTAACTTGGGTCTTCCAGCATCCAAAACCTTCATCCACGTAAACTCGATGGCCAATACGACTTCAAGGCTATGAATTCAAGGTGGAGTACCGTAAAGGACAGTGCAACACCGTACCAGATACTTTGTCCAGAAGTTTAAATAATAACTCCATACAAAGCATTAACATGGTCAAAGCCACTGAAAAGTCTGAAACTCTAGCTTACTAACCTGTTGATTGATCAGATATTGCTACAACAAAACTAAACGATCATTGATCCCACCTGGTCAGCTTTGCTGATTGGTATGGTTGCAGCGGTGGCTGTTGTAAAGGCTAAAGAGGTTGTTGTATGAGCGTTATGGGCATTGTGGCATTGTTGTGAGTGTAACATTATCTGTTAGGTAAGCCTTTTTAATTTCATTTTTATTTAATTTATCAAAATAATTTAAGATAGCTGGTCTGCTAAAAATATCAAGCGATTACAATATGTTCAGAACTCTGCAGCTAGTTGATCACCTACTCAAGAAAAAAATATCACATTAATCCTCCGTTTGCTTCCGGTTTTGCTGCAAATTAATTATAAGGTTCTAATTCTCAGTTATAAAGCTCTCCATTACCTTGGTCTCAAATATTTATCGGACTTACTTATGCCTTATTCCCCAGCTCGCTCCTAACAATCGCCCGGGGTAGGTTTGTTAGTCACCCCGAAACTTTGTCTGGTAACTATGGGAGCCAGGTCCTTAAGTACTGTGGCGACCAGATTGTATGATCTTCCTCAAAACATCCGTCTAGCATCCTCCATTCTCTCCTCGACAAACCTCTTAAAAACTCATTTGTTTTCTGAATATTACAACTCAGATCTTGATATGTGATTTTTTTCTTATATTGACTTAGGAAAGCGACCTTGGGTTTTGGAATGGCGCTATATAAATACAAATTATTATTATAATTATTATTGTTGCATTCGCCTGTCACTCACTCTCAGCAACAGAGCAGATTTTCAGAAAGAGTCTTTGGTCTTTGTGTGGGCTGTGGAACGCTGGCGTACATTTCTGTTGGTCACGCTTCGAACAGACCAGCAGGCACTAACTACCCTGTTAGCGACTTAAGACATGGGGAGCACTGGAATGCGCATCACAAGGTGGTCAGCACGGTTACTCTGCTTTACCAATGACCTGTTGTATAAGCCAGGATCAGAAATGTTACATCTGACTGCATCTAATGTTTACCCTTGCCAACCAGCAAGGGTGCTGATTCTACTTTTAAACCTGATATGGTGGCACTTCTCTCTGCTCTTAAACTGGAAGAGTTCTCTAAGGAATGCGCAGCTCTCCCTGATCTTACAGCGCCATGACAACAACTACTCATGGGCCGGCTGTAAAAAAAAAACTTCCACCTGAGCTGGTACAATATTTTTATATCAGTGATGAACTGGCAGGACAAAACCACCTAATATTTAGAGGTTCGTATGACTTGGTGGCACCTGTATCTCTGCTGAGGGCTCAAATCAACTTGGCAAACCAAAGTCAGGACTAAACAAAGTCTGATGTACCTATATTACATTAACATTTACATTTAGGCGTTTGGCAGATGCTTTTATCCAAAGCTTTATACATAGGTATATGCAATCTCCTGGGATCGAAACCCACAACCTTGCGTTGTTAACGCAATGCTCTTACCACTGAGCTACAGGAAAGCTGTATATATACCTACAGTTTTGTTCAAAATTATTCAACCCCCACTGAAATTGATTGTTTTGGTCGGTTTGACATTGATTATGATCATTCAGTCATCCTGCTTACAATTAAATCAAAGAGGCACGTGTAGGTCAGACAAATATAACATAACATTTATAATGAAATAACCACAAATGTCTTTTATGAGCTCACATCATTATCAGTTTTATTCAACCCCCAAGTGACATTCAATCTTAGTACTTAGTACAACATCCTTTTACAGTTATAACAGCTTTTAAACGTGAAGCATAGCTTGACACAAGTGTCTTGCAGCGATCTACGGGTATCTTCGCCCATTCATCATGGGCAAAAGCCTCCAGTTCAGTCACATTCTTAGGCTTGCGCACTGCAACTGCTCTCATTAAGTCTCACCAGAGGTTCTCAATAGGATTTAAGTCTGGTGACTGCGATGGCCACTTCAAAATGTTCCAGCCTTTAATCTGCAACCATGCTCTAGTGGACTTGGAGGTATGCTTGGGATCATTGTCCTGTTGAAAGGTCCAACGTCTTCCAAGCCTCAGGTTTGTGACGGACTGCATCACATTGTCATCCAATATCTCCTGGTACTGAAGAGAATTTATGGTACCTTGCACACGCTGAAGCTTCCCAGTACCTGCAGAAGCAAAACAGTCCCAAAGCATGATTGACCCCCCACCATGCTTCACAGTAGGCAAGGTGTTCTTTTCTTCATAGGCCTTGTTCTTCCTCCTCCAAACATAGCGTTGATCCATGGGCCCAAACAGTTCTAATTTTGTTTCATCAGTCCACAGAACACTATCCCAAAACTTCTGTGGTTTGTCCACATGACTTTTGGCATACTACAGTCGACTCTTCTTATTCTTTGGGGACAGCAAGGGGGTGCGCCTGGGAGTTCTGGCATGGAGGCCTTCATTACGCAGGGTGCGCCGTATTGTCTGAGCAGAAACTTCAGTACCAACATCTGACAAATCTTTTCTCAGTTCCTCAGCAGTCACACGGGGACTTTTCTCCACTCTACGCTTCAGGTAGCGCACAGCAGTCGAAGTCAGCATCTTCTTTCTGCTACGACCAGGTAGCGTTTCAACAGTGCCCTTTGCCTTGAATTTGCGAATGATGCTTCCTATGGTGTCTCTTGGTATGTTTAACATCTTTGCAATCTTCTTAAAGCCATTGCCCTTCCTGTGAAGAGTAATCACCTGTTCTCTTGTCTTTCTGGACCATTCTCTTGACCTCACCATGTTTGTAACCACACCAGTAAGTGTCTAGAAGGAGCTGAGTATCACAGTCATTTTAAAGCTGCCTAATTGGTGCTTATTAGGCTTTATTGCTGCTCCCTCATATCCACAGGTGTTTTCAATACCTGATTGAAAACACTTCATTGAACCTCTGTTCTTCAGAGTGGTAGTCTTTAAGGGGTTGAATAATTATGTCAATGAAGAATTCACAAAAGAAACATTTACTACTGTATAACAAAACTAATTGATGTCATTTTAGTTGCATATGGTTCTTTAAGAAGTCCTTGTAGGATTTCATTCTGAATACAATTACAAATGTACACTAAATTCCCTAAAACCATTTACAGCATTGGGGGTTGAATAATTTTGAACACAACTGTATATAGGGGCAGTCGTGGCCTAATGGTTAGAGAGTCGGACTCAAGACCAGAAGGTTGACTGTTCGATTCTCAGAGCCGGCAGGTACTTCCACTGCTCCAGAAGTATGTGTGTTCACGACTGCCTGTGGATGTGTGCACTACTCTCTGCAGAGGACACATTTCGGGTATGGGTCACCATATCTGACAAACAGCCTAGTTCACTTTCACTAAACAGTATTATTGAGGGTATTATTGAGGGATGTTTAGGGAAATTAAGGGGAAATTTCAGCCGCCGATAATGGCATTATCGTTTTTTGGCAGAATTATAAGAAAGGGCTGAAAACACAAGCCGAAAATCCCACCCATCCGTGCACAGCGCTTAGATTTCACTCTCGCTCCAGCTGTCATCAAGCGTCTACCCTTCAAAGACCAAGCATGTATAAAGTCTGACTTTATATCTGTGAGGCTCGCATATGTATAGGAAAGATGGGTATAACGATGCATTTACACTGGCGCAGAGAGAGCATTTCCAATTTATTCTGGAAGTTGTGCACTCCCATGAGCGTGCGAGAGTTTACATAATCACTTACAATGTTATTTAGCAAATAATGCAATGTTATTTTGCATCGTTTTGTATGTTATTTTTTGTATATTGTTGTCTATTATTTGAGCACAGTTTTGCATAATTGTTAAAAAACGGATAAATTCGATATTTAATAGAACTGAAAGAATATAAACTTTTGTTATTGCTTAAGTATAATTTGGCAGACTTTATTTTACTTTCAATAAAAGTTTGATTACTTTATTGATTTGTAGTTTTTTCATTTAGCTGCATTCTTATCCAAAAATTTCGGTTTTGGCAAAGAATCTTTATTTCGGTGCATCACTAGTATTATTTCATTTGGTTTGTGCTTAGACAAATAACAGTAAAAAAATAACAAAATAAATAACAGTTATTACATTACGGTGTGAATGCAATTTAAACTTTACTTTATTACATGCTCCATGAACAAGATTTGTATGTGATATAGGATTGAATTTCATTCTAGTTCCATGATTAGTTCTGTGGACTTTTCGTTTGTATCTTTTAATCTACTGTTTCCTGTAATGTGTCATAGTCTTTGTAGTTATTTTGTTCATTGGTTCCCATGTGATTGTCTCCCCAGGTGTGTCTTGTTTTCTCGTTACCCCTGTGTATATATATATATATAGAGAGTATGAGATGTCATTTGAAATGCTCTGCTTTTCGTGGAGTACTGTCTTGGTCTTCAGTTGTATTCAATCTCTGGATTATCTTGTTTTGGTTTTGGTTTTGTCCTGTTTTATTTTCATTAAAAGTTTATACTGCATTTGTATCCGCTGCCTTGTTTGCCGGGGTTTCTACCCTTAACACAAACTATGCCTTTAAACAAACAAAAACAAAATCACTCTCTGTAGCTTCTGTCCTTATTTTTCCCTTTCATTATACAGCTGCTTTCAAGGCGTAACATTAAAAGCACAGTTCACCCAAAAAATGTACATTCTGTCATCATTTATTTACCCTGAAGTCATTCCAAACCTGTGTAAATTTATTTGTTCTGTAGAACATTAAATAAAATATTTTTGAAATATGTGGGAAACCAAACAGTTCTGGGGCAACATTGACTTCCACTTTAGTTTATTTTCCTACTCTGATAGTCAAGCCTCAAAAAATACCCTACAGGAAGCCTGAAGATAGTAGTTCTTTTTGCAAGAAAATGGTCACAAGGTGTTTCAGGCAAAGCGAGCATTCGCTTTTAGATAGAATGCATCTTTTGTTCTGACAATTTCATTTTTGCAATTTTACGTGTCTTATACATTAATGAAGTTTGAGCTTGATTGACCAAATGATGTGTATTCTGTGGCTGTTTTAGCTGCAGTACTACAATAATCCAATAGGGGCAACCGTTGCTTTTGATCTGACATTGGACACCACAACCGACATTGAGATTCTTCTTTTTCAAAAATGTTTAATTCTTCACATGAAGAGACAATGAAAAATTAGACAGGACAGTCACATATTGAAGTAATTGTAAGCATTCTGCTGGCGAAACAATGTCATTTAGCGGTACATACATTTTTTGAAGCGCACTCTTGCCATTTATAAATAGATTACCTCTTCTACATATATTATTTTATAAAACAGTGATGAAATATGTTCTCTAGAGACTTGGACCTTTCCTAAAAATATATCATAAATATATTAGAATTCATATGCAAAACAAACCGTAAACTCAGATGTTCCGTATACATTGGTGCCCGAGTAAACATTTATGTCCCACACTTACAATGAGTAAAAGCCTTTATAACATTTGATCAAAGACAAACAAGTCCAGTTTCTATTGAAAATTAGCACATGAGCACATTGCAGACAGATTAGGCCACCTCACTAGCTCACAAGATCCTAAAAATATCATAAAAGGTAAATATCATCTTTTCTATGTCAATATTTATTGTGTGTTCTTACCATAAGGAACTTAAAAATAGATGTATATAACCGTTTAATTCATGTACGTATATTAAGAGTCAATCCTGATGTAGGAGAACTTTCAAGATGCAATATTAGCAAAAATGTAATTTCCGCAACATGTCTTTATTTTTAAGGTGTAAAAAGTGTGTATTTTTATTAGAAATTAACTTGTTCCAGACTAAAATCTTAATGACTCTTTACTACTTTTTTTACCTTATAATATGTATTTCAGACTCTGATGTTTACAATTCACAGGGGTCAAATTTTTGGTAATTTTGGAGAGTCAAAAGGGTCCGTAGTTACAGAAACAACAATATAAATATACAATACAATATATTTAAAAAGTATGCAACAAAAGAACAATCTAGAGTAATGCACATTATTAAAATAATAAATATTTGTATTATTTATTTTGCTTTTGTATGCAGCCATTGCATTCAGCAGATTCTGGAGGCAGTACTTCATTGCCATCAGATGGGTGTTGTGCACAGAGACCTAAAGGTACTTTTCAGTATTTCAATAACTAATCTTTTACACTTTTCATACCAGTTTTAATACAATTATTATTAAGTTAAACTTTGTTTGCTGTGAACATTTGTTTCCATGTTTTTAGCCCGAGAACCTGCTATTGGCTTCCAAATCCAAAGGCGCAGCTGTGAAGTTAGCAGATTTTGGCCTTGCAATTGAGGTTGAAGGGGACCAACAGGCCTGGTTTGGTAAAGCCTGATAATTTTGCCAGCATACAACATTGTGTAAATAAAAGAGCAGGATTATGAATATAACACCATATCTACACTGTGAGCGGTGCCACGCGTTAAAAGACAATAAAACCCATCATAATCAGTAATACTGGACTGCGTGACAAATATCTTTTGACGCATCACATTTCATCACATTACATGCATTCAGTTTAGAAACAGAGTAAGTATAGCCACACTTACAGTGGACAAATTTCAAGGCAGTTTATGTACATTTTCTGAATCAGAAGAATTAGATTAAAAAATGTTTGTCTGAATACTTGGGTCTAAATCTAAAACAATGCAGTTTAATTTACTGCATGTGGTAAAACATTGTTTTATAGATACTTTTTTCTAGCCAACTTGTGTAAAATGACTTGAGTTGCAAACCCATGGAAATTTTATCAACAAAAAGCTATACGAAACTAAACGAAGCTTTGCAATAAATAC
Organism: Triplophysa dalaica; assembly: GCF_015846415.1. NCBI lineage: Eukaryota > Metazoa > Chordata > Actinopteri > Cypriniformes > Nemacheilidae > Triplophysa > Triplophysa dalaica. The sequence goes on along the minus strand of NC_079560.1, from coordinate 18,744,417 downwards.
TGTAAACTGTATTTTGTGGTTATGGAAACAAGAGTTACCATGGTGAATACACAATACCAACATGCACTGTTAATGAAAAATGAATATGCGTATCATAAATTCATGTAAATCCCTCCAAGCTAACAGACGAAGTGCCAGTAATGTGATTTTCAGGTACTTCACTTTTATTTCACACGTTGCATGCCATGAGCATAGTTTCATTTGTGCTTCAGTGAAGACAGCGCACCGCCGCATTTACATTACAAACTGAAAGACTTTTCATTTCAGAACAATTTAAGAAAATAAATTGGAATAATGACAATGACATTGAGCCTGACAACATCTCACCTAAATTCAGATATTGAATTGGGACAGCAAGACAATGACACAAAGTGTAGACTGGCAGTAGTTACAGAAGTCTTCTTGGCAACTAAACAATAAAACCAATGGAAATAAGGCATGTACAACCTTTCTACAGAAAGAATACTAGACGGCTGATTTTACTTACCTAAACAATCTAATGCCGCCATCAGAACGATCCCACATCTCCTAGAAATAAAGTTTCCCCCTTTAAAACTGCATCCTGTTATTGTTTTCATCCAATCCCACACCTCCCTTGTGCTAATTTAGCAGCTTCTGCACCAACTTTCTCTTATACTGTTCTTTTGCTCCCCTAATCTGGACTCTGAGTTCCCCCTGCACATGCTTAAGCTCCTGCTTTCCGCCGTTCTTGAAGGTCCTCTTCTTTTCGTTCCGAAGTCTCTTGATGTCACTCGTAATCCATGGCTTATTATTTCTATAACAGTGTACAGTTCTTACAGGAACAACAGTGTCCATACAGAAGTTTATATATTCCGTGGTACAATCCACAACCTCCTCAATGTTCCCACTATTCAACCCCTGCAAAAAACCCCAGTCTTTGGTTCCAAAACAGTCTCTCAGAGCCTGCTCTGCCTCCTGAGACCACTTCCTGAAAGACGTGTCGTATGGGTAACCTCTTAACTCTTGGTTTGTAATGAGGCTGAAGCAGAATAAGATTGTGATCCGCTTTCCCCAGTGCTGGCAGCAGGGTCACACTATATGCATCCTTAACATTTGCATACATTAAGTCAATAGTCCTGTTTCTCCTGGTTTTACAATCAACATACTGGTAAAAAGCACTTCAGGGTAATGCGTTTGCAGTTTAGCAACAGAGGAGTGGATAACGTCACACGCCTACTCCTCGTCAGCACGTGCAGGGATGTATACAATAACCACAATGACGTGTCCAAACTCTCTTGGCAAGTAATAGTAATAAACTTGCAGCCAAAAGTTCAATGTCCTTGTAGCAACTGGAAATTTTGATACACACATGCCAATTGATAACCAACTTGTATAATATGCGTATTATCGATGACATGATGATCTAACTGCTGACACAGCTGAGGATCGTGGTGGAGTAAATTTAAAAATGAAAAACTTCTGGCCAATCAGAGGCCCCTAAACAGGTGTGGCCCCTAGGCTGCAGCCTAGGCCTACCTGTGCATTAATTCACGCCTGCGTAAATCACTTTCCATCCGAAGGTTATGATCTATTAAAAACAAGCTTGACGGGAGAATGTGCACACGTGTAAGCTAACTCTGACATGCTGGAGACACTGGGAATTGGCGTCACAAATGGAGAGTTAGTGAACTCAAGTTAGATTGTAGAAAGTAGCCTAAATGTGAAAAGAAAGATTATAAATAGGTCATTAATGCCACACACATTCAATTTCACTCACATTTACATTGTCATTTAGTAGACGCTTTTATCCTAAGCAACTTACAGAGAGTTCAGGGAGCAATAAGCGAAATGTCATACAAGAGCAATAAATCAATAGGTGCTAATACAAAGTTACTAGTTTGGGCAAAAGCTAGACCAATAGCCTACCTGTTTAAAGAAAAGGGTTTTAAGTCATTTTGTATGTTGTGAGATATGTGGTTGACAAGACTGAGTTAGCAAGAATGTTCCACCCGGAAGGAGTTGTGAAAGAGAATGAGAGGGAAAGCGATTTATTGACCTTATGAGAAGGCAATACAAGACGCAGCTCGTTTGCTTACCGCATGGTTCTTGATGGGTGTACGACCCTCACTCTCCAACGACCATCACTCTCCTTCACCTTTCTGCGACAGCGCGTACTCACACACAAGCCTTCGCATGCGCATCACAGCAGCATAGTCATCAGGCATTTTAAAGGCACATGCACACTTTACATCATTAGGTGGCCGTGACAGATCCCCCCTGGCAAGAAAAAGCTGTCCCCAGCTTCACACAACTGAAAACAAACACAGGTTAAAACAACATGAAAACTTAATGAAATAACCATACAGGAGATATACTGGAGGATGTACCAATCAGGCACACACTAGAATACATGACAGCATAAACGGACAAAAATACATAGTTCAGTACAACAAAGTGTTAATGAACAAAAAGAGGATGTAAACAATCAAGGCACAACCACAGTCTTCACAAGGCATTGTTTAGTTGCAATAACACATGAACACAATTTGAACAGTTTTCAATGGCAAAATTCAGTATTTGTTTAGCTTACCCAGAAAAAGTAAACATCAAGACCACAGCATAACCAAACATATGAACTCACATTTGCACAATATACAGACTATTTAAGGTCCAGCCTGTCAGTGTGGTACACATTCGTCCACCTATTTCATGACCAATCAAAGGTGATTCTCGGAGCACGCAGGGGTCTCAAGTCATAGCGGCAAATGTCAGGACAAGCGCCAGCATCAAACAAATGGACGTTTTGAGCATTAAAGGTTTCCCCTGCTGGTCAGCCACTCCCTCAACATTGTCCACACCAGATGACAGATCGCAAACATTGGCGCTCCCAGGGGCCGCACACTCATCGTCTAGTTGCAATTCAGAGACATACATGTCAATAGGATCAACACTAGTGTCATAAGGCAAGTATGACAACAAAACATCAGCCAACACATCCACAGCAGAACAGTCCATAGGCTCAGTATCTGTTTCAACACCTTAGTCCCAGGTACAAAAAGGTAACAGATTCAACACATGAAATACACCTGCGTCCCCTCCTGTGTCCACATCAATGAGCTTATAGTTCACTTCCGAGAGCTTTTGTGAAACACGAAAAGGGCCAGAATAGACAGGCGCCAGCTTAGCAGTGAAGTTTGCCAGAGCATCCGAGCGGGGATGGGTTTTTACTCTGACCAAGTCCTATACAGCGTAAGTAACAGGCCGACGTCTCCGATCATAGTACTTTTTCCTTTTAGCATGGCTGTCCTACAAAATGGATCTGGCATGATCATGTGCTTCCCTGAGGGATGACTCCAAGCTTTCTGGATATGGAATGCCAGGCTCATCAGTACCATCACAGTTCGGCTGAGTGATAATGTCAAGAGGAGTATTCAGTTCACGCCAAAACAGCAACATGGATGGGCTGTGGCCAGTACTTTCTTGTCGAGCCGTTCTCAAAGCAAATTTGGGGTAGGTAACGATCCCAAGCAGTGTGCTTGTTACCAACATAAGCACGGATGGCGGTCTTCAATGAGGGATTCACCCTCTCTGTTGCATTCGTCTGTGGGTGATAAGCGGTCGTAGTCTGTGTTCCGACCCGAGGGTGGCGAGTACATTGTTAAAGAGCTCACTGACAAATGGAGACAAAACATCAGGTAAGTAGGCGCACCATGCCGCGCAAAGACCTCGCTTAGCAACTTCCTGGCGGCCACTTGGGCAGTAGCTTCTCTCACCGCACAGACCAGCACCCACTTTGAAAAGTAGTCCACAAAGACCAGGATATAGGCGTTCCCGCAAAATGAGCGAAGCAATGGCCCAACAAAGTCTACCCCCATATATTCCCAGGGATCTTTCGGGCAGATGGGAATCATAAACCCAGCGGGTTTCTTCTGGCTTGGTTTCGTGAACTGGCATACAGAGCAAGAGACTTAACATCAGATGCCAACTTCAGCCAGTAAAATCTGAGCTTCAGCCTCGCTACAGTCTTTGACATCCCTAAGTGGCCAGCCATAGGGTGATCATGGAAATATTCCAGCAGACTTCTTTTCATGGCCATGGGCGCATAAAGTTTCAGGCGCTTCATAGGATGCAGATTACAGGATGCTTTGTCATCCACAAGGTACAAGAGTCCGATTTGAATCTCAAACTGAGATAACTCTTCACCATTATTCTCATCCGTTCCCTCCAACATCCGCAGAAGGCTACCTGTGACCGGATCATTGGGTTGCATTTGTCTGAGGTTCCCCCGATCTGAAAAAAATCACAGGAGGTAACGTACATAGGTCACGGCCCCCAATAATGGCGTAATCAGGGAGAATTTCCAAGGAATTTCCAAGGGCGCATCACATGAAAGAACCGGGTTGCGGGATAGAGCATCAGGCACACGATTAGTAGAACCAGGCTTATGAACGATGGCAAAGTCAAAGTCCTGCAACCGGAGAGACCATCTCGCCAGCTGGCCAGACGGGCTTGGGCGAGACATTAGCCATCTGAGGCTGCTGTGGTCACGTGAAGATCCTCATGGCCGCCTGACATTCACCAGACCAATCAAAGGGCATGTCGGTTCTGGTGAACGCGAAGAGTGGCTTGGCATGGCGGCGTAATCAAGGATAAAGTGTCTATAGTAGCTTGTGAGTCCCAGAAATTGTCGGACCTGCTTAACGCTGGTAGGGGCTTTGAAATCAAGCACTGCCTTCACTTTTTCCGCTTTAGGCAGGATACCTCCCGCAGTTATGTTGTACCCAAGGAACGTGAACTCGCTTCTGTAAAACTGGCACTTTGCAAGCTTAACAGACAGCCCGGCAGATTCCAGCCTGGTAAGAACATCTCTTAGGTCAACATGGTGCGCTCAAAAGTAGGCGAGGCCACCACGATATCGTCCAAGTAAACGGCCCATGATTTGTAGATAAGACCCGCAAGGACAGTGTTCATAAGTCTCTGGAATGTGGCGGGTGCGTTGCACAATCCAAAAGGTAGACACAAAACTGGAATAAGCCACAATGAGAAATGAAAGCGCTCTTATGCTTAGAACCTTCTGCCACGGACACCTGCCAGTAGCCTCTGGCCAAGTCAAGGGTGGAAATGAAGTTTCCCCTAGCCAGAAAATCGAGAGATTCGTCAAGCTTATTCAATGCGCGGAAGTCCATGGAGAACCTTGGCTCCCCTGACTGCTTTGGGACAATTGCAGCCCAAGGACACGAAGCAGGTTAGATTATCCCTTCATTTAACATGTCCTCGATTTGGGACTCAATGAGATCTTTTTTTGCAGAAGTACGGTAAGGGGCCAGGTGAGCTGGCTTTGCATCACCTGTATCGATATCATACTCCACAAATGAGGTCCGTCCCAATCGTCCGTCAAACAACCCACTGAAGGTCTCCAGAAGATCAGATAATTCTAATTTCTGCTCAATGTTTAGAGAAGCTTCGTCCACTTTCTCTGACAGAACAGAAGCGCTGACCCCCAAGCATGATAAATCAAGATCAGGAATCAAGTCTGTATACTCTAGCTCTTCAAGGGGCCCTGGCACATCCCTAGGACCACTGTCCTGGATGGGACATGAAGTGTGACAGAAGATCTCAACATAAAATCCATAACAAGTATGACCGGGGAAGAAAGATTTTCGAGAACAGCAAAACGATGATAGAAACATTGACCCATGAAACCCAAAGACAGCCAGAGTATACCCAGCGGGCAGCAGGATGCGCCATCTGCAAGCTGAAGGGGAGGTGCAGACCATGGTTTCATTTTAGTGTCCCCCCAGGAATAGTATGTAGAACTACCGACTGTACCACGGACAGGGACTCGCCAGTATCCAGGGTGGCTCGGCAAAACTCTGCCATAAAGGTTCACTTTCACTCTGAACGGAGTGTTCCAGTGGGACGTGGAAACAATATCCTCCACATGACACAGAGTAGGTTGGACATTTATTGAAGCATCAGAGAAACGAGGCACACTTACTTCCTAGAGGGAGGATTTCCCCGTCTGAACGTCCTCCCCCCTCTGAAGTTTCCCCCTTGGCCCAAATCTGAGGCCACATTTCCTTCCACATAGGCCTGGTCAGAGCCATCCATTCTTGCCATTTCAGGCACTCTTTTTTCAGTAACACCACGTAGTTGCGGAGGTTCCGATGGGGGCAACTGCGACTTTACCCTTGGACCACAGTTCAGGCAAGTCCGAGCAGTAAAACCAGGCAAAGAGCATCTAAAACAATAAACAGCACCCGAGGGTGCAACACCACCACATGCCTGAGGTGGACACCCAGAACTTGGGAAGAGGACTGTATGAAGCTCGTGAGCCCGCAAGAGGAGGTCCATGACTGACTGTATGTGTGCGTCATATAGGGCGACTCTGTATTTCTCAATTCCATGTTTCCGTATCAAGTATTTTTGCTCTTGCTGAGGTGGAGGGGACTTTAACTTGCGAAATTCACCCAACATGTGAGCAACAAAAGTTGGCAGCGGCTCGTCTGGCATATGCATGTGGTCTAAAATGCCTCTTAAGATGCGTTCTTGGTTGTCTGAAGGTAGAAAGACAGTTTGAAAGAACTCACAGAACTGTGCCCAGGTGGTCACATGTGTGCTAAGGATTTTAAACCATTTCCTTGGCTCTTTCGACAGGAAACGAGGGAGCTCAAGAAGAATCTGTGCATCCGTGAGATCCAGGGAAGTTCTGTAAGTATTAAGCAACTCAAGCCACTCTTCAGGATTTAAGGAGCCATCAGCTGCAAACACCGGTGGTTCGAGCCGCGATTGGAAGAGCATAGAGTTCAGCATATTGGCAGTGGTATTCATATCCACCGCAAGTGGCATGGTACATATGGGTGTGTTTCCACAAGCAGCACTGACAGGCACTGACCTTAGGGCTGTAGGAGCCAGACCGGCATTGTAAGGCATTGAGCTGGCCCTTGGAGGCGGTTGTGAAGTAATAGGTTTAAGCACACTCTTGACGAACCAAACAGTCCAGCATGCCTTTTTGTAGGTCAAGTGACTCGCAAAAGCATCGCTCCAGCACTGCCATCTCTGCTTGCAACAGCTTAACTTGGGCCTGTAGGTCTGTAGGCCTGTAGGACCTTAAAGTGCCGCACGGAGACTTGTTGCATGTAGCGACGGAAAGGAAAAACAAATGTCCTCAATCTTCAGGTAATCCACAAAAATAATATAGGTGAACCGTCGAAAAAAAATACAAACACAGTACCTTCACATGAATTCAAACGCCTACCGCATGCTCTCCGCAGTTAAGGGCTGGTTATACTCGACGCAGTCGCCAGTTCGCCTGGGTGCGCGCGCCAAATATGACGTCATCGCGGTATTCATTTGGGTGAGCGCGTGCTCATTTCACGTGGCGGCGTACACAACATTTTTTTGTGACTCGAGCGAATAGTTCGCGCGGCGCCACAGTCAACATGAAAGTGTCATGATATGAGGGAGGTAGAACCCAATTGCAGGCAGAGGCGGGAATTAAGGGGTTAACAGATTTATTAAACACTGAACACTACAAAACAGACAAAACAAAAACCCACAATGGGGAAAACATGATAGGGTAAATTAGCGAATATAAGAACACTGACTGACTATAACTACAAAAACAAACACTTGATATAAACACACTAACTAAACTAGACTTACTAACACAGCATGGATAACAGGAACTTTGGAAAACAGGTAAGAGACCGACAAGAGACACCAGCATACACAGACCAAACAGGAACAGGTACACAAGTAGAATGCACGAGCACAGGACAATGAAACACGAGGACTCTTTATAGGGGAAACAGACAAAGGATCGTTAATGAGAAACAGGTGCTGGGGATTAGCACTAAGGAGAGGCTGACGAGGAACGAGATGTAGGGAACAATGACGAAACACGAGAAAGAACTATGTCTTTCCCACATAAAACCATCAGGCAATGTCATGGCTCCACTCGAGACAGGAATAAAACATGACATGATAGTGGAACCATGACAGAAAGCTTTGAAGAGATTTTGGCTCAACATGTACGCCTGTACAGACATCTTTATTCATTAGTGTGTCTGTTTTATATTGTATTCAGAATAAAACAATATTTATAAACATTGCTCTTTTGAACTGTTATAATTGAACTTATATCTTCTCATTTTATATAACATAAAGACATCCAATGGGTTAATCTATGGCAATGTACATTTAGCAGTCCCTAACCAACAATATGTAGAAATGTGTCTGCATTATGCACAGAAATGAAAGAGTGAACAAGAAGTTTGATATAAAAAGTTATTAAATCAACAAACAATAGTTCGAAATGCATTTCCCCGTCCAGCACATACGTCTGCTTCACAAGAGCGATGTATTCTACATATCCACGTTTTTTGACATGCAGTGGGTGAAAATTCCATCTCCTTTTTAGCCCTTTTTTTTTATAGTAGCAACAACACAAAATCTCCTACGTTTCCTTGTCGAGCAGCTGTTCGCAAGACGCTATTCTGAATGATCTGACGTAATTCCGGTAAAATTCCTACTTTTCTTCTAATTCCTGCGGATTTAGAGGACGATTTCGTTTGTGCGCCCCCTGTCGTTTCAAAGAATACAACGGCGAACGCGTCAAGTATAAACGTCTCGTCCGTTGGGGGAGTTGCGCGCGCGGACAGCGGAGGCTCGCGTATACACAGGCCTTTAGCAAGCTAGTCGCGACACGGTCCGGTGCAGCGGCTTCAGCACGAGTAAAACAACAGGAATGAAATGCGCATCCACAAAAAAAGGTGTCAAAAGAGACGAATATCTTCGAGGATGGAAGCAAAAAAATAAAAATATTGGTCGGTAAGAATCCAGTTGTTCGGGCGCCAATTTGTAACGGCGGGCCAGAGAGTTAGGGCCAACGTTACCCGGAATTAAACAGATGGCCGGAGGAGAAGAAGAAACACGAGTCCATTAGATAGGCATTCCACAACCTTTAATAGCGGTTTTCACCAGCACTCTTTCAATACACATACAAAGGAGCGGGTACAGAAACTGGAAAACAAAACACTCTGGTACCGTCACAAACAAAGAAAATAATGTACACACGTGGGCAGCGGTAGAGCTAAAACGACCTTCACTCTCCTTCACCTTTCTGCGACAGCGCGTACACAGCAGCATAGTCATCAGGCATCTTAAAGGCACATGCACACTTTAAAACATTAGGTGGCCGTTACAACTGTACAGATCAGACTATAGTAGTTCCGATAGATGATACTATCGTGTATCGGCGATAGACAAACATGGATGTTGCACATTTCCTCGTGCAATAGAGATTGCAATGCATAATGCTCAGGCTTTTTCCTCTCACCAGAGAGTTTGTAATATACGGGGTCTGAGTTTTCCGCATAGGAGAGAGACCTGTAATGCGCGTGATTCAGGCTTTTCCTAGCGCCGGAGAGAGTTTATAATGTGCAGGGTTCGGGTTCTCCTCGAATGAGAGAGAGCTTGTCATGCACGAGGCTCTGGCTTTTCCCAGGATGAATTGCTATGTGCGTGAACCATGCACGAAAGTTGTACCCGTTTGCTGGCAAACAAGTAATAACAGCGCACACAGGAGTCAATGATGCATTCGGATTAATGACATTGATTTACCGCAATAGTTTACTTTTTTCCGTCAAAAGGTTGCGTTGGGAAGTAACAATGTTGCTAGCTGAACCGAACACACACTCTGATAGAATGCTAACTGCGATCGCACATGAGCATTTTATTGCAATATTTGTTTGTTTTTGTCCACAAATTCAGCTTGGCATAGATAAATGCGTAAATTGCCCCGCCCCTTGATAATATTGTTGTTCTTTTCTATGCAAATGCATAAATGCGTCAATCGTGCGGGTGCCACTGACATAAGAGCGTGTGTTTGTGCTTGCAAATGTACTGCCTTTCCCAGCCTGGCTGTTGTGATTTCTGTGTCCCAGCGGTTTAATGCAGCAGCGGTAACAAGTGCTTGTTAAAGTGCATGTAAAAGACCAGGTTCACAGAATTCCATCCAATCAAACTACAGAGATCACGCTAAATACAGCCAAACGCACTAAAGAAGAGAGAACTTGAGAACTTTCTACTTATCAATTTGAAGAAGGCAGAACTTACTGTCGGTAGGCGGGTGCTTAACATGGTCGAACCTCAATGCTGGGATTCAGTTTTAATGAGGACCGTGTAGGGAGATGTAAGAAGGCAAACATAACAAAGCCAACGTTTTTACAATAAAAATGTTAAATGGAAAGATACAGAGACGCACACTACTTAACTTTTGAGACTTTTCCTGTTGACAACTTTGAAAAATTAAAACATTTTTGTCACATAAGTTAAGACATGTGTTCGAGTTAACATGTCTAAAGACACACCGAAACAGATAACATTATAGCATTTGAGCCATAAGCTATGACTGTGTGTATATAGTCCATTTTATTAGCATGGAAGAATTCAATAGACTGCAGAACTATCTATCACGTCCGGACGGACAGAACCCCCCGCTCCAAGGGCCGAACTCCGAGCGGCCCAAGGTGAAAAAAGAAATATCAGCGGGACAAGATGGACAAGAACGAAGACAGACACCACACGGACAAAACAGAACATACTAGGGGCAGGGCTGACATTACAATGAAGGGATTGGGGTTGGACATAAGAAAAACATCAATGGGAAGGGAGGGGGGGGAATGGGTTGGACAAAACTGGGAGTGCTAAACTGGGGTGGGACATGAGGAGGGGGCTTAGGAAGAGCCGTGGGCTGCTAAGGGCGAAGCTGGGGTTTAGGACGGGCCGGACTGGAAGGGACAGACATGGCCAGGGAATACCGGGAAAAACAAGACTGGACAGGGCTCGGCTGCTGGACCGAACTGGGCGCCGGCCGCGGGACCGGACTGGACGCCCGGTGGACAGGACTGGGCGCCGGCCGTGACGCCGGCTGGACTGGACGCTGGCTGAAGCACCGGCTGGATTGCCGGCTGAAGCACCGCCTGAGGTGCCGGCTCTATTGCCGGCTGGACTGCCGACTGAAAACGCCGGCTGGACTGCAGGTTGGGTTGCCGGCTGAGGCGCCGGTTCGGTTGCCGGCAGTCCAGCCGGTGCTTCAGCCGGCAATCGAGCCGGCACCTCAGGCGGTGCTTCTGCCGGCAACCGAACTGAAGCCGGCTGAAGCACCGGCTGGACGACCGGCTGGGTTACCGGAACTGGGACGCCTGGACCTGGAACCAGCCCCCTCTTCGGCTTCTTCTTCTTCGACCGACCCACCGAACATGGGATCGGCTGCAGAGAAGAAATGGGAAGGGTGAGTGGTTCAGACCCAGAGGAGTCGGACGGGGAGTCCCACGACTCCCTCCTTCCACGTCTGCCGAGCAGGTTTGCCGTTGATGGAGAGGGTATGGTGGACGGGATGGAGGGTGTGGATAGGCCCAGAGTCCCGAGCCATAGGAGCCCATCCTCAGGGATAGTGGCCAGTCCCGCGGGGACACCCGCTGGGGATGATAACCTGGACCACTCACGATCCAACAATACCTCGAGTTGGTCCACGAAGCCAAGATGTTTCAGCCGCCGCATCTCGTCGGGTACAAGGGGTTCATCGAGACAGCTGTTAAAAACAACTTTCAGCTCGTTCTGGTTGAACCCAGAGGAGCGCGCTGTTGCCAGGAAGTCCATAGCGAACTCTTTAAGCGGAGTCCCCTTCTGTTTCAGACCGAGCAAGACGTGGGCATGGTGGCTACGAAACGCCACGCTTGACTCGGTCGCCGCTGACTGCTGGGTTCTTTTTGTTCGGTTCAATTCTGTCACGTCCGGACGGACAGAACCCAAACGCAGACAGTAAAGATGGGGTTAAACAATATTTAATAAGACACAAAACAATAAACCCACGATGGGGCAAAACAGAAACTAAATAATAAGTCCAAACATGAAGGGAAACAGGAACAATGTAATACAGATGGTGGAGACACGAAGGAGTCAGTGACATCGACAATATACATTTGACAATGAACCGACAAACAGTAAGGGAATGAGGGACATTAAATATGGAGAAACTAATGAGGAGAGATGACAAAGGGATCGGGACGGGCAGGTGACAAGACTTAACAATGAGTGCAACTAGCTGGAAGAGGCACAGACAGGTGAGGGAGATGAAACACTAATGTGACGCTAGACATAGACAAGGGGGCGGAGCTACACGGAAGACACGCGGCGAAATGTCATAACAAACCGCCACGTGTCCACACAAGACGAAACACACAAGACATGATATTGTCACGGCTCTGTCCCCAATGCCCGAATACTCATGACAGGAAGGACAGGACCGTGACACTATCATCACAGGTGATTAAATTACTTAATGTTCTGTCAAATTTGTATTCAGTGTATAGGTTTGAAAAGCTTTTTAAGCTCTTTTAAGATAATAAGAAAGCTACTTACTTATTAAGGCTTACTTTATTTTGTATTGAGACTACATACATATTTTTGGTGATGTAACTACCATGGCAGTTGATCTGTATTCTTTGCATACATTTTCCATTTTTAGTGCTGACTTCTATGTCATTTTGATTTCTGTGTGTCACTCAGACTGTACTGGCCTTTACTGTGTAATGTTTTATTAAATATGCAAGGTGGCATGATTAAAGATTAACACTGGCAGCTCACAGCAGTTTTTGGTTTGCTGTTCATCAATACACCATTAATATTAGCTTCTTGAAGAGGTTTTGTGCATCAGAGTAATTAAAATGACGTAATGCAAAACTTGCAATTGCTGTTATCGAAATAAACGTGCGCTCAATGGAAAAGGCCAAAAATAATATATTAACAAGGTGCATCACTGCCATTGCAATGAATTAGATGAAATGCAATGCTAAATAGCTGCTTGGAGGCACTCTTGCTAAGACGTTAATAGCTGTCCGAAAGGCCACCAAGTGGCATGACTTTCGTCAAACGGACTTTGGTATGGGGCTGCATGTGCTGAGAGCAACGCGATCTATCTCAGCATACAGACAAACACGGACGGAGCCAGTTCACAGTGTAATTTAGTGCAAGGAAAAATAAATAAACGCAAACCGGAAAACCACAATTCACTTTGACGTATTGTAGCATAGAGGTCGTACCGAATGGTTCAATATTATATTGAGTATTGTGGCATCCCTAGTGACAAAACTGAAGAAATGAAACTTTGCTGCAATGTAAAATAATGAGTGTACAGCTTGTATAACAGTGTAAATTTGTTGTCCCCTCAAAATAACTCAACACACAGCCATTCATTTCTTCTAAGGATGATGCACAAGAAAGGCCACAACAATTTGCTGAAGACAAGCTGACTAAGGATAGGATCACTGGAACCTTGTCCTGTGATCTGATTAGACCAAGATAAAATTATTTGGTTCATATGGTGTCAAGCGTGTGTGGTGGCAACCAGGTGAGGATTACAGAGTGTGTCTTGCCCATTGTCAAGCATGGTGGTGGGAGTGTCATGGTCTGGGGCTGCATGTATGCTGCCAGCACTGGGGAGCTACCCTTCATTGAGGGATCCATGAATGCCAACATGTACTGTGACATATTGAAGCAGAGCAAGATCCCCTTCCTTCGGAGAATGGGCAGTTTTTCAACATGATAACGACCCCAAGGGTAAAGGCCAAGCATTTCTCCAGTAGGGATGGGCGATATTATATCGTTTGCGATATACCGGTAGAAATCCCCCAGACGATAGGAATTAGTCTTCCCGTGATGTAAACAATAAATTCTAGTTGATTACGTTTTTCTTGAGACCCATTCACAGCTCATATGTGAATCAAAAACTGGTATAGCGGAGGGCGGACCTGAAGCTGAGAAAGAGTTTGCACTAAAAGACGAGCTCTAGATCTCGTTTAGGTTGGCACTGTAGATGCATCAGAGTTAATGTTTAGTTTCACTATCCTTTAATTTGTTTGTTAAAGGTACAGTTTGTAAGAATTTTGCAATTAAATATCCAAAAACCTCTAGTCCAATTTTATATATATTTTACTTACAATATCTCAAATGTTCCCAACTGCTTTTAAATCCTGCCATTCTAAAAAGTGGACTGGGCCGTTTAGTCGCCGGTCAACGGTGTCATATGATGCAGTGAATGGCATTTGTGAACATTTGTGATTTCATTGTGGAGATAAAGTATGGGATTTGGTTTTTTTTGGCAGTTTTATATAATTTTTTGTTTATGAAAGCTTTCCTGAGGCACTAAGCAATGCCAAGGTCATGGGTTCAAACCCAGGGGATTGCACATAGTCAGAAACAAATGTAAAATACAATACAATGCGATGTAAGTTGCATGGATAAAAGCGTCTACCAAATGCATAAATGTAATTTTTCCTATGACATCTGATAGCGGTTAGACCAGTTAATGGTTTGAACTGCCATATAAGGTGGTGCATGACATGAGGCTTAACAAGCGTTCAGCAAGATCAGCATTCATAAGGTGCTTTGCATTGACTATTTATGGTTAAAAAGGGGCTTGTACACGGTGGGGTATGAGGATGATTCACGTACGCACACTTGCAGGTGATCTGTGATTTATAAAGCAAATATTGCATACAGATGTGCATAAATGCAAGGTTTCATTCTTCTGGGTGATGTCTCCGCTACTGACAGATCATCGTCACTGCTGGGTTAATTGAAGGACACTGATTGCTTTTTTTTTTTAGAGTTTTCTTTTTTTAAGTTTTTTTGAGAGTTGTTCCATATCTTCTTTTAATATTTCTTCAACCAGCAAAAGCAATTCATGACCCTTTTTATTAATCTCGTCTTAAATTATAGCAATTTGTCTTATTTCGTTTTTGCTTCTTGAATACACAACAGCAAAGAGTCATGAGCATTTATTCAATTCAATTTTATTTATATAGTGCATATCACATTGTGCATTGTTCCAAAGCAGCTTTTCAAGAGAAAATAAGAAAAACACAGAAAAGGCTAATAAAGCAATGTTAAAGGAATTTACCGAACCTTTAAAATAATCGAATATTGCAGTCTCTCGGTGAGCAAGCCAACTCGGACCCTTGGTGAGGAACCCTAACTCCAATGATAAATAAATAAAAAACTCAGGAGAAACCAGTCTCCCCCAGGAGGTCACCTCTGATGTGTGACTGCTGCACTCAGTGACTTTGATAAAATGTTACGGAGTAAATTTTTACGAATAACAGGGAGAGTTTATTTATTGTGATTAAGGAATTTTTAGTCAGTCTGCAGGATCTCGCAGGAGGATGGCACTGGCCTAATCTCATGTTTGGGGTGTTCATCTGGACCTGGAGTAATCTGTCCCTTCTTCGGGATGGGCATCCTGAGGTGGGAAGGAGGGAAGAAAGAGTCTAATTAGCATAGCTGCTGTTCAGCTGCTGTTTTTTATTTATTTAGCATATTATACATTATGTGAATGATTGGCTGAAAAGAAGTGTCTTTAATCTAGATTTAAATTGGGAGAGTGTGTCTGACCCCCAATTAACATTGGGAAGGCTATTCCAGAGTTTAGGTGCTACATATGAGAAAGCTCAACCCCCTTGGGTGGATTAAGTTATTCATGGTGTTTTCAAAAGTTTACAGTTTTGAGATTTTAGAGAGCATGATGGGTTGAAGTTTGATAGTAGCACTTTTATGTAGGTAGGAGTCAAACCATTGAAGGCTTTTTAAGTAATTAAAATAACTTAAAAATCAATACAATACTTAATGGGTTGCCACTGATGGGATTGTAAAATTTGGGTTTAAATAATCAAACAAAGGAAATGTTTTACTATAAATCTTCTTGGAATAATATTTACTCTGACACCGTAACTATGTGAAGATGTCATCTCAGTTCTTTTTCAGACTGTCTCCTAAACTCATTGGCCAGTTTTTAAAATCTATATCATGTTATCCAGAGTCCTGGTATAACAGTGTGTGTGCAACAATAATCTTCTTATTTAGAATATGAAAAATATGTAGTCACCATGTTCACAAAATAGTAAATAATCCCCAAAATACGTCTCTAGACAGAGCAAATTGTTGCATAGGACCATCTCTTGGATATGGGATTTTCTATTTCATCCAAAAACACATCACTCCAAGGCACTCGAAAGTATTATCAAAATTAAAAAGACTTTATTAACACATGGCTTTATCTAAAATCACATCACACATGCACAAATGCGTTGCGGCTAACAAGCCTTGATCAGGGTGTCAAACTACAAACACACGTATAAGTCCATTTAAACAAACATACAACCATCTAGTCACATGACATGGTCTCCTAATTAAGCATAGAAGCAACTCTAAACAAATTATTTTTCATAAATATCATTTAAGAAGTAAAAGTAATTCACATTTCTTAGTATCTGTGACAAAAGATAATGTATTTCTAATCAATTGTTTATTTTTACAGTGAAGTCCATCTTATGAATTCCTGCCTTCTTTTTTCCCTCTTCTGACATCAGGCTTTGCTGGTACACCCGGTTACCTGTCCCCTGAAGTCTTACGGAAAGACCCTTATGGAAAAGCTGTGGACCTGTGGGCATGTGGTTAGTGTTATATATCTCTTCATCAATATACAGGGGTTGGAAAAAATGTTAACATCAGTTAAATAGGTAATATCTCTTTTTTTCAAGATTTTCTTGTCCAATTGTCACTGTCATATGATGTCAAAAGATGGTAAGAGCACATCTAGCACCATATGTTATAGATGCATGAATGAGGGCTGAAATCGACCAGTTTATTAAGGAGAGGTGTGCATTGTCTTTTAAATATGATTGTGCGTACAATGTTTTTTGGGCAAGTAAGTAAGTACCCCTGGGGCATAAGAGCCAATCAAAATTGCCACATAGTGATAAAACGGTGAAGAGACTGCTATTAAAACGGAATGTTTATTCTTATTATTATCCTTTTTTTATTTATGGTCAAAGGGATTATGTATTGATTTATATTTGTATTGAACATTTTACCTTGCATTACAGTTTCATAGAGACAAAGGGGCAGAGTCATTATACCCAGGCAACCATCTCTCAACTTTTTGATGAGCACCTTAGCTACCCAAAGAGTGATATCTTTCATTTACATCACTTATTCTGAAAAGTAGCATTTGGAGTATCATCATTGGTAGCAACCAAGCACAGTACCCTAGTAACTGTTTACCAAAACCTATATCTCTGCACCTGAAAATCATAGAGATATGGTAGTGGATTCATTTCACTTATGGTTTGGAGGATCTTAATTTGCAGCTGCCAATCCACTCCCTAGCAACCAAACAAAGTACCTTAGCAGTAATTAAGTAAGACCTACAGTATATCTCGCAGAGCCATGGGGGTCGGTTTGTTTCAAATGTGGCTGGGAGAATCGCACCCTAGTTACTGCCCAGTGCCAAGTTTTGCCACGGCAAGAATCAGATGGAAAGGCCCAGATGGATATCTTTGCAGTACGACGTCATTGAGGCAAGGTGTGGGCTCATTTAAACAAGGCAACCAATCAATCTCAAATAATCTTTATGAAGCTATTGTAGGACCTGAGCGAATGAGACACCGATGATTGGATCAGAACTTAATTGATCAAGTAGCTCAGTGGTAAGAGCATTACGTTAACAACGCAAGGTTGTGGGTTTGAAACCCAGGGAATTGCACATACTTCAGTATAAATGTATAGGATAATGCAATATAAATTGCGTGAATGTAAATGTAAATGTAAAAGTCATATAACAAATAAACACTCATGACAATTAACCCGGTCATGTGATACCATCTGGACTTGGACTTTTCAAATTCCCCCATAGTCAAGTGACTTGAAGACAAAGAAACACCTAGATTAACAGGAAGAATTTGTCACCTATATGCAGCTAAGGCAAGACAAATGTTCAAAAGTAGAATTAAATTATGATTTTCAAATACAATGATCAGTCAGCACTCCAGTACTGGTCACTGCAATCGCCGAAGCTGGCCCAAGATATTTTGGTTCTTCGACCCCAACTGATTTCAGAGTTCGAATCGGCACCTATTGGCTTGGAACAAAGTTATGGGTGATCTTATCTAAAGGCATAGGGAGAGAAAGATAAACATTGGTATACACAGAATTCAGTTTATCAATTAGGGAAACCACATGTTCATCCAGGATCACCTCCACGCCTCCTTGAAAAGAAATGCATGCGCAGGCTTTGACCCACAGGGATTGGTAAGGCCTACCCATCAATAAAATTTAGAATATTTGGTCATTGAGGATGAGGTTCATCTCATTTTTGCCAGTATGGCTGGTAGCTCGTCTTGCCTTTTTCTGCTTGTTTTCATACAAGACTTATCTTTTAATCGTTTGGTTCGTTCTCACCAAATTTTTTGTGGTATAAAATATTGTAGTGCAAACCTGTGGCCAACGTCTTGGCCAGCAGTTTTGGTCATCTTCGACTTAAATGGCCTGCCATGGTCATTTAATATGAGTGAAATCAATTTGGAGACAACTGGAAAGTCTCTTCTTTGGGTGTTTAGTTTGGCGCACATCACACTCAAAACTACAATTACTTTGTACATGTTTGATTTGATGTGTATACAATACAGGCGATTAATTGTCTGTGTTATTTAAAAACACTGTTTTGCGAAATGCCATGCAATGTCTTATCAGTACCCCAGAGATAGTTTCGATGCAATTTTAATCTCTAATCAAACCTTCCACATCTGTGAAACATCTGTTTTCTGCACAAGGTTTAAGTGGGTTCTGTGGGTTAG
This sequence comes from Triplophysa dalaica, assembly GCF_015846415.1. Lineage (NCBI taxonomy): Eukaryota > Metazoa > Chordata > Actinopteri > Cypriniformes > Nemacheilidae > Triplophysa > Triplophysa dalaica. Next base: position 18,725,761 of record NC_079560.1, on the reverse strand, counting down.
CTTTGCAAAATTTTCAAGTCTATGTCTGGCATGTATGATACATGTGCAGACATCATTGTTTCTACATCCCTACTCTGCTCTCTAATGTGGGGAAAAACTCTGCATGTTCGCGGGCCATCTACCTCCCTATTGCATACGGTTTGTTTGTCATTTTCTTGTGCATCGCCCTTTACTTTCATTACTGCCAGTTCGGATAGCAGCATTACTGCCCATAGCAAATCTCTTACCAGTTCTGCATGTGATATTGGTTTATCCTCAGATGTCTGAAAATTATGTCTTGCCCAAGCATTGGCAAAATCTTGGAACACACTTTAAATGTCTTATTAATGCAGTTATTTCTGCAACCTGTGCTATGTAATGCTAAGAATATCATTGTCACCTTCTGTGTCACAATGGCATATTCACACTGATACACTCCATCAGACGGCTTTGAACATAAGTGTAACACGTTCGATATGAGGGAAGGAAGGAGACAGGGTCAGCGTGGCCAGAACACAAGTTTTATTCACAAAACACAAAGGAAAAAATATTATAAATGACGGTACTCCTTGCATGTTTCAGGTTTCTCTCCTGTAGATTCTTTCTCTCTCCTGTAGATTTTTTCTAATGTAGATTCTTTCTCTGCATTTTCTCAGCCAGACTATCTCTTGGTGTCGCCTCCTATTTATTTAGATCCATGACTCGTCGTGTAACCACAATGGGTCCTTGCCACTTGGCGAGTAACATTGAACTCGATGTTTGGAGCGAAACAAGCACGTTCTCTCCCGGTGAAATTATATTTTCATTTGTTAGCAGTTCTTTATAAAATGTAACATTCAAACAGTCAATATCTTGCATTTTATACATTTAAATATGTGAAGAGTAAAATAGCATTAAATTCACTTGCTTTCCAGTAGCTCAGTGGTTACAGCACGGCGCTAACAACGCCAGAGTCATGGGTTCCATCCTAGGGATTGCAAATCATTCAAAAAATATTATAGTTTAAAGCAATGTAAGTCGATTTGGATAAAAGTCTGGTAAATGTAGTTACATCACTAATAATGTAATCAAAAATAAACATAATTTACTCCTATAATAGTGCTCATTCTTGGGTTATTCCTAATGTCTGTTGGAATGATTTGAAGGGAAATCTGTTGGGAAAAGTATAAACTGACATTAGACATATTTTATACTACTGCATTGTCATGACATTCTTTTTTTTTTGTTTGCTGGCGCCATCTTGTGGCAGTTTGATGTTATAACAGAGAAGTTGATTATTGTTAACCATTTTCTTAGTGGCTGGTTTAGGTCATGTGACTCCTGGGTTAGAGGTTAACCAGGAAATAGCCACTGTATTCTAGTTTTCTTCCCATGCGGTGAGCCAACAAGTCATCTCTCTGTTTTCTTTACGTTTCGTGCCTCAGAAAGGCTTTGCCTGTAAGTTTATCATTTTTGCAGTGTTTGCAGGAATGTGTATATAAATATTTGTAATTCATTAGTTTGAGTTTAAAAGGAAAACAAACTATTGCAGTGATGGCATTTTGTTTATAATTACATTGAGAACTGATTGTAGCCTTTTAATATGTGCTCAGAGAATATTTGTAAACAGCTGAAGTTCATTTGTGTTTATTTTGAGAATATTTTGTAAAAGACATTTGTTGTCTTTGTATGTTTCAGTTTTACAAAAAAGAGAAAGAAGAGGAAAGAACAAAACAATAAAGCATTCAACTTTATTACAGTCGTCTGCCCTTTTTCTGACTCCTATTAGCTATCTGTCAATGTTGCGTAGATGGAACACGTATCTAGGACAGAATAGTAAAAAGGCAACCACTCAGTAGGTACCACAGTTCAAGGAAAGCTAGATTCTACTCCTTCATTCCTCGTTCATCATCACGCCCTGTACTTCTAGACAGTATTAGCAATTCATGATGGCGGAGAAAACTACGGAGGCTGGGGAAGCTACAGACCGAAGTCTAGCATTCGAAACAAGATCTATAGCTTCTGTTACGACTAATAGATCTAGAAGCTCATCGGCTAGCGCAGCGGCTGCCAAGGCTTGCGCTAAATTGGAAGCTACACGGGCCAGGACTGAATTCCTTAAAAAAGAATCAGAAATCTTGATTGAGAAAGCTCAACTGAAAGTTACAGAAGCGTGCATGGAAGCATCACTGGCAGCTGTAAAGCATGAAAGTGAGGTGGCAGCAGCCATTGCGGAGACGAAGGTTTTGGAGGCAGCGGCAGATAGCGAACTAGGAGAAAGGATTTCCGATGTGAGCGAAGTTGCTGATCGCACTCGTGATTACGTCATGAATCAGTCTCAACTGAGGTTATTGTCTCCGGTTGGAGATGAGCCATGTCAACTACCTCTAAAGCCCATTGTCCATGTATTGAGGCCTGAAACACCTTCAAGGCATCGTCGCTTAGCATCTTGGGATGTCAGAGAGTCTATTAATAAACCTGATACTGAGAGTATAACCCAGCATACCCAGAAGTCAGTGCAAACGACTAAGCAAAAATACCAAATTCCACCGTTCACTTCTTCTCCATATAAGACAACACAACCATCGTTCAACAACGACACTAATGTGAGTGAGGTCGCCAAGTACTTAGCACGTCGAGAGCTTGTTAATTCGGGGCTCTTCAAGTTTGACGATCATCCCGAGAATTATTGGGCGTGGAAGTCCTCTTTCATCAACGCAATTGAAGGTTTGCACCTATCAGCTGCTGAGCAGTTAGACCTTCTGTCTAAATGGTTGGGAGAACAGTCTTCACAACATGTACGAAGGATCAGAGCTGTGCACACAGGTAATCCAAACGAAGGCTTGGGAAAAGCATGGGAGCGCTTGGAAGATTGCTACGGCTCTCCAGAGATTATTGAGAAATCCCTCTTTGACAGGATTGATAGCTTTCCAAAAATCAGCAACAAAGATGCGAAAAAGCTTGGAGAACTTGGAGATCTTCTACAGGAAGTGGAGTCTGCGAAACATGAAGACTACCTACCCGGACTTGCTTATCTTGACACAGCACGTGGTGTTGCTCCCATCGTAGATAAGTTACCTTACAATCTTCAGGAGAGATGGATGGCTCAAGGTTCTCAGTACAAAGCAGCACATCAAATCGCCTTTCCTCCATTCTCATTCTTCTGTGGTTTCATCAGCAGAGAGGATCGAACACGCAACGATCCAAGTTTTGCTCTGTCTTCAGGAATCCATAGTGTGTTGAAACCAGAGCAGCAATTCAAGAGACAAACGAAAAGCTCAGTCCACACTCACAAGACGGAAGTGTCAGCGGCGACTGTGAGTCGGACACACAGCTCAAACTATGAGTCGGATGATGTGAATAAGGTCTGCCCGATTCATAAGAAGCCCCACCCTCTCAATCACTGCAGAGGTTTTAGGATCAAACCTCTAGATGAGCGCAAGACATTTCTAAAGGAGAAAGGTGTTTGCTACAGGTGCTGTGCAACAACCACTCATCTGGCAAGGGACTGTAAGGCAGCTATTAAATGTAAGGAATGTGGCAGTGATGCTCATATCGCAGCGCTTCATCCAGGACCACCGCCTTCAAACTTATTTGATCATGGCGGGGAGGGAGAGAAAGACATACCTCAACCTGCTATAACTTCCAAGTGTACAGAAGTCTGTGGTTACGGTGAATGTTCACGGTCATGCTCTAAGATTTGTCTGGCTAAGGTTTACCCAGAAGGTCACCCAGAAGGAGCAATCAAGCTTTATGTGATCCTGGATGACCAGAGCAACAGATCGCTCGCTAAAACCAAGTTCTTCGACTTGCTGCATGTCAATGGAGAGAACTCAACATATACTCTACGTACCTGTGCAGGTGTGACAGAGGCTGCGGGAAGAAGAGCTACTGGTTTCATAATAGAGTCTTTAGACGGAGTAACGAAGGTGAAAATGCCAACGTTGATGGAATGCAACAATATGCCAGACGACAGGGCTGAGATACCAACACCTGATGCAGCAAGTTGGCACACTCACCTAAAGCCCATCGCGAATTGCATTCCTCCTTTGGATCCAGAAGCCCAAATTCTTCTCCTTTTGGGTCGTGACATCCTACAGGTTCATAAAGTACGTGAGCAATGTAATGGTCCTAATAACGCACCCTACGCACAAAGATTAGACCTAGGATGGGTCGTAGTTGGAGACGTCTGCTTAGGATCTGTCCACAGGTCTACTACACTTAGTGCTTACCGTACCCATGTACTTGATAATGGACGTCCTTCTCTACTTCCTCCATGTCCCAACAAACTCAGTGTTAGGGAGAAGTTTGACATCAAGCCTCCGCCTGAGATATCTCTGGCGCACGGCGCCTTCATCTTTGATGACTATGCCATAGGAGATACCATCTTTGAGAGGACAAAGGAGGATAATAAAGTAGGATTGTCTATTGAAGACAGGCGTTTTTTGGACATCATGGATAAAGAGATGTTCATGGACGAGAGCAATAGTTGGGTCGCACCACTCCCATTCAGAACACCTCGTCAAAGACTCCCTAATAATAGAGAACAGGCATTTACACACCTAACCTCCCTTTTGCGCACACTGGAAAAGAAGCCTGAGATGAAGTGTCATTTTGTTAGCTTCATGCAGAACATCTTTGATCATGACCATGCCGAAGTAGCCCCTCCTCTTCGAGAAGGCCAGGAATGTTGGTATTTACCTACCTTTGGGGTGTACCACCCACAGAAGCCTGGTCAGATCAGAGTTGTCTTTGACTCCACTGCACAGAAACGGCATCTCCTTGAACGATGTTCTTCTCTCTGGTCCTGACTTTAATAATAGCCTCTTGGGTGTCTTACTGCGTTTTAGATCGGAGCTGGTAGCTGTAACTGCAGACATCGAGCAGATGTTTCACAGCTTCATTGTGAAAGAGGAAGATAGAGACTTCCTTCGATTTCTCTGGTTCAAGGATAATGACACCAGCCAAAGGATTATTGAATACCGCATGAAGGTGCACGTATTCGGTAATAGTCCATCTCCTGCAGTAGCCATTTATGGTCTTCGACGAGCAGCGGCTTATGGTGAGGAGGAATATGGTTCAGATGCCAAACACTTTGTAGAGAGAGAGTTCTACGTCGATGATGGACTTTTGTCAACACCCACAGCTACGGGAACAATCGATCTGTTGACACGAACAAAGAAAATGCTGGCAACTTCAAATTTAAAATTGCACAAGTTTGCTTCTAATAGCAAGGAAGTAATGAATGCATTTCCGACCGAAGATCATGCGAAGGGACTCAAAGATCTCAACTTGGAAGTTGACCCAACCCCCATCCAACGTAGTCTCGGACTTAGCTGGGATGTGAAGGGAGACACATTCACCTTTCATGTAACCGACATTAAGAAGCCCTTCACTCGGAGAGGGATACTGGCTACTGTCAACAGTCTCTTCGACCCACTTGGGTTCATTGCCCCTGTCACCATTGAAGGGAAATTCCTGCTGCGAGAACTCTCAGGTGAGACTTGTGACTGGGATTCTCCCCTCCCTGAGGACAGAGAAGAAGCATGGAATGCCTGGAGGAGATCCCTACAAGATCTCAAACAGCTGGAGATTCCTAGAACATATGTTTCTACTGCTCTCTCTACAGCTCTGAGGAAGGAACTCCACATTTTCTCTGATGCTTCGGTCAAGGCGATTGCAGCAGTGGCATATCTTCGTGTCATCAATGGCGAAGGAGCATGCCACACTGGGTTCATATTGGGGAAGGCCAAATTAGCTCCACAAGCTGCTCATACCATTCCCAGGCTGGAACTAGGAGCTGCGGTTTTAGCTGCTGAGATAGCAGAGATAATCACAGACGAGCTGGACTTCACTTTTGATGCTGTGGAGTTTTACACGGATAGTAGAGTTGTCCTGGGGTACATCTATAACCAGACAAGACGGTTCTATGTATACGTAGCCAACAGAGTGCAGCGTATCCATAGAGTGTCAAACCCAATGCAATGGCACTATGTGTCTACTAAGCATAACCCTGCAGATCATGCCACCCGCTCCGTTCCTGCAGCTCTGTTGGGCACCACCACCTGGTTTACAGGACCTGCCTTCCTGTCGCAAATGGATCAGAATCAGTCTCTGGAGGAGAGGGAATTTGACCTCCTCGGGCCAGAGTTGGACACAGAAGTTCGTCCTCTTGCTACTACTGTAACCGATGATTTTCATCTTGAAGGTCAACGATTCGAGCGATTCTCTTCTTGGAGGTCATTAGTCAGAGCCATTGCTTTTCTCATACATGTCGCCCAGACTTACAAGTCGTCTGATGATAGAGAAAGAGACTGCAGCTCATGGCACTACTGTGCTAAGCCTCGTACAGTGAAAGAGTTGTTACAAGCAGAGGAAGTTGTAATCAAGATTATTCAGAGGGAAGCTTACCAAGAAGAGCTCACCTGCATCGCCAAAAAAGATGACATCCCGAGGCACAGTGCTCTGAAAAAACGGAATCCTTACGTAGATGGTAGAGGTCTTCTCAGGATAGGAGGTCGGCTTAAAAATGCAACTTTGGATTTCCAAGAGAAGTTTCCTTTGATTGTTCCAGGACGCAGTCATGCTGCGCAGCTACTTGTGGAGTATTACCATGATCGAGTCAAGCATCAGGGTCGTATGTTTACTGAATCAGCTATCCGAAATGCAGGGTATTGGATTGTTGGTGTTAGGAAGCTTATCAACAGCATTATACATAGGTGCATCCTATGCAACAAGCTTCGTGGGAAGGTAACTGAGCAGAAGATGGCAGACTTGCCCATCGATCGCCTGAGCACTGAACCTCCCTTCACGAACGTCGGTCTTGATGTTTTTGGACCTTGGACAGTTGTCGCAAGGCGCACGCGAGGAGGACGAGCTCAGTGCAAAAGATGGGCTGTTCTTTTCACTTGTATGAGTATTCGTGCAGTACATATTGAGCTGATTGACAGTATGGATTCATCCACCTTTATAAACGCCTTGAGAAGGTTTTTTGCTCTACGAGGTCCTGTCAAACAAATTCGGTCTTATTGCGGGACCAATTTTGTAGGAGCCTGTAAAGAGTTGGGAATTGTGGTAAATGAGCCTCAAGAGCCTAGTGTGAGGAAGTTCCTGAGTGGAGAGGGTTGTTCATGGGTCTTCAATCCACCTCATGCGTCCCACATGGGAGGAGCCTGGGAGCGGATGATAGGAGTCTCCAGGCGCATACTAGATTCCATGCTCCAACAGATCAGTCCTTCCCGCTTGACACATGAAGTGTTGTCCACCTTGATGGCAGAGGTTACAGGAATCGTCAATTCAAGACCCCTTGTTCCTATTTCAACAGACCCAGATTCACCTTTCTTGTTAACGCCAGCCATGCTCCTAACTCAAAAGGGTCATACACTCCTCCCACCTCCAGGTGATTTCAAGGAAACCAATCTCCACAGACAGCAATGGAGAAGGGTGCAACATCTTGCTAATACTTTCTGGAATAGATGGAGGCGTGAATACCTCTCAACGCTTCAAAGCCGAAGCAAATGACAGGAGGAACGACGAAATCTAAGAGAGGGCGATGTTGTCCTTCTTAAGGATGCTCAAAGTAAGCGTAATGAATGGCCTATGGCTCTTGTGACCAAAACTTTTCCTGGCAGTGACAAAAGAGTCAGAACGGTTGAACTAAGAGTTGTAAGAAATGGGACAATCAAGACATTCCTCAGACCTATATCGGAAACAGTTCTGCTCATGCCAACGGAGGACTGATGTTTGTGAGGTCTTATGTGAACATTCTTAGGTTATATTGTGGTATCTAAACAATACCAGACGGGGAGTGTCATGACATTCTTTTGTTTTTTGTTCGCTGGCGCCATCTTGTGGCAGTTTGATGTTATAACAGAGAAGTTGATTATTGTAAACCATTTTCTTAGTGGCTGGTTTAGGTCATGTGACTCCTGGGTTAGAGGTTAACCAGGAAATAGCCACTGTATTCTAGTTTTCTTCCCATGCGGTGAGCCAACAAGTCATCTCTCTGTTTTCTTTGTTTCGTGCCTCAGAAAGGCTTTGCCTGTAAGTTTATCATTTTTGCAGTGTTTGCATGAATGTGTATATAAATATTTGTAATTCATTAGTTTGAGTTTAAAAGGAAAACAAACTATTCAACAGTGATGGCATTTTGTTTATAATTACATTGAGAACTGATTGTAGCCTTTTAATATGTGCTCAGAGAATATTTGTAAACAGCTGAAGTTCATTTGTGTTTATTTTGAGAATATTTTGTAAAAGACATTTGTTGTCTTTGTATGTTTCAGTTTTACAAAAAAGAGAAAGAAGAGGAAAGAACAAAACAGTAAAGCATTCAACTTTATTACAGTCGTCTGCCCTTTTTCTGACTCCTGTTAGCTATCTGTCAATGTTGCGTAGATGGAATACGTATCTAGGACAGAATAGCATACTTCATTCAAACACCGATTCTGTTGATAAGGCCATAAGGATGTTATTTTTTTTTAAATCTTTCATTAATAATTAATAAGAATAAATAATAATACTTTTTTTAAGATAATTTTACATTTTGTCAAATTTTACAATAAAAATACATTGAGATAGAATTTTTTTATGGTTGCTTTTAAACTTGCATCAAATAGTGAACTGCATAATAGACTTGTATGCATGAACAAATCACCAGCATTAAATATTGTGCTAGTACTAGTATTGAACTACAAGAAGCAAGACAGTTGCAAGAGTTATGTAAAGCTTTTTATGGGACAATTAGGTCCTAGAAATGTGGTGACAATAGCTGCGCAGAGGGGGCCCAGTTAGATTTTTTTGTCATCGGGCCCAAAATACCTGGCGGCACCCCTGATCCACTTAGACACTTAGAAAAAAAGTAAATTGTTTCTCATACTTGATATTTATACTGGGGCATGACTGAGTGCCGCTCCATAACACCAACACATGCACACATGCGGGGAGCAGTGCGAGACGGTCAGCCTATGTGCAAGGGCACATCCTTCACCCAGACGGCCCCGGCCCAATTTAAACCCTGCATGTATGTATCTTCAAAATGCTAAGTATTCGTTAGGTACAAAGGTGTCATTTTTGAAATGGCGCTGCCCCAGTGAGTCTTTGCAGAGATGCCATGACCAGTCTCTAGTGAGGCCAGATTGAGAAGAGAGGATAGAGTCCATCTCCAGGGACCCTCTCAACCGGTAGATGGGAGGTGCGAGGCAGGGTCCAACAGGTAACGCGACAGTCTTCAGAGAGAGAAGAGCCAGGTGTGGTGTACTCAATCTATATGTAACTTTGTGAAAGGGCATGCCCTCCGAGTTTAAATTGACCAATTGACATTTAGCAGGGGAAGGTTTAGCTCTAGGGGTTATCAAACTGGCTGATTATCGATGTCGATATTAAGCATTTTTTCGATTATCGACATCGGCCATTTAAAATGCAGATTTGCCGATAAAGTAATTTAATTTTGAAATGATAAACTAATAAAGATAGTTACATATATTTAAAGAAAAGGACAGTTTAGAGTAGTTTTGTCATAGAAGTGTCTCTGGGTCAACTACAGGTCTTCAGTATCTCGGTTAGGGCCCACCTGGAAGCTTTCATGCCTCCTCTGCTTGCTTTGAAGCTCAGGAGGAATCATAAAGATCTCCTGGAGGACCACAGGGGTTATCAACGCTTTGGGGGAGAACCAACCTAAACCCAGGCCCACTGGAGCCAGGTCCGGCTCTGGTCCTCCGATGTTGGGATCAAAAATCCAGGACCAAAGGGAATGGGGGTCTATGGTTCTTCTTTTAATGATCCAAACACAAGATCCAACAATTTGGCTATGCCATGCTCTACACAGTAATTAGCATGTTCTGTACAGTAATGAAAACTGGTCGCACCACAACATAATGTGGACTCACACAATTGCTCCCACATATATTTGGAGAACGCACAGACTCAATATAGGGAGTATATGCAATGAAAATGGTCATAGTTTCGAGCCCAGCACACCATCATGCCAATTGATGGTTGATGATATTGTGTTCTCGCGAGTCCTGGAGCCACGATATCTCGATATAACGTCAAATGATTTTATTGTTGAATATGTACATTTAATCCAGTTTTGTAAATTTAATATTAAAGTGCTAATTTTTAAGTCTTCTGACTTGTCCTTACATCTGTTTTTCTACTTCAGGTGTGATTCTCTACATCCTGCTCGTTGGATACCCACCATTCTGGGATGAAGATCAACATCGTCTTTATCAGCAAATTAAAGCTGGCGCCTATGATGTTAGTTCAAGTATTTTGAAGTATTTAATGACGATAATTGTATTAATGAATTACCTGCAGAATTGACTCATATATCATTATATTTGGATAATTTCTTGAATCCACAGTTTCCTTCACCTGAGTGGGACACAGTGACCCCAGAGGCAAAAGACCTTATTAATAAGATGTTGACTATTAACCCATCCAAACGCATTACTGCCGCAGAGGTACTCAAACATCCATGGATTTCAGTAAGTTTACAACTCAATTATATTTTCTGTCCAATAAAGACAACTATTTCAAATTTGTTTCATATATTGGAGCTTTTATTAAGATACATTAGAATTTAGCTTATTTTGTCAGCAGAAACTATTACTTTTTAATTACTTTTAGCAGATTTTCAATGAAAAATAATACAATTTATAAGAATATCCTTTTATGCAAATAACAGATGATTAAAGTAATGAAGTTTCATTAAAAATAAATATTGAAGTACGGCACAAGTATAATAAAAATTATCTAGGTCTTCAGACAAAAATGTTTTGTTTGCTGATAATCTACCTTGCACTTGGATACTGTCACAAATTGAACAGGTATGCACAGGGTTGGATCCAAGCGCAGAATTTATTGAAAAGGGGAAATCTAGAACCGTCAAAGTACAGGTTATCCATTCAAACACAAGAAACTCGTAACTAGAGAAATCTAAAGGTTGACAAAAGGTAATTCATAGGATAGGCAAAGATTATAACCAGAAGCCAATGAGACTACCAGGTTTAAATAGACACAGATATCAAGATTCAAAAAGCTAGCACCCTTATGTGACAGCAGCTCCTTCAAGACACATGATGTTACTATCATCCATCCTATAAAAAAATAATTTTGTAGTCATCCATCGTCCATCAGGTCAGCTAGGACATTTCTTGGAGTTGGATGCACTTCTGTCATTTTTCCCTGAGGATGATACTTCTCTAGTGGTCCTTGGAGACTTCAACATCCACTTAGAAACATCACAGGCTGCCGACTTCAACAACCTTACTGCGTCATTTGACCCCAAGCGAGTTCCCACTTCAGCAACCCATAAGTCTGATAATGAATTAGATCTTATCTACACACACTACTGCTCATCACACCCTGTTGCACAAATCTGATCATTTTCTAATCACTCTTGATCTCGACCTTACTTCTCCAGACACAACACACACTTTCCCACTGGTTACATTTTGGCGCAACCTACATACAGTCTCTCCCTCCTGCTTATCATCTGCAGTCTACTTCCTGGTCCCTCCCCCTAAATTGCTCTCTTTATTGAATACTAACAACACCACCGACACTCTATGCTCCACACTAACCTTCTGCTGAGACAGCTTATGCCCTTCTACATCTAGACCAGCCCGTGCAACCCCCTCCTCCCACCGGTTCTATGATGTCCTTTGTGAGCATCGCTCCAGGCTCAGGTCTATTAAGAGAAAGTGTCGCAAATCAAAAGATCCCACTGACCTCTGTCTCTATCAGTCTCCCCCTCTTCCTTCTCTATTGATATCTCCTCCGCTAAAACTCAGTACTACTACTCTAAAATCAATACCGCCTGACTCTCATACTCTTTTCAAAACCTTCTCTGCTCTTCTCTTCCACCCGACTACTTGGCCACTAGATCCCATCCCCACCCATCTCCTTCAGGCTCTCACCATCGGTTGCCCCTGCTCTCATCCACATTATCAACTCTTCTCTCACCACTGGTACATTTCCACAGCTTTTAAAGAGGCCTGCATAACCTCACTATTGAAGAAACCCACACTTAATCCTGTACTGTAAGAAAACTACAGGGCAGTATCTCTCCTCCCCTTCATTGCCAAAACTTTTGACACAGTTAATCAGCACCCCCCCTGTTGAACCTCAGGGCTATGGGTGTCTCTGGAATGGTGCTACAATGGTTTAAGGCTAATCTCTCAGGTAGGTTATTTAGAGTATCCTTATTTAGAGGTGAGGTCTCTGAGTCCAAACATCTCAATACTGGGATGCATCAGGGCTTCGACCACTGCTCTTTTCCATAAAAATGACATCCCAAGGTTCTGTCATTCGGAAACATGGCTTTTCCTATCACTCCTATGCGGATAACACACAACTTCATTTGTCATTTCACCCTGAAGATTAAACGGTTTCTGCACATATCTCAGTGACATTTCACTCTGGATGAACGCACCTGCAGCTGAAGCTTGCAAAAAAAAACTGCTTGTGATCTCGGGCGACCCAAAGATTAATCACAACCTCTCCATTCAGCTAGGTTCATCATCCATTATACCTTAAAGAACAGCAAACCTGGTAGTGGTAATTGATGATTAGCTAAACTACACGGGTTATGTTGCAAGTACCAGCTGGTCCTTTAGATTTATCCTTTACAACATTAGGGCAATTAGATCTTTCCTGTCCGAGCAGGCTACACAAGTCCTAGTCGAGGCTTTAGTTCTGTCCAGAATGGACTATTGCAATGTTCTCCTGGCTGGACTTCCAGCTTGTACAACCAAACCTATACAGATGATCCAGAATGCAGCGGCAAGAATGGTCTTCACTTAGTCGAAGAGAGAACACGTCAGTCCTCTCTACATTAGGATACATTTGCTCCCTATTGTCACTCGCATCAAATTCTAAGCTCTGCTTTTGGCCTACAAAATCCCCACTGGTTCGGCACCACATACCTTTAATCGCTAATACAGACTTTTCTACCCTCTAGATCCATGCGCTCTGCTAACGAATGATGTCTTGTGGTGCCAAATAGAAAATCACTCTCATGTACCTTCTCTGGATCTGTTCCACAATTGTGTAATTATCTCCCTGTTGCTACAAGCAGATTCTGCAGCCATCTTTAAGAACACATCTCTTCTGTCAACACCTGACTTGACCTATTCATTTTTATTTTCTACTTCTTTTTCTATCCTTACAAAGAAAGATACTTAGCTTTGTATATAGTGGTAGGCTAACTGAGACCTGTTGTATTGCACTTATGCATTGCTGTCCTTGTGTTGTTCTAATTGCTTCTATCATTTACCTTATTTGTAAGTCGCTTTTGATAAAAGCGTCTGCTAAATGACTAAATATTATTAATAAGACACAGGTGAACGTGAATATGGTCCAGCAAAAGGTTATGGGGATGGAGCGTGTAATGGCAGTCTGAGACATGAGAAGAGTGCCCTTTTGTGAAGCATAAGGGCACTCCAGCTGATAGGTGTGACATAGACTCCCCCCCCTTAAACACTGGCTTCCAGGTAGACAGTCTGGCGCAGGCAGGCATTCATTAAGGCTCTTGTGGAGAGGCTCTTGTGATGAAGCTCTGGGCTGGCGACCATCTTGCAGAGAGGCTATGGGGTGTCGATGCTGATGACCAGGCTGGTCACCATCAACGTAGAGCATGCAAACCCTCCACAACAGGCCTGGTTCCACGGTCCGTGGAGCCTGAAACCTAATGCCCCCTCCCAAAAATGTTTAGGGGTTGAGTTCTCCTTCACTTTGTATAGAGGATCCCACAAATGCTAATGCAATGTCCAGAAATTGAGCAAGTGAGCCGTACCATGGCCAACCATTGCTTGTCAGGTAAGTTTTGAGCAGTTCATTTAAGAAATTGAGCAAGTGAGCTTAAAGGACCATTGCTTGTCAGGTAAATTTTGAGTGGTTGACTTAATCCGTAAAGGTATAAGTCAATTTAAGCATATTACGGGTAATGTGTAAAATGAGAGATGTCAAAAAGTCTCTGGTGTGTTCCTCGGGGGTGCGATTACCTTGGTGTAGGAGGAGAAGTCAAACTGCTTGATCCATGTGCGCTAAATCTTCTGTAACGAATTGCACAGGTATACAAAAGGGTCTTTTCAAATGCGGCATTTATTGTAAAGGGGTAATCCAGAACCGTGGTTAAATAGCAGGCTAGGGTACGGTTTATCCATCCAAAAACAAAGACAAGAAACTGAAAATTCCAACGTTTCATCGAAGGAAAACAATTTGAAGTTGGAATATCACATTGTAAAATTTCTTCCATACATGTCGGCCTTCATTATTTGCCACAACCTCAATTTATAAGAAAAACAGCTCTGAGTGCTTTCTTTTCAGTGTGATGAGGTTTGAGAATACATTGAGAGTTATCTGAGTACATTCCTCCATAAATAATTTCTCCATATCCTTCTACCTCTTCTTCTGTTCATCCTACTAATTTTCTAAATTTCACATTCTCAATGTAAAAGTTCTGAATGGTGCACAGCCTTGCTCTACTTCATGATTGCCCTCTTTCTGTTTACAGCATCGCTCCACTGTTGCATCTTGTATGCATAGACAGGAGACTGTTGAGTGCTTGAAGAAATTCAACGCCAGAAGGAAACTTAAGGTACGTTTTTAAAAGGGCTGTGATATCACACTAACAAGCTTGTACCTTGGGTAGTGAAAGTTTAGGGTTGGTTAGTCAAGTAAATGTTTATAGTTTTCAGGTTACTAATTTACCTTTTTACCTATTAAGAGATTTTTATTATTAAATTATTAATAAACAACTACTGTTTATAGAAACTAAGTTAGAACAAAGCAAAACTTTGATACACACAATGCTATATGCTATGCTATTTACACAGCTTTCCTGTAGCTCAGTGGTAAGAGCATTGCATTAACAATGCAAGATTGTGGGTTTGATCCCAGGGGATTGCATATGCTTAGAAATAAAATGTATAGGATAATGCAATGTAAGTCGCTTTGGATAATTTTTTTTCTGTGAATATAAAATATGTTGTCCCTGGTGACTTTTTTATTATTATTGGAAACTACGAGTAAGGTATTCTTGTCTGGTTCTGATCAATTCAATTTTATTTTTAAATTATTTAAAAAAATGTAATTTAATAATTGCCTCTACAAGTCTTGAAAACCTGTAACATTAGCAAATAAAGTGAGAATCTGTGCCCGTATTTATCAATCTTCTCAAAGTGGCATTTTAGTCTTAAGTGCTGAGAATTCATGAAATGTACTCCTACATTCAAATTTAAATATATGTAAGTTATCAAAATTCTTAAAGGAACAATACAGGGTTTTTAGGAGGATCTATTGAGAGAAATGGAATATACTGTAATATACAAAACGATTTCTTCAGAGGTTTATAACGACCTTACATAATAAAGCGTTATGTTTCTAATACCGTAGAATAACCTGTTTATATCTATATGGAGCGGGCCTACATACATTGAATTTTGCCGCCATGTTTTGTACAGCTGCCCTAAATGGACAGACAGCTTTACAATGCGCATTTCCTTTCCCTTGCGGTATAGTGGTGAAACGGATCGCGGATGATCAGTGATCTGTACGAATCGTATTCTACGGTTCGGAACACCTACAATCCAGCCCGAAATTATTTGTACCCCTTGCAAATTCTGACTTAAAGTTACTTTTATTCAACCAGCAAGTTTTTTTTTGACCGGAATGGCACAGGTTTCGTCCAAAAGATAATAAGACGATGCATCATTGTGGAAAAAAAATTCTCATCTTTATTTACATTTGAACAAAAAGTGGCATGTCCAAAATTATTCATACCCTTCTCAATAATCAATAGAAAATCCTTTATTGAATATTACAGCAATCAAACGCTTCCGATAATTGCTGACCAGCTTTTTGCATGTCTCCACTGGTATTTTTGCCCATTCATCTTTAGCGATGAGCTCCAACTCTTTCAGGTTGGAGGGTCTCCTTGCAATCACCCTGATCTTTAGCTCCCTCCACAGATTCTCAACTGGATTTAAGTCAGGACTCTGGCTGGGCCACTGCAAAACGTAGATGTTCTTGTCTGCTAACCATTTCTTCACCACTTTTGCTGTGTGTTGTGGGTCGTTGTCGTGCTGAAATGTCCACTGGTGCCTGATGCTATTGCTTTTTATGGTTCCATTTACTGTGACTAGGTTCCCTGGTCCACCGGCTGAAAAACACCCCCAAAACATTAGGTTCCCACCACCATGTTTGACAATGGGGATGGTGTTCTTAGGGTTGAAGGCTTCTCCTTTTTTACGCCAAATGAAGGCTACATCATTGTGGCCAAACAATTAAATTTTTGTTTCATCGGACCATAAAACAGAAGACCAGAAGTCTTCTTTGTCCAGATGAGCTTTTGCAAAGGCCAAGCGGGCTTTTGTGGGCCATATCTGGAGAAGTGGTGTCCTCCTTGGTCTGCGTCCGTAGAACCCAGCGGTGTGCAGGGTCCGTTGGACTGTCTGCCTTGAGATGTTGCCACCAGCAGAGCCCAGATTCATCAGGATGGCCTTGGTGGTGATCCTTGGATTCTTTGAAACCTCTCTCACTATCCTCCTGGCCAGCACAGGTGTCACTTTTGGCTTCCAACCACGTACTCCGAGATTTTCACAGTGCGGAACGTCTTGTATTTTTTAATAATACTTTGCACTGTAGCCACTGGAACTTCAAAACATTTAGATATGGTCTTATAGCCCTTTCCTGACTTGTGAGCAGCCACAATGTGCAGCCGCAGGTCCTCAGTGAGCTCCTTTGTCTTAGCCATTACTGTCCACAAACCAACAGCAGAGAGCTTCTGTTTTTTACCTGTTGAGTTGATTAAAACAGCTGTTCCCAATGAATCAGGGTAACTTGGATGCTTTAGAACAGCTTGGACTATTTGGAATGGTATAGAATTTTGGAATATCCCATAAACTGTGACAGTTTGCAAAGTGTATGAATAATTTTGGACATGCAACTTTTTGTTCAAATGTAAATAAAAGCTGAGAATTTTTTTTCCACAATGATGCCTCTTGTACATTGTATTATTATCTTTTGGGAGAAGCCTGTGTCGTTTCCGGTCCAAAAAAACTTGCTGGTTGAATAAAAATAACTTTAAGTCAGAATTTGCCAGGGGTATGAATAATTTCGGGCTGGACTGTATGTGACCCAAGGATTAAATGTAAGTTTATTCATCATTGAGTAAGAGAGTAAAACGTGACTCTCTATAGGTTTAGCACCAACATGCTCTCGCCTTTCTCTCTCCTGTGTCTGGATGAGTACAACATTACAGCGGTTCCAGATAAACAATTATGCTCAAAACCGCTCCTTCACACCGCTAATATTAGAACAAAAACTACAACATATCTGTCCTGTTCTGACAAACAGGAAATCCAATGTTACTCGCATACTGTACATATCCGAATCAAAGCAACCTCCTCGGGGGTGATTTTAAGACGATCTTTCTCTCCGACGACTATCTGCTGGAAAGTATCTCCATAGATATCTATGAGTATCTCTGCTAAAAGCCTTAGTACCGCGGGTCCCTACGCGTCTTTGCTGTCGAATTAACGAAGGTCCTAGTTCCGGTCTGACTTTTATCCTTCTTTTTATACTTAAGACATTGCTCTTTTTACAGTCTTTCTAATGCCCGCATGATCTCTTCCCTGCGTCAACATGAGAACAACATCTTTTTGTATTATGGTGGCAACCGTCGTGTTTGGACTGAGGGATTCGTTGCAAATCTATAATACAACACTTGTGGCTGCTGTAAATCAAAAACTGCGCCTTTAAAGCTAAGAATCACTCTTACTCTCCCAATTATTTGATACAGCTCGAGAGGTCTTTCAAGTGCTTAGGAGTTGCCACTAGAGCCTTGTGATGTCGCTGAGGAGACAGAGACATGTGGTGGACAGAGGGATGGGCCATTGGAACCGTATCATTCAACATTATACACGCATAAATTCGGTAGTCCCCTGCATAGGCGTAACTGTGGGTTTTTATTATTGAAACAGCATCTACACATCCTTTTTAATAATCACATTTATACATTTAAGGAACATTTTTATGCAGATAAAAGGCACGTAGTCCGTACATGTCATTATATTTACATGACACCATTAGTAATCAGCAGAGCATGTATCCTGATACAGTTCACATCATTGCAGGAGATTTTAACCATTCTAATTTATAGGCAGTGCTCCCTAAATTTCATCAGAGCGTCAAGTGTGCTACCAGGGGAGCAAATACACTGGATAAGGTTTATTCTTACATTAGGTTGGGCTTCAGGGCCAAACCTCTACCACATCTGGGCCTGTCAGACCATACTGTATGTCCGTGCACTTAATTCCAGCATATACCCCCCTCAGGAAAAGAGCTTGAAGGTGCTTCCCAACAGCTGCAGGACTGCTTTGAGACAACAGACTGGGAGGTGTTTGAACACCAAGACCTGGAGCAGTACGGTACACTCCACAGACACTGTCACTGTGGACAAATATATCCGGGTCTATCCCAACACAAAACAGCTCTCCACTCAGCCCTATGTCACCTGGAGCTGCCGGGGAGCTATGCGCGCCTACTCTTTGTGGACTTAAGCTCAGCTTTGAACACCATCGTCCCTGACAGACTTGTGACCAAACTGTTAGACCTGGGAATATCTCACACTATCTGCCTGTGGATTAAGGACTCTTTGTCTGATTGCCCACAGAAGGTGAAGGTAGAACGCCACTAC
Source organism: Triplophysa dalaica (assembly GCF_015846415.1). Lineage (NCBI taxonomy): Eukaryota > Metazoa > Chordata > Actinopteri > Cypriniformes > Nemacheilidae > Triplophysa > Triplophysa dalaica. Next base: position 18,707,100 of record NC_079560.1, on the reverse strand, counting down.
TCCTCATGCCAAAGCCTCAGCACCGGCTCTCTCCAGGGCTGTGTGCTAAGTCCCCTTCTTTACACCCTCTACACCCATGACTGCACCCCCACCCACTCCAGCAACACCGTCATCAAGTTTGCTGATGAGACCATCGTGGTGGGGCTTGTTCTGGGGAAGACGAGTCTGCATACCTGGACGAGGTGGAGCAGTTGTCAACCTGGCTCTGAACAGTACCAAGACCAAGGAACTGATTATTTACTGCAGGAGAAAGAAAACTGATATCTACACCAGGCGGTTTATGGGGAGAGCCAGGAACCTCATCGTTGGATCCAGCCACCCAAATCACAGGCTGCTCTCCTTGCTGCCCTCAGGCTGACAATACCGGAGCATTTGGTCCCGCACAAACCAGCTGGAGGACGGGTTTTTTCCTCAGGTTATTAGACTGCTCAACATCAACAACTGATACACTCTACACGCTCACGCTTCTTTTTACCATGCACTACAGTTTCATGGACCATAATGCATCATGTATTGCAACTAACACAATAACCATTCATTACCAAATTTGTATACCTATATCTGTACTATGTGCACTATGTGGTTGATCGATTAAACATACACATTTATGTGTACACCTGCATATTTAATTGTGTTTATTGTGTATATACAGTGCATTGAATATTGTCTTTTTTATACAGTCTGTCTTTTTATTCCTCGCAATGTTTGTCTGCAATACATACTGTCACTTAAGTTTGTAAACAATCATGCAGTTGTTTGTCACACAGTTGTCTGCCCATATGCATTCACGAGTTCGCCCTCGCAGATAAACAGCTCCGTTATAGGGATAGATTGGTAAAGCATGGGTATGCAGGTTATGCATATTGGGGTGTTGTGCAGGGAGTGGGCTCCGAGCTCACCGGATCTATCCGAACCCGGAGCACTCTACCTTGGTCAGGGCCAGTGCGTCGGGCTCGGAACCAGCTCGAGCTCAGAACACCCCCCCCTGAGGGTCCTGCTGGACTGAGGAAAGTGAGAGGAGCCGGGGTGGAGGAGGGATTTTATCTGGCGAGAAGCATCAGGTAAGATTGTTTGTCTATTTATAATGGAGCTTGCTTGAGCTGATAGGGTAGATGCTGTGAATGCTAATGATGTACCAGCCGAGATGGTTGTGCTGAGATTGCGTGCTCGGCTGATAGGTATTTGCTGGTCATGGAACGGAGTTCTAATTATATGCTTGTGATCCTCCCGAACTCCCGAATAAAACATCATTTCTACATTGTATGGAGTACGCACCCAAGACTTTCACTCACCACACATGGTGATGTGACAATAAAAGTGATTGGATTTGATTAATCTGATGGATAGTATGCTAAATGGAACGCATCATACTATTTGTTCACAGTTTAGAGAGCGCACACCTCACGCAGACATAAAGCGGAGCATACACGAGCAGTAGAGAAAGTGAAAACCAATGAGCCGTATTGTACTAAACACAGTTTGTTAGCCAGATGGATGCGCTGCACAAGACAAATACAGTAATATTGTCAAAATCACCGTTCTTGTGTGTATAATGATTTTGTCAGAGGATGTGTCAAATAGTGAAAGTGACCACCGTCTAACATGTGGCAAACGTTTTTTAATTACTATTGTATACTTGTTTTAATGTCTGACAACAGAAAATGTCAAAGACAATCACTTTATTGGGCACTCAGTTGTATTAAAATAGAGTATGTGACAGTTCAAAGACTACAAGCGAAAGTGCTAAAGCTAGTCCGGTGGTCCCGAGTCCGGTGGTCCCGAGTCCGGTGGTCCAGAGTCCGGTGGTCCAGAGTCCGGTGGTCCAGAGTCCGGTGGTCCAGAGTCCGGTGGTCCCGAGTCCCAAATATATTTTTGGGGGGCACTGTGGGGAGGTGACGGGCCGAGCGTCCAGCCCGGCTGCAGATTCTCCCCAGAAACCGGAACCCAGGCTGGTCCAGCAGCCGCCAGAGGTCGACAAAGCCCATGTTTCTCACTCTCCCAGCACTCAGCAAGAGCTTTAGGAAAAAGTAACTCTGATCTGTTCCTAAACGCATTTTTTTCATTATGCACACAGCCAGTTTTACACAAAATGAAGTTTTCAGTGCAAAGCCCATGTTTCTCACTCTCCCAGCACTCAGAATGAGCTTTAAGAAAAAGTAACTCTGATCTGTTCCTAAACGCACTTTTTCATTACGCAAACAGCCAGTTTTAAACAAAATGAAGTTTTCAGTGCAAAGCCCTTGTTACTCACTCTTCTAGCACTCAGAATGAGCATGTCAGAAAAGTAACTCTGATCTGTTCCTAAACGCACTTTTTCATTACGCACACAGCCAGTTTTACACAAAATGAAGTTTTCAGTCCAAAGCCCATGTTTCTCACTCTCCCAGCACTCAGAATGAGCATTTAAGAAAAAGTAACTCTGATCTGATCCTAAACGCACTTTTTCATTATGCATTCAGCCAGTTTTACACAAAATGAAGTTTTCAGTGCAAAGCCCATGTTTCTCACTGTGCCAGCACTCAGAATGAGCATTTAAGAAAAAGTAACTCTGATCTGATTCTAAACGCATTTTTTCATTATGCATTCAGCCAGTTTTACACAAAATGAAGTTTTCAGTGCAAAGCCCTTGTTTCTCACTCTTCTAGCACTCAGAATGAGCATGTCAGAAAAGTAACTCTGATCTGTTCCTAAACGCACTTTTTCATTATGCACACAGCCAGTTTTACACAAAATGAAGTTTTCAGTGCAAAGCCCATGTTTCTCACTCTCCCAGCACTCAGAATGAGCATTTAAGAAAAAGTAACTCTGATCTGATCCTAAACGCACTTTTTCATTATGCATTCAGCCAGTTTTAAACAAAATGAAGTTTTCAGTGCAAAGCCCATGTTTCTAACTCTCCCAGCAATCAGAAGGAGCATTTAAGAAAAAGTAACTCTGATCTGATCCTAAACGCACTTTTTCATTATGCACACAGCCAGTTTTACACAAAATGAAGTTTTCAGTGCAAAGCCCATGTTTCTCACTCTTCTAGCACTCAGAATGAGCATGTCAGAAAAGTAACTCTGATCTGTTCCTAAACGTACTTTTTCATTATGCACACAGCCAGTTTTACACAAAATGAAGTTTTCAGTGCAAAGCCCATGTTTCTCACTCTCCCAGCACTCAGAATGAGCTTTAAGAAAAGTAACTCTGATCTGTTCCTAAACGCATTTTTTCATTATGCACACAGCCAGTTTTACACAAAATGAAGTTTTCAGTGCAAAGCCCATGTTTCTCACTCTTCTAGCACTCAGAATGAGCATGTCAGAAAAGTAACTCTGATCTGTTCCTAAACGTACTTTTTCATTATGCACACAGCCAGTTTTACACAAAATGAAGTTTTCAGTGCAAAGCCCATGTTTCTCACTCTCCCAGCACTCAGAATGAGCTTTAAGAAAGAGTAACTCTGATCTGTTCCTAAACGCATTTTTTCATTATGCACACAGCCAGTTTTACACAAAATGAAGTTTTCAGTGCAAAGCCCTTGTTACTCACTCTTCTAGCACTCAGAATGAGCATGTCAGAAAAGTAACTCTGATCTGTTCCTAAACGCACTTTTTCATTACGCACACAGCCAGTTTTACACAAAATGAAGTTTTCAGTGCAAAGCCCTTGTTTCTCACTCTCCCAGCACTCAGAATGAGCTTTATGAAAAAGTAACTCTGATCTGCTCCTAAACGCATTTTTTCATTATGCACACAGCCAGTTTTACACAAAATGAAGTTTTCAGTGCAAAGCCCTTGTTACTCACTCTTCTAGCACTCAGAATGAGCATTTAAGAAAAAGTAACTCTAATCTGATCCTAAACGCACTTTTTCATTATGCACACAGCCAGTTTTAAACAAAATGAAGTTTTCAGTGCAAAGCCCATGTTTCTCACTCTCCCAGCAATCAGAATGAGCATTTAAGAAAAAGTAACTCTGATCTGATCCTAAACGCACTTTTTCATTATGCACACAGCCAGTTTTACACAAAATGAAGTTTTCAGTGCAAAGCCCATGTTTCTCACTCTCCCAGCACTCAGAATGAGCATTTAAGAAAAAGTAACTCTGATCTGATCCTAAACGCACTTTTTCATTACGCGCACAGCCAGTTTTACACAAAATGAAGTTTTCAGTACAAAGCCCATGTTTCTCACTCTCCCAGCACTCAGAATGAGCATTTAAGAAAAAGTAACTCTGATCTGATCCTAAACGCACTTTTTCATCATGCATTCAGCCAGTTTTAAACAAAATGAAGTTTTCAGAGCAAAGCCCTTGTTTCTCACTCTTCTAGCACTCAGAATGAGCATGTCAGAAAAGTAACTCTGATCTGTTCCTAAACGCACTTTTTCATTACGCAAACAGCCAGTTTTACACAAAATGAAGTTTTCAGTGCAAAGCCCATGTTTCTCACTCTCCCAGCACTCAGCAAGAGCTTTAAGAAAAAGTAACTCTGATATGTTCCTAAACGCACTTTTTCATTATGCACACAGCCAGTTTTACACAAAATGAAGTTTTCAGTGCAAAGCCCTTGTTTCTCACTCTTCTAGCACTCAGAATGAGCATGTCAGAAAAGTAACTCTCATCTGTTCCTAAACGCACTTTTTCATTACGCAAACAGCCAGTTTTACACAAAATGAAGTTTTCAGTGCAAAGCCCATGTTTCTCACTCTCCCAGCACTCAGCAAGAGCTTTAAGAAAAAGTAACTCTGATCTGTTCCTAAACGCACTTTTTCATTATGCACACAGACAGTTTTACACAAAATTAAGTTTTCAGTGCAAAGCCCTTGTTACTCACTCTTCTAGCACTCAGAATGAGCATGTCAGAAAAGTAACTCTGATCTGTTCCTAAACGCACTTTTTCATTACGCACACAGCCAGTTTTACACAAAATGAAGTTTTCAGTGCAAAGCCCATGTTTCTCACTCTCCCAGCACTCAGAATGAGCATTTAAGAAAAAGTAACTCTGATCTGATCCTAAACGCACTTTTTCATTACGCACACAGCCAGTTTTACACAAAATGAAGTTTTCAGTACAAAGCCCATGTTTCTCACTCTCCCAGCACTCAGAATGAGCATTTAAGAAAAAGTAACTCTGATCTGATCCTAAACGCACTTTTTCATTATGCACACAGCCAGTTTTACACAAAATGAAGTTTTCAGTGCAAAGCCCATGTTTCTCACTCTCCCAGCACTCAGAATGAGCATTTAAGAAAAAGTAACTCTGATCTGATCCTAAACGCACTTTTTCATTACGCACACAGCCAGTTTTACACAAAATGAAGTTTTCAGTACAAAGCCCATGTTTCTCACTCTCCCAGCACTCAGAATGAGCATTTAAGAAAAAGTAACTCTGATCTGATCCTAAACGCACTTTTTCATTATGCATTCAGCCAGTTTTAAACAAAATGAAGTTTTCAGTGCAAAGCCCTTGTTTCTCACTCTTCTAGCACTCAGAATGAGCATGTCAGAAAAGTAACTCTGATCTGTTCCTAAACGCACTTTTTCATTACGCAAACAGCCAGTTATACACAAAATGAAGTTTTCAGTGCAAAGCCCATGTTTCTCACTCTCCCAGCACTCAGCAAGAGCTTTAAGAAAAAGTAACTCTGATCTGTTCCTAAACGCACTTTTTCATTATGCACACAGACAGTTTTACACAAAATGAAGTTTTCAGTGCAAAGCCCTTGTTTCTCACTCTCCCAGCACTCAGAATGAGCTTTAAGAAAAAGTAACTCTGATCTGCTCCTAAACGCATTTTTTCATTATGCACACAGCCAGTTTTACACAAAATGAAGTTTTCAGTGCAAAGCCCTTGTTACTCACTCTTCTAGCACTCAGAATGAGCATGTCAGAAAAGTAACTCTGATCTGTTCCTAAACGCACTTTTTCATTACGCACACAGCCAGTTTTACACAAAATGAAGTTTTCAGTGCAAAGCCCATGTTTCTCACTCTCCCAGCACTCATAATGAGCATTTAAGAAAAAGTAACTCTGATCTGATCCTAAACGCACTTTTTCATTATGCATTCAGCCAGTTTTAAACAAAATGAAGTTTTCAGTGCAAAGCCCATGTTTCTCACTCTCCCAGCAATCAGAATGAGCATTTAAGAAAAAGTAACTCTGATCTGATCCTAAACGCACTTTTTCATTATGCATTCAGCTAGTTTTACACAAAATGAAGTTTTCAGTTCAAAGCCCATGTTTCTCACTCTCCCAGCACTCAGCAAGAGCTTTAAGAAAAAGTAACTCTGATCTGTTCCTAAATGCACTTTTTCATTATGCACACAGCCAGTTTTACACAAAATGAAGTTTTCAGTGCAAAGCCCATGTTTCTCACTCTCCCAGCACTCAGAATGAGCATTTAAGAAAAAGTAACTCTGATCTGATCCTAAACGCACTTTTTCATTATGCACACAGCCAGTTTTACACAAAATGAAGTTTTCAGTACAAAGCCCATGTTTCTCACTCTCCCAGCACTCAGAATGAGCATTTAAGAAAAAGTAACTCTGATCTTATCCTAAATGCATTTTTTCATTATGCATTCAGCCAGTTTTACTCAAAATGAAGTTTTCAGTGCAAAGCCCATGTTTCTCACTCTTCTAGCACTCAGAATGAGCATTTAAGAAAAGCAAGGAGATAATGGGCTTGACGATTCGGTAATTGAGATTGGCACGGTAGATAATGAAGAGTAGATATAATTATGTTTTCGTTTTTATTGAGGGTGATTGGTGTTGTTATGTTTTTATTACAAATCAGTCCGATTGATCTTTTACCTCAAAGAACAGCTTGCAAACCAGAAAACCACACAAAAATACGCAAATGCAACTATCCTTTTATTAAAGATTTTGTATTAACCTTTTGTACTACTCTATATATATTTGTTCTTTAAAGGGACACAGGACTGCTTGTAAGACCGTTTGTCTGAAAGTGGCCATTGTGAGAATCTGGATTTCGTCCTGTCCTCCACAAATACTGCATCTATGTTTATTCCAATATTCATCATATGTATTCATTCCTTTATCTTTTTATTCATTTCTATTCATAATATTTGCTCCTTACTTTCTTGTTGTTTAACCTGGTTGAAAGTTGTATCGGATCTTATGCTGTCTTATGTTGATATAAGCATCTGTTGTTCTCCATATCAAGGTTCCTAATGATGCCTATGGACAATTGTTTTGTTATTGTAATATTAAATATGTAATCATATCTGATTGTTCAGGAGGAAAGACTAAACAGAAAGTCTGGTGATTTTCCACTGTTTTGGTGGTTTTATATGACGCCTCCTGATGCAAACTTATAAGTATTAGTCCTTAACAATAAACTATGGACTCTGATTGAACAAGCACTTGTGTCTGTGTCAAACTTTGTCTCCAGATCTGCAAACTCTGTGTGTTCCGTCGACTAGACTCTTCAACCGTATAATATTGTTTAGACAAGGGGACATAAGAAGTTTACATTCTTACAATTTGCTAATTAATTCTTTCTGTTCTTGTTTTCAGGGTGCCATTCTCACTACAATGCTTGCCACCAGAAACTTTTCAGGTAACTCTAGTATTCTATTTAACCACTGTGTACAATGTAAAAAAAGGCATACAGATTAATAGTAATTTTTCCCATATTCTGCTTTATTTTTTCCCCAAATTCTGTTTCAATTTTTCTGTACTCATTAACTATCATAAGAGACCTAGATACTACAGTATTTTTTTAACTTTACGGAAAAAGTCCATAAAATATGGCATAATGCACAACTATGTTAATACAAACCAGCATCTCTCCACTGCAAAATGTTTTAAATTTAAGATTTTTTTATTTTTTACTAGTTGTTTACTTTACTAAACAAAGTCATTTTATATACTATATAAGTTATAATATAAGTTTATTAATGTGGGTGTGTTACAGTTAATTTAAGTTAACCAGACATATTTTGACGGTATGCCGCAGACATTTAAGTGCATGTTTGACCATAGATTTACTCAAATGAAGCAGTGAAATGCTCATGAAGTAAACTCTCAGAGCAGCTCTGGAGATGTGTTCGCATCCCCATATAGTGAGATGCTGTAAACAGACGTTTCATGTACAGTAACGTTACAGGATACTACTTGAATCATTCATTCAGAGACACGCAGAACAGGGAGAATACATATTTAAACTGCATCTGAATCACTACTGATGTTTTTTAAAGCAGATTTAATTTTATTAGCTGTTTAAATGCTAATATCGGATTAAGAATTTTGACATTTGTAAGATTCCACACTATTCAGTGTTATACATCAAATTCCATTTTAATGCCTGGGTTCCTTCGTATTTTCCGAATCTTGGAAATCATATGGTCCTAGTAATGTAACAATTACTTATAATCCAGAACAAAATATTCATTTGTTTGCTTTCAATGCATCCTTCAAATATTCTGTTCTTTTCTGTTGTCCCTCTTTGTTTGACATCACGACTTTACTCCCTTTACAGAGAAAAGATATGGCTTTAATAATCAGTGTTTTTCTAAAATCTCATTAAATTGGGAGTTGATTCATTAAGAAATTCTCAGTTTTACCTGTCCTTATAATTGCTGTGTATTTTCCGTAAAAAAACGTACAAGTAACAATCACATGCTAAAGACCTACCTCTTTGGACATCTGTAATGATTATTTGAAAGTTCACATTACAGCACACTTTGCAAATCTTAAAAGGATCCCTGACTAGAAAGACGTATATGCCTTTGTACATTATAATAATCCCATTCCTAGTGCAACCAAAACTAAATGATATCCGGGGCTTTAACAGCTAATTTACACAATTAAAAAACAACAATTAATTTAAACAGAGTTATCTGTTTATTCAAATGAACTCTCCATGTATGTGTGTTTGTGTGTGTGTGTGCGTGTGTGTGTGTTTACGTATTTATATATATTGTGAAAGCAAAACGCATCTTGGCAAAAAGAAGAAAATAATATTATTGAAGATTATATATAAGATTATCAATATCCACACTATATATACTGTAGCTTTTTGAGGTAAGGACTTTTGGCCATTGTCTGCCCATTTCGTATCTACCATTCACTATGAATATGGTTGTACAATGAACACGTTTCATTCACGCTCTAAATGAGCTGGTTGCACATCCATAAAAGTACAATAAATGTGTTTCGTGTTCCCTCTAATTGGACTGGTCGCACATCAGTGAAAGCACAAAAAAACATGTGAATCAATAAGCAAGTCTCACTATTAGTTATTGGAATATTTTTTGTGTAATAGACCGCAATAGCCAAGTGATTGAGTGGGTTGCATACAAAACGGCATCGTATTCATTACTCCCCGACTTCCACACGAAAGCTGGAATGCCATGCTTTGCTCCTTATGACAGTGCCCGTGAATGACATGTGGGCAGGGCCATATCGATTTTATAAATACAGAGGTACAAAAAGTTTGTCCCAAACTAAAGAAAAAGTTGACTTCCTTGATATATATATATATATATATATATGTGCATTTTCAAACATTTGGAGTCCAAATCTTGTTTTCACCAGTGATAGGTAAACACATGATCAATGTATATTTTTATACAAATATTAACTGATAGGAAAACAATCTAACCTTCATTAAAAAGCATTTGGGTTTGGAATAACATATAGGTAAGCGCATGATAACAGATTTTCTATTTGTGTTTGAACTCTTTAAATTTTGTGTAGCTACAGACATAGAAATTACAAAGGTTGCAGACACTTGTTTTTTTATTTAAAATATGTCAAATTAACGGAAACAGAATTAAAGAACGAGAATGCATTTAGAAGTTATGCATTTAAAATATTTACAAATAATATCTTTTTTTAATAGGCTACTCAGTTTTGGGCAAGACACTTGGAAGCTTAACAGTTCCTGGCACAATACCGTAGATTAATATCGACACATTTAACAAGTCTTTCGGGGCATGACTCTTATCAAACATGTTACATTTGGAGCAGACTGGACAATGGTCTCATTCACTACGCATGCGTACGCAAAAATGTGTGCTTGAAACTGGCACATGAACATTCAAGGTCAATGTCTACACCATTTAGCATCACAAAAAAATTAACGTGAGACTAACCAAATATGATGTTCAACTTATTAAAGCTCTAGGAGTTTGTTAAAGTATGACACCTGGAAATGGCAAAAACTGCACAGAACGAGCAGTGGACATTGAAAATAAATGACTTCCCAGTACGTTTAGAGCATGGGTCAAAGAGATTTGATGAGATTTTGACCTATTTTTTGACACGGCGGGACTAGTCCACGTCTTGTTTGCGTGATTCAGAGTCGACTCCCTTTTTTACAAGCCAATAACTTTGTTATTTATTCACCTTTGGACTTACAACTTAGCACACTGCTTACATTCAAACACGGCAACATAACAAACTGGATGAAATGTAATTTTCATGATCTAATGCTACTTACTCTTTAAAAATGTGCTTAAAGGTACAGTGATTTACAGCTGCCAGTAGCGTTATATTATAGATTTGGAACGAATCTCTCAGTCCAAACATGATGGTGGCCACCACCATACAAAAAGATGTCGTCGGCTGCGACAGCGTGTCTTTAGACTGAAGAAAGAGCGATGTGTTATTTATGTCTGTGGATTTTAATAGTCTTCAGAAAGTAGTGTTTGATTGTTGGATTATAAGCGCAATGTGATTGGCTAAACAGGCCATCCTTCAAAAAAAGATATGTGTGAATCTGACTGTGGCAGGAACGTCTCAAAAATACAACACACAAATTCAAAGCAATCCATACACATCTGACGATTTGCAAATGCAGATTCAACAATCCATAAATACATATACAACATTCACAAATGTTTTTTGGAAACTAGTTCAAGAACGTGATATATACATATTTGTGAAAACATTCTGAATTTATTTCTGCGAGATACATTTATGTGAGCATTTTGGGAAAATGTTTGTTAATTAATGAATTGTGTTTGAATTTACGAATCTGATTTTGTGAATGTGAATTGTGCTTTGAATTTAGGAATTGTTATATATTAAATGTATTTTTAAGACTGCTCTTAATACACCTCTGAAGAAATAGTCTTATATATTTTATTGCATTTATGTTAATAGATCCTCCTAAAAACCCTGTACTGTTCCTTTAAGCAGTTAAAAAGAAAAATGAGTCATCAGTGTCCCGATGTAAAGTTAATTTATTCATAGATCACATTTAAACAGCCACAATACTGAGTGTACATTAGAATTAAATTCTTAAAGCACATAATAAAGCCAGGGGAAAAACAGAACTCACATATTATTGTCACAGTTGTTTTATGTTTTAATTTGTTTTTTTCCTCCCGTGTTTGTTATTTTTTCCATCAATCTTGTTTCTTAATGAACAGGAGCGGCTTAATCCCAAAGTAATACACCCATTTGTAAATGTTCAAAATGGATTTGAATATTTAGGAATTAAAATATGCCCAAAAATTTGTTCACTCAGCTCAATTAATTACGAACCCCTGATAGCTAAAGTTTCAGAAGAGGTGAAAAGATGGATGACATTGCCCTTATCCTTAATGGGAAGAATCAATGTGATTAAGATGAACATATTACCCAGATTTCTTTATATTTTTCAATCGCTACCACTTTCCCCTCCGTATACGTTTTTTCCAAAAGTAAGAAAACTGATTGCCAATTTTATATGGAATAACAGAAAGCCAAGACTTAAACTGTCATTATCATATTTGCCCTATGATAGAGGAGGGTTACAGTTACCAAACTTAATATGGTACTTCTTGTCATGATTCCGCTATCATGTCATGTTTATTCTTATTCTTGCAGCGGAGTCATGACTAAGTCTAGGGTTTTGTGTGAAAAGGACATGGCATGGCTTAGATTTTGGCTGTCGTGCGCCTTCTCGTGTCTCGTCTATGGCCCCGGCCCTCTCGTCTCCTCGTTAGCTTCCCTTGAGTGTTTTATTACCCACACCTGCCTATTGTAATTATCCTTTGTTCGTCTCCCTATTTAATGCCCTTGTATTCTCTGTCCTGTGCTCGTTTGTTCTTGTACATACTTGTAAACTTTGTTTGATTTTTGTTACAGTTCGTTACCCTACGTGAGTTTTTCGTTCCTGTTTGGCTGTCTTTGTTTATCCACTGTATTTTACCCCATTGTGGGTTTTTGTTTTGTGTTTATTAAAATCTTTTGTTACCCCATACCGCTGCCTGCATTTGGGTTCTATCCCCACACGTTTCGTGACAGAACAAACGAGCCAAAACTGAACCCAGCAAGCAGCCATGAACACTGGCCGTCGTGGTGTTGCCCGTCGCCTCTGCAGTCTTCGCCAGGGGAGTGAGACGGTGCATGAGTTTGTGGAGAGGTTCCTCGACATCGCTGGACTAGACGTCTTCGGGGAGGAGGAGCTGGCGGTGCTGTTAAACACAGGTCTCAGAGATCCACTCTCTCGATCGGAGATGAGAGCGTTGTGGCCGTTGGACTTCGACGCCGTGTGGTTTGCCGCCGCAGCTCGTGAGAAGTCCGCGACCACATCACTTACCAGCTACTCATCTCCGCTGGTCACGTCACCAGAGAGTGGTCCTCTGCAGATCGAGGTTGTGGGCATCGCCACGACTCCCACCGCAGCCTCTCCACAACCACCCGGTCTCACTGGCAGGCGGGGGAGACGGGAATCCTGGCGGTCCTCGACCGAGACCTCCAATCCCGAGCCCCCCACCCCATTCACCTCGTTCCTTCAGCCAACCACCAGACCCTAAGATTGTCCCACCCTATCCATACCCTTTTGGACTGCCCCCTAGGTACTCTTGTTTGCCCCCACCCCCCTCCCTTGTTTGTTATTTTTATTGTCTCACCCCAACCCGTTTGTTATTATTTCTTGTATGCCCCTAATCATGTTTTCAATGTTCTGTTGGTTTTTGTCTGTTACCCAGTCTGTCTTGTCTTGTTAGTTACCCCTTGGTGAACACCTGGAGGTGTTCATTTGAGGGGGGGCTTATGTCATACAAGGCATACAAGTTTCGTGACACTTCTGGTCCGCTCAGCTAAGGGCGATAATGTTCTGGTTTTCTAGTGATACCAATCTACCATGGATACAGGTCGAAAAGATGTCCGCAAATGTTCTACCACTGGATAGTTTTTTATATTCAGGACCCCTTAAAGAATTAAAGAAAAAGACAGACAATCCGTTTGCGAAAAACTCCATTGTAATCTGGCATGAAGCACATAAATATCTTAAAGATTTCCCAGAAATTTCCTGTTTCTCCCCTATTTGGGGTAATGAAGAGTTTACCCCTGCAAGAAATGATTTGGGGTTTAAATTATGGCAGATTCGAGGAATTGGTAGAATAATGGATTTGTATGAAAATAAGACCTTATTAACATTTGACAATCTTGTAACAAAATATCATATACCTCAGAAACATTTTTTTAAATACTTACAACTTAGAAGTTTCATCTTAGCCCATTCAAAAAAACTCTATATATCTCCCTATTATGTCCCAATTGGAAATACTTTCCACAAAAGACTGTTCCAGTAAGGGACGAATCACTCAATTTTATAATATTTTTGTAGAGAACCTAAAAGTCAATTCAGAAGATAAAAGATTAGCAAGTTACAAGATTTGAATAAAGATATCTCACAGGTTGATTGGGGTACAATTTGCGTAAGGGCACAAACACAAACTATAAACACTCGATTGAGACTCTTACAGTATAATTGGATAATGAGAACTTATTTGACCCCCGTTAAACTAAACAAATTTAACCCTAATATCCCAGACTTCTGTTTTAAATGTAATACATTTAAGGGGACACTATTTCACTGTATATGGGAGTGCCTGGAAGTGCAGAAATTCTGGGAGGGGATAATTAAATATATCTCACAGTTCACATCAGAACCAAGCCCGCTATGCCCGGAATTGTGTATATTAAGTATTTGCGCAGTTGGCTTCTCCCTGTCTAATAAAGAAAAATCATTGGTTGATCTTTGTTCACTACAAGCCAGACACTCTATAGCTTTATATTGGAAAAATACTTGCTGTCCTTCCCTAGAAATATGGTTAAAGAATTTAATATCATGTCTGGCTCTGGAAAAACTTACATATTTAACAAAAAAAACTGGCAGAATTTTATAAGATCTGGAAGTTGTTTTTAGATTTTGTTAAGGACGGAAATATTGTACTTGATGTGTGACATGTTCATATAAGTTTGATTATAAGGGGTGTAATAAACTGTGGTAGGATGCTTAGGATTTTGTGGTTAGGAGAGGGTTTGTATTGTAAGCAGTGTTTGCTGTTTTTTCTTGTTGTTCTAAAATCTAATAAAAACATGTTATACAAAAATAAGGTAAATTATAGATTTAAGATTATCATTAATAATCTAATAGCATTTAAAATTTTATAGTGAAGTCGTGTCATGTCTGCGCGTCCTTTATTCAGCTCTATCCCCTAAACGAGAATTTAAAATTAAAAGAGAGGGTACCACTCTGATCTCGAGTAGCAGATTGTTTCACAACAGAGAAAGCATGGTCTCCTCTAAATTTCAAATTCTGATTGCTGGAGCATAGGCTTCTAGAAGGGGTGTAAAAGTGCAGCAGACAGATAACTAGGGGCTTGGTTGTGTAAAGACTTATAGACCAATACAATTATTTTAAAAGCAATTCTGGATTGAATGGGCTGCCAGTGGAGGGCCCTCAGACTTGGGTGATGTGGTCGTATTTTCGGCTTTTTGTAAGGAATCTCGCAGCAGCATTCTGAACCAATTGTAAGTGGATGATTTGTGACTGAGCAATTGCAGTCGTCTAGGCGTGAAGTGATAAAAGCGTGGAGGACCATCTCTACCATTGTAGCATTTAAAAAGTGTTCAATTTTAGACAGAAAGCAGACTTGGTAAAAACTGGTGCCAATTACATAGGAGGTATATTTGTCTAATTTTAATGAGTAATCAAAGAGGACACCCAAATCGCACACACAAGAAAATCTAAAAGCTGATAAGCAGCCCAGATCAGGACTGGGAGCATGAAAATGAGCAGACAGGCTGAAATCAATCACCTCTGTTTTATCTTCATTTAGCATTAGATTTATTTTGACATTCAAGTCCTGTGGAACTAGGCAGCTGATTGAGAGGCACCTTTGAGTTTGGTCATAAACCCTTAAATGCATACCTTAGGTCTTTAGGTCACCCAGGGTGTCATTCACTACCCTTCCTCACATTATTTTTTTAAACTCCACCTTCTTAGTATTCCTCAGTCTATCTTATCATCAATTCCACATGAAAAAAATAAACATTTAAATAAAATCCGTTTTATAATTGGTAAATGTATGGGTTCACTAAAGAGACGAGGTATTTAAACGTTTAAGTTAAAAAATATTACGTTATAAACCATTGTTAATTAAATAATCGTTTTAATTATTTTTTATTTTGTTATGGTGCCTTAAATTATATTCGAAGCTTTTGTTCAGTGATTGGCACTGTTGCCTCACTAAAGACCGGAATACGTAATAACAATTGGAGAAACATTCATTCATTTATGGGTTAAATAGCAATATAAACTGGGGGTATGTGGGTAATCAGTTTAAGGGAAATGTTTCCCAGTGAAGCAGGGTAAGAATTCAGGTGATTGAGCCCTCTGCTGATAGGAGTAGAAACCTCAGGAGACTCAAATGTAACAGGAAAATGAACAAGTTTTCAGTCTGTTAAGCCAGAAGTCATCATGAATGACTGGCTGAAATAATTACTGAAATTAGAAATTATCATTAAAAATATACATTAGGGCCTTGTTTTTACTGAAATGTGGACTTAAAATGGATTTCTTAAAATTATAACACAAACAAGACCACATAACCTAAACATTCAGCAAAATGACAAAGGGGCTAAGCCTGAGCAATATCTCTATTTAGTAAACTGCTTGTTTATTTTATTGTGGTGGTAACTGTGGAGTGGTGTCTGTGAAAGGTCAAACATCTAAAATAGATTACTCCACCTGACGTCATGGTGACAAGTTTAACAACCGTTTTTGCATTGGGGTAATGTTTCTAAAACTCCATGATTGTTCATCACCTTTATCCTGAGCAAACCAGAAACAGAGACTGTAAATAGAGATCTACTAACTGTTTAAAATAACGCACATAATTAATGGTAACAACACTCTGTCCATTGTTCAATTTTATTAATGTCTAATCTTTATACAGGAAGCGGAGTCAAAACAGGTTGGGGAATACACATGCTATAATACAACATATCTTATTCAATGTTTAATAATTGATTACAGCGTGACGGGTGAGATGAAAAAAATATTTAATTGGTGACAAATTTAAGGGGCTCTTAAAAAAGGCTTGGCATTGATTAAGCTCGTTGAAGTCATGTTGATAGACCCTATCTTAATTATATTGTAATTTTTTCTTCTTGTTTTTTCTTTGACAGATATAAACACATTTAAATAAGAGATCAAAGTAAATGACTTTAGCTGATTTGGTGTTTATTTTGAGCTACAATATATTAAAAAGTATCTATGGTTTGGGAATGTGTGGTTATGCCCAGCTGGAAAATCCCAGCACCTGTTTTAGAAACTCAACAGATCTTGAGCTTGAGATAGACAGCACACCAGTGCTATGCCCTTCGCTATGCTTTTCTGGGCATTTGTGCCCATTCTTATAGCCATTTCTATTTTTTTCTATGTGTCTCATTCAGGAGGAAAAAGTGGGGTCAGCAAGAAGACAGATGGTGTGAAGGTAAGATATAAATCATATATTCACTGTTTATAATCGCTACAAGGACTTATTGAAAATATACAGGACAGTTGCTCAATGACTTTACACATAAATAGAAACACTAATGGATTTGATTTGAAAATTTTTGTCAGTTAGCTTTGATAATTAAAGGGATCTGAGCTACTAATTATTCAGGTTATTATCTCGAACACTGACTTGTTATAATAAACTTGCTATTGGTTTTACTCTTATTTAAAATTTGCCTTTTCTAAATAATTTATATTTCATTAATAAACCGGGGTTTGCGGATCCATAGGGGGTTCTCCAAAAGTTTCTAAGGGGTCCCCAGGATATTTCATAAAAATGTTAAATGTTTATGTTTATTGTGAGTTATATTAGATTTTCCTCACTACAGTTTCCTTTACTGTATCTCACTCATTTAAGTTTGTTTTCAGTATTGTTGGTAAAGATGTCATGAAAGTTGCAACAGTAAAATATTAAAATACCAACATTACTTATAGCCAATTATTTAATATGTTGTCTTTATAATGTAGATGGATACTAGGGGTAAAGGTTTGTGTATTCGTGCTGAACTGTCACTGGGCAAATTCCACATGGAAGTGATCACTCCTATGCCCTAATCCCTAAGCCTGCCGTTTGGGAGACGTTTGGAATGCACTTGACAATGGGAGTGACATAAATACCGGCAAATATCTTCAGCTGTCATGTTCCGGTGACAAGCATCATGGTGTCTGTCAGCAGATGTAGCTGTTTTTAATAATGCATTAGTGTTGTAAACAAACATACATTGTATATTGAAACAAGGATCCCTTTCTGTCGGTCTCTCGACGTTGTGTCGAGAACGTCAGATGGGGTTCGCCCTTGAGAACCAATCAACTCTGACTACTATAGAAAAGGCCAATGAAATTGGCCTCTCTCTACGGGCGACTAAAGTGATGGCGCGGGCCCTGGGTCGGACGATGTCCACTCTGGTGGTCCAGGAGAGACACCTCTGGCTCAACCTTGCGAGAATGAGTGACGCCGAGAAAGTCCGCTTTCTCGACGCACCCATCTCGCAGGGTGGGCTGTTTGGTGACACCGTCGAGAGCTTCGCACAGCAGTTCTCGGCGGTGAGAGAGCAGTCGGAGGCGATAAGCCATATCCTACCGCGCCGCGACTCGGCCGCCCCCAGGCCTCCGAGTTCCCGCGCACCATCTGCTCCCCGACAGCCCAGGGCCCCTCCGAACGCTCCACCGGTTAAAGTGCGCCCCCAGGCTGCACCCCGGAAGAAGAGTTCGAAGGGAAAACCCCCTCCTCTTCAGCAACCTTCCAGGAAGAAGCGGCCCTGACGGGAAGATCCCGGAGGAAACAACATCTGGCCCGACCCTCACAGTACCATCTCTGACCGGTCAGAGGTCTCCACCCTCCTGGCGAAATAAGCAATCGAGTCCGTCCCCCAAGCCGAGATGTACAGCGGGTTTTACAGCCCATACTTCATCGTTCCAAAGAAAGACGGAGGGTTGCGCCCCATTCTGGATTTACGTACCCTCAATGAGCACCTTCACAAGCTGCCGTTCAGGATGCTAACCCAGAGGCGCATCCTGACATCTATCAGGTGTCAGGATTGATTTGTGGCAATCGACCTGAAGGACACTTACTTTCAGGCTCCGGCCTCTAGTGCAGGGCCAGCACGTACTAGTCCGCCTGGACAGTACAACAGTATATCAACCGCCAGGGTGGCGTACGCTCACGGCAGCTAACACAACTTGCCCGACGCCTCCTCCTGTGGAGTCAGCAGGTGATCCGCTCCCTGCGGGCCACGCACATCCCAGGCGTACTGAACCAGACAGCCGACGCGCTCTCTCGTCAGTACACGCCCTGCGGAGAGTGGCGACTTCACCCCCGCACAGTTCAGCTCATTTGAGTGCGGTTCGGACAGGCACAGATAGACCTCGTCGCATCCCGCGACACCACCCATTGTCCGCTTTGGTACGCCCTGACCGAGGCCCCCCTCGGCACGGATGCCCTGGCGCACAGCAGGCCGCGGGACAAGCGGAGGTACGCCTTCCCCCCAGTGAGCCTCCTTGCACAGACACTGTGCAAGGTCAGGGAAGAGGAGCAACAAGTGTTGATGGTTGCGCCGTACTGGCGCAACCGCACCTGGTTCTCGGAGCTGATGCTCTTGACAACAACTCCCCTCTGGCCCATTCCACTGACAGAGGACCTTTTCTCTCAGGGGATGGGCACGTTCTGGCATCCCAGGCCAGACCTCTGGAACCTCCATGTCTGGTCCCTGGATGGGACGAGGAGACCCTGCAGGCGGTTATACGCCTACAAATGGCGCCTCTTCTCATCCTGGTGTCTCTCCCAAGGAGAAGACTCACAGAGATGCTCGGTCGGGTCAGTGTTGTCCTTCCTACAAGAGAAATTGGAGAATAATATCTCCCCTTCCACACTGAAAGTGTATGTAGCCGCAATTGCCTCTCATCACGACTCAGTGAATGGAAAGTCTCTAGGGAAGCACGACCTGGTCACCAGGTTCCTAAGGGGCGCGAGAAGGCGGAATCCGCCTCGTCTCCGCTCCGTACCCTCTTGGGACCTTGACGTGGTCCTGGGGGGCCTATCCGGGCCCCCCTTCGAGCCCATGAAGCTTCCGATCTTCCTCACCTTACGAATAAGACGGTTCTTCTGTTGGCGCTCGCCTCCTTCAAGAGGGTAGGGGACCTCCAAGCATTCTCCGTGTCCCCGGATTGCCTTGAATTTGGCCCTGGTAACTCTCACGGTATCCTTAGACCCAGGCCCGGATACGTGCCCAAAGTTCCCACTACTCCCTTTCGGGACCAAGTGGTGAACTTGCAGGCGCTCCCCATCGGGGTGGAGGACCCAACCCGGTCCGTGTTGTGTCCAGTACGAGCACTGCGCCTCTACTTAGACCGCACACAGAGCTTCCGCAGCACTGATCAGCTCTTTGTCTGTTTTGGAGGACAGCAGAAGGGGAAGGCTGTCTCCAAGCAGAGATTAGCGCACTGGATCGTGGATGCCGTTACGATGGCATACCGGTCGCAGAATCTCCCATGTCCATTGGCGGTTACGTCTCACTCCTCCCGGGGTATAGCCTCCTCATGGGCACTGGCCAGAGGCGCGTCTCTAGCAGACATTTGTAGAGCTGTGGGTTGGGCTACTCCCACCACCTTCGCAAGGTTTTACAGCCTTCGCGTTAACCCGGTGTCAGCCCACGCCCTACGTGGCGACATGTGGGACTGGCATCCGGGAGGGCGTATGCCTGCGAAAGCACCTTCCCACCCTCCAAGAGGTTGAATCAGTGTGGTATATACCTTTTCTTCTTACCCAAACACATGGCTAAGAAAATTGGTACCTCACCAACCTTCCTTCATACCCAGACACTGGTTAAGAACAGGCATTCCATCCATCACTAAGCAAGCACCCCCAGGGGTCGGATGGGCAGAGCAACCTTCCCCTTAGGCCGGGATACCATATGACCTATCACAGATAGTTCTAACCGGACCTGGTGCTATCAGACGCAGCAATAACCCCACCATGGGCTGTTACGTCTGCCATACCCTCATGACAATGGTTCCCACAAATGGTAGCCCATGAGCTTCCCCAGGTGGACCTCCACCTCGCGGTTAACTATCCAGTCCACGCGTTCCCTGCGTTCTCCTCCAAGGACGAGACCATACTTATATCCACCAGATTCCTCCCCACGGGTAGGAGGTGGCCTCTGCAGCGCTTCTCTGATTAAGAGTCGCGCTCACCCGGTGTAAACTGAGCCGGACGGCCTCTCGCCTGTAAAGAGCTAAGGCCCCGTCCGTGAAAGTTACAGGTCAGGGCTGTACCCATCTTTCTGCAAGAAAGCTCTGGAACCCCCCGACCACCACACTGGAAGGTTACAGTTTCACGAAAGCTTCGAGCCGACACGCCCAAGCTTGTTACCGTCGCTTCGCCTGGACTGTGACGCGATACAGCGTTGTGGCGTTTTCCATAGGTAACCCTATCTGTCGTTCTCGACAAAACGTCGAGAGACCGACAGAAAGGGAACGTCTTGGTTACGTATGTAACCTCAGTTCCCTGATGGAGGGAATGAGCCGTTGTGTCCCTTATGCTACAAACACGTATCGTATTCTGCTGCAGTTGTGAGAGGATCTCAGGCACTTCAGAACAAGAGGTAAATGAATGATGCACGCCGGCTTCCTTTTATACCGGATATCCGGGGGCGGAGCCCGGCATGCAAATTTCATTCGCCAAATTTCATTGGCCTTTTCTATAGTAGTCAGAGTTGATTGGTTCTCAAGGGCGAACCCCATCTGTCGTTCTCGACACAATGTCTCGTTCCCTCCATCAGGGAACTGAGGTAACATACGTAACCAAGACGTTATCTATATACAGTGTATTAATGTTAATATATTATGAAACTTTTAAACTATAAAATGTACAGTATGTTTATTTGCAACAGTTATGCTTTATGCTTACAATGACATCTGCTGCTGGACACCATGCTGAGTTGTCGCAGGAACATGCCAGCTGAAGATAATGAGGAAATTATATCACGCCATTTGCCAAGTGCATTCAAAACATCTAACAAACATCTTATAAACGGCATGTACATGCCGTGCTCACTCCAAATTCTTAACTCCAAGGTCCAGTAAGGACCAGTTGTCTCAAAATGGCAACGCGCAAACAATCCGCCTGAACACACCTCATTTTCAAACCAGCACGCCCATGGGCTCAAATGCGGTTTTTTTTAACAACGTGGTGCATGACATAAAAATGTTAACTGCGTTGGGATGAAACTAGCAAAAACAACTTGCGTCAGCGCCGCCAAATTGCACAGAATGTATTCTTGGCCTGTTTTGGCCAAAATGTGCAGTTCTGTCTGAGCCAGAACTGCGCAGCTTGTTAAACCCCACACTCTTGAGACATCAAAAGGATGTGGGATCGAGTCCCGTGAGCAAATTGTCATAATTTTTATGTTAAGTCTATGTTTCGTTCTCACCCGTCCTTTTTTTCCATATTTGTTCCTTTTCTGCCGTTTTCGCTCATGTGGTTCTTGCTGTGCCTTCGGAGGACTGGCCCTGTGTCACTGTTTACAGCTACATTTTAGTTATCATTATGAGTGATAGTTATGATTTAAGATGGTTAAAATATGATGCAAGATAATTTAGTTGAATGAAGATAAGGGGGTGCCAAACCAGTGGTCTTGTAGGCCAGGAGCAGTCTTGAATTTGATGTGAGCGACTATAGGGAGCCGAAGTAACTTAATGAGGAGAGGAATGACGTGTGCTCTCTGAGGTTCATTTAAGACAACTCTTGCTGATGCATGCTGGATCATCTGTAGAGGTTTGGTCGTGCAAGCAGGAAGTCCAGCTAGCAGCGCATAGCAATAGTCCAGTCTGGACAGAACAAGAGCCTGGACTAGGATCTGCATAGAATGCTCGGATATGAAAGGTCTAATTTTCCTGATATTGTAGAGGATGAGT
The DNA here is from genome assembly GCF_015846415.1 of Triplophysa dalaica. Taxonomy (NCBI): domain Eukaryota; kingdom Metazoa; phylum Chordata; class Actinopteri; order Cypriniformes; family Nemacheilidae; genus Triplophysa; species Triplophysa dalaica. Next base: position 18,684,895 of record NC_079560.1, on the reverse strand, counting down.
CTACAGGACCGAGTGGTGCTGGCAACCTGATCTGTGAAGTTAAGCTGATCATCGATAACCACTCCCAGGTTTCTGACCGTTTTGGAAGATGTGATGGTTGATGAGCCCAGTGGAATGGAGAAGTTGTTATGGAGTTTAGGGTCGGACGGGATTACAAGCAGTTCTGTTTTTCATCCAGAGCTAAATGTCACTCAGGCATGCTGAAATGCGTGCAGAAACAATCAGATCGCAAGGCTGACATGACAGGTGGAGTTGTGTATCATTCGTATAGCAATGGTAGGAAAAGCCATGTTTCCGAATGACAGAGACAAGGGATGTCATGTATACAGAAAAGAGCAACAGCCCAAGCACTGAGCCCTGAGGCATCTCTCCAGGAATTTCTAAATGACCTACCTGAAAGGTAAGACCTGAACCATTGAAGCACCATTCCAGAAACACCCATAGCCTTTTCAAGTTTATTTTTAACAAAAGACCGCTGGATCCAGAGTGCACGTGCGGTGTTGTCAAGGTAACATTTGACCAGTCATTAGACTTGTTCATCTTGATGCGGCACTGCAACATGGCAGGTGGATGACATCAATGTAGAGTGAGAGCGATTAAAAAAAAAAAATCACCCTTTGATTAAGGGTGGGAATCATTTGGTCCCTCACGATTCGATTTAGAATCCATTCTTTGTGTCATGGTTCGATTTAGAATTGATTCTTGATGTATTTTTTAGCATTTTAAAGATGTCATCGTGTAACGTTTGAACTCAGAACTAGACTAGTGTTGGTATTTTGCTAGAACTGTCACATATGGTATTTTAAGGAAACTGTTTTTCCTGTTTGCCCCTGTAAAGCTGCTTTGGAACAATGCACATTGTGAAAAGCGCTATATAAATAAACTTGAATTGAATTAATACAACTGAATGCCCAGTAAAGCCATTCTCATTGACATTTTCTGCTGTCAGACATTAAAACAAGAACATAATAGTCATGTGAAAAGTGAAAGTGACATATTTGTCAGATATGGTGACCCATACCCGAAATAAGACCTCTGCATTTAACCCATCCAGAGAGAATGTACCAATAAACAACCTTATCAACCTTAGATAAACATGAGATTACTCACTGAGTATGGCGACCCCAGTCGTAGTGGGATGACTCTTTAAAACGCTAGTTGAGGCAGCCAAATATGAACAGGATTCCAGTTAAAGAACTAGTGATTGATAAAGAGATTCTTCACAAAGATGCATTTATTGACAGTCTTGGTAGACATCTGTACCACTTTGTATGAAATTTGTATTAATGGTCTACTAAAGGACTGCCAAGCTGGAAGCCAGCCTCAAATGCCTAGGGAAAGCCTTAAAGTCCTCACATGCAAAACTCATGACGACTGGGAACTCTGGTTTAGTAACCATTATGACCCGGAAACTCAGGAGTGTCGTCCATGACACCTGGAAACACAGGTGTGTCGTCCATCGTGGCTGAATACCTTGGCATGGCTTTCACAGAGCCAGGCGCTCTGGTGTGGCGGCCATCTTGCGAGCGGGCTCTGGGCTTGCAGCCATCTTGTGAATGGGCTTGCCACCATCAGTGTGGGAACTGCAGGAATAGGGCCCCCCCCAAATTGTTTGTGGGCAATGTCTTCCTCCACCTCGCCCACGTTAAACGGGTGCCACATTATAAGAGCATAATCCATAAACTGAGCCAAGGACCCTCCAGAACCATAATGGGAGATAGTGCTTTTATTGTGATTAACAGTTTATTAACTGTCCGGAAATCTGGAAAAACGAGCAGGGGAGGCGAAAACAGGGAGAGGATCTCAATGCATTATAAGCAGGCCCGGTTGCTGACAGGTACATAATTGTGGGATAGCAGGTATCCTTGGTGGGCATATAACCCAACCATACATGTTTGGCTGCATACAAAAAAAAGAAACCATTGCAAAAGTATTTTTTCTGATAAGATAAGAATGTGCTTTGGTAAAATGATCGTTGTGTTCATTTCTGTGAACTTCTGACAACATTTCTCTTAAATTTCATATACAATTTTAGTTTTATTTGCATTTATTTGCCGAAAAAGAACTGGAGATAACGGGTAAAAACAACATAAAAAACTGAAACAATAGAGAAATGGCCAGAGCCGAGGGGCCACCAACGGGGTGCAACGCTATTGTAAATCTATACTTTACTGGAGTAATTATTTTTCAGCCGACTTTTTACTTCTAGGCCTGATCCTTACATTTTCTCGCACTTATCGTTAAAAATACTTGCGCCATCCGGATAGAATGAATTTGATTATGGTTGGATGAGAAGTATAAACATACCATTCCGACATCCTGTGGGTTTGTTTTTGTACGCAATAAAAAAAATAAAACTCGACTTGTAGCGCTGCAAGCCTTGCGCACCCATGTACTACTAGCTAATGGTTTTCAAAAACTCGCCCATCTAATTTGAAAAAGTATATTGAGGTAAACTGAAATTTTGTTATTATCAGTCGATTACTTCTCCGAGCTATCTTTATGTATCCAGAGAGTCCGTGAATAATCAATGCCAAATACAGCTGTTTTGGTACTCAAAATAGTGCGTGGTGTCATTTATAATTAAGTGGGGAACTGAACAGGGTTTTGTAACGTATACATAAAATCCAGAGTCAAGAAGTTGAGACGTCTATGTGACATGCTTAATATAATCTATATACAGAGACTAAAATACGCCATTCTTCGATTTAATGGCTTAAAACTATACAAATGCCCGATTTAGTCACTGTTTAATATAAACGCGCCAAAGTCTCTACTGGATGCATACATGTAAATGTATAAATACCGCAATATGAAGCATTTGCAAATACCTTTTATTACATGCAGATTAATGCGGACAAACGCTGTACGAATGGTGTAATGCGCCATCTATTGGCTGTTTATGGTAGTCTCTTGAGTGCACTATATTCTTTACATTTTGTGTTCAATTGTTTAATGACTTATTTCTGATTACAATAAAATTTAAAGTATGTCTAATATAAACTATTCAAGGGGTGCCACTTGTTAAGGCAATCTTATTTGACATTAGCATAAGATATTTGCACAAAGCATCAACCTATTTTATTCAATATTGTTTAGGTGACTGTTAAACTAATATACGTTTGAACTGATATTTACAAAATTGCCAGTCAGAATTTATTTATTATAATAGTTTGGTTTTGTGTTGCTTAGTGAAAAAGATCTATTTTTGGCAAACAGTTGCCTGTTTTTAATCATGTAACATTTAATTAGTAACAGGTTTAAGACTATATTGGGGGGGTTGGGGTTAGGCGAGGGGCCATGCAGTCTTCCTTCTTTTTTGTCCTGGGCTGATCACATGCCTAATGAAACACATGTTAATGCTCAGTAGTACACACATACGGTTCTTTAATGTAATTGCATTGTACTAAAATGCGTTCATGTCATGGCAGGTGACTCAGGTCTTGACAGATGACATGAAAATGATATAATAGTGCGGTCTGGAATCATTAAGTGGAAGTGGAATTGAAATTGTAATTTTATTAAAATAATTTTGATTCCCAACCTTATTAGTGCCTCACCAGACATTTTGACAAACATGCTTTATAAAAAAAAACATTACTTGTGCGCATTTAGAGACAAAAACAAAATGTATATCTTAAAATACACTGATGTATTTTAAGATATGTCAGTGCAAGTTGTTTTCAGTTTGGACGGGTCTAACATTTATTTTAATTTAGGTCTAGTCATAATCCTTGTCCGTGAAACTTATATATGCTTATATTGCATATATTGTATGCATGAGAGGAAAGAGTCAAATTATGCTGTCAATGTTCTGAATAAATCCAACACTCTTCATAATCTTCGGAAAAACAGATCAAACTACAAAGACATAATGCTATTTGTTTATATTGCATACTGTATGTGTGAGGGAAAACACATTACGCAGTCAATCACTCTCTCCTAGAGTGAGTGAACCCTCTATCGTCTAGTATTATATACTTCAAAGCATGCAACATCATGTTACATGCTTATATTGTATATTTGTGTCAGAAAAGCAATCGCATCATGCTGTCAGTCACTCTCTCTCCTATGTTTTTTTTAATTATTATGTATGTGTTATTACATACCTCCTGTAATTTTAAATCAATCAGACCATTACACACTGAGATATGAGTGTTCATGTGTTCACCAGGTGCCGTTGGCATGGGGGACACCGGGTTTATGACCCCGCAGTTTTGAAAAGACAGCAGTCAACACTGAAAAGACAGCAGTCAACCCCCTCACCAAAGAGAAAAAGATACCAAGTGGCGAAACTTTTTGGGTAACGGCCACTAGGTGCTGACATGGCCACCATTTTGGGGTGAAAATATTTATGTCCTATATGTAATATTAATTTTAAGTTAGAATCAACTTATTAAATTAAATTGCTTTTTTATGTTATCAGTTGTGGAACTACACAAGGACTGCGAAATATATGTTTAATCCCCTGGGACACACTACAAACATTAAAATGATTATGATTTTAGAACATGATATTGCTGTCTTTCATAATTGAACAATTAAACAATTTTATTTAGAGTTGTTTTAAGAGACATTAATATGTCCCAGCTTACCTGTAGCTCAGTGGTAAGAGCATTGTGTTCACAGTGCAAGGTCATGGGTTCGATCCCAGGGGATGTATATGATAATGCAATGTAAGTCGCTTTTGATAAAAGCGTATGCCAAATGCATAAATGAAAATGTAATACAATACAGCAAAAACAGTTTACTGTCAAGCTGTCATGTTCCTGTTATATAATACATTATTCAATTCAAGTTTATTTATATAGCGCTTTTCACAATGTGCATTGTTCCAAAGCAGCTTTACAGGAGCAAATAAGAAAATCACAGAAAGGTAAAACACAGCACAGTGCATGGTGTTTATAGAACAAGCAAGATCATTCTAATAAATCATATCTAATAAATAAATAATTAAACTGAAGCTATTACTTCAAACTGCTGTCATGTGATGTATATTTAGCCTACAAAACCAAGTATTGTTAATTTAGCATTAATGTGACAAGTAGTCCGTCTTTGCTCTTTTTGGGAATGGAATTCCTGAGCTGGGATGGTCAGATGGTCGCCTTTCTCTTGGGTGGTGTAGGAATTGCCTGAGATGGAACTGGGATGGCACGGGATTTTCAGCTTTAGCTTGCGTAATATCTAGTTGGGGATGGGCGTATGAAGTTCATCTGGACCTGGCGGAAACGCTTTCTACCTCGTGATGGGTATCCCGAGGCGGATGCAGAAAGTGAATAATTAGCGTAGATGCTGTTTATAAACTATGCATTAGTGAAAGCTTGGCTGAAATGATATGTCTTTAATCTAGACTTAGATTGGGAGAGTGGCTAATCCAGAGTTTAGGTGCTATGTATGAGAGATTTCTACCCCTTTGGATGATTTAGTTTTTCTAGGTGTTATCAAAAGTCCTGAGTTTTGAGATCTTAGAGAGCGTGATGGGTTGTAATGTGATAGAAGCTCTGTTAAGTAGGTAGGTGCTAAACCGTTTAAGGCTTAAAGAGTAAGTAGCATTAGATCATGAAAATTACATTTCATTCAGTGTGTTATGTTGCCGTGTTTGAATGTAAGCTGTCTGCCAAATTGTAAACCCGAAGGTGAATAAATAACAAAGTTATTGGCTTGTAAAAAAGGGAGTCAACTCTGAATCACGCAAATGAGACGTGAACTAGTACCGCCTCGTATCTACTTCACTAGACATAGTCCCCGCCTACGTTTTGCTGGGACTGCAATGAAAACTTCACTCTCCTCCCTCAAAACCTTGTTGCTCGTTTGTGATGCGTGTGCCGTCTAAAACCTGTGTTCTATGTGTGAAACTAAGTGCATCTAATTTAAACTACCAAAGGAAGAACTTCTGAGGAAACAATGGTTACAATTCATATTCAAATGGCACCAAAGGAGTATAAGCCCAGGGTTTTACTGTGCATGCGTCATTTCACCGAAGATTGCTTAAATAATCTTGGCACCTTCACTGCAGGATATATTAAAAGACTATCCTTGAAAGAGGGGTATATACCAACCTTATTTGGACCTGTTAGCTCCACCGAATCACAACCTGTCACTGTAACTATTCACTATTGTGTGAACTTCAAGAAATATTTGTGTTCCTTATGTCTGTGTAGCATTTAATGCTAACGTTGACATGTTCAGTTATTTCTGGGGTATGACGGTTTGTTTATCTAGCTATGAACTTGGCTAGTTTACGTTTTCAATCTATTATCGGCTATCTATTATCTACTATCGTCTTTGGATGTTTCTTCGTCTAGACTAGATCTATACACTGTATATAATATATAACCTGTAAACTATAATCCAGCAATGATGGTAGGAGTTCCATTTGCGACACATGATGAACACTGTAACAAGTTCAAGGAATGGGAATGAGGCGATCACTCACCGGCGAAGGTTCAACAACTTTTATTAAAAAATAAACACACCACAAAAAAAGTAAAATGCCGGTAGCTCCCGCACAGTCGACTGCCAGCCACACAAACATAATTAACCATACCACTCCGGTCGCTCGTCCTTTTATGCTTCTGATCGCCTCCAAAGAGACGCGATATCCATGCAACACAGCTGACACTCATTATCATCACTCATGTCATTCCCTCAGGGCTCTCGTCCCACCTTGCTCCTTACAAACGCGTTTGACCAATTGCAGCAGACTACACCATCTGACCAATCACATGACACTAGGCTAGTGGATAGGAGGGAATTAGACAGATGAATCGAGAACGAATCATTTGAGTGTCTGTCAAGAAGTAAGGTAAGAATAATTACCTATTATTATGACATAAAAGTGTTTTTACACCTTATATGTACATAAACTTGTTGTTCGACACTACATAAACCTTACAAATCATATGCTATTTACTCTTTAATAAGTAATTAAAAGAACTTTAAACCCAATACGATATCTAAGCGATGATAAAACTGGGATTATGTGGTCGTATTTTCTTGACCTGGTTAGAACTCTGGCAGCTGCGTTCTGAACTAACTGTAGTTTGTTTATTGATGATAAAGGACAACCACTAAGAAGAGCATTACAGTAGTCAAGTCTTGAGGTCACAAATGCATGAAGAAGCTTTTCTGTGTCAACAACACATAAATTATTTCGCAATTTGGCAACATTTCTAAGGTGGAAGAAGGCTGTTTTTGTGATATTGGAGATTTGATTTTTAAATGACAGGTTGCTGTCAAATATAATGCCTAGGTCTTTAACTGTATTTGTAGGAGTAACAGTGCAGCCTTCAATTTAAAGGTGATAATCTTAGACATTCTGTTTACGTGTTTTTGGTGCGATAAGTAATATTTCTGTTTTGTAATAATTTAAAAGAAGGAAATTAGAAGTCATCCTATGTTCAATGGTCTCTGCCAATTTGGATAGCTGGAAGGAATCATCTGGTCTTGATGAGATGTATAGCGGAGTATCATCTGCAAAACAGTGGAAGCTAATTCCATGTTTTTCTAATAATGTTGCCAAGGAGCATGTTTATGGAGAAAAGCAAGGTTCCTAAAACCGATCCCTGAGGTAATCCATAATTTACTTGGTTAGATTTGATTATTTCCCATTTAAATGGACATATTGCTATCTGTCTGATCTGAACCATTGTAGTGCCTGTCCCTGAATACCAGTACAATTGTGTAAATGATCTAAAAGTATTTTATGGTCAAAGGTATCAAACGCAGCACTAAAAGTGCAGGACTAGAAGTGAGATGTTACCTTTATAAGATGCTATAAGAGATTGTTTGTAATTTTAACGAGCGCATTTTCAGTGCTATGATACGGTCTAAAGCCAGACTGAAATTTTTCGTGGATGTCATTATTTTGTAGGAAACAGCACAACTGAGTGGACACTACTTTTTCTAGTATTTTAGAAAAGTACGGGAGATTTGAAATCAGTATATAAATTCATAAATTGATGATGTTATAAATGGGCTCAATTGCAATAGGTAGTAACTCTTTTAATAATTTAGTTGAAATGGGATCTCTTAAGCATGTTGTAGGTTTGGATTTTTCAATAAGTTTAATTAAATCTTCGTTTGTTTGTTAGTTAAGCAATTGTACTAAATAAAAACCGTGGATTGTTTTTGTTCCTATGAGAGTACGAAGGTGCTCGGCTTTCGCTGCTTTTAGTTCCTTTTTATAACAGTTTGCACTCTCTTTCTATGCAATTTCAAAGACCTCTAATTGGGTTTGTTTCCATTTGCGCTCCATTTTATGCGTTTCTCTTTTTAGGGTGCGAGTTGTGCTATTGTACCATGGTGCTATGATTTTCTTATTAATCTTTTTTAACTTCACCGCTTCTCATGTATTAGAGAAAATAGTGCCCATGTTTCTGGTCACCTCATTGAGTGATTTTGTATTTATTGGTAAGGTTATTAGAGGAGTCAGATCTGGCAAGTTCTTTACGAAACTATCTTTAGTAGTTGAGGTGATTGTTCTACCCTGTGGAGTTATACGACTGATTTTTGCAGTGCGCAGTGTACATGTTACAAGATGGTGATCAGTGACATCGTCTCTTTCAGGTATAATATTGATATTGTAATTAAAGTAATTAATTAATTATTAATTATTAATTATTCGCCATTGACGAATAACTCGTCAATGGCGGTGAAAGAGTTAAAACCAGCTAAGTAATATGTTGCGTATTATAATATATTAAAATTGTGAAGCTATTTGCGGATGTTTAATTAAACATACTTTCCAGCATGGATGCACGAATGGCACCTTGGGGAAAGGAAATTCTTGAACAGAATGGCTTCCACAATGATCTAGACATTTTGGACTGTAGGTCCGCGAAAAATGGAAGGCCCCAATTTAATTATATATTGACAACTTCCTGCTTCTCAGCTCAGATCAATGCTTAATTTCACCACTGCTCAAGTCACAACATCCAATAGCTTCTCATAACCAGGAGAAACAGGTGTTGAATCATCCTGCATTAATGCTTTGAACTGCAATGCCTAAGCACTGGGCTCCGTCTTTGAGCGGGAGAAGCTAAAGAGTGGGCTCCCAATCCCTACCAATGGATCTAGTAGGGAGAGTTTAGAAAAGCCATGAACCATGAAGAATTATAAGGAAGGGAAGCCTGGCCATCTTCATTAAAAAAAATAGGCGAAGGGGTTCTGAAAGGACAGGGATAAACACTTTCAAAACCCCCTACCACTGACAAAACAAAAAATATTAAACGCGCCAAACAGAATTAGATGAGTTTTAAACGTTCTTCAAACCCAGCAATGCAGAGGAGTTTCCCATATTGCTGTCATACAACACAGAGTTGAATTCCCTTGTACCATATTTAAAAATAAATCCAACATAAGATTATGAGCAAATAAAGGCTGCTGATAAAGCTGGACATTTATTTTACTGTTGATGATCTTACATTCCATCAGTTAGGATGATACAAATCTAAAGCATTTTATTGCAGGATAAATGGATGGGCTGACACTTATAATTTCTTTCTTATGAATGAATAATTTGTGACCTCTATGAGTTATGTGATCCTAATATTCAAGTATCGTATAACAATAAATCTGATTGTGACATTTACAGGAGTCATCTGAAAGTACCAACACCACAATTGAGGATGAGGACACTAGAGGTGAGGGTTCCTTTTAATCATCCTTCTCTCCTGCCCCTCTCTCCCTCCCTCCCTCCAGTATTGTACAGTTTTATGGACAGGTGTATCTGGGCTACTTTACCTTTGGCTACGGTTAGGGTTTCCACATGGAAAATTAGAGGAAGCATAAAATGTACTGGAAAATCTTTTTCTTCTCCTGGATTTTTTTTAAATTTTTTTGAGAATTGTACTGTTTGTTCTTCAATAACCAAAGCAATTGCCGTTAACAGAACTTTGACATGTAAGAAATGTGTAAAAACATCGGTAGTAAAGGTGACACCGGAAACGGAGTTACTTGAATTAATGGCGGGTTCAATATCTTTCTTGATCAAAACTCAAAAAAGTACAATCCCAGGAAACACAGTACGTTCTGACGACGTCGCCAGTTCATCTTCATTTGGTCACTGAGACAATACTTTGTGACTACGTTCTGAGGACGTCTTGGAAATATTCCATATCTTATCATTTTACTAATGTTCCAGAAACTTCAAAGCCACTTCCTCAAATAACATTGTGAATTAATCCCAAGGAGAACGTTGTAGCAACATGGTGTACTGGATTTCAAATAACTTGGACACTGGTCATTAGATTAATTAATTTGGTAAATTCTATTTATTGTGTTATTATATAGTAAATGTATGATCTGAATAAAATCTGTTATAGTGTCAAGACGAATGCTGTTAATATAATTTTTTTACTTTATACGTTACTTAGGTGCGAGTAAACACATGTTTTAATGATTTTAGATTGATTTGGCACGTTAAAATCAACGGACTCTGATGCTCAGGGTCCTCTCGAAACAGAGAAGAATTTAAGTTGTTAAACACTGAAAATATTATCTAGATTATTATCCTGATCCACTCTGTGAAAGTGCTCATTTCGCCTACAAACACTCCTCACCAGAAACAATGTTGCACAGTCGCAATTTGAATTTTAATCTTTTGCTTATAGTCAATATGTTTCACGTACAGCTGCTTTGTAACAATGAAAATTAGAATTGGATAAAGTTGGATTGAATTGAGTATTTTATGGTTGTATTGTCAGTCACAGCATGTTGTAGAAAACCCCTTTGTGTCCTAACTCAAACAAAGCAAATATAACATTATAAGTATTCATTTTAGAAGTTAAAAGTCTTGTTTCTTATTAATGAATTGGCAGCAGATATCACACAGGATGAAATGTTATTTTATAAAAAGTAAACGAGTAAGCATAATAAATGCAATTGAAAACATAATGCCATTGATATGACAAATAAATACAATATAATAAAATGTTAACTACACGATTACGATAGTCTGTAAAATTGTTAATATGTAAATAATTTGACGTTTTATGTGTCATCAATAGGTCAGTATTGTATGTTTTGATGCTGTAAATTTGTCAGTAAAATTAAAAGTGTCAAGGCTTTACCTGTACATCAGTATCATGCATTATAAGTGTTTAAACAAATAACCAATACATATTGCTGGACAACCTTTAAAAAACATTTTGGAGTGGAGACAAAGTTTGGATATTTACCTTCCTGCAAGTTGGTAACTATTGACATACTAGATTCCATTGTACAATTTTTTTTTAAACTGCATTGAACTGCAGCGGGATCCAATGTCAGTACAATTCATTACAATTTTAATAGTTCTTATAAACTTTAAACCTTTTTTCTGCTTTTCAGTAAGGAAACAAGAAATCATCAAAGTAACTGAGCAGCTTATTGAAGCCATCAGCAACGGAGATTTTGAGAATTACACGTGAGTTCAAAAGCACATTTTCTATATTCAAAATAGAATGTGTTTGTATTATTACAATGTATTTTATTCAACATCACATTATTCCCTTTATAAACTTAACTAAGAGAACAGATAAAAAGGAGACTCTTTTTTGACGAAGTTAAACTGTTCTTAATTTGAAAAACAACAGGCAGTTAAGCCTTATATGTGTTTGTGCATCAAGTTTTGTGTTTCATTCATCTATAAGAAGGCATAGCAAATTGTGATTTTTGTGTGCAGGAAGATGTGCGATCCTAGTGTAACAGCGTTTGAACCTGAGGCCCTGGGAAATCTGGTGGAGGGTTTGGATTTCCATCGCTTCTACTTTGAAAACTGTAAGAAACATTTTTATGAACAAAACTAGACAAATGTAATAAAATAGAAGACATTAAACAAGAGAGAATAAATAATGTATTCATTAATTTCAGGCAGAGGAAAAAACAAAAAGAAAAATTCTCAATAACTTTTTCGGAATGCTATCCATTGTTATTCAAATGTATTCATATTTAATTTCAGTTTGGTTCATCTTTATTAATTTTCCAAGGGCAATTGTAAACGTGAAGATCCGAACATACAACAACTCCCATACAAAACAATAACAACACATAAAACCACTATACAACTGAGGGAATAAATAAATGTCTAGACCAATTAGTTTTACTAACAGACATTCTAAAACAAGTAGCTACCAAAGGGGAGGTGAAATTTATTGTAGATACATTTGACAGTATACTCCCAACACCTGTCTTTTATTTATGTGTGGGCCATACTGATTCTTTCCAATTATTTTACTTTTCTCAGTTAAATTCCTCTAAGAGTGTTCTTGTTTTACAAATTAATGGCATTGAACCAGCACAACAATGAAAAAGATCAAAGTGACCTAATAAAGATAGATTTACCTTACAAATAAGCTATTTGCTGTATCAGATTGTACCTGATTTCAACGCTGGGGTAAATACACAAAGCAAAGCCATAGGTAAACATTTCCAGCTCAATCAAAACATGTTTAGTGGTTTAAAAAATATAATTTTACAAGATTTGCACTTAGGGGTGTGCGATATGACAATATTTGATCGCGAACGATTAAAATGACTGCACAATCCACTTTTTCGGGAAAATCGTTCAATCGTCCCATATTATGAGGGGCCGTTTAGGCCATAATTATTGAAATGACTCTTACAAACCCTAGTGAAATAAAAACATCGATCGAATTTAGTGAAATTCTTCACACGTATTACTGAAATACCTCTTACAAACACTAGTGAAATAAAAACATCGATTGAACTTAGTGAAATTCAGTCACACGTATTACTGAAATACCTCTTACAAACACTAGTGAAATAAAAACATCGATCAAACTTAGTGAAATTCATTCACACGTATTACTGAAATACCTCTTACAAACACTAGTGAAAACATACATACGTATTACTGTAATCTTTTACAAACACTAGTGAAATGTATGTATATGCATGCTAAAAAGCCTCTTATAAACAATGGTGCACTAATGAGGCAACATATTTCAGGTGTAGTTGATGAAAGATTTCAGTGTAGATGATGAAAGATTTCAGTGTAGTTGATGAAAGATTTCAGTGTAGTTGATGAAAGATTTCAGTGTAGTTGATGAGAGCATATTTCACTGGAAAAGGCAAGTGTTTGCGTTATTTTCATTCACGAGTAACAATGAAGATGATATTACAGCTTTTCTAAGAAGTGCACTTCAGTGTTTAGAGGACATACAAACAGCGAATGGTGGTACGAATATGTTAAGCCTTCACAGAGAGCAAGAGGACCACACGAGAACCTTGCATTCATTGTTGCAAGCTGTAAGAGCTGTGGATGAGGAGAACCCTTGTTTACTAGAACTGCAGTCCTTACATAGATGTATGGTTTCAATAGAGCAAAGCTATAGATCGATGCGAAGACCTGAAGAGGGCTTATTAGTTCCTCCAACAACTCCAACCAACTTGCCAGGAAGACCTCGTTTTGACATTTCACATGCACAGATCTCATACTGCCTTGGCTTAGGTATGAACTGGCAGCGAACTGCAAGCTGCTTGGGCATTAGCCGCCGCACACTTTATAGACACAGACAACGTCTCGGAGTGCAGCCAGTGACATTTACCACAATGTCGAATCTTGCTCTAAACAGAGCTGTAAGAACAATTTTGGAACGCACCCCTAATGCAGGTGAAAGATATGTCCATGGAAGCCTCAGAGCACGTAATATTCGTGTTCAACGTTGGCGCGTCAGACAGAGCCTTCATGAAGTCAATCCCATAGGACGAGCATTTAGATGGCGCCACGCAATTCGACGAAGGGTTTACAATGTTCAAGCTCCAAATCAATTATGGTATGGTTTCGTTTACTCATATAATTATACTGAAAAATCGCACATTGCATAACTTGTTTTTTTGTAAGTCAGACATTAAGTATTAACCAAGACATGTTAGCAAAATGCGGTGGCTTGTTTAAATACAAGTTTGAATCCAGTTACTTTATTCTTCATGCTCTGCATAGCCCATACAATAAAGATCCCGGGACACCGTCGTAACTCTACAAGAATTAAGCATGGTTTTACTACAAATAAAACGAACAAAAAGTGGTAACCAAATATTATTAAGGTTTTTTACAGTAAGTTTTACCGTGGTATACAATTAATGTATTTAATAATTCATGTAATTGTAATGTTATTACTCTAGACAAAACATGGTTGGTTGTTAAATTGTATTATGTAACGTACTAGCTGTTTAAATTCATTATGTACATCAAAAACGAATCAGACAAATTCTATTACCAATTAAAGGCGCTGTTGTATTTATATTTTATGCACCTGAGGGGTGATCAGCGCCCTTGAACTATCACCACTATGTAAAGTATGAAGAACTTTAAGTGTTACAGTAAATTTTAAGCTATCTGGGTTTTAACTTGTTGCAAGAAATTATTAATAATTTTGCACATTTGGGTGATTTGGAGTCACTGTCATCTTTTTGAATGGAAAATAAAAGGTTTTTAATTTATATCAAAATATATATTGATGACTACCCAATAAGTTAAGACCTACAAATGTGTTTTTTAATAATATTATGAACTAAAAAATCCTGATATGACATTATGAACCACCAACGTTGTGTTTATGTACTGTCAACAGGCATATTGATGGAAACCATAAGCTTGTGAGGTGGAGAATGGTGTTCCATGGCTGTGTTGATGGCTACAGTCGAACAATAATCTATCTTGACTGCCTTGACAACAACAGAGCTACCAGTGTTCTGTCTTTGTTTCGTGCTGGCGTGCAACATTTTGGATTACCATCTAGAGTACGTTGCGACCATGGAATGGAGAATATTGAAGTGGGACGCTATATGCTTAAACACTGAAGTGCACTTCTTAGAAAAGCTGTAATATCATCTTCATTGTTACTCATGAATGAAAATAACGCAAACACTTGCAAAACCAAAAAACATCGCTGTGGCGTCATTTTGAAATCTTAAAACAAACTTTTATTTCCTCGACACACTCTTAAACCCCTGGTAAGTGGGAGTAATGCTTCCTTCGCATGTGTAATTTCTATTGTAATTGCAGAAGCCAAAAATTACGGAACCGCACTCTTCAGCTTTTTGGGACTTTTTGTTTTAAAGCATACCATGCCATCCAAAATATATTTTTAGACAAAGAAAAAATTGCATTGACAACGGAACTGTATAAGGAACAACCGAAGGTAGCGTGAGGGGCGATGTAAAATATTACTCCGTAAATTAATTGCATCTGACAGGTTCCTGTTCGCTGTGTATCTGCACGTCATCAACGTGCGCCAAACTAAACGGAAGTGCGGATGCAGCTTCCTTTTCCAGTGAAATATGCTCTGTCGCTACCCGATCCGTCCCGGAAACACGATTTGTTCCGCGCATGCGCGAAAGTGCGTCTACTTCCGGCCGAAATAATTTACGGCAAACACGATTTGTTCCGCGCATGCGTGAAACTCCGTCTACTTCTGTTCGAAACAATTTACGGCAGTTTTAATAAAAAAGTTGTTTGTCCATACCGGAAATATTTTTTATAATAAACTCTATATAAAAAAAGAGCAATTAACATCAAAAGACATCAAACATATTACAAATGATAATGGTTTGGTGAAACGTACGGAGGGATACACAAGGAATCCTGTAAAGAGTGAAAAGTAGTTTTACTCTAATAATCTTTATGTTTCTTTTTATTATATTTTTTGATTCCAAGAAAATACAATATGACAAAATATTATATGTCAGGAGTGAGAAACTGATTTTTATATATAAAAATACTGCTTTATTTATAGAAAAACTATAAAACTTAAAATGAATATGTTTATTAGTGATTCTCTTAAAATCTTTTTTTTGGCAAAATATGTCAAGGTTAATATGTGGCACAAATTGATAACCTAATTAGATTATTGAAATCCTTACATGGTTGCCCTTGACAAGCAGGATTTTCAGAATTCATCCAATTTATTTTTACATTTGTTCCTTATTTTCTTTAGTCATTCACTAAATCTCAACCTCCCACCCAGCCTCTCTGTCACACAATCAAACATCTATTCATTTTCTTAAATTGCTGATTAAGGAACAGGGCATTGACCTTACTTTTCTAATATTTTAACAAATGTCTGCATTTAAGAAACACACAGAAAAGGTTATTTATGTATTTATTACATTTATTTACACATTTGGTTATTCCAAACAACCACCCAAACCCCACCCACCCACTCACTCAGTCAACCTAACGACGCTCTGAAGGAGTGACTAGAGAAATTTCTGAAGTCGTTCATAAAACACAAACGAATCCATAGCGCTGTCAACCATTTTTGTACTCTCCAACATCGCCACTAACAGACTGTCGTAAAACATCTAAGATAACAGGAAGTGGCGCCAATTAGAACGCATCGAGTCGACTGTCGTGAAAATGGGAATTACCGGAAGTAGACGCACTTTCGCGCATGCGCGGAACAAATCGTGTTTCCGGGACGGATCGGGTAGCGACATGCTCTCATCAACTACACTGAAATCTTTCATCAACTATACCTGAAATATGTTGCCTCATTAGTGCACCATTGTTTATAAGAGGCTTTTTAGCATGCATATACATACATTTCACTAGTGTTTGTAAAAGATTACAGTAATACGTATGTATGTTTTCACTAGTGTTTGTAAGAGGTATTTCAGTAATACGTGTGAATGAATTTCACTAAGTTCGATCGATGTTTTTATTTCACTAGTGTTTGTAAGAGGTATTTCAGTAATACGTGTGAATGAATTTCACTAAATTCGATCAATGTTTTTATTTCACTAGTGTTTGTAAGAGTCATTTCAATAATTATGGCCTAAACGGCCCCTCATACTATATAGTGCTGTTCTATAGAATTTGTGAACATACTTGCGATGGATTGCGCCATGTTAACAAGCTCGTTTACGTTGCTTGTGAATTCAATAAGATTAAGTGACGCGGTCAGTGACGATGGAGGGAAACACGGAGGACTTGGTCCCTAAAAAAAATTGTACATCCGTAATATTGAAATGGTTTGGGTTTTCCCCAACTGAAACGGCCCAAACAACATTTATTTGCAAATGTGGCAATGATAAGATTCGAGCGTCGTAAGGCAACACAACGAACCTTTTTAACCACCTCAAAATAAAGGGACTGAAAGAGTATGCCGACAGTCAAATTATAAGGGTATCCCACGCGAGTAAATCAGGTACAACCAAGCATACGGAAACTAAAAGGCTTAAACAACGACTTTAGCGAAATAACCATTTGAGAAAGGAACTACATATCCGTATGACAGAACGAGCAAGCGCTGGAAAGATGTCACTGACGCGGTCGCATTTTACCTGGCCAAAGACATGATTCCCATAAAGACTGTGGAAAATGAGGGCTTTAAAAAACTGCTCAAAGTCGTAGATCCACGTTACGAAATACCCAGCCAAAAATATTTTTCCACCACGCCCATTCCACAGCTTTACTCCGAGTGCCGCAACAAGATGCAAAACAAAATTCAAAATGTAAAGTTTTTTGCAAACAGCTGATTTATGGTCTTGCACTTGCATTAAATATTAACTTGATTAAAATATTCTTCAAAATATAAATGGTAAAGAGTATATTTTTATATGGGGACTTAGTTTGGCTGTATTGAAGCCCCTTTAATTTGCAAAATAGTTTTAAAACCAACTTGAAGAAGAACCGGGATAAAATCGTGATCTATCTGCAAAAAATCGTGATTAGAATTTTTTTTCTAGATCGCCCACCCCTATTTGCACTATTCTTCTAAATGTTTACGTGTTGAAAATACGTTAATCTTTAAGTTTGTATGTAATACATCTGCTTAGAATGTTAACACATTCACTTAAAAAAAAAAGGTGTAGAAAGTATCCTGTTTGTAATGCTATTATGGTATGGTTCAACAAAAACAACTAAACTGATTCTAATATGAAATGGCTAGCAAAGATCAACATTTCAGCATTCCACTTGTTTCAGCAAATTGCAGTGATACAATCACTTTTTTTCTCTCTTACAGTAGCACAAATCTCCCATTTTGTGCTCAAGCAGTTCGTACAATCAATCGAACAACAACTTTATTCCGTTCTAAATTGAGCACAGATAGCGGTTAACATGGCAACATTCAGTCTTTATGCCACCCGGTGGGCGCGGCTCACTTAACTTCACAAGATATAATGTGTGGGGTTATGTCACGTGCATACCCTTTATAAAAAACACATAATTTGTTTTATTAACATTAAAGGGATACTCAACCTTAGAATGAACCTGGGACCTCCTTTCTTCTTCGGAACACAAATTTAGATCTTTCTGAGATAGACAGCAACGTAACTGACATTCAAAGGCTCTGTTTCATAGATAAGGCTTAACTCAACTCAACTTTCTTTATATAGCGCTTTTTACAATTTTCATTGTTACAAAGCATCTGTACATGATACACATTGAATACAAGAAAAACAACTAAAGGCATATACCTGTAAAAACAAGAAAATGGTGAAAACAACAAAAGACAGACATACAAATGCTCCACACACACAATATGCATACATACTTACACACATTGACATAGACGCACACACTCAAACACACTCGCACACACGCACAGTGAAAGCACACATTTGGGATAAAGGAGAGAGAACCACAGGTCACATATTAAACGGACTATAAATTCTTATATGCAATATTAATTATGTTTAACTTCTAAATTCTAAAGCAGCCCCCCGGCCAGGCAAATAGTGCAAAACAATATGCAAACGGTGGCGAGGAAGCCAAAACTCCAATCGAGAAAAAAACCCTCAGGAGAACCCAGGCCCAACCAGGGGATTCCAGTTCCCCTCTGGCAAAAGCTGCTGTCTCTGCAAAAGCTCAACAGTGCTTGCACAACAAGGCTAAATAAAAAATTAAATACACTTACGAATTAAGGTAAATTATAGATTTAAGATTATCATTAACAATCTAATAGCATTTGAAGTGTTGTAGAAAAATTGTGTCAAGTTGCCGCGTCCTTTATCCAGCTCTATCATCTCAGCTCTTGTCAGGTCATCGCTTCCCATTCTCAGCTCTGCCATCAGTCTGGGCATGAACTGCATCCTGCTGTAACCTTGGAACAAAAAGACAAGACTGGCTGAGAGTAGAGTACTGTTCTGCACTCTTTGATGCAACAAGTACATCATATGTTGTTGGATGTGTTCCTGGTTCTGGTTGATCTAAACAATGCAGCCTAAATCCTCTGAGGATTCATTTTATGGAAGTGTAGTGTATGCAAGATTAAAAAGATGTGTATTTAGTCTAGATTTAAACTGACGGAGTGTGTCTGCCTTCCGGACAGTGCAGGGAAGAATATTCCAAAGTTTAGGTGCTAGATAAGAAAAGGATCTACCACCTGCACTTAATTTTTAATTTCTAGGTATTACTAACTGACAAGACGCCTGAGAGCGTAATGCACGTGGAGGATTGTAATACAATAGAAGTTCATTCAAATACTGCGGCCTAGACCATGTAGGGCTTTATAGGTAATAAGCAAGATCTTAGAGTTAATGCGATGCTTTATAGGTAACCAGTGCAAGGTTGACAGAACCGGGGTTATATGCTCATACTTTTTTGTACGTGTAAGAATTCGAGCTGCCGCGTTTTGAACCAGTTGCAGTTTTTGTAATAGGCCTGCAGGGCAACCACCTAAAAGTGCATTACAGTTATCTAGTCTTGATGTCATGGAGCCATGAATTCATTTCTCTGCATCTGACAGTGACAGCATATGACCTAGTTTAGATATATTCTTAAGATGGAAAAATGCAATTTTACAGGTGTTGGCGACATGGCTCTCAAATGACAGATTACTATCGAATACAACGCCAAGATTCTTAGCTGACGATGACGATTTTATGGAGCATCCATCAATAGCTAAGCAGTATTCTTGGTTGTTACGTATGGCGGTTTTTGGTCCAGTAAGTAACACTTCTGTTTTGTCCGAGTTCAGTAGTAAAAAATTGTTACTCATCCGTTTTTTTAAATCAACTATGCATTCCTTTATTCGATGGAACTGCTGGGTTTCATGAGGCTTCGAGGAAATATAAAGTTGAGTATCATCAGCATAACAGTGAAAGCTAATTCCATGTCACTTTATTATATCTCCTTGAGGTAGCATATATAATGCGAAGAGCAGAGGCCCTAAGACCGAGCCCTGTGGTACACCGTACTGGATTTGCGGGACACATCATTCTTTATTGCTACAAATTAACAACGGTCAGATAAATAAGACTTAAACCATTTCAATGCTATTCCATTAATGCCGACGTACTTTTCGAGTCTGTGTAGGAGTATGCTGTGGTCAATGGTGTCAAATGCAGCACTAAGGGGTAGCAGCACCAATAACGAAATACAGCCACGGTCAGACGCTAAAAGCAGATAATTTGAAACTCTGATCAAAGCAGTCTCTGTACTGTGACATGCTCGAAATCCAGACTGGAATTCTTCATTAATGTCATTCCTTTGGAGGAAGGAGCATAACTGAGTTGAAACTACTTTTTCAAGAACTTTAGATATAAAAGGTAAATTCGATATAGGCCTGTAATTCCCTAGTTCTCTTGGGTCGAGTTTGGGTTTTTTGACAAGGGGACTTATAACAGCCACCTTAAATGCTTTAGGCACATGTCCTAATGTCAGAGATGAGTTATTAATACTAAGAAGAGGATCTGTAATTTCCGGGAGCATTTCTTTCAGTAGTTTTGTAGGTATAGGGTCTCGCACGAATGTTGTTGATTTGGATGATCTAATGATTTTAGAGAGTTCATCGTGATCTACTGTAGAAAATAATTTCAATTTCTCCTTAAGGGTGCTGTAGTTAGTTGTTCAGCGGGTTTCACTTCTGGTTTCATTGTTATAATTTTTTCTCTAAAATTATCTTGGATTTTACTAGTGAAGTAGTTCATAAATTCATCACTGTTATGCTGATAATCAGAATCTGAAGTCGCTGACGACTTATTTTTTGTTAATTTAGCCATGGTGTTAAATAAAAACCTAGCGTAGTGATGAAAAGTAGGCGGATCCAAACGTTTTTATGGCATTCCTGTATTTTCGAGTACTATCCTTCCACGCTTACTTTATAGCCTGAGTGTGTTCATTATACCACGGTGTTGGGCTGCCATTTTTAATCTTTTTTAAACGCAGAGGAGCAACTGTCTAATGTTTCCGAGAAGGTAGAGTTAAAATTTTCAATAGTAATGTCAAGATCGTCATTGTTTTTACTCATGCTAGATATTTGAGACAATTCAGGCAGATTGTCGAGAAACAAATCTTTGGTAGTTGAAGTAATCGTTCTACCATATTTGTAACAAGGAGTTTGATTTGCAGCCGTAGGCCAGTGAAGCAAACATAATATCAGATAATGATCCGAAATGTCTTCACTCTGCTGAACGATTTTAACATCGTCCACATTTATACCATAAGATAGTATTAAATCTAAAGTATGATTACGAAGGTGAGTGGGTCCTGACACATGTTGACTAACGCCCATGGAGTTAAGAGTGTCTTTAAAAGCCATTCCCAAGGCATCTGTATCATTATCTACATGGATGTTAAAGTCACCAGCGACAAGGACTCTATCTGCGGCCAGTACTAGTTCTGATAAGAACCCACCAAATTCTTTAAAAAAATCAGTGTGGTGCCCTGGAGGCCTATATACAATAGCTAGCATAAATTTTAAAAATGTTTTGACATAGATATAGATATCTATAAAATCTATATTATTCTGCAGTCACCACACAGACAACCAGCCATTTAGTGATGATAATTTGCTATAAATCTCATCACCACGGTAAGCAGTGAGGGGGCCAGAGAATATTACAGTGTCTGACATCGTGCTTGCAAGCTCAAACACTTCTTAAATATTATCTTTAGTGATCTCCGATTGACGGAGTCTAACATAATTTGTGCCGACGTGAATAACAATCTTATTGAATTAATGATTAGCCTTAGCCAGCACATTTAAATTTGACTTGATGTCAGGTGCTCTGGCTCCCGGTAAACATTTGACTATTACTACTTCCCTGCATTTATCGCATGTAAAAAAGGTGCAAGTAACAACAATAGGAATAGAAGCCATGACTCACCGGGTATGAAGTGCAATCCTGATTTACCAAGGTTGCTTGATGAGTCTTAGTATACGCTTAAATAGAGAAACAGTTAGCACACAAGACAAATATGGGGAGATGATATTCCACAGTGTAAACAGAAGGCAAGCAACATGCTAATACTATGCTGGCGGCGTTACGTTTCAGTTAATATAGGTTTAGAATTGTGGCAAGGGGGGCGTGGTTTAGTGACGTCTGTACCGGGAAGGAGAGACACTGGAAAGACGGTAAGCAAGTAGGTCGATTGCAGATTAAGATCACCTGCGTTTCATTTCAGTGATTGGTGAGGAGACAGCTTAAAGGCCGGCAGATTCAGAGGAGGGCCCGCAGTCGGGCTGAAACGGCCGGGTCCCCGATAGAAAGGTCGTCCGGCTCCAGCGGTGTCATTGGTCCTTGGAACGGGCCTGGGGTTGAATGACGACTGAGACCTGGGAAGGGGTACAGGACGGGGAGAGAGAGGGACAGACATAGAGGTAGAGAGAGAGAGAGATGGTCGGGGAAAGCCGACCCCAGGGCACGCCACCATCTGGTCCTCAGCCAGCTGGATGGCCTCCGTCAGCAACACCGGCCGGTGGCACTGGACCCACTGTGCGGTCTTCGGCGGAAGCCACGCCACGAACTGCTCCAGTGTCACCCGGTTGATGATCTTGGGGACGTCGCTTCCGTCGGCCATCAACCATTTGCGGCAGGCGTCCCGAAGCTGCTGAGCCAGGACGAAGGGTTGGCCAGCCTCCCCCAGCTCCAAGGACCGGAACCGCTGCCTCTGCTGCTCTAGGCTCAGGCCGACCTGTTGGAGTATGGCTTTCTTGAGGTCTGCGTAGACCTGTAGGCTTGGGACTGGCAACTGCTGGCTGGCTAGCTGTGCCTCCCCGGTCAGCAAGGGGATCAGCTGCGCCGACCAAACGTCACGTGGCCAGCCCGAAGTTGCCGCAGACCTCTCAAAAAGCTCCAGGAACGCCTCAGAGTCATCCTGTGGTCCCATCTTGTGCAGCGGCACCTGTATCGCTGGGGAGGCGGCCGCTGCTTCCCTGTTGGCGGCCTCCTGGCCCAGCCAGCCTCGGAACGACTACCGGTCTTCCTGCTGAGCCTGGACGAGGGCTTGGAAGCGCCGTTCCTGGTCTTCCCCAAGGCTCAGCAGCAGCTTGCTGGTGCTCGCGGGTGAAGACCGGCGAGTGACTGGATTACGTCCACAAATGGTGAACCCCGCTGGGACATGGTGGCGGCACTGCTCCTTTCTTCCCGGGTTTCGGCACCACTGTAATCAGGTTCAAGAATGTGGAAGAAAGGAGGCGGGGTCGGCGTGGACTGGGAGACAAATGTCTTTATTCTTGTATTACTCACAAGATGTTGCGTCAATACGCTTCTCTTAAACTCAAAATAACAACAGCTCTGCTCAGCTTCCTCAACATATAGTTGGTATGAATTACTTCCGGGTTACAATCCACGGTAGAATCAGCTTCCAGTCTCCCAGTCCGTCTCTCTCAGATCTCCTCTGAATCTGCCAGCCTTTAAACTGTCTCCTCACCAATCACTGAAATGAAACGCAGGTGATCTTAATCTGCAATCGACCTACTTGCTTACCGTCTTTCCCGTGTCTCTCCTTCCCGGTACAGACGTCACTATACCACGCCCCCCTTGCCACAAGAATATAAAGTTATAAATCATTTGGCAACGACAATGATAGGTTATGATAGTAAAATACACTAATATTAAGACCAAGAACAAATGTGAGGTGAAGCAAGTGTCAGAGGATACAAACTAGCCGCCGGCAGCGATGCAATCAGGAACCGGAAACACACGAGGAACCGGAAACACCTTCTGAGACTAGTTTAAGACTAGTCAATTTCAATTTATTGTAAGGATAGCCCCTTGAGATGTAAATTCTAATTTTAAAGGGGGACTATAAAACATAAAAAAGTTTTAGGCTGAAAGGACCTATGCCCTGCTTCATTAAATATTTTAATTACAAAAAAATTGCACATGTCTAAGTGAGTAAGAAGATCGATACGGGGTCAATAAGATTTTCTTCTAGATTTAAGATGTAACCAATTGAGCTATTCATACATATGGCAATGATCAGTACAATATGGACACCTTAAAGCAAATCTACATTAGGAGTTATAAACCACATTGAGGCTTCAGATAGTTGTCAGAGGTATTTTGATAGACAACATCCAAAGACCAATATATAAAATTTCCCGTTCCCATTTCATCTGACTTCTGACATCATGGACTACACTCCCCATAATCCCTTACACCTGATTACCCATTATTTCACCAGCACCTGACATTAATTACCTGGACACTTTATGTGCCATGTCTTTAGATTTGTTCTTGGTCAAATCTAGTTGTAAGTAGTTGTATTATGCTTGCACTAGTTAGACCCTTTTGATACCTTTGGATGTTACCTGTCAAATCATACTTACCTGTGGATGTTACCTGTTATCTGTACTTACCTGTGGATGTTACATGCTGCTTGTTTACTCACCTGTGGACGTTACCTGTTACCTGGACCAACTTCAGCTCTCCGTGTGGCTTGGTCCCTCTGCCTGTAATTGTTACAAAATTGTTGTGAGCCAAACATAATACAACACGTCTTCTTATTCTATGTAAGCATATTGGTAAGAAACCATTCTTGTTCCAAGTTAAAATCAGATTGTATAGAACTCTGGATCTGCAACAGATCTGAATTACTAGTATAAATAACAGTGTCATCATCATAAAGATGTATGGAACAAATTGGACAGATTTGACATAAGTCGTTAAGAAAGATATAAGTAATGGACCAAAAGTAGATCCCTGAGGCACAGGTAATTCAACGATCAAGCAATCAGAGTGAAACAACATATTAAGGCCTGTTATCCAAATAAGCATTAAACCAAAGAAGGGCATTTCTGGTCAAATAAATAGACAATTTATCAAAAAGATGATAATGGTTGACCATATCAAAAGCCTTTGAAAGATCAATTGGCTTGGCCTTTGTCAAAAACACATCATTTGTACATTTTAAAAGTGCAGTAGTAGTATTAGAGTAGTTAGGTCTAAAGCCAGACTGAAATAGTGAAAATATTATACAATCCAACATAAAGTGATAATTGATTAAAAATAAGTCTCTCAAAGATTTTTATAACTGAGCAGATAATAGAAATTGGGTGATAAATGTTCATATCAGATGAATCACCACTTTTGTACAAAGGAATAACTCTTGCACATTTCCATAGCCTATAGAGGGAACAGAGCAGGTTGATAAAGACAAATCAAAAATATATCAGCAAGAAGATACACGAGCAGCTATTTTAACAAATTTAGCTCCCAGGCCATCAGGGCTAGCACTACTTTTATTTTTAATTCACTTAAAGCATGAAAAACATCAACAGGCATAGTTTTTTTTAGAACCAGATGTAATGTGATTAGGAGAACAAGTTTACACTGTGAAAATCAAAACACTGTAAGTCACAGATAGAGGTAAAATACATTTTTTTAAGTTTTACTTAAAATTAGTATTGCATATAGGAATTTATAGTCTGTTTAATATTTGACCTGTGTTTTTTTTTCCTTTATCTTAAATGTGTGCTTTTCAGTGATAACGACTGTGTGTGTGCGGGTGTGTTATCATGAAGATTAACCCTAAATGGGCATTCAAAATGAACAGGTTTAATATAAGGGGTAACACATTGAGAGACTAAATATATGTGGCCACCCCACCTCCTCTAGATGCTCCATCACATCTGTATAAAATATGATCATCAATATTAATTTCCTCATCAGAGATTGGACTATGTAACCAAACAGAAAACAGTAGTAATATTAGGTTTATTGTGAAAAACCCAGGCTCTAAAGTCATACATTTTTTAAACAATTTTTCAAATATTCTAGTGAAAATTTTTAAAACATTTAACTAATTCAATCGTAACAATAGAAACAGTTAGTCATTCAAGAAGTAATCAAATGATAAAACAGTGCTGTGAGGAAGAAAAAACAACAGGTACCACATAGACAAAACACACATACACCCACACACACATAATGAAAAGGCAAACTAAAACTAACATACGCAGTTTGGGATTTGAACTGCATTCAAGTAAATAGTAGAAAAAAACTAAGGCCAAAACATATTATGATCCAAGTAAACAAAAGAAAAATAACTTTAGAAGTAAATATACATCACGCATGAAGAATTCATTACGTTAATACTCCACTCATGCTAACACAGTCCGCCATCTTCCCAGACTTAAATGAATGTTTGAAGTGTCTTGAACTTGCCCTCACAAATTTTTAAATAGATCAATGCCATAGTTTTGGCTTAAGATGCAAACCAGTAATATCTTTTTCTAAAGCATCTTTATAAAAGCTATTTAAATATCTTAATTTATCTAAGACATTGTCCTGGCTTAAGCTAAGCCTTGTCTGGAAAACGGACCAAAGAGGCTTATGAGAGGCTATGCTTTATCATGAATAATCGTTTTATTTTTAAGAATATTAAATAAATAAAAAGTTTTGACTTCTGTAAAAGTTGAAGTGCGAAGTGTAATCTCACCTCCCTCCCCTAACCTTGTTTTTTCTGACGTAATCTTCGTTCCCTCTCTACCGCCTGCTTTTCATTACATGGTGTCTTCCTCCATGGTGTCTTTCTGAGAGTCTTTGGGGCTGTGAAGAGGAAGTGGCGCAATTCTAGAGACCCTGCTGATCTCTCCAAGTATCAACATCTTCTTAACTCCTTTGCTACTGATATACAATTGAAAGAAAAAGTATGTGAACCCTTTGGGCTTACTTGGATTTCTTCATAAATTGGTCATAAAATGTGTTCTGATCTTCATCTAAGTCACAACAATAGAGAAACACAGTCTGCTTAAACTAATACCGCACAAACATTATACGTTTTCATGTTTTTATTGAACACAACATGTAAACATTCATAGTGCAGGGTGGAAAAAGTATGTGAAACCCTAGGCTAATGACTTCTCCAAGAGCTAATTGGAGCCAGGAGTAAGCCAGCCTGGGGTCCAATCAATGTGATGAGATTGGATGTGTTGATTAAAGCTGGCCTGTCCAATAAAAACACACACCAGTTTTGAATTTGCTTTTCTGAAGAAGCGTTGTCTGATGTGAATCATGCCTCGCACAAAAGAGCTCTCAGAAGACCTACGATCAAGAATTGTTGACTTACATAAAGCTGGAAAGGGCTACAAAAGTATATCTAAAAGCCTTGATGTACATGTGTCCACGGTAAGACAGATTGTCTACAAATGGAGAAAGTTCAGCACTGTTGCTACACTCCCTAGGCGTGGTCGTCCTGTAAAGATGACTGCAAGAGCACATCGCAGAATGCTCCATGAGGTGAAGAAGAATCCTAGAGTGTCAGCTAAACACTTACAGAAATCTCTGGCACATGCTAACATTTTTGTTGACAAATCTACAATAAGGAAGACATTAAACAAGAATGGACTTCATGGGAGGACACCACGGAGGAAGCCACTGCTGTCCAAAAAAAACATTGCAGCACATTTGAAGTTTGCAAAAGAGCACCTGGATGTTCCACAGCACTACTGGCAAAACATTCTGTGGACAGATGAAACCAAAATGAGTTGTTTGGAAAGAACACACAATGCTATGTGTGGAGAACAAAAGGCACAGCACACCAACATCAAAACCTCATCCCAACTGTGAAATATGGTGGAGGGGGCATCATGGTTTGGGGCTGCTTTGCTGCCTCAGGCCCTGGACGGATTACTGTCATCGATGGAAAAATGAATTCCAAAGTTTATCAAGACATTTTGCAGGAAAACTTAAGACCATCTGTCTGCCAACTGAAGCTTAACAGAGGATGGACGATGCAACAGGACAACGACCCAAAGCATAGAAGTAAATCAACAAAAGAGTGGCTTCAAGAGAAGAAAATACGCCTTCTGGAGTGGCCCAGTCAGAGTCCTGACCTCAACCCGATTGAGATGCTGTGGCATGACCTCAAGAGAGCGATTCACACCAGACATCCCAAGAATATTGCTGAACTGAAACACTTTTGTAAAGAGGAATGGTTCAAAATTTCTCCTGACCGTTGTGCAGGTCTGATCTGCAACTATAGGAAACGTTTGGTTGAGGTTATTGCTGCCAAAGGAAGGTCAACCAGTTATTAAACCCAGAGGTTCACATACTTTTTCCACCCTGCACTATGAATGTTTACATGTTGTGTTCAATAAAAACATGAAAACGTATAATGTTTGTGCGGTATTAGTTTAAGCAGACTTTGTTTCTCTATTGTTGTGACTTAGATGAAGATCAGAACACATTTTATGACCAATTTATGAAGAAATCCAAGTAAGCCCAAAGGGTTCACATACTTTTTCTTTCAACTGTATTTCTTCAGCCAAAACACAGTACTGTCAAAACAAAATCCAAACTACATGTAACCCACGTCAACTTTTCGCAACCTTCTCCTCTCTTCTCTGTCCCCCTCCACCTCCCGACAATACCTCGCTGGTTGCAGGCAGGCAATTCTCTGCTCAATGCATCCCTGATCTCTCTCTTACCCCTTGCTATTATCAACTCCCTTCTTTCTCTCCCCTTTTGAAAACCGATGTCCCTAAAATTCTGCTTACTACCTGCTTACTACCTGCTTACTACCTGTCCCCTCGACAGGATTCCTTTCCACCTCCTACAGGCTATCTCTCTGTCTATACTTCCTCAACTCGCACACATTATTAACACCTTAATTACCACTGATACTGTCCCAACCTTGTTTCAACAAGCCCTGGTAACCCCTTTTACTCAAGAAACTGACACTTGACCCCTCAATGGTCAGCAACTACAGTCCAATCTCACTCCTGCCTTTCCTTTCCAAAGCCCTCAAAAGCAAAGTATTTAACCAACTCTTTAACCATCTCTCATAGCTCCCTTCTGGATGGACATCAATCCGGCTTCAAGAAAAGACATTCTACGGATACTGCTCTCATGTCTGTAGTCGAAAACCTACGGCAGGCAAGGACTAAATCCTTGTCATCTGTCCTTATTCTGATTGATCTTTCTGCTGCATTTGACACTGTGAACCACCAGCCCCTTCTGTCCACTCTCTCCAAACTGGGCAACTCTGGAACTGCACTCAACTGGTTTGACTCTAATATCAAAGGCAGATCCTTAAGGGTAGCTAGAGAGGAGAGACATCCAGATCTCACGAGTTGACAACCAGAATTCCTCATGGATCAGTTCTTGCTCTTCTCCTCGATTCTATGTATACCTCCTGCCTGGGTCCAATTATTAAGACACATGGGTTCCTCATACCATGTTAATGCAGATGATACACAGCTTTATTGTTTTCATTTCAGTCAGATGGCCTTCAGAACGATAACGGGCAAATTCGCCCCATTAGCTTAACTCACTGGTCTACATCCACTTACATCATCTTTGGTCTGAAAATGAGCGACACCTTGTTGTTCTATCACACATGTCATCAAATCGCTTGCAAAATCCATTCCCCTGTGGTGGAATGAACTACCAGCCTCCTCCCGAGCTGCAGCATGCTTCACAACTTCCAAAAAGGAGCTTGAAACATAACTGTTCTGAATTTATTTAACTAACCAACAACTGTCTATGTCTTGTGTCTATAATAATAAATCATGTGGTTAATTCTCTCCCTTGCTTACTCCAGCTTTAATCCTCCAAAATGTTTCTATGCTCTCCTACTTGTAAGTCGCTTTTGATAAAGGTGTCTGCCAAATTAATTTATGTTATGTAAATGTAAAACAGCCTCAACCCTCAAAGTATATCTGTGAAACACTGAGGAAAATGCGCCGTTTAATTTATAAATGCATTTCTTAAGCCATCATCATGTCCAAAGGGCCTTATTTATCAACAGTTTGTTCGCACAATTGTGTGGGTAGTGAGTGCGTAAAAACAGTTAAATGCAAAGTTCAATTCAACTCAATTCAAGTTTATATACATATAGCGCTTATCACAATGTGCATTGTTCCAAAGCAGCTTTACAGGAGCAAACAAGAAAAACAGAATAAAACAAAGGTAAAACACAGCACAGTGCATGGTGTTTATAGAACAAGCAAGATCATTCTAATAAAAAATATCGAATAAATAAATGCAGTCTCCCAGTGAGCAAGCCAACACTGCCCTGCTGTAGCGAGGAACCCAAACTCCAATGATTGATTAATGGAGAAAAAAAACTCGGGAGAAACCAGGCTCAGCCGGGAGAGCCAGATCCCCTCTGAGCTGCACTCAGTGACCCCGACCAAAAGCCACCAAGCAAACATCCGAGAGGAAGAGGGAGAGCCCACCAGGAGTAAGCAAGGGAGAGAATAAACCACATGATTTATTATTATAGACACAAGACATAGACAGTTGTTGGTTAGTTAAATCATTTCAGGAAGTCCCACTCACCAAAACGTGTGGGTCCAACCCCGTTCCACTCCACGATCGACACCAGAAAACAGAGGAACAATCAGGGAAAAAACTAATGGCATATTGTAACTTTATTCTTCTGTTATCCAACATCGACCACAAAACAATACCAAACCAGGCCAACACAGCCCCAACAAAAAGAATCCCCCCAACCACAACCAACGAGCCCCCCCCCCCGCACTCCCCACAAGCACCCACCCAGCAACCTCCAATCAGGGCCACTGAAAGCAGCTATAACTTAGACAGAGAGAGAGAGCTGCGAACACAGTCAGCAATACAATACATCTGTATGTGTGTAGGGGAGAGACGCTGTGTCTAGCCTATCACAGAACGCAGACACAGTCAGCTACCCAATGAGGATTTTTATTCAATTCAAGCACAGATATTGACTCGTATAACTCGTATGATACTCGTACTCGACAAAAGTGCTTTATCCGTACCGGATACTCGTTTCAGCAGAGTATCCGGCTCAACTCTAATTACAATCATGTTGAAAACTTACCGTGCGTTATATGACGATTTTGGTATGGGATACACTTAAGGATAAGTTTATCCCTCAGGGAATAATCAATTTAGAACATAAATCTTAAAATATTACAAGAATAAACAATATATTAAGAAAAAGTTTGACGGAGCTCTGTCTCAAACTACACGTTCTCAGCAAACAGGAAGTGTGGGATCTACCAACTTAGAACGTAGAATTGTGTGTAAATATAAGCACACCTCTGAGCATGCTTATGCAGAAAATGTAGTGGTAGAACAATGATCATTATTACAAAATTATATAAATAGTTGATTTTAACATTTAATTGCTTTTCTATTACAACATCGCTTTACCAAATCATAATTACATTGCAGTTGAACTTTTCTGGACATTTTAATTAATGCAAAATAAAAAATAATTATGAAATTAACAACAAAAACAAAATTGAGCAAACCATGCATTGAGCAAAGAATGAATTTTCAAAGACGTAAACGACTTTGCGTAAATGACCCTTCAGAACAGAATCTCCTGGATCAATCTCATCCTGGTCCCCACTTATAAAACTGAAGTGGATCACAACTAAGCATCATCACAGCCAGAACGACCTGCAAGAAGAACAGGTTTGATACTGAAAAGTTTATTCTATAATAGGCAACAAAACAAGGACCTGATCACCTGATTGAAATGAACGCAATTCTGTACGACGATCAAAGAGTCATTTCATTCGATTTTACGTTTTTCTTAAACATGTTTTTGCCAATTGGCACGCCTCAAAAAATTGTCAGCGAAAATCACTCACACAGGATAAAACATTTTTAAGTGGATACATTTTATTCCAATGCGCAGAAAAAAAGAAAATGGACCATGTACATCATGGCCTAAAACAAGATTGTTTTGCTAAATCCAATTCTTTCCTGAGCTGCTTCTCGAGCTAACATCATTAACTAAGGTAACCCTGCTTCCCAATCTTTAGCTCGTCTAAACATAGCAGAGCTCTTTAAATCTTTCCAGTTCTCCCTGACTTTAGGAATGAAAAGCACTGGAAATATAATGTTGAATATGAAGCTGTTTAAAAAACATGACCAGGCAGATAGGAAGTAAAATTACTCCCCTGACTCTACTGAATAATTTGAGGTATTCCGAACACAGAGATAAATTTAGTCTGTGCTTTTATAACTAGCTTTGCGGTTAGAGAGAGTATCAGGTACACTGCTGGGTAACTAGTCACCTGGAACATAACAGTAAGCAAGTATTCTTCCCTGCTTTTGACCGAGGTAACGGGCCAACACAGTCCCCTATAAGGTGCTCAAACGGTTGTCTAATTAGCCTGACTACGTCAGACTTTGTACTTCCGCTCAAGTTCATTTCGTTTCTGTACTCAGTCTGATATAGCAAACCATCTCCCCGTTTAACTCCTGCTCCATACCAGCCGACCAACCAGCAGACAGAGGGCGGGCTGAGAGCCGTGACATAGATGCTAAGCGCATAGTTTAAGATCGTAGTTAGGAAAATCGAAATGACTGCAGACATGGAGACACTGAATGCTATTCGCTCTGTTGTGGAGAATATTCCTGGTGTTTGCCAACTGAAGCCCGAACAAGAAGAGTGTTTGGTTCACATTTTGAATGGAGGTAATGTTGTGGCCCTACTCCTACAGGTTTTGGAAAAAAGTTTAAGTTATCAACTGTTACCGATCGTCAGATCGAACTGCACCCTTTTGACAGGTCAGTGTTTCTTTTCCAGTCCTTGAATATTGGCATGTCATGCTGTAATCTTGCAATTGGGTTGCAGCATTTCCGATTGACTGGAAATCAACAAAGAGATATGTTTAACAGAAGTAATCCTAATTTTGACATTCGGCTGCAAATATTTTCTTGTTTGTCTCTACTGTCAAATATTAGTTTAGATGCGCAGTGGACGCAAAGATTTTCTTCGCATAATCTGAAAAAGTCGTTCACAGGCATTTTCACTCTGGTATTTTGCTTGATGATTTTGTTTTCGCCTCATACCTGTGTTTACAGCGGAAGTTCAACGCGGCTGAGCCGGCGCATAACATACGTCATGACCAAACTTTATGTGATTGGCTTACGGTTACACCTATGATTTTAAACTTCAGACAAGTGGCCTCCCACCAGAAAGAAAACGCTTGTCAATTAAGCCCTTCCAGACTCCGTCACGCAGCAAAGGGAATTAGCAGAGTTTGAATTACCAGGCTATTGGCTAATAGCTGTAATTGGATACAGAAGGGCACGTTTTAAGACTGGTTTGGCTGTCAAGTAAGCTGATATGTTTGACAAAACTTAATGTATTTCGATATGTCACGCTTCAACTTTGGCAACAACAAAAAAAAAAACATTTGGAAAGCAACTATTAAGCAAGTCCCTAAGAGAGTAATTGGAGACAGCCCAGGTTTTACTTCTGTTACATTGTCTACCTTGGCTTTAATAATCTAAATAAAGAGTAAAAATCTAGAAGAGAACAGTTATCTTTTAGGTTGTCTCGCGTAGCTAGACTTTCATTCTGAAGGTCTGGAACTTATCGCCACTTTCTTTGGAAAGAGCCCCCCAAGAGGCCATATGACTGAAAGGGAAAGCAACCAATCATGTTTCGTTTTGTGCCGCGTCATGATTAGAGGCATTGATTCACATTCACAAACGTGTCAAAAGTTAACAGAATCAACAATGATTATACATTTATGCCATGAACTTCGCATACTTTTAAGAATTGACCATTTAGTCAATCGTTATGAAATCTTATAGCAACCGTTGTAAACACGACAGCTTCTTCTCAGATCAGAATGCTTTGTTGTTTCCAGGCGGACTGTTAAAGAAAACACGCATTTCTCCTGGAAATCCTGTGAAATTCAACCAATCAGATGTCGACTTTGCACGTGCTGAAGTGTTTCCAGAAAAAATTTACCAAATGAATCAAACGTTCAGCCAACAAATCGCAGAGACTTAAGACTATCCTTTAGGTGTTTTAAAAATTAATATTTTACCTTTTAAGTTATCCAAAAAAGTCTAGTTAATCAATGTTTGTAAAACAAATTTCAACTTTGTCTGTTAGCTTTTTGAAACTAACTTTTGAATGGACATGCCAATGTGATGAAAAGTTCAAGTTTTAGGTTCCACCTTTTTTATTTAGCAGCTTGTTTTTACTATGTATAGACTCACTTTAGGTGAAATTCACTGATCCACTGCACTACACAAAAACACGTTTTTTGACCATCTTAAATTGATGGCCATGCACTCTCTTTGCACTCATTTCATGAGAAATGTGGCTGAGGATGTAGTCAGCTTTGTGCTGGAACAAATGCATAATGCAAGTCGGTGGAATTACAAACTGGTGTTAGGTTCAGAAAACACTCCTGTTTGAGACATTTAACTCAACTCCATAAGCATGTTTAGCAATACATCCTTTTGTATGCCCTAATACAAGTCAGAAAAGCACTGATGCAACTTAAAATGTTGCATGGGAAAGAACTTTTTTCCTAGAAAAACAAGTGAAATGAACTATGCAAAGCAAAACTACAAATCTTTGAATGTGTTTTAGTAGTAATGTACGTTTAATTAACCATGGAGAAGCATTTAGCAGAAAAAAGAGTGTAGCTGACACTCAGTAACATTATAATTATGTTCAATTACCTGTGATTGGCCAGGATTTTGGCATCTTCACGTGTATGCCGTGAGTCGCATTTGGAGTGACGTCAACTCCCCTACTTGACTGATTGGCTAGAGGAGGAACTATCAATCCAGAGCCATTGAGAGCGAGAGTTCGTGCCAACGGAAGTCTGAAAACTTGAAGCATCACGTGATTTATTGAGTCTTCAGATAGTACCAGGAAGTTATGTTTTCTCTTTAAACGCTTTATTTCTTTCATTTTTGTATTCATTCAATGGCTTTCATCTTTAAATGGTTTAGAAGTTTACCTCAGTTGTTCTGTTTAGTCGTAGTTCCATGCTTAACTAGTAACTTCCGGGAACTATTGAGAGCCCGTGATACGTGATTCATAGAGCCTTCAGATAGTTCCAGGAAGTTATGTTTTCTCTTTAAATGCTTTATTATTTTCATTTTTTTTTTCATTAAATGGCATTCATCTCTAAATGGTTTAGAAGTTTACCTCAGTTGGTCTGTTTAGTCGCAGCTCCGTGCGTTACTGGTAACTTCCCGGAACTAATGAAACTGTGAAAAAACTGTTCCATTGGATTCAATGAAGAGGGCGCTTCTCTCTCTCTCAATGGCTCTATATCAATCTAGAACTAATGGATCAATGGTGACGCTAAAGGCCGCCCTAATTAACATGAAATTCAAACTGCAGCATTTGGAAATCAAGCGCAGAACGTAGGAAAACAAGAGAAAAAAATAGCGTATGCGTAGAACAAATAAAAATATGAGCAGAAATTATCAGAGAACACAAAAAACAAGATTTGGACAACATTGTAATAGTCATGTTTTTGAGTATATCTAAATGCTTTATTACTATAAAAGTATAATGCAGAACACGTTCCAGGGCCTCACAGTTTGATTTGTGTGAAGAAAATCAAGCTTTGTTCTGACATGAAACACAAGAAAAAAATTTCAACGATCACATAAAAAAAAACATTCTAGAATGGACAACTATTTTGACGTACCATGTACGTGGCTTTCCATGTATACCAGGCACAATTAATGGATATTTAAAAGTTTAACTAGTAACTAGAGTCATAATGTTTTTGTACAAATTACTTGAGAAATGTAAACATTATTGTGCTTTTTAAGCAGAAAGGCAAAATCCTCTGTTAACCTGTATGTGTTTTTAGGCCAGTTGTGCCAGGCCTAATATGGTGGATCTATTGACATGTCTAGGGATTCCATGACAGTGTTAATTACACATGTGCAACATTTTCTTGGCCGCTTCAAATAACATTTTAGATTATATGATATGTTATAAATGTAAAAACAGACCATGAATATGCTGTATGCATGAGTAAGCTTTGTGGTGATAAAAGGTTGAATAAGTAATGTTGAATATATAGTAAGTAAATAAATACAAATTTTCTTTCAAATATGTAATTTTTGGTTAATCTAAATGAACTCAAATTGGAGTATAATTAATAAATTAAAAGCAATACAGTTAGAAACCTTCTCTGTCACTTAGTCCAATCTGTCTCTCTCCCATGATTCTCAAATGCGCAAAATTCAAATATTCCTGTTTTCATCTGATGAGCATTTGACCACATGGGACTTCATCATGGCTTTTTTGACCTTGGTTTGGAGTTATAACCTCTGCCAAAAAGACGTGTTATTTGCACTTAGTGCAAATAGACAGTCTGATAGGAATATACAGTATTACAAGCCAACAATAATACAAATATAAAATAAATCAACTAAATACAACTAATTACTATTATTATGGATATTAATAATTTACAGGGCTTACTAAAGAATTTTAATAGTTAAATGTGTTTAACTATGACCATATGTACCTGGAACATTTTGTTAAAAGGTGTTTTAATTTTTCACAGTGTGGTCAAAGAACAGCAAACCAGTCCACACCACCATCCTAAATCCTCACATCCATCTAATCGGTGACGAGGCTGCCTGCATTGCCTATATTCGCATCACGCAATACCTTGACATAAATGGCATGCCACGCACTGCCCAGTCAGAGGAAACACGGATCTGGCACCGTAGAGATGGAAAGTGGCAAATTGTCCATTTCCACCGTTCAGGTTCTTCTTCTTCCATGACAAAATAAGTGAGTCAGGTAAGTTTTTTAGGTCAGGTTGTTTGGGAGAAAAACTTTTTTGTAAATGAGATTGAGATTCAATTTTATTGTCATTACATATGTACAAGTACTATACAACGAAATGTATCAAGAAGAAAATACAGCATAACATGAGGAAGGTGGGGAGAAAAACAAGCACACAGTACACATAGACAAGACTTGCAACAGGGTAAGTAATCCAGCTCCGGCAAGCAGCCATCCGGTCCTGCAGCCATTACGGCGCTTAACACAGACCCGCTTGCCAAGCTGGCGGGTCAAAGCGACGGAGGTTTGGAATCGGTCAGAGTCTGTGTTTGTGTGTGTGTCTGTATGAGGAAGGTCCAAAAGTCTGTGTGTGTGTGTGTATGATGGGGGAGGGAACGCAAGAGCGTCTCGCCACATTACCCTTCAGGGTTGTTTCTCCAGTATCGGCCAAGGCCAATCCTGGTTCAGGGGGGCCGAAAAGATTGCAGTTGTTTCGTCTTGAGGCGAGTAAACTGCATTCCAATTCCACGGCTACTCTCTTTGTCCATTTTGAAATGCCATTCAGACCACAAGTCTTTAGTTAAAGACTAGTCTTTAGTGTGATTAAATTACTGAGAGTCCCTATGCAAATGCCAAAATGCTTTGATACATTAAGGTGCTAAAACGAATTCCAGAAAACCATTGTTTTTGGTTCCTCAAAGAACTCTTAAATAAATATTTTAATCTTTTCAATCTTTGGTTTTTTTCTAATTTGATATTTCATCTGAATGACTATATTTTTGATTTCATAAATATATTTTTGAGGGATATTGCCACAGCTCTGCAGAGTTAAGCTAAGGATGTAACGTTAGTTCCCTTTCCGTCGGTTTCTCGACGTTGTGTCGAACCGACAGATGGGTATCGTCTGTCGGTTCGACACAACGTCGAGAGACCGAAAGAAAGGGAAATGTCTAGTCTAACATGCAAACTATTCTGGAACATTGGTGAAATTCATGCTCTTTTTTTCGCTCTGTTACAACATTCAAAATGCTTCAAATTATTATTCATGTGTATAAATTTTGACTAGTTTAACAACAAGACTAGACAATGAAGCTGTTGCGAAAAAAATATATTATCTTTTCTTTCACAGCAGAAAACATTCTCCCATCTGCTATGTTGAATGTTTAAGGCTCGCCACTATTTCCCAATTCCCAGTTGGAAACACAACGTCAAAGTGCACTCATGTGCAATTTTTATCCTTGGAAACTCAAATTTCCAAAAGGGTTCTTTTATAATACCACAGGAACCAAAACAGAAAATTCACAACCACACAAAACAATATAATCAAAAGTAGACAAAGAAATTGGAACAGACAGGGCTTAAATACAGAGGGGAACATAATAAGGATGAACAGAAACAGATGTGGGACTAATGAACTAATAATGAACACAGGCAAGGAACAGAAGACAAAACCAAAACTGAAGTTAACTTACATTTACATTTAGTCATTTAGCAGATGCTTTTATCCAAAGCGACTTACAGGTGGGGTAGGCAATGGAAGCAATTGGGACAGCATAAGTACAACAAAAGCATAAGTGCAATCAAAAAAGAAGACTGGTCTCATATAACCTAACACAGTATACAGAACCATTCATTCATTTTTTTTTTTTTTTCTCTCTAAAGAATAGAGAGAAAATAGAGTCCGAACAGATCGGTCAGATGTTGACGGAAGAGATGTGTTTTCAGACGTTTCCTAAAGATGGCTACAGAATCTGCAGGTCTTGTAGCAGCGGGTAGATCATTCCACATAGGTGGAACAGATCCGGAGAAGGTGCGCGAGAGAGATTTTTTACCTTTTTGGGATGGCACCACAAGATGCTGTTCGTTTGCAGAGCGTAGGGATCTGGCGGGTACATATGTCTGCAGTAGCGAGTGAAGATAAGGTGGTGCCGAACCAGTGGTGGTCTTGTAGGCCAGGAGCAGAGTCTTGAATTTGATGCGAGCGACTATAGGTAGCCAATGTAGCTTAATGAATAGAGGAGTGACGTGTGCTCTCTTCGGTTCTTTAAAGATAACTCTTGCCGCAGCATCTTCGATCATCTGTAGAGGTTTGGTTGTGCAAGCTGGAAGTCCACCCAGTAGCGCATTGCAGTAGTCCAGTCTGGACAGGACCAGAGCCTGTACTAGGACTTGCGTAGGATGCTCTGATAGGAAGGGTCTAATTTTCCTAATATTGTAGAGGATGAATCTACAGGACCGGGCGGTGCTAGCAATTTGATCTGTGAAGTTGAGCTGATCATTGATCACCACTCCCAGGTTTCTTGCCTTTCTGGAAGATGTGATGGTTGATGAGCCCAGTTGAATGGAGAGGCTGTGATGAGTCTTTGTATCGGCCGGGATCGCAAGCGGTTCTGTTTTTGAAAGGTTCAGCTGCAGGTGATGGTCATTCATCCAGAGAGAGATGTCGGCTAGGCAAGCTGAGATGAGTGCAGAAACAGTCGGATCGTCTGGGCGAAAAGAAAGGTAGAGTTGTGTATCATCCGCATAGCAGTGATAGGAAAAGCCATGTTTCCGGATGACAGAGCCTAGGGATCACATGTATACAGAGAATAGCAACGGACCAAGCACTGAGCCCTGAGGCACACCTGTGTCGCGATGTTGGGACTCAGACACCTCACCTCTCCAAGATACTCTAAAGGACCTACCCGAGAGGTAAGACCTGAACCATTGTAGCACCATTCCAGAGACCCCCATAGTCTTGAGGGTGGACAGAAGAATGTGATGGTTAACGGTGTCAAAGGTGGCAGATAGATCCAGTAGGATGAGAACAGATGAGTTAGAGGAAGCTCTTTCCAGTCTCAGGGCTTCAATGACAGAGAGCAGCGCAGTTTCAGTGGAATGACCGCTCTTGAAACCAGACTGGTTGCTGTCTAGGAGGTTGTTCTGGGCGAGAAAGGATGAGAGCTAGTTTCATACAACACATTCTAGAGTTTTCGCAACGAAGGGGAGGAGGGATACCGGTCTGTAGTTTTCTAACAGTGCAGGATTAAGAGTAGGTTTTTTTAGTATTGGGGTAATACGGGCCTCTGTGAAGAGTGTAGGAAATGTAAGGAGGGATGAGTTGACAATGTGGGTCAGAGAGGGAACAACCGATGGGGAAATGGCCTGTAGGAGATGAGTGGGGATGGGATCTAGGGGGCAGGTAGTCGGGTGGTTAGAAGAAATGACCTTGGAAACGTCCTCTTCAGATACGAGAGAGAACGAGGGGCGCAAGCTTGTGTCTGGGGATTGGGCGTGGTCAAGATGCAGTGGCGCAGAGTATTGATTGCTGATGGTGGTCGTTTTCTTTACAAGGAACGACGCAAAATCGTCAGCTGTTAAGTGCGATGGAGGTGAGGGGGTAGGCGGGCAAAGAAGAGCAGAAAAGGTTTTAAAGAGAGTACGAGGGTCCGGAGAGTTATTTATTTTAGCGTGGTAGTACTGGATTTTCGCAGAGGAGACATCCGCAGAGAAGGAAGAGAGAATAAACTGATAGACTGAGAGAGAGGTCTTTAGGTTTTTTTGATTTGCGCCACTTTCTCTCAGCAGACCAGAGAGAGGCGCGATGTTCACGGAGAACATCAGATAACCAGGGGGCAGAAGGATATCCACAAGATGGCCTAGATCTAAGAGGGCATAAGATGGAGGAGGTTAGTGTGGAGCAAAGGGTGTGAGTTAACTGTGACATGACGTCCCCTCCTGAAAAGGCATGTCCACGTGCCGTAAAAGTCTAACTGAGGAGGGAGGTTCAGGAGGTTGGCTTTGAGCAGGCAAGTGGCAGGTGACGGAAAGAAGTCCAAAGAAGCCCGGAGCAGGAGGAGCCAGTTGAAAACCCAGAGGCGAACACGTGTTTTTCTGTGTCTTTGGTGTGTTATAAATTGCCCATGCATGTATTAGATATGTAAAATTGCAAATTATGGTATGAGTTGACTAAGACCGCCCAGATGTATACGCAAATAAGGCGTACCTGTCATTAAAATTTGTTTCGAACCTGATGTTCCAAATATGATAAGAGGCGTTGCATTTCCGTCACACGCTTGCGGTAATCGACCAATCACTTCGCACCAGTTAATTGGCCAATCATAGCAC
Organism: Triplophysa dalaica; assembly: GCF_015846415.1. NCBI lineage: Eukaryota > Metazoa > Chordata > Actinopteri > Cypriniformes > Nemacheilidae > Triplophysa > Triplophysa dalaica. Next base: position 18,644,091 of record NC_079560.1, on the reverse strand, counting down.
CTCTCGCTTTTCAGAGCGATGAACTGTGTGAAGAGGAGATACAAAGATTTACGTTATTTTGAATGTACAGTGATTTTGAACCTTAATACGTGTGCACAAATTGCATTACATATAAAAGAAGCGTTAACAATTATTTTAGCCGTGTCATACGACCTTTACATATTTATTCATTCATTATTTCATCACGTTAACTGTATACTTACATTTATTAACTCAGCGAAGCATCACTTATTTAATTGTATCAATCAAGTGGAACGTCACTAAACTCTGCACTCTCGCGGTTTGTTGTGGGTAATATCAGCTGTTAAGTGTCTATGAATTCATACTTCAATGTTTTACCGGAGACAGTAGCCTACACCATCCGGCTACTTTAAGAATACTTATTTTAGCATACTAATTCTAGTTTTACATACTTTTAAGAAGAATAGCATGCGAATTGGGATATTTCTGGGAGATAACTGGTTAACTAGATTAGCTGGATCAGGTGTTTAATTAGGGTTGGAGCTAAACTTTGGCCTTCCAAGAATTTAGTTCTGAACGCATTGATATTTGTACATTTGTGTATTTATGGATCTGTTAATTGCTTATTTCCCTCTCTGTAAATGCATGCCTATACTTTTTCATTGATTTTTTTATCTAAAATTATAGCAGTTAATTTGGGTTGAAGATAATAAGGGCAGGGGACAGCTAGGGCAATGTGTCCCCAGCTTCTTTCCCCGGGTAGGGATCATCATACCACAATGATGGGGTGGCGTTATTGTCTCCATTTGATTCCTATAATAATGTCTTGGATGATCTCAAAGGGATCTCTACAATATAAACTCATTTAATAATTTGCCAGTTAATGGACATTGTTCTTAACGGGGCATCATACCCAATCTTCCTCCTGACTCCGTGATAAATACACTAGTATTTACCTAATACTGTTTTTCTCCTTTTTTCTCCTAGTTGAGCTACAAAGTCGCAGCACCACTTGCTTGAAGACACAAAGCCCCTGCTTCTCATGTTTTACTTGAACTTATTTGGCCTTCTGCTGTACAATATCGTCACGTTCACATTAGGATTTATTCTGTTTTGCCACACAGAATATTTTTTTTATGATCAACTATGTTTTTGTTCTGTGCGGCATTAATGGTTCTTTTTAAGAGATAAGCACTGAGGAATCATAATGATAAAGGACAGTTTATTGCCTGTTGTAAAGGAAAGCAAAATAGAAAATGTCTTGTAGTATCTTGGATATGATGTTCGCCATTTTTACAAAATTTGATAAAGATATTTGACCACAAATTAGATATTTGAGACAAGCCTGGACCATTTTTAATTAGAAGTGACTTACTGTTTTTTGTAATTGAAACAGATTGTTGTATATACTGCTGATTTTAATCTAAGGAGGCCGCTATTTTCTTTTTGAAGACGTAAAAAGTGATCCCCACCAAACGAAAAATTATTTTGAAATAGAAACACAATCTAGTTCTACTGTAGATATAGGGTGCTGTTAGAAATCTAAAAACTTAAGAGAAATAATACAGAAGTAATCAAGAAAATGCCCTTATAGCACACATACATCTGGGGGACGTCTATTTGATGTTTGCATTTACATCTTCAAGATGTTTGTTTTGCTCATTTGCAATACATCAATTAAATGTCTCCTGTCAGATGTCATATAGGCATCTAGAAGATGTCTGTAAGATGTTCATGACTTAGAATGTGTTTTTAACATATTTTCCAAGGTGTTTATCTCTTGTTTTTTTACAAAGAAGGGCCAGTATTCATGAAAAATCTTGGTTGCTCCTAGTGACAAAATTCTTAGAAATGTGGGCATTCCCTTTAAAATTACAGAAATTATTCTAGTAAATAAAATGTAATTCATAACGCATCTTAACCCTTAAAAGAGCTCTTAAGTTCCAAAATTGTTAGGAGTAGCGAGGATGACTTTTAAAGAGTTTCTTTAGCAGCAGATAAAATGGACAAAACGCTAAGAGGGAGAATAAATGCGTTGCACAAAATACATTAAAGATATAAGTTAATAAGACACAACACATTAGAAATGTCATAGCACCAGAAATAGATGTAATCACTACAATAACTACATTAATATATTCGGCAACTGAACAAAATGCAACTACACAACAGAGATGATTTGGTTCAAGTAAAGTGATCAAACAAAGAATTACAGCACTTTCAGAACATTCTTGTCTTGTTATTCATTTTCTATCAAATATGTTAAGTATGACATTAACAGCATAGTAAATAAAAACAAAGAATACACATACACACATATATAAATATATATATGTGTGTGTATGGTAAAACAGAAAAAAATCACACATCTAAATTCAAACTGACGACTTAAAACAGTTTTTTTCCTTCTTGGGCAACCAACCAATCACGATCTTCATAAGACTGTGTCAAACATAGCAATGGTGTCAGCACCGCCTCCTCAGTAAGATCAACGTTTGTATTTTATTTGCCCAAAGTTGCTATCAGATTGGTCCTGAATCGCTCTTAAGTAAAGACTTCTTCGTAGAAGTATTTAAGCTAAATTTAGAGCTTTCTGAAAGGATTCGAATAATTATTTGAAGAATATCAGCAGACATGTTTTCTGTTTTATACATTTTGATTTCTCTTATAAAACTGTTTTAATCATATCAAAACAAAGCTTTGCATAATATGAAACATGCTAGTTAGAATATAAGTAAACAGACTATCAATTCATTGTATGCTTCTTAAACTTTTCCTTCATGAAAGCAGTTTATTCAGTATAGTGAAGCCTCTTCTCCATTGACTTCCATAAAGAAGTGGCCTCTGTTCTCCTTGCTTTTAAACTGCTGTTGTTGCCAGCTTAGCCTTCAGTGGGTTTGCTGCTTATAGACTACCTGACAGTTCGCATGTGCTCAAATACAGTGGATATCTGTAAAAATAGCCTAACTTCAAGCATCATGTCAATGTGTTTCTCAGTATTCACAATGTATAAAATTTACAACAGAAATGGATAATAATGTCTTAAATTATTGATACTGTCAACTAAGTGTTATCATAATATGTAAGTTTAATGCATGTTTACCTTGAACAGATTAGGCACTCTTCATTTATGGCAAACACGCAGGGACTGTATTCAAAAAACATTTTATGGCAAGAAGTAGCTCCTAACTTGCCGATTCAGGAGAAACTCTTAAAATATTAATACAAATTTTAGGACTCCTACATTTTTGTGCAAAGAATATTTCACAAGGCATTTAAGCGCTAAAACTAGCTCCAAAATCAGTGAGATATTAGGAGTAGGGAAAAGGACTCATTTATCACTAAGACCAACTCACAACAATCCATAAATGGATGTAACACCGGCTGTTTACCTTGACATAATAAACATTTTAGAAATATTTCATGACTATGAGCTTAACATAAAGACTACTAATATCTGCTGACTGTTCATGAAATAGGCAATTAGCTGAACATATACTTTATATATTATATTTTATATAAACATAAAGTTTATTTGCAAAAACAGACAACTTTTTTTTAATATTTAAAAAATCAGGTTGTTTATAGTGTTATCATGTGTTATTGGTAATTAACAAAGAACAACCAATAAAACTATATGATTGATATGAATTGGAATGTCCAATAAAAAAACATGAATTTTGAAAATAAATAAAAATCCTTTTTTAGAGGTAACTGTTTTTGTAAATTAACTGTTCACTTGTTTAATTAGAAGCTTAACCTGGTGTATATTTTATATTAATTATATTTATTTTAATATGGCAACAATTTAAATAATTCTTAAATATTTCTATGATTAAATGCCTCTAAAAATCCTCAAAAAAAGAATCACTGTGGTCGTTGTCAGTATTCAGTGGTTGGTCAACCCCACCCTTTCTCTTAGCTTAACATTTCTTTCTGTTCCTTAGTAAAAGTAGTTCTAAGCAGTGTTGTGAATACATTTTAAGAGGAAACTTTTAATGCGGTTTAGCTCTTAGTGGTAAGATAAAATGTTTTGTGAATGCAGGCTCTGGTGTTGATGACACCTACTGTCTTTATGTACTTAAATGTAGCTCATCTTCTGTATATTCATTTTACGAACATGTTTACACCTTCTGACAGAAAACTTGTTTACCTCGCTTGTACCATTAACTTATTCGCCGCAAGCCTCTTTAAAAAAAAGTTACCAGCCTACGCCAGCGTTTTTTTACATTTTCACCTTTTTCACCTTTAACAATTTCAAATTTAATTGCTCACAGTACATTTTTTATAAAGAATATATGGACAAACAATTTGTCAAATAAAAGAAGAGAGTCTCAGCTTTCAAACAAAAGAAACCGTATTCTTCTATCTTCAATTGTTCGTTTTTTATCACTCTGTAGATCTTGGTAGGTTACTTCCAAAATGCATCTTTTTGATAAAACAGCTGAGATAATTAACGTTTTTTGTCAAAGATTTCGACCAGGTTCCACTCAGGACAATCATGAAAAAACGCTAAAACATATACGTTCTAGGTTCTGGGATTCTGTAATTTTTCCCAAAGGAGTGTTATAGCGCCACCTGCTGTAAAGTACTAATACTGATTGCCGTAAAAACTCGTCTTTGGCGGGGAACCGTTTTTTTTAAATGACGTGACAACTCGTCAATGGCGGTGAAAGAGTTAAGAGAATGGGTTTGGGTTGCAATCTTTTGACGTCAGGTACAGTGAGGGAAATACGTATTTGATCCCTGCTAATTTTTAAGTTTGCCTGCTTGCAAAGAAATAAAGGGTCTATAGTTTTTATGGTAGGTTTATTTTAACTGAAAGATTTTTAAAAAAAATCAGGGGAAAAATATTAAATAAAGGTTATAAATTGATTTGCATTTCAGTCAGTAAAATAAGTATTTGATCCCCGAGCAAAACATAACTTTGCACTTTGTGGAGAAACTCTTGTTGGCAAGCACAGAGGTAAAACATTTCTGATAGTTGTTGAAGTCATCCTGTGCCCGTAGCAGCGATAAAAAGCCCTATACCATAATATTTCCAACACTGTGCTTATCTGGTGTTCTTGGGGTCATAGTCAACATTTTGTTCCCTCCAATAACAGGAGTCAATGTTGGTCTCACAGAAGTGCCAGCACTTTCGCCAAAGCCTTTTCACTTCAGATTATTTTTTCTCACTTCAGATGAGGCAGGCGAGCCTTCTTGGGTAGGAGGACCTTGCAGGTGCTTCAGGATTTCAATCTATTGTGGCCTAGCGTGTTACCAATGGTTTGCTCGCTAACTGTGGTCCCAACTGTCTTGAAATCATTAACAGGCTTCTTCCGTGTAGTTCTGGACTGATCTTTAACCTTTCTTATGATCATCTTTACTCCATTGGGGAAATCTTGCAAGGAGTGCCAGAACAAGGGCATTTTATAGTTATTTTGTATTTCATAATTTTTTTAGTATACATAATAAGTTGATTTAAGAGTACTTTCTTAAAGTGACAGGACTAATCTGTGGTCCATATAAGGCACAAAACCAATCTGTGGAGCCAGAATTCTTGCTAGTTGGTAGGGGATCAAATTTTCATTTCACTGACTGAAATGCAAATCAATTTATAACATTTATATAACGTTTTTCTGCCTGATTTTTTTATATCCTGTCTCTATCAGTTAAAGAAACCTACCATAAAAAATATAGACCCTTTAAAGCAGGCACACTTACAAAATCAGCAGGGGATTAAATACTTATTGACCTCACTGTATTTCAATGCAAAATGGTGACCTCCGAGTTAAAGTAGTTTTAAACATTTTATAAAAATCATCACAGTTACATTGTTTTTTATTTCACATTTATAAAGTCAATGCCAGTGTTGATCTATTAAGCCATAGGCCTACATCTATCTGTAGACAGTGTACTCTTTAAATCCATGCTAATTTATTGGAACTGAAGAGCTACATTTAAAATTCAAATTTATAGTTTGTTTACTGTTTAACAGTTTTGGTTAGTTTTGCAATACATCTACAATATCTAATCCATTCTTTGTGATTTTGCAAAATAACACGGATATGTAACTAAAGGTTGTTTTTCCTGGTTTTCTGAACTACTGAATTTGCAGAGGTTCATCTCTGCACATTTTGTAGTATGCATTAACAGATGTTGAGTAAAGCACAGCATTTTCCCTAGCCCTTGCAACCATAGCTGCATCAATAGCAAAAAACAACCAATTAACCACATGGTCCACACTAAAAGAACAGAGGCAGGGGAAGTTTGAATCTAACCCTCCTCAGTTAAAGATGACATTTAATCCAGGTTGCTTCTGTACTATATTTTTTCTACACTATAGCATGGTATAGTATTGTTAAGTTCTTCCAGTATAAAAAAAAGTATTTTGCTCTTCCTTTTGTATATAGGATTCAGCCTTCAGCAGTAAGGTGGACAGTAATCCTGTCTCTCCGAAAAGCAAAATATTGTTGATTGAAACCATTTGTATGCTGTCAGGCATACGTCAGTGTAACCTAAATGCATAAACATATTTATATACTGTCCATATATAAATTGCTATACTGCCATTTACCTGTATTATAAACGTGGTGATGAGAATGGGGATTGGGATGCTTTGGAATATATGTGTTGTCAAATAAATATTTTATTATTAAATTAATTTGAATCTAGCATTTTATCCTATAAAAACCTTTAGATCATAGGTCTTATTAATATTTTTGATGTCTTGGTTGAATAATTCAGATGCATTGTTGTGGTGTAGTAAGAGTTTTACTCTAAATGTATTTACTATTTTGAAAAATTTGTGACATAACATTACATAAATTGTACACACTGTACATTTTTAAGTTTATTAGTTGATCAGACTATAGCCAATGATTACAAACAACATCATTAAGAACAACTTGGTCATATAATCTTTATAAAGTCTAAAGATAAATATGAATTTGACAATATTGCCAGGTACAGAACAGAATGATCTACATTTTTACTAGTTTGGTAGACGTGTATTCATGCTATTGATGTTTCTAGCTGTTCAAATCAGACTTTTGCTTTTGCAAGCGTAATAAGTGCTATTCAAGCACAGCCTAATTGTCTTACCTACATGTTTACAAAGAATATTAAATGCATAAAACTTTCAAACATTATAGCTTTCACATTTTGTATGCACATTTCAATGTACCAGATTTTTTTTTATTTGTGCAGTCATTGTAAAAAAGTAGTTTTTTTTCTTAACTCATTTAAGAAACAATTGCAGATTATACAGATGGAGTTGTCTATTATTGTGTATGCACAATTTCAGTCATGGCTATTAAATGCCCCAGATGACAGACTGGAGGAGCCATATTAAACATAGACATCCCATAAAATAAAGGCATATTTGCCTCCAAATTTTTTATACTTAATAACGACAATTAATACATTTTCAGAACATAATGTTTTTTTTACTATTATTAAGAAGTGCAAGAAATAAAGTGCATGAAAACTCAGTTTTTTATGTGTATCAGTGCAAATGACTACTGAAAGCTGCTTTTGTGGCAATCTTAATGTTTATGGTATGTTTTGATATTTTTTAATTACACAAAGTGTTTTGTTGAGGCATGCATTTTTATTTTCACAAATCGGGTGGGTATGCTATGTTTTCTGTGTAAACTGTATTTCTTCAAGTTTGGATGTAATTCAAATTGTCTTGTCCTGTAAATAAAATTGTTTTACAAAGTCTTGTAGTTGTCAAATTTTGCGCTCATAGGATTCTGCTGTTGTAGACTTGATTTTTCATTAAAATGAATGAGACTGCATTCATTATTTCTTAGAATGATCTTACTCGTTGTATAAACACCATGCACTGTGCTGTGTTCTAACGTATCTGTTTTTCCCGTTTGCCCCTGTAAAGCTGCTTTGAAACAATACACATTGTGAAAAGCGCTATATAAATAAACTTGAATTGAAACTTGAATTTTTATTGCTAGTTATCATGAGCAAAACTAATGGCTAAATGCCATGACTCCTTTGATTGTAATTTCATTATCTAATCAGTTTTAACTCAAATGCACTGCACCACTACAGCATGCATTCATTGTTCCGTTGTTTTCACAACCTTGTGCTATGTCTTTTTGCCAAATGCATTGCTCCCACAACCATTTTTTGTTATTTTTACCTTATCTGTAACAAAAGAAAGGAATCACTATTTTTTTTTTATTAGCTCGGTGGCTAGTTCGTGGCGCTAGCAACGGCAAAGTCATGGGTCCGATGACAGGGATTGCACATACTCAGATACAAATGTTTAGAATCATGCAATGTAAGTTGCTTTGGATGAAATGTCTGCTTAATGTAAATTTTTAACTTTTTTTTGCCAGCGCAATGCAAAAATGTATTTTATCGATCCCCATCTGGCATCACTCCAAAGCGTAGGAACTATTCAATGCTGTTTTGTAGTTTAAATCGTTTGAGGAGCATTCACATGGAACATTTGCTAAAATAGGCACTTTAAGTACCCAGATGATGAAGTGTGAAATGCTGGACACTTCACACACTGTTGCAGTTTCGCTTATGTAGTGGATAAGATCTAGCAGATAAGATAATATAAGAAACCAAAATTCACAATAAAAATAAAATTAACGGCAAACACTAAAGCTGGAGCACTCTCCAACCCATTCAGGCACCACAATGAGCTTAGGTCCCCTGGTTTATGTAAATAACGTGAAATGTGTGGTTAAAGTGTGTACAACAGGAACAAAGTTCTCGTATTGCACCAGGAATAAACAAAACCTCTGCTCTGCTATATCTAAACTATGTCATATGCTGTCACTGTCAGATGCAGAGAAATGAATTCATGCATTCATGACATCAAGACTAGATTACTGTAATGCACTTTTAGGTGGTTGCCCTACAAAAACTGCAACTTGTTCAAAACGTGGCAGCTTGAGTTCTTACACGTACAAAAAAGTATGAGCATATAACCCCGGCTCTGTCAACCTTGCACTGGTTACCTATAAAGCATCGCATTAACTTTAAGATCTTGCTTATTACCTATAAAGCCCTACATGGTCTAGCGCCGCAGTATTTGAATAAACTTCTATTGTATAACAATCCTCCACGTGCATTACGCCCTCAGGCGTCCTTTCAGTTGGTAATACCTAGAATTTAAAAATCAAGTGCAGGTGGTGCACTCCACCATTCTCTGCACTGTCCGGGAGGCAGACACACTCTGTCAGTTTAAATCTAGACTAAAGAAGCATTTTTTTCAATCGTACATACACTACACTTCCATAATATTAATCCTCAGAGGATTTAGGCTGCATTGTTTAAATCAACCGGAACCAGGAACACATCCAACAACAAATGATGTACTTGTTGCATCAAAGTTTGCCGAACAGTACTCTACCCTCGGCCAGTCTTGTCTTTTTGTTCGAAGGTTACTGCAGGATGCAGTTCATTGCCAGACCTGATGGCAGAGCTGAGAATGGGAAGCGGTGACCTGACAAGAGCTGAGATGATAGAGCTGGATAAAGGACGCGGCAACTTGACGCGATTTTTCTACAACACTTCAAATGCTATTAGATTGTTAATGACAATCTTAAATCTATAATTTACCTTATTAGTAAGTTTATTTATTTTTTATTTAGCCTTGTTTTGTAAGCACTGTTGAGCTTGTGCAGAGGCACCAGCTTTTGCCAGAGGGGAACTGGTGGCTTGCTCTTTCGTGCTCGGGCCCTAATAATCAACACAGAAACAAGAGGGCTCTGCACTGCTCGGGCCCTAATTAAAGCTACAAGCAGCGATGTGCGGGCCCTCGCACAAGTGGCACGGATATCCTGTGCCACCACCACCCGTAAGCATTCTGTTTAAAACTGGCGGGGACAAAATGAAAAATTAAGTTTAGCAAAGAATCAGAGTCAGTTTTCATAAACGCTCATTCTGAGTGCTGGGTGAGTCAGAAACATGATATTTGTCATTCTGTTTAAACTGGCTGAGGATATAATCAAAAAGTGCGTTTAGCAAAAGGATCAGAGTCAGTTTTCATGAATGCTCATTCAAAGTTCTGGGAGAGTCAGAATTATGGGCTTTGCACTGAAAACAGCATTCTGTGTAAAACTGGCTGGGGACATACGGAAAAAGTGCGTTTTGCAAAGGATCAGAGTCAGTTTTCAAAAACGCTCATTCTGAGTGCTAGGAGAGTGAGAAACATGGGCTTTGCACTGTAAACTGCATTTTGTGTAAAACTGGATGTGTGTATAATGAGAAAAATTTGCTCAGCAAAGGATCAGAGTCACTTTTCTTAAACGCTCATTCTGAGTGCTGGAAGAGTGAGAAACATGGGCTCTGCTCTGAAAACTGCATTTTGTGTTAAAATAGCTGTGTGCATAATGAAAAAGTGCGTTTAGCAATGGATCAGAGTCGGTTTTCTTAAACGCTCATTCTGTGTGCTTGGAGAGTCAGAAACATGGGCAATGTACTGAAAACTGCATTTTGTGTAAAACTGGCTGTGTGCATAATGAAAAAGGGCTTTTAGCAAAGGATCAGAGTCAGTTTTCTTAAATGCTCATTCTGAGTTCTGGGAGAATAAGAAATATGGGCTTTGCACTGAAAACTGCATTTTGGGTAAAACTCAATGTGTGTATAATGAAAAAGGGTATTAAATAAACGATCAGAGTCACTTTTTTTAAACGCTCAATTTGAGTGCTGGGAGAGTGAAAAACATGGGCTTTGCACTGAAAATTGCATTTTGTTTAAAACTGGCTGTGTGCATAATGAAAAAGTGAGTTTAGCAATGGATCAGAGTCCGTTTTCTTAAACTCTCATTCTAAGTGCTGGGAGAGTGAGAATCATGGGCTTTGCACTGAAAACTGCATTTTGTTTAAAACTGGCTGTGTGTATAATAAAAAACTTCATTTTGTGTAAAACTGGCTCTGTGCATAATGAAAAAGGGCGTTAAATAAAGGATCACAGTCAGTTTTCTAAAACGCTCATTCTGAGTGATGGGAGAGTGAGAAACAAGGATTTGGCACTGAAATCTATATTTTGTGTAAAACTGGCTTTGTGCATAATGAAAAAGTTCGTTAAGGAAAGGATCAGAATCAGTTTTTTTAAACGCTCATTCTGAGTGCTGGGAGACTGAGAAACAAGGACTTTGCACTGAAAACAGCATTTTGTGTAATACTGGCTTTTTGCATAATGAAAAAGGGCGTTAAATAAAGGATCACAGTAAGTTTTCTTAAACGCTCATTCTGAGTGCTGGGAGAGTGAGAAACAAGGATTTAGCACTGAAAACTGCATTCTGTGTAAATCTGGCTGGGGACATAATGACACAGTAAGTTTTGCAGACAATCAGATTCAGCTTATTAAATGCTCATTCTGAGACTGGGAGAGTCAGAAATATGGGCTTTTCACTGAAAACTGCATTCTGTGTAAAACTGGCTGTGTGCATAATGAAAAAGTGCGATTAGGAAAGGATTAGAGTCAGTTTTCTTAAACGCTCATTCTGAGTTTTGGTAGAGTGAGAAACAAGGATTTGGCACTGAAAACTGCATTATGCGTAAAACTGGCTGGGGACATAATGAAAAAGTGCGTTTAGCAAAGGATCAGATTGAATTTTTTTAAACGGCCATTCTGAGTGCTGGGAGAGTGAGAAACATGGGCTTTGCACTGAAAACTTCATTTTGTGTAAAACTGGCTGTGTGCATAATGAAAAAGTGCGTTTAGGATCAGATCAGAGTTACTTTTTCTTAAATGCTCATTCTGAGTGCTGGGAGAGTGAGAAAAATGGGCTTTGCACTGAAAACTTCATTTTGTGTAAAACTGGCTGTGTGCGTAATGAAAAAGTGCGTTTAGGAACAGATCAGAGTTACTTTTTCTTAAATGCTCATTCTGAGTGCTGGGAGAGTGAGAAACATGGGCTTTGCACTGAAAACTTCATTTTGTGTAAAACTGGCTGTGTGCATAATGAAAAAGTGCGTTTAGGAACAGATCAGAGTTACTTTTCTGACATGCTCATTCTGAGTGCTAGAAGAGTGAGAAACATGGGCTTTGCACTGAAAACTTCATTTTGTGTAAAACTGGCTGTGTGCATAATGAAAAAGTGCGTTTAGGATCAGATCAGAGTTACTTTTTCTTAAATGCTCATTCTGAGTGCTGGGAGAGTGAGAAACATGGGCTTTGCACTGAAAACTTCATTTTGTGTATAACTGGCTGTGTGCATAATGAAAAAGTGCGTTTAGGAACAGATCAGAGTTACTTTTTCTTAAATGCTCATTCTGAGTGCTGGGAGAGTGAGAAACAAGGATTTGGCACTGAAAACTTCATTTTGTGTAAAACTGGCTGTGTGCGTAATGTAAAAGTGCGTTTAGGAACAGATCAGAGTTACTTTTTCTCAAATGCTCATTCTGAGTGCTGGGAGAGGGAGAAACAAGGATTTGGCACTGAAAACTGCATTATGCGTAAAACTGGCTGGGGACATAATGAAAAAGTGCGTTTAGCAAAGGATCAGATTGAATTTTTTTAAACGGCCATTCTGAGTGCTGGGAGAGTGAGAAACATGGGCTTTGCACTGAAAACTTCATTTTGTGTAAAACTGGCTGTGTGCATAATGAAAAAATGCGTTTAGGAACAGATCAGAGTTACTTTTCATTAATGCTCATTCTGAGTGCTGGGAGAATGAGAAACATGGGCTTTGCACTGAAAACTTCATTTTGTGTAAACTGGCTGTGTGCATAATGAAAAAGTGGGTTTAGGAACAGATCAGAGTTACTTTTCTGACATGTTCATTCTGAGTGCTAGAAGAGTGAGAAACATGGGCTTTGCACTGAAAACTTCATTTTGTGTAAAACTGGCTGTGTGCATAATGAAAAAGTGCGTTTAGGAACAGATCAGAGTTACTTTTCTGACATGCTCATTCTGAGTGCTAGAAGAGTGAGAAACATGGGCTTTGCACTGAAAACTTCATGTTGTGTAAAACTGGCTGTGTGCATAATGAAAAAGTGCGTTTAGGATCAGATCAGAGTTACTTTTTCTTAAATGCTCATTCTGAGTGCTGGGAGAGTGAGAAACATGGGCTTTGCACTGAAAACTTCATTTTGTGTAAAACTGGCTGTGTGCATAATGAAAAAATGCGTTTAGGAACAGATCAGAGTTACTTTTCATAAATGCTCATTCTGAGTGCTGGGAGAATGAGAAACATGGGCTTTGCACTGAAAACTTCATTTTGTGTAAACTGGCTGTGTGCATAATGAAAAAGTGGGTTTAGGAACAGATCAGAGTTACTTTTCTGACATGCTCATTCTGAGTGCTAGAAGAGTGAGAAACATGGGCTTTGCACTGAAAACTTCATTTTGTGTAAAACTGGCTGTGTGCATAATGAAAAAGTGCGTTTAGGAACAGATCAGAGTTACTTTTCTGACATGCTCATTCTGAGTGCTAGAAGAGTGACAAACATGGGCTTTGCACTGAAAACTTCATTTTGTGTAAAACTGGCTGTGTGCATAATGAAAAAGTGCGTTTAGGATCAGATCAGAGTTACTTTTTCTTAAATGCTCATTCTGAGTGCTGGGAGAGTGAGAAACATGGGCTTTGCACTGAAAACTTCATTTTGTGTAAAACTGGCTGTGTGCATAATGAAAAAGTGGGTTTAGGAACAGATCAGAGTTACTTTTCTGACATGCTCATTCTGAGTGCTAGAAGAGTGAGAAACATGGGCTTGGCACTGAAAACTTTATTTTGTGTAAAACTGGCTGAATGCATAATGAAAAAGTGCGTTTAGGATCAGATCAGAGTTACTTTTTCTTAAATGCTCATTCTGATTGCTGGGAGAGTGAGAAACATGGGCTTTGCACTGAAAACTTCATTTTGTGTATAACTGGCTGTGTGCATAATGAAAAAGTGCGTTTAGGAACAGATCAGAGTTACTTTTTCTCAAATGCTCATTCTGAGTGCTGGGAGAGTGAGAAACAAGGATTTGGCACTGAAAACTGCATTATGCGTAAAACTGGCTGGGGACATAATGAAAAAGTGCGTTTAGCAAAGGATCAGATTGAATTTTTTTAAACGGCCATTCTGAGTGCTGGGAGAGTGAGAAACATGGGCTTTGCACTGTAAACTGCATTTTGTGTAAAACTGGATGTGTGTATAATGAGAAAAATTTGCTCAGCAAAGGATCAGAGTCACTTTTCTTAAACGCTCATTCTGAGTGCTGGAAGAGTGAGAAACAAGGATTTGGCACTGAAAACTTCATTATGCGTAAAACTGGCTGGGGACATAATGAAAAAGTGCGTTTAGCAAAGGATCAGATAGAATTTTTTTAAACGGCCATTCTGAGTGCTGGGAGAGTGAGAAACATGGGCTTTGCACTGAAAACTTCATTTTGTGTAAAACTGGCTGTGTGCATAATGAAAAAGTGCGTTTAGGATCAGATCAGAGTTACTTTTTCTTAAATGCTCATTCTGAGTGCTGGGAGAGTTGGAAACATGGGCTTTGCACTGAAAACTTCATTTTGTGTATAACTGGCTGTGTGCATAATGAAAAAGTGCGTTTAGGAACAGATCAGAGTTACTTTTTCTTAAATGCTCATTCTGAGTGCTGGGAGAGTGAGAAACAAGGATTTGGCACTGAAAACTTCATTATGCGTAAAACTGGCTGGGGACATAATGAAAAAGTGCGTTTAGGATCAGATCAGAGTTTCTTTTTCTTAAATGCTCATTCTGAGTGCTGGGAGAGTGAGAAAAATGGGCTTTGCACTGAAAACTTCATTTTGTGTAAAACTGGCTGTGTGCGTAATGAAAAAGTGCGTTTAGGAACAGATCAGAGTTACTTTTTCTAAAATGCTCATTCTGAGTGCTGGGAGAGTGAGAAACATGGGCTTTGCACTGAAAACTTCATTTTGTGTAAAACTGGCTGTGTGCATAATTAAAAAGTGCGTTTAGGAACAGATCAGAGTTACTTTTCTGACATGCTTATTCTGAGTGCTAGAAGAGTGAGAAACATGGGCTTTGCACTGAAAACTTCATTTTGTGTAAAACTGGCTGTGTGTATAATGAAAAAGTGCGTTTAGGATCAGATCAGAGTTACTTTTTCTTAAATGCTCATTCTGAGTGCTGGGAGAGTGAGAAACATGGGCTTTGCACTGAAAACTTCATTTTGTGTAAAACTGGCTGTGTGCATAATGAAAAAGTGGGTTTAGGAACAGATCAGAGTTACTTTTCTGACATGCTCATTCTGAGTGCTAGAAGAGTGAGAAACATGGGCTTGGCACTGAAAACTTCATTTTGTGTAAAACTGGCTGAATGCATAATGAAAAAGTGCGTTTAGGATCAGATCAGAGTTACTTTTTCTTAAATGCTCATTCTTATTGCTGGGAGAGTGAGAAACAAGGATTTGGCACTGAAAACTTCATTATGCGTAAAACTGGCTGGGGACATAATGAAAAAGTGCGTTTAGCAAAGGATCAGATAGAATTTTTTTAAACGGCCATTCTGAGTGCTGGGAGAGTGAGAAACATGGGCTTTGCACTGAAAACTTCATTTTGTGTAAAACTGGCTGTGTGCATAATGAAAAAGTGCGTTTAGGATCAGATCAGAGTTACTTTTTCTTAAATGCTCATTCTGAGTGCTGGGAGAGTTGGAAACATGGGCTTTGCACTGAAAACTTCATTGTGTGTAAAACTGGCTGTGTGCATAATGTAAAAGTGCGTTTAGGAACAGATCAGAGTTACTTTTTCTTAAATGCTCATTCTGAGTGCTGGGAGAGTGAGAAACAAGGATTTGGCACTGAAAACTTCATTTTGTGTAAAACTGGCTGTGTACGTAATGAAAAAGTGCGTTTAGGAACAGATCAGAGTTACTTTTTCTTAAATGCTCATTCTGAGTGCTGGGAGAGTGAGAAACAAGGATTTGGCACTGAAAACTGCATTATGCGTAAAACTGGCTGGGGACATAATGAAAAAGTGCGTTTAGCAAAGGATCAGATTGAATTTTTTTAAACGGCCATTCTGAGTGCTGGGAGAGTGAGAAACATGGGCTTTGCACTGAAAACTTCATTTTGTGTAAAACTGGCTGTTTGCATAATGAAAAAATGCGTTTAGGATCAGATCAGAGTTACTTTTTCTTAAATGCTCATTCTGAGTGCTGGGAGAGTGAGAAACATGGGCTTTGCACTGAAAACTTCATTTTGTGTAAAACTGGCTGTGTGCATAATGAAAAAGTGGGTTTAGGAACAGATCAGAGTTACTTTTCTGACATGCTCATTCTGAGTGCTAGAAGAGTGAGAAACATGGTCTTGGCCTTGAAAACTTCATTTTGTGTAAAACTGGCTGAATGCATAATGAAAAAGTGCGTTTAGGATCAGAGTTACTTTTTCTTAAATGCTCATTCTGATTGCTGGGAGAGTGAGAAACAAGGATTTGGCACTGAAAACTTCATTTTGTGTATAACTGGCTGTGTGCATAATGAAAAAGTGCGTTTAGGAACAGATCAGAGTTACTTTTTCTTAAATGCTCATTCTGAGTGCTGGGAGAGTGAGAAACAAGGATTTGGCACTGAAAACTTCATTATGCGTAAAACTGGCTGGGGACATAATGAAAAAGTGCGTTTAGGATCAGATCAGAGTTTCTTTTTCTTAAATGCTCATTCTGAGTGCTGGGAGAGTGATAAAAATGGGCTTTGCACTGAAAACTTCATTTTGTGTAAAACTGGCTGTGTGCGTAATGAAAAAGTGCGTTTAGGAACAGATCAGAGTTACTTTTCTGACATGCTTATTCTGAGTGCTAGAAGAGTGAGAAACATGGGCTTTGCACTGAAAACTTCATTTTGTGTAAAACTGGCTGTGTGCATAATGAAAAAGTGCGTTTAGGATCAGATCAGAGTTACTTTTTCTTAAATGCTCATTCTGAGTGCTGGGAGAGTGAGAAACATGGGCTTTGCACTGAAAACTTCATTTTGTGTAAAACTGGCTGTGTGCATAATGAAAAAGTGGGTTTAGGAACAGATCAGAGTTACTTTTCTGACATGCTCATTCTGAGTGCTAGAAGAGTGAGAAACATGGGCTTGGCACTGAAAACTTCATTTTGTGTAAAACTGGCTGAATGCATAATGAAAAAGTGCGTTTAGGATCAGATCAGAGTTACTTTTTCATAAATGCTCATTCTGATTGCTGGGAGAGTGAGAAACAAGGATTTGGCACTGAAAACTTCATTATGCGTAAAACTGGCTCTGGACATAATGAAAAAGTGCGTTTAGCAAAGGATCAGATAGAATTTTTTTAAACGGCCATTCTGAGTGCTGGGAGAGTGAGAAACATGGGCTTTGCACTGAAAACTTCATTGTGTGTAAAACTGGCTGTGTGCATAATGAAAAAGTGCGTTTAGGATCAGATCAGAGTTACTTTTTCTTAAATGCTCATTCTGAGTGCTGGGAGAGTTGGAAACATGGGCTTTGGCACTGAAAACTTCATTGTGTGTAAAACTGGCTGTGTGCATAATGAAAAAGTGCGTTTAGGAACAGATCAGAGTTACTTTTTCTTAAATGCTCATTCTGAGTGCTGGGAGAGTGAGAAACAAGGATTTGGCACTGAAAACTTCATTTTGTGTAAAACTGGCTGTGTGCGTAATGAAAAAGTGCGTTTAGGAACAGATCAGAGTTACTTTTTCTTAAATGCTCATTCTGAGTGCTGGGAGAGTGAGAAACAAGGGATTTGGCACTGAAAACTGCATTATGCGTAAAACTGGCTGTGTGCATAATGAAAAAGTGCGTTTAGGAACAGATCAGAGTTACTTTTTCTAAAATGCTCATTCTGAGTGCTGGGAGAGTGAGAAACATGGGCTTTGCACTGAAAACTTCATTTTGTGTAAAACTGGCTGTGTGCATAATGAAAAAGTGCGTTTAGGAACAGATCAGAGTTACTTTTCTGACATGCTCATTCTGAGTGCTAGAAGAGTGAGAAACATGGGCTTTGCACTGAAAACTTCATTTTGTGTAAAACTGGCTGTGTGCATAATGAAAAAGTGCGTTTAGGAACAGATCAGAGTTACTTTTCTGACATGCTCATTCTGAGTGCTAGGAGAGTGAGAAACATGGGCTTTGCACTGAAAACTTCATTTTGTGTAAAACTGGCTGTGTGCATAATGAAAAAGTGGGTTTAGGAACAGATCAGAGTTACTTTTCTGACATGCTCATTCTGAGTGCTAGAAGAGTGAGAAACATGGGCTTGGCACTGAAAACTTCATTTTGTGTAAAACTGGCTGTGTGCATAATGAAAAAGTGCGTTTAGGATCAGATCAGAGTTACTTTTCTTAAATGCTCATTCTGAGTGCTGGGAGAATGAGAAACATGGGCTTTGCACTGAAAACTTCATTTTGTGTAAACTGGCTGTGTGCATAATGAAAAAGTGGGTTTAGGAACAGATCAGAGTTACTTTTCTGACATGCTCATTCTGAGTGCTAGAAGAGTGAGAAACATGGGCTTTGCACTGAAAACTTCATTTTGTGTAAAACTGGCTGTGTGCATAATGAAAAAGTGCGTTTAGGAACAGATCAGAGTTACTTTTCTGACATGCTCATTCTGAGTGCTAGAAGAGTGAGAAACATGGGCTTTGCACTGAAAACTTCATTTTGTGTAAAACTGGCTGTGTGCATAATGAAAAAGTGCGTTTAGGATCAGATCAGAGTTACTTTTTCTTAAATGCTCATTCTGAGTGCTGGGAGAGTGAGAAACATGGGCTTTGCACTGAAAACTTCATTTTGTGTAAAACTGGCTGTGTGCATAATGAAAAAGTGGGTTTAGGAACAGATCAGAGTTACTTTTCTGACATGCTCATTCTGAGTGCTAGAAGAGTGAGAAACATGGGCTTGGCACTGAAAACTTTATTTTGTGTAAAACTGGCTGAATGCATAATGAAAACGTGCGTTTAGGATCAGATCAGAGTTACTTTTTCTTAAATGCTCATTCTGATTGCTGGGAGAGTGAGAAACATGGGCTTTGCACTGAAAACTTCATTTTGTGTATAACTGGCTGTGTGCATAATGAAAAAGTGCGTTTAGGAACAGATCAGAGTTACTTTTTCTTAAATGCTCATTCTGAGTGCTGGGAGAGTGAGAAACAAGGATTTGGCACTGAAAACTTCATTATGCGTAAAACTGGCTGGGGACATAATGAAAAAGTGCGTTTAGCAAAGGATCAGATAGAATTTTTTTAAACGGCCATTCTGAGTGCTGGGAGAGTGAGAAACATGGGCTTTGCACTGAAAACTTCATTTTGTGTAAAACTGGCTGTGTGCATAATGAAAAAGTGCGTTTAGGATCAGATCAGAGTTACTTTTTCTTAAATGCTCATTCTGAGTGCTGGGAGAGTGAGAAACATGGGCTTTGCACTGAAAACTTCATTTTGTGTAAAACTGGCTGTGTGCATAATGAAAAAGTGCGTTTAGGAACAGATCAGAGTTACTTTTTCTTAAATGCTCATTCTGAGTGCTGGAGAGTGAGAAACAAGGATTTGGCACTGAAAACTTCATTTTGCGTAAAACTGGCTGGGGACATAATGAAAAAGTGCGTTTAGGATCAGATCAGAGTTTCTTTTTCTTAAATGCTCATTCTGAGTGCTGGGAGAGTGGAACATGGCTTGCACTGAAAACTTCATTTTGTGTAAAACTGGCTGTATGCATAATGAAAACGTGCGTTTAGGATCAGATCAGAGTTACTTTTTCTTAAATGCTCATTCTGATTGCTGGGAGAGTGAGAAACATGGGCTTTGCACTGAAAACTTCATTTTGTGTATAACTGGCTGTGTGCATAATGAAAAAGTGCGTTTAGGAACAGATCAGAGTTACTTTTTCTTAAATGCTCATTCTGAGTGCTGGGAGAGTGAGAAACAAGGCTTTGCACTGAAAACTTCATTTTGTGTAAAACTGGCTGTGTGCATAATGAAAAAGTGCGTTTAGCAAAGGATCAGATAGAATTTTTTTAAACGGCCATTCTGAGTGCTGGGAGAGTGAGAAACATGGGCTTTGCACTGAAAACTTCATTTTGTGTAAAACTGGCTGTGTGCATAATGAAAAAGTGCGTTTAGGATCAGATCAGAGTTACTTTTTCTTAAATGCTCATTCTGAGTGCTGGGAGAGTTGGAAACATGGGCTTTGCACTGAAAACTTCATTGTGTGTAAAACTGGCTGTGTGCATAATGAAAAAGTGCGTTTAGGAACAGATCAGAGTTACTTTTCTGAAATGCTCATTCTGAGTGCTAGGAGAGTGAGAAACATGGGCTTTGCACTGAAAACTTCATTTTGTGTAAAACTGGCTGTGTGCATAATGAAAAAATGCGTTTAGGAACAGATCAGAGTTACTTTTTCTTAAATGCTCATTCTGATTGCTGGGAGAGTGAGAAACATGGCTTTGCACTGAAAACTTCATTTTGTGTAAAACTGGCTGTGTGCATAATGAAAAAGTGCGTTTAGCAAAGGATCAGATTGAATTTTTTTAAACGGCCATTCTGAGTGCTGGGAGAGTGAGAAACATGGGCTTTGCACTGAAAACTTCATTTTGTGTAAAACTGGCTGTGTGCATAATGAAAAAGTGCGTTTAGGAACAGATCAGAGTTACTTTTCTTAAATGCTCATTCTGAGTGCTGGGAGAGTGAGAAACATGGGCTTTGCACTGAAAACTTCATTTTGTGTAAAACTGGCTGTGTGCATAATGAAAAAGTGCGTTTAGGAACAGATCAGAGTTACTTTTCTTAAATGCTCATTCTGAGTGCTGGAGAGTGAGAAACATGGGCTTTGCACTGAAAACTTCATTTTGTGTAAAACTGGCTGTGTGCATAATGAAAAAGTGCGTTTAGGAACAGATCAGAGTTACTTTTCTGACATGCTCATTCTGAGTGCTAGGAAGAGTGAGAAACATGGGCTTTGCACTGAAAACTTCATTTTGTGTAAAACTGGCTGTGTGCATAATGAAAAAGTGCGTTTAGGATCAGATCAGAGTTACTTTTTCTTAAATGCTCATTCTGAGTGCTGGGAGAGTGAGAAACATGGGCTTTGCACTGAAAACTTCATTTTGTGTAAAACTGGCTGTGTGCATAATGAAAAAGTGCGTTTAGGAACAGATCAGAGTTACTTTTCTTAAATGCTCATTCTGAGTGCTGGAGAGTGAGAAACATGGGCTTTGCACTGAAAACTTCATTTTGTGTAAAACTGGCTGTGTGCATAATGAAAAAGTGCGTTTAGGAACAGATCAGAGTTACTTTTTCTTAAATGCTCATTCTGAGTGCTGGAGAGTGAGAAACATGGGCTTTGCACTGAAAACTTCATTTTGTGTAAAACTGGCTGTGTGCATAATGAAAAAGTGCGTTTAGGAACAGATCAGAGTTACTTTTTCTTAAATGCTCATTCTGAGTGCTGGGAGAGTGAGAAACATGGCTTTGCACTGAAAACTTCATTTTGTGTAAAACTGGCTGTGTGCATAATGAAAAAGTGCGTTTAGGATCAGATCAGAGTTACTTTTTCTTAAATGCTCATTCTGAGTGCTGGGAGAGTGAGAAACATGGGCTTTGCACTGAAAACTTCATTTTGTGTAAAACTGGCTGTGTGCATAATGAAAAAGTGCGTTTAGGAACAGATCAGAGTTACTTTTCTGACATGCTCATTCTGAGTGCTAGAAGAGTGAGAAACATGGGCTTTGCACTGAAAACTTCATTTTGTGTAAAACTGGCTGAGTGCATAATGAAAAAGTGCGTTTAGGATCAGATCAGAGTTACTTTTTCTTAAATGCTCATTCTGATTGCTGGAGAGTGAGAAACATGGGCTTTGCACTGAAAACTTCATTTTGTGTATAACTGGCTGTGTGCATAATGAAAAAGTGCGTTTAGGAACAGATCAGAGTTACTTTTTCTTAAATGCTCATTCTGAGTGCTGGGAGAGTGAGAAACAAGGGCTTTGCACTGAAAACTTCATTATGTGTAAAACTGGCTGTGTGCATAATGAAAAAGTGCGTTTAGCAAAGGATCAGATAGAATTTTTTTAAACGGCCATTCTGAGTGCTGGGAGAGTGAGAAACATGGGCTTTGCACTGAAAACTTCATTTTGTGTAAAACTGGCTGTGTGCATAATGAAAAAGTGCGTTTAGGATCAGATCAGAGTTACTTTTTCTTAAATGCTCATTCTGAGTGCTGGGAGAGTTGGAAACATGGGCTTTGCACTGAAAACTTCATTGTGTGTAAAACTGGCTGTGTGCATAATGAAAAAGTGCGTTTAGGAACAGATCAGAGTTACTTTTTCTTAAATGCTCATTCTGAGTGCTGGGAGAGTGAGAAACATGGATTTGGCACTGAAAACTTCATTTTGTGTAAAACTGGCTGTGTGCATAATGAAAAAGTGCGTTTAGGATCAGATCAGAGTTACTTTTTCTTAAATGCTCATTCTGAGTGCTGGGAGAGTGAGAAACATGGGCTTTGCACTGAAAACTTCATTTTGTGCTAAAACTGGCTGTGTGCATAATGAAAAAGTGCGTTTAGCAAAGGATCAGATTGAATTTTTTTAAACGGCCATTCTGAGTGCTGGGAGAGTGAGAAACATGGGCTTTGCACTGAAAACTTCATTTTGTGTAAAACTGGCTGTGTGCATAATGAAAAAGTGCGTTTAGGAACAGATCAGAGTTACTTTTCTTAAATGCTCATTCTGAGTGCTGGGAGAGATGAGAAACATGGGCTTTGCACTGAAAACTTCATTTTGTGTAAAACTGGCTGTGTGCATAATGAAAAAGTGCGTTTAGGAACAGATCAGAGTTACTTTTCTGACATGCTCATTCTGAGTGCTAGAAGAGTGAGAAACATGGGCTTTGCACTGAAAACTTCATTTTGTGTAAAACTGGCTGTGTGCATAATGAAAAAGTGCGTTTAGGAACAGATCAGAGTTACTTTTCTTAAATGCTCATTCTGAGTGCTAGGAGAGTGAGAAACATGGGCTTTGCACTGAAAACTTCATTTGTGTAAAACTGGCTGTGTGCATAATGAAAAAGTGCGTTTAGGATCAGATCAGAGTTACTTTTTCTTAAATGCTCATTCTGAGTGCTGGGAGAGTGAGAAACATGGGCTTTGCACTGAAAACTTCATTTTGTGTAAAACTGGCTGTGTGCATAATGAAAAAGTGCGTTTAGGAACAGATCAGAGTTACTTTTCTGACATGCTCATTCTGAGTGCTAGAAGAGTGAGAAACATGGGCTTGGCACTGAAAACTTCATTTTGTGTAAAACTGGCTGAGTGCATAATGAAAAAGTGCGTTTAGGATCAGATCAGAGTTACTTTTCTTAAATGCTCATTCTGAGTGCTGGGAGAGTGAGAAACATGGGCTTTGCACTGAAAACTTCATTTTGTGTAAAACTGGCTGTGTGCATAATGAAAAAGTGCGTTTAGGAACAGATCAGAGTTACTTTTTCTTAAATGCTCATTCTGAGTGCTGGAGAGTGAGAAACATGGGCTTTGCACTGAAAACTTCATTTTGTGTAAAACTGGCTGTGTGCATAATGAAAAAGTGCGTTTAGGAACAGATCAGAGTTACTTTTTCTTAACTGCTCATTCTGAGTGCTGGGAGAGTGAGAAACATGGGCTTTGCACTGAAAACTTCATTTTGTGTAAAACTGGCTGTGTGCATAATGAAAAAGTGCGTTTAGGAACAGATCAGAGTTACTTTTCTGAAATGCTCATTCTGAGTGCTGGAGAGTGAGAAACATGGGCTTTGCACTGAAAACTTCATTTTGTGTAAAACTGGCTGTGTGCATAATGAAAAAGTGCGTTTAGGAACAGATCAGAGTTACTTTTCTTAAATGCTCATTCTGAGTGCTGGGAGAGTGAGAAACATGGGCTTTGCACTGAAAACTTCATTTTGTGTAAAACTGGCTGTGTGCATAATGAAAAAGTGCGTTTAGGAACAGATCAGAGTTACTTTTTCTTAAATGCTCATTCTGAGTGCTGGGAGAGTGAGAAACAAGGCTTTGGCACTGAAAACTTCATTATGCGTAAAACTGGCTGGGGACATAATGAAAAAGTGCGTTTAGCAAAGGATCAGATAGAATTTTTTTAAAGGCCATTCTGAGTGCTGGGAGAGTGAGAAACATGGGCTTTGCACTGAAAACTTCATTTTGTGTAAAACTGGCTGTGTGCATAATGAAAAAGTGCGTTTAGGATCAGATCAGAGTTACTTTTTCTTAAACTGCTCATTCTGAGTGCTGGGAGAGTTGAGAAACATGGGCTTTGCACTGAAAACTTCATTGTGTGTAAAACTGGCTGTGTGCATAATGAAAAAGTGCGTTTAGGAACAGATCAGAGTTACTTTTCTGAAATGCTCATTCTGAGTGCTAGGAAGAGTGAGAAACATGGGCTTTGCACTGAAAACTTCATTTTGTGTAAAACTGGCTGTGTGCATAATGAAAAAATGCGTTTAGGATCAGATCAGAGTTACTTTTTCTTAAATGCTCATTCTGATTGCTGGGAGAGTGAGAAACATGGGCTTTGCACTGAAAACTTCATTTTGTGTAAAACTGGCTGTGTGCGTAATGAAAAAGTGCGTTTAGGAACAGATCAGAGTTACTTTTCTGACATGCTCATTCTGAGTGCTAGGAGAGTGAGAAACAAGGCTTTGGCACTGAAAACTGCATTTTGCGTAAAACTGGCTGGGAGCATAATGAAAAAGTGCGTTTAGCAAAGGATCAGAGTGACTTTTTCTTAAAGGCCATTCTGAGTGCTGGGAGAGTGAGAAACATGGGCTTTGCACTGAAAACTTCATTTTGTGTAAAACTGGCTGTGTGCATAATGAAAAAGTGCGTTTAGGAACAGATCAGAGTTACTTTTCATAAATGCTCATTCTGAGTGCTGGAGAGAGTGAGAAACATGGGCTTGGCACTGAGAACTTCATTTTGTGTATAACTGGCTGTGTGCATAATGAAAAAGTGCGTTTAGGATCAGATCAGAGTTACTTTTTCTTAAATGCTCATTCTGAGTGCTGGGAGAGTGAGAAACATGGGCTTTGCACTGAAAACTTCATTTGTGTAAAACTGGCTGTGTGCATAATGAAAAAGTGCGTTTAGGAACAGATCAGAGTACTTTTCTGACATGCTTATTCTGAGTGCTAGAAGAGTGAGAAACATGGGCTTTGCACTGAAAACTTCATTTTGTGTAAAACTGGCTGTGTGCATAATGAAAAAGTGCGTTTAGGATCAGATCAGAGTTACTTTTTCTTAAATGCTCATTCTGAGTGCTGGGAGAGTGAGAAACATGGGCTTTGCACTGAAAACTTCATTTGTGTAAAACTGGCTGTGTGCATAATGAAAAAGTGCGTTTAGGAACAGATCAGAGTTACTTTTCTGACATGCTCATTCTGAGTGCTAGAAGAGTGAGAAACATGGGCCTTTGCACTGAAAACTTCATTTTGTGTAAAACTGGCTGTGTGCATAATGAAAAAGTGCGTTTAGGATCAGATCAGAGTTACTTTTTCTTAATGCTCATTCTGAGTGCTGGGAGAGTGAGAAACATGGGCTTTGCACTGAAAACTTCATTTTGTGTAAAACTGGCTGTGTGCATAATGAAAAAGTGCGTTAGGAACAGATCAGAGTTACTTTTCTTAAATGCTCATTCTGAGTGCTGGGAGAGTGAGAAACATGGGCTTTGCACTGAAAACTTCATTTTGTGTAAAACTGGCTGTGTGCATAATGAAAAAGTGCGTTTAGGAACAGATCAGAGTTACTTTTCTACATGCTCATTCTGAGTGCTGGAGAGTGAGAAACATGGGCTTTGCACTGAAAACTTCATTTTGTGTAAAACTGGCTGTGTGCATAATGAAAAAGTGCGTTTAGGATCAGATCAGAGTTTACTTTTTCTTAAATGCTCATTCTGAGTGCTGGAGAGTGAGAAACATGGCTTTGGCACTGAAAACTTCATTTGTGTAAAACTGGCTGTGTGCATAATGAAAAAGTGCGTTTAGGAACAGATCAGAGTTACTTTTCTGACATGCTCATTCTGAGTGCTGAAGAGTGAGAAACATGGCTTTTGCACTGAAAACTCATTTTGTGTAAAACTGGCTGAATGCATAATGAAAAAGTGCGTTTAGATCAGATCAGAGATACTTTTTCTTAAATGCTCATTCTGATTGCTGGGAGAGTGAGAAACATGGCTTTGCACTGAAAACTTCATTATGTGTAAAACTGGCTGTGTGCATAATGAAAAAGTGCGTTTAGAACAGATCAGAGTACTTTTCTAAATGCTCATTCTGAGTGCTGGAGATTGAGAAACAATGCTTTGGCACTGAAAACTTCATTTTGTGTAAAACTGGCTGTGTGCATAATGAAAAAGTGCGTTTAGGAACAGATCAGAGTTACTTTTCTTAAATGCTCATTCTGAGTGCTGGGAGAGTGAGAAACATGGGCTTTGCACTGAAAACTTCATTTTGTGTAAAACTGGCTGTGTGCATAATGAAAAAGTGCGTTTAGGAAAGATCAGAGTTATTTTTTAATGCTCATTCTGAGTGCTGGGAGAGTGAGAAACATGGGCTTTGCACTGAAAACTTCATTTTGTGTAAAACTGGCTGTGTGCATAATGAAAAATGCGTTTAGGAACAGATCAGAGTTACTTTTCTAAATGCTCATTCTGAGTGCTGGGAGAGTGAGAAACATGGGCTTTGCACTGAAAACTTCATTTTGTGTAAAACTGGCTGTGTGCATAATGAAAAAGTGCGTTTAGGAACAGATCAGAGTTACTTTTTTAAATGCTCATTCTGAGTGCTGGGAGAGTGAGAAACACTTTGCACTGAAAACTTCATTTTGTGTAAAACTGGCTGTGTGCATAATGAAAAAGTGCGTTTAGGAATCAGATCAGATTTTTCTTAAATGCTCATTCTGAGTGCTGGAGAGTGAGAAACATGGGCTTTGCACTGAAAACTTCATTTTGTGTAAAACTGGCTGTGTGCATAATGAAAAAGTGCGTTTAGGAACAGATCAGAGTTACTTTTCTTAAATGCTCATTCTGAGTGCTGGGAGAGTGAGAAACATGGGCTTTGCACTGAAAACTTCATTTTGTGTAAAACTGGCTGTGTGCATAATGAAAAAGTGCGTTTAGGAACAGATCAGAGTTACTTTTCTAACATGCTCATTCTGAGTGCTAGAGAGTGAGAAACATGGGCTTTGCACTGAAAACTTCATTTTGTGTAAAACTGGCTGTGCATAATGAAAAAGTGCGTTTAGGAACAGATCAGAGTTACTTTTCTTAAATGCTCATTCTGAGTGCTGGAGAGTGAGAAACATGGGCTTTGCACTGAAAACTTCATTTTGTGTAAAACTGGCTGTGTGCATAATGAAAAAGTGCGTTTAGGAACAGATCAGAGTTATTTTTTAAATGCTCATTCTGAGTTGGGAGAGTGAGAAACATGGGCTTTGCACTGAAAACTTCATTTTGTGTAAAACTGGCTGTGTGCATAATGAAAAAGTGCGTTTAGGAAAGATCAGAGATTTTTTTAAATGCTCATTCTGAGTGCTGGAGAGTGAGAAACATGGGCTTTGCACTGAAAACTTCATTTTGTGTAAAACTGGCTGTGTGCATAATGAAAAAGTGCGTTTAGGAACAGATCAGAGTTACTTTTCTTAAATGCTCATTCTGAGTGCTGGGAGAGTGAGAAACATGGGCTTTGCACTGAAAACTTCATTTTGTGTAAAACTGGCTGTGTGCATAATGAAAAAGTGCGTTTAGGACAGATCAGAGTTACTTTTCTTAAATGCTCATTCTGAGTGCTGGGAGAGTGAGAAACATGGGCTTTGCACTGAAAACTTCATTTTGTGTAAAACTGGCTGTGTGCATAATGAAAAAGTGCGTTTAGGAACAGATCAGAGTTACTTTTCTTAAATGCTCATTCTGAGTGCTGGGAGAGTGAGAAACATGGGCTTTGCACTGAAAACTTCATTTTGTGTAAAACTGGCTGTGTGCATAATGAAAAAGTGCGTTTAGGACAGATCAGAGTTACTTTTCTTAAATGCTCATTCTGAGTGCTGGGAGAGTGAGAAACATGGGCTTTGCACTGAAAACTTCATTTTGTGTAAAACTGGCTGTGCATAATGAAAAAGTGCGTTTAGGAACAGATCAGAGTTACTTTTCTGACATGCTCATTCTGAGTGCTAGAGAGTGAGAAACATGGGCTTTGCACTGAAAACTTCATTTTGTGTAAAACTGGCTGTGTGCATAATGAAAAAGTGCGTTTAGGAACAGATCAGAGTTACTTTTCTTAAATGCTCATTCTGAGTGCTGGGAGAGTGAGAAACATGGGCTTTGCACTGAAAACTTCATTTTGTGTAAAACTGGCTGTGTGCATAATGAAAAAGTGCGTTTAGGAACAGATCAGAGTTACTTTTCTTAAATGCTCATTCTGAGTGCTGGAGAGTGAGAAACATGGGCTTTGCACTGAAAACTTCATTTTGTGTAAAACTGGCTGTGCATAATGAAAAAGTGCGTTTAGGACAGATCAGAGTTACTTTTCTTAAATGCTCATTCTGAGTGCTAGAGAGTGAGAAACATGGGCTTTGCACTGAAAACTTCATTTTGTGTAAAACTGGCTGTGCATAATGAAAAATGCGTTTAGGAACAGATCAGAGTTACTTTTCTTAAATGCTCATTCTGAGTGCTGGGAGAGTGAGAAACATGGGCTTTGCACTGAAAACTTCATTTTGTGTAAAACTGGCTGTGTGCATAATGAAAAAGTGCGTTTAGGAACAGATCAGAGTTACTTTTTCTAAATGCTCATTCTGAGTGCTGGAGAGTGAGAAACATGGGCTTTGCACTGAAAACTTCATTTGTAAAACTGGCTGTGTGCATAATGAAAAAGTGCGTTTAGGAAAGATCAGATTGATTTTTTTAAACTGCTCATTCTGAGTGCTGGGAGAGTGAGAAACATGGGCTTTGCACTGAAAACTTCATTTTGTGTAAAACTGGCTGTGTGCATAATGAAAAAGTGCGTTTAGGAACAGATCAGAGTTACTTTTCTAATGCTCATTCTGAGTGCTGGGAGAGTGAGAAACATGGGCTTTGCACTGAAAACTTCATTTTGTGTAAAACTGGCTGTGTGATAATGAAAAAGTGCGTTTAGGAACAGATCAGAGTTACTTTTTCTAAATGCTCATTCTGAGTGCTGGGAGAGTGAGAAACAAGGGCTTTGCACTGAAAACTTCATTTTGTGTAAAAGGCTGTGGCATAATGAAAAAGTGCGTTTAGAGGATCAGATAGATTTTTTCTTAAATGCTCATTCTGAGTGCTGGGAGAGTGAGAAAAGAGAGTGAGAAATGGGATGAAAAATGTGAAAAGGTGAAAAAAAAGATAGAAACAGAAGAGAAAAGCTGAGTGAGGTGGAGAGTGAGAAACATGGGCTTTGCACTGAAAACTTCATTTTGTGTATTAAAATGGCTACATGGGCTTTGCACTGAAAACTTCATTTTGTGTAAAACTGGCTGTGTGCATAATGAAAAAGTGCGTTTAGGAACAGATCAGAGTTACTTTTCTAATGCTCATTCTGAGTGCTGGAGAGTGAGAAACATGGGCTTTGCACTGAAAACTTCATTTTGTGTAAAACTGGCTGTGTGCATAATGAAAAAGTGCGTTTAGGAACAGATCAGAGTTACTTTTCTTAATGCTCATTCTGAGTGCTAGAGTGAGAAACATGGGCTTTGCACTGAAAACTTCATTTTGTGTAAAACTGGCTGTGTGCATAATGAAAAAGTGCGTTTAGGAACAGATCAGAGTTACTTTTCTTAATGCTCATTCTGAGTGCTGGGAGAGTGAGAAACATGGGCTTTGCACTGAAAACTTCATTTTGTGTAAAACTGGCTGTGTGCATAATGAAAAAGTGCGTTTAGGAAGATCAGAGTTACTTTTCTTAATGCTCATTCTGAGTGCTAGAGTGAGAAACATGGGCTTTGCACTGAAAACTTCATTTTGTGTAAAACTGGCTGTGCATAATGAAAAAGTGCGTTTAGGAACAGATCAGAGTTACTTTTCTTAAATGCTCATTCTGAGTGCTGAGAGTGAGAAACATGGGCTTTGCACTGAAAACTTCATTTTGTGTAAAACTGGCTGTGTGCATAATGAAAAAGTGCGTTTAGGAACAGATCAGAGTTACTTTTCTTAATGCTCATTCTGAGTGCTGGGAGAGTGAGAAACATGGGCTTTGCACTGAAAACTTCATTTTGTAAAACTGGCTGTGTGCATAATGAAAAAGTGCGTTTAGGAACAGATCAGAGTTACTTTTTCTAATGCTCATTCTGAGTGCTGGGAGAGTGAGAAACATGGGCTTTGCACTGAAAACTTCATTTTGTGTAAAACTGGCTGTGTGCATAATGAAAAAGTGCGTTTAGGAACAGATCAGATACTTTTTTAAATGCTCATTCTGAGTGCTGGAGAGTGAGAAACATGGGCTTTGCACTGAAAACTTCATTTTGTGTAAAACTGGCTGTGCATAATGAAAAAGTGCGTTTAGGAACAGATCAGAGTTACTTTTCTTAAATGCTCATTCTGAGTGCTGGGAGAGTGAGAAACATGGGCTTTGCACTGAAAACTTCATTTTGTGTAAAACTGGCTGTGTGCATAATGAAAAAGTGCGTTTAGGATCAGATCAGAGTTACTTTTCTTAATGCTCATTCTGAGTGCTGAGAGTGAGAAACATGGGCTTTGCACTGAAAACTTCATTTTGTGTAAAACTGGCTGTGCATAATGAAAAATGCGTTTAGGAACAGATCAGAGTTACTTTTCTTAATGCTCATTCTGAGTGCTGGAGAGTGAGAAACATGGGCTTTGCACTGAAAACTTCATTTTGTGTAAAACTGGCTGTGTGCATAATGAAAAAGTGCGTTTAGGAACAGATCAGAGTTACTTTTCTAAATGCTCATTCTGAGTGCTGGGAGTGAGAAACATGGGCTTTGCACTGAAAACTTCATTTTGTGTAAAACTGGCTGTGCATAATGAAAAAGTGCGTTTAGGCAGATCAGAGTTACTTTTTTTACATTCTGAGTGCTGGGAGAGTGAGAAACATGGGCTTTGCACTGAAAACTTCATTTTGTGTAAAACTGGCTGTGTGCATAATGAAAAAGTGCGTTTAGGAACAGATCAGAGTTACTTTTCTTAAATGCTCATTCTGAGTGCTGGAGAGTGAGAAACATGGGCTTTGCACTGAAAACTTCATTTTGTGTAAAACTGGCTGTGTGCATAATGAAAAAGTGCGTTTAGGAACAGATCAGAGTTACTTTTCTTAAATGCTCATTCTGAGTGCTGGGAGAGTGAGAAACATGGGCTTTGCACTGAAAACTTCATTTTGTGTAAAACTGGCTGTGTGCATAATGAAAAAGTGCGTTTAGGAACAGATCAGAGTTTTTTTAATGCTCATTCTGAGTGCTGGAGAGTGAGAAACATGGGCTTTGCACTGAAAACTTCATTTTGTGTAAAACTGGCTGTGTGCATAATGAAAAAGTGCGTTTAGGAACAGATCAGAGTTACTTTTCTTAAATGCTCATTCTGAGTGCTGGAGAGTGAGAAACATGGGCTTTGCACTGAAAACTTCATTTGTGTAAAACTGGCTGTGTGCATAATGAAAAAGTGCGTTTAGGAACAGATCAGAGTTACTTTTCTAATGCTCATTCTGAGTGCTAGAGTGAGAAACATGGGCTTTGCACTGAAAACTTCATTTTGTGTAAAACTGGCTGTGTGCATAATGAAAAAGTGCGTTTAGGAACAGATCAGAGTTACTTTTCTTAATGCTCATTCTGAGTGCTGGGAGTGAGAAACATGGGCTTTGCACTGAAAACTTCATTTTGTGTAAAACTGGCTGTGCATAATGAAAAAGTGCGTTTAGGAACAGATCAGAGTTACTTTTTTTAAAGCTCATTCTGAGTGCTGGGAGAGTGAGAAACATGGGCTTTGCACTGAAAACTTCATTTTGTGTAAAACTGGCTGTGTGCATAATGAAAAAGTGCGTTTAGGAACAGATCAGAGTTACTTTTCTTAATGCTCATTCTGAGTGCTGGGAGAGTGAGAAACATGGGCTTTGCACTGAAAACTTCATTTGTGTAAAACTGGCTGTGTGCATAATGAAAAAGTGCGTTTAGGAACAGATCAGAGTTACTTTTCTTAAATGCTCATTCTGAGTGCTGAGAGTGAGAAACAAGGGCTTTGCACTGAAAACTTCATTTTGTGTAAAACTGGCTGTGTGCATAATGAAAAAGTGCGTTTAGGAACAGATCAGAGTTACTTTTCTAAATGCTCATTCTGAGTGCTGGAGAGGTGAGAAACATGGGCTTTGCACTGAAAACTTCATTTTGTGTAAAACTGGCTGTGTGCATAATGAAAAAGTGCGTTTAGGAACAGATCAGAGTTACTTTTCTTAAATGCTCATTCTGAGTGCTGGGAGAGTGAGAAACATGGGCTTTGCACTGAAAACTTCATTTTGTGTAAAACTGGCTGTGTGCATAATGAAAAAGTGCGTTTAGGAACAGATCAGAGTTACTTTTCTAAATGCTCATTCTGAGTGCTGGGAGAGTGAGAAACATGGGCTTTGCACTGAAAACTTCATTTTGTGTAAAACTGGCTGTGTGCATAATGAAAAAGTGCGTTTAGGACAGATCAGAGTTACTTTTCTTAAATGCTCATTCTGAGTGGGAGAGTGAGAAACATGGGCTTTGCACTGAAAACTTCATTTTGTGTAAAACTGGCTGTTGCATAATGAAAAAGTGCGTTTAGGAACAGATCAGAGTTACTTTTCTTAAATGCTCATTCTGAGTGCTGGGAGAGTGAGAAACATGGGCTTTGCACTGAAAACTTCATTTTGTGTAAAACTGGCTGTGCATAATGAAAAAATGCGTTTAGGACAGATCAGAGTTACTTTTCTTAAATGCTCATTCTGAGTGGGAGAGTGAGAAACATGGGCTTTGCACTGAAAACTTCATTTTGTGTAAAACTGGCTGTGTGCATAATGAAAAAGTGCGTTTAGGAACAGATCAGAGTTACTTTTTCTAAATGCTCATTCTGAGTGCTGGAGAGTGAGAAACATGGGCTTTGCACTGAAAACTTCATTTTGTGTAAAACTGGCTGTGTGCATAATGAAAAAGTGCGTTTAGGAACAGATCAGAGTTTTTTTAAATGCTCATTCTGAGTGCTGGAGAGTGAGAAACATGGGCTTTGCACTGAAAACTTCATTTTGTGTAAAACTGGCTGTGTGCATAATGAAAAAGTGCGTTTAGGAACAGATCAGAGTTACTTTTCTTAAATGCTCATTCTGAGTGCTGGGAGATGAGAAACATGGGCTTTGCACTGAAAACTTCATTTTGTGTAAAACTGGCTGTGTGCATAATGAAAAAGTGCGTTTAGGAACAGATCAGAGTTACTTTTCTAAATGCTCATTCTGAGTGCTGGAGAGAGTGAGAAACATGGGCTTTGCACTGAAAACTTCATTTTGTGTAAAACTGGCTGTGTGCATAATGAAAAAGTGCGTTTAGGAACAGATCAGAGTTTTTTTAACTGCTCATTCTGAGTGCTGGGAGAGTGAGAAACATGGGCTTTGCACTGAAAACTTCATTTTGTGTAAAACTGGCTGTGTGCATAATGAAAAAGTGCGTTTAGGACAGATCAGAGTTACTTTTCTTAAATGCTCATTCTGAGTGCTGGGAGAGTGAGAAACATGGGCTTTGCACTGAAAACTTCATTTGTGTGTAAAACTGGCTGTGTGCATAATGAAAAAGTGCGTTTAGGAACAGATCAGAGTTACTTTTCTTAACATGCTCATTCTGAGTGCTGGGAGAGGAGAAACATGGGCTTTGCACTGAAAACTTCATTTTGTGTAAAACTGGCTGTGTGCATAATGAAAAAGTGCGTTTAGGAACAGATCAGAGTTACTTTTTTAATGCTCATTCTGAGTGCTGGGAGAGTGAGAAACATGGGCTTTGCACTGAAAACTTCATTTTGTGTAAAACTGGCTGTGTGCATAATGAAAAAGTGCGTTTAGGAACAGATCAGAGTTACTTTTCTTAAATGCTCATTCTGAGTGCTGGAGAGTGAGAAACATGGGCTTTGCACTGAAAACTTCATTTTGTGTAAAACTGGCTGTGTGCATAATGAAAAAGTGCGTTTAGGAACAGATCAGAGATTTTTTTAATGCTCATTCTGAGTGCTGGGAGAGTGAGAAACATGGGCTTTGCACTGAAAACTTCATTTTGTGTAAAACTGGCTGTGTGCATAATGAAAAAGTGCGTTTAGGAACAGATCAGAGTTACTTTTTCTTAAATGCTCATTCTGAGTGCTGGGAGAGTGAGAAACATGGGCTTTGCACTGAAAACTTCATTTTGTGTAAAACTGGCTGTGTGCATAATGAAAAAGTGCGTTTAGGAACAGATCAGAGTTACTTTTTCTAAATGCTCATTCTGAGTGCTGGGAGAGTGAGAAACATGGGCTTTGCACTGAAAACTTCATTTTGTGTAAAACTGGCTGTGTGCATAATGAAAAAGTGCGTTTAGGAACAGATCAGAGTTACTTTTCTAAATGCTCATTCTGAGTGCTGGAGAGTGAGAAACATGGGCTTTGCACTGAAAACTTCATTTTGTGTAAAACTGGCTGTGTGCATAATGAAAAAGTGCGTTTAGGAACAGATCAGAGTTACTTTTCTTAAATGCTCATTCTGAGTGCTGGGAGAGTGAGAAACATGGGCTTTGCACTGAAAACTTCATTTTGTGTAAAACTGGCTGTGTGCATAATGAAAAAGTGCGTTTAGGACAGATCAGAGTTACTTTTCTATGCTCATTCTGAGTGCTGGAGAGTGAGAAACATGGGCTTTGCACTGAAAACTTCATTTTGTGTAAAACTGGCTGTGTGCATAATGAAAAAGTGCGTTTAGGACAGATCAGAGTTACTTTTCTTAAATGCTCATTCTGAGTGCTGGGAGAGTGAGAAACATGGGCTTTGCACTGAAAACTTCATTTTGTGTAAAACTGGCTGTGTGCATAATGAAAAAGTGCGTTTAGGAACAGATCAGAGTTACTTTTCTAACATGCTCATTCTGAGTGCTAGAGAGTGAGAAACATGGGCTTTGCACTGAAAACTTCATTTTGTGTAAAACTGGCTGTGTGCATAATGAAAAAGTGCGTTTAGGACAGATCAGAGTTACTTTTTCTTAAATGCTTTCTGAGTGCTGGGAGAGTGAGAAACATGGGCTTTGCACTGAAAACTTCATTTTGTGTAAAACTGGCTGTGTGCATAATGAAAAAGTGCGTTTAGGAACAGATCAGAGTTACTTTTCTTAATGCTCATTCTGAGTGCTGGAGAGTGAGAAACATGGGCTTTGCACTGAAAACTTCATTTTGTGTAAAACTGGCTGTGTGCATAATGAAAAAGTGCGTTTAGGAACAGATCAGAGTTACTTTTCTAAATGCTCATTCTGAGTGCTAGTGTGAGAGAAAACATGGGCTTTGCACTGAAAACTTCATTTTGTGTAAAACTGGCTGTGTGCATAATGAAAAAGTGCGTTTAGGAAAGATCAGTTATTTTTTAAATGCTCATTCTGAGTGCTGGGAGAGTGAGAAACATGGGCTTTGCACTGAAAACTTCATTTTGTGTAAAACTGGCTGTGTGCATAATGAAAAAGTGCGTTTAGGAACAGATCAGAGTTACTTTTCTAAATGCTCATTCTGAGTGCTGGGAGAGTGAGAAACATGGGCTTTGCACTGAAAACTTCATTTTGTGTAAAACTGGCTGTGTGCATAATGAAAAAGTGCGTTTAGGACAGATCAGAGTTACTTTTCTTAAATGCTCATTCTGAGTGCTGGGAGAGTGAGAAACATGGGCTTTGCACTGAAAACTTCATTTTGTGTAAAACTGGCTGTGTGCATAATGAAAAAGTGCGTTTAGGACAGATCAGAGTTATTTTTTAAATGCTCATTCTGAGTGCTGGAGAGTGAGAAACATGGGCTTTGCACTGAAAACTTCATTTTGTGTAAACTGGCTGTGTGCATAATGAAAAAGTGCGTTTAGGAACAGATCAGAGTTACTTTTCTTAAATGCTCATTCTGAGTGCTGGGAGAGTGAGAAACATGGGCTTTGCACTGAAAACTTCATTTTGTGTAAAACTGGCTGTGTGCATAATGAAAAAGTGCGTTTAGGAACAGATCAGAGTTACTTTTTCTAAATGCTCATTCTGAGTGCTGGGAGAGTGAGAAACATGGGCTTTGCACTGAAAACTTCATTTTGTGTAAAACTGGCTGTGTGCATAATGAAAAAGTGCGTTTAGGAACAGATCAGAGTTACTTTTCTAATGCTCATTCTGAGTGCTGGGAGAGTGAGAAACATGGGCTTTGCACTGAAAACTTCATTTTGTGTAAAACTGGCTGTGTGCATAATGAAAAAGTGCGTTTAGGAACAGATCAGAGTTACTTTTCTTAATGCTCATTCTGAGTGCTGGGAGAGTGAGAAACATGGGCTTTGCACTGAAAACTTCATTTTGTGTAAAACTGGCTGTGTGCATAATGAAAAAGTGCGTTTAGGAACAGATCAGAGTTACTTTTCTTAAATGCTCATTCTGAGTGCTGGAGAGAGTGAGAAACATGGGCTTTGCACTGAAAACTTCATTTTGTGTAAAACTGGCTGTGTGCATAATGAAAAAGTGCGTTTAGGACAGATCAGAGTTACTTTTTCTTAAATGCTCATTCTGAGTGCTGGGAGAGTGAGAAACATGGGCTTTGCACTGAAAACTTCATTTTGTGTAAAACTGGCTGTGTGCATAATGAAAAAGTGCGTTTAGGAACAGATCAGAGTTACTTTTCTAAATGCTCATTCTGAGTGCTGGGAGAGTGAGAAACATGGGCTTTGCACTGAAAACTTCATTTTGTGTAAAACTGGCTGTGTGCATAATGAAAAAGTGCGTTTAGGAACAGATCAGAGTTACTTTTTTTAAATGCTCATTCTGAGTGCTGGGAGAGTGAGAAACATGGGCTTTGCACTGAAAACTTCATTTTGTGTAAAACTGGCTGTGTGCATAATGAAAAAGTGCGTTTAGGAGATCAGATCAGACTTTTTTTAAATGCTCATTCTGAGTGCTGGGAGAGTGAGAAACATGGGCTTTGCACTGAAAACTTCATTTTGTGTAAAACTGGCTGTGTGCATAATGAAAAAGTGCGTTTAGGACAGATCAGAGTTACTTTTTTAAATGCTCATTCTGAGTGCTGGGAGAGTGAGAAACATGGGCTTTGCACTGAAAACTTCATTTTGTGTAAAACTGGCTGTGTGCATAATGAAAAAGTGCGTTTAGGACAGATCAGAGTTACTTTTCTTAACTGCTCATTCTGAGTGCTGGGAGAGTGAGAAACATGGGCTTTGCACTGAAAACTTCATTTTGTGTAAAACTGGCTGTGTGCATAATGAAA
This sequence comes from Triplophysa dalaica, assembly GCF_015846415.1. Lineage (NCBI taxonomy): Eukaryota > Metazoa > Chordata > Actinopteri > Cypriniformes > Nemacheilidae > Triplophysa > Triplophysa dalaica. Next base: position 18,606,752 of record NC_079560.1, on the reverse strand, counting down.
AAGTGCGTTTAGGAACAGATCAGAGTTACTTTTCTATGCTCATTCTGAGTGCTGGGAGAGTGAGAAACATGGGCTTTGCACTGAAAACTTCATTTTGTGTAAAACTGGCTGTGTGCATAATGAAAAAGTGCGTTTAGGAACAGATCAGAGTTACTTTTTCTAAATGCTCATTCTGAGTGCTGGGAGAGTGAGAAACAGGCTTTGCACTGAAAACTTCATTTTGTGTAAAACTGGCTGTGTGCATAATGAAAAAGTGCGTTTAGGAACAGATCAGATTATTTTTTTAAATGCTCATTCTGAGTGCTGGGAGAGTGAGAAACATGGGCTTTGCACTGAAAACTTCATTTTGTGTAAAACTGGCTGTGTGCATAATGAAAAAATGCGTTTAGGAACAGATCAGAGTTACTTTTCTTAAATGCTCATTCTGAGTGCTGGGAGAGTGAGAAACATGGGCTTTGCACTGAAAACTTCATTTTGTGTAAAACTGGCTGTGTGCATAATGAAAAAGTGCGTTTAGGAACAGATCAGAGTTACTTTTCTTAAATGCTCATTCTGAGTGCTGGGAGAGTGAGAAACATGGGCTTTGCACTGAAAACTTCATTTTGTGTAAAACTGGCTGTGTGCATAATGAAAAAGTGCGTTTAGGATCAGATAGATTTTTTTAAATGCTCATTCTGAGTGCTGGGAGAGTGAGAAACATGGGCTTTGCACTGAAAACTTCATTTTGTGTAAAACTGGCTGTGTGCATAATGAAAAAAGTGCGTTTAGGAACAGATCAGAGTTACTTTTCTAAATGCTCATTCTGAGTGCTGGGAGAGTGAGAAACATGGGCTTTGCACTGAAAACTTCATTTGTGTAAAACTGGCTGTGTGCATAATGAAAAAGTGCGTTTAGGAACAGATCAGAGTTACTTTTCTAAATGCTCATTCTGAGTGCTAGAGAGTGAGAAACATGGGCTTTGCACTGAAAACTTCATTTTGTGTAAAACTGGCTGTGTGCATAATGAAAAAGTGCGTTTAGGACAGATCAGAGTTACTTTTCTTAAATGCTCATTCTGAGTGCTGGGAGAGTGAGAAACATGGGCTTTGCACTGAAAACTTCATTTTGTGTAAAACTGGCTGTGTGCATAATGAAAAAGTGCGTTTAGGAAAGATCAGAGTTATTTTCTTAAACGCTCATTCTGAGTGGAGAGTGAGAAACATGGGCTTTGCACTGAAAACTTCATTTGTGTAAAACTGGCTGGGCATAATGAAAAA